>NC_045678.1:69758-800000 GCF_003331165.1 Xiphophorus hellerii
GTATACACACCAAGTTTCAGCCCAAGAACCCTTACCGTTCGGGACTTACAGAGAGTGAACCGTTTTTTTTTTATATGGGTGTCAATGGCAGCTAGGTCAAGGGAATGAGCTACAGCCACCAAACTTACAGGGTACCTGGGTACCCTCCACGAGTACCTCGAGGCCAAGTATGGGCCCCATAAGTATTTTACTTTTTGACTAAGGTTCCCACAAGTACCTATTTTCACAACACTTAGTGCGATTTTCACCATTTTCACACATCCACCAACCCTGGCATATCACACATCCCCGCACTCAGGGCTACGCCCTGAGCACGGAAAACCGACTCCCAGCTCGATCCGACGCTCCTAGCGAAACTTGAAAAATCAATGGGAGTCTATGGCAGCTATAGGAAGGGGAGGGGCCAGGGCCACCAAACTCGGTGGAGACCTGGAGGGGGTCGAGACATGTATACACACCGAGTTTGCTCAGCTTGCCGCTTATACTTTGGAAGTTATCGAGCTTGTCCGAACTCGTCCGATGAATGGGAGTCAATGGCAGCTATGTCTTAGGAAGGGGCCACAGCCACCAAACTTGCAGGGTACGTGGGTCCCCTCAGACGATCTCTCGAGGCCAAGTATGGGCCCCATAAGTATTTTACTTTTTGAGTTATCGAGCTTGTCCGAACGCGTTTTGGTTTTCATCCTATATCCTTACCCTAACCCTAACCCCTAACCCTTACCCTTACCCTAACCCTAACCCTAACCCTTACCCTAACCCTTACCCTAACCCTAACCCTAACCCTAACCCTAACCCACCCTAACCCTAACCCTACCCTAACCCTAACCCTAACCCTAACCCTAACCCTTACCCTAACCCTAACCCTAACCCTAACCCTAACCCTAACCCCTAACCCTAACCCTAACCCTAACCCTAACCCTACCCTAACCCTAACCCTAACCTAACCCTAACCCTAACCCTAACCCTAACCCTAACCCTAACCCTAACCCTAACCCTTACCCTAACCCTAACCCTAACCCTAACCCTACCCTAACCCTTACCCTAACCCTAACCCTAACCCTAACCCTTACCCTAACCCTAACCCTAACCCTAACCCTTACCCTAACCCTAACCCTAACCCTAACCACCAAACTTACAGGGTACGTGGACATGTTCCCAAGGACTCTCGAGGCCAAGTATGGGCCCCCTACCTCAAATACTTTTTGACTTATTGAGCTTGATCACACTCATTTTCTGGTTTTCATCCTATATCCTACCCTTACCCTAGATTCTTCACTTAACCTAACCTCACCCAAGATTCTTCACTTACCCTAACCAAACACAAGATTCTTCACTTAACCTAACCTCACAGGAGTAAGAACGTCTCACAAAAACCTCTCCCAGGAACACTCTCCAGGCACTCGGGACACTCCAAAACACACTCTGGTAAGGTTCCCCCAAGTACATATTTTCACAACACTTTGTGCAATTTTCAGGATTTTCAACCAACACTGGCCGCACTCAGGGCTACGCCCTGAGCACGGACGAGGCACCTGCCGCACTCAGGGCTACGCCCTGAGCACGGACGAGGCACCTGCCGCACTCAGGGCTTCGCCCTGAGCACGGAAGACACTCCAACAACTCCAATTTTACTTCACCCAGGAACACTCTCCAGGCACTCGGGACACTCCAAAACACACTCTGGTAAGGTTCCCACAAGTACCTATTTTCACAACACTTAGTGCGATTTTCACCATTTTCACACATCCACCAACCCTGGCATATCACACATCCCCGCACTCAGGGCTACGCCCTGAGCACGGAAAACCGACTCCCAGCTCGATCCGACGCTCCTAGCGAAAACTTGAAAAATCAATGGGAGTCTATGGCAGCTATAGGAAGGGGAGGGGCCAGGGCCAACCAAACTCGGTGGAGACCTGGAGGGGGTCGAGACATGTATACACACCGAGTTTGGTCAGGATGGCACGTGTACTTTTTGACTTACAGAGCTTGCTCACTTTTTTTTTATATGGGTGTCAATGGCAGCTATGTCAACGGAATGAGCTACAGCCACCAAACTTACAGGGAACCTGGGTCCCCTCCATGGGTCTCTCGAGGCCAAGTATGGGCCCCATACCTCTTTTAGTTTTTGACTTATTGAGCTTGCTCATCCGACTTTTCTGGTTTTCATCCTATATCCTAACCCTAACCCTTACCCTAACCCTAACCCTTACCCTTACCCTAACCCTAACCCTTACCCTAACCCTTACCCTAACCCTAACCCTACCCTAACCCTTACCCTAACCTCTCCCAGGAACACTCTCCAGGCACTCGGGACACTCCAAAACACACTCTGGTAAGGTTCCCACAAGTACCTATTTTCACAACACTTTGGGCAATTTTCAGGATTTTCACCAACACTGGCCGCACTCAGGGCTACGCCCTGAGCACGGACGAGGCACCTGCCGCACTCAGGGCTTCGCCCTGAGCACGGAAGACACTCCAACAACTCCAATTTTACTACACCCAGGAACACTCTCCAGGCACTCGGGACACTCCAAAACACACTCTGGTAAGGTTCCCCCAAGTACATATTTTCACAACACTTTGGGCAATTTTCAGGATTTTCACCAACACTGGCCGCACTCAGGGCTACGCCCTGAGCACGGACGAGGCACCTGCCGCACTCAGGGCTACGCCCTGAGCACGGACGAGGCACCTGCCGCACTCAGGGCTTCGCCCTGAGCACGGAAGACACTCCAACAACTCCAATTTTACTTCACCCAGGAACACTCTCCACGCACTCGGGACACTCCAAAACACACTCTGGTAAGGTTCCCACAAGTACCCTATTTTCACAACACTTAGTGCGATTTTCACCATTTTCACACATCCACCAACCCTGGCATATCACACATCCCCGCACTCAGGGCTACGCCCTGAGCACGGAAAACCGACTCCCAGCTCGATCCGACGCTCCTAGCGAAACTTGAAAAATCAATGGGAGTCTATGGCAGCTATAGGAAGGGGAGGGGCCAGGGCCACCAAACTCGGTGGAGACCTGGAGGGGGTCGAGACATGTATACACACCGAGTTTGCTCAGCTTGCCGCTTATACTTTGGAAGTTATCGAGCTTGTCCGAACTCGTCCGATGAATGGGAGTCAATGGCAGCTATGTCTTAGGAAGGGGCCACAGCCACCAAACTTGCAGGGTACGTGGGTCCCCTCAGACGATCTCTCGAGGCCAAGTATGGGCCCCATAAGTATTTTACTTTTTGAGTTATCGAGCTTGTCCGAACGCGTTTTCTGGTTTTCATCCTATATCCTAACCCTAACCCTAACCCCTAACCCTAACCCTAACCCTACCCTAACCCTTACCCTAACCCTAACCCTAACCCTTACCCTAACCCTAACCCTAACCCTAACCCTAACCCTAACCCTAACCCTAACCCTAACCCTAACCCTTACCCTAACCCTAACCCTAACCCTAACCCTAACCCTTACCCTAACCCTAACCCTAACCCTTACCCTACCCTAACCCTAACCCTACCCTAACCCTAACCCTAACCCTTACCCTAACCCTTACCCTAACCCTAACCCTAACCCTAACCCTAACCCTAACCCTAACCCTAACCCCTAACCCTAACCCTAACCCTAACCCTAACCCTACCCTAACCCTAACCCTAACCCTAACCCCTAACCCTAACCCTAACATGTATACACACCGAGTTTGGTCAGCTTGCCGCTTATACTTTGGAAGTTATCGAGCTTGTCCGAACTCGTCCGATGAATGGGAGTCAATGGCAGCTATGTCTTAGGAAGGGGCCACAGCCACCAAACTTACAGGGTACGTGGGTCCCCTCAGACGATCTCTCGAGGCCAAGTATGGGCCCCATACCTCAAATACTTTTTGAGTTATCGAGCTTGTCCGAACGCGTTTTCTGGTTTTCATCCTATATCCTAACCCTAACCCTACCCTACCCTACCCTACCCTACCCTACCCTACCCTACCCTACCCTACCCCTTACCCTAACCCTTACCCTAACCCTTACCCTACCCTTACCCTAACCCTTACCCCTAACCCCTAACCCTAACCCTTACCCTAACCCTAACCCTTACCCTAACCCTCCTAGCGAAACTTGAAAAATCAATGGGAGTCTATGGCAGCTATAGGAAGGGGAGGGGCCAGGGCCACCAAACTCGGTGGAGACCTGGAGGGGGTCGAGACATGTATACACAACCGAGTTTGGTGACATGTCATCCTACGGTTCGGAAGTTATGGAGCTTGATCACTTTTTTTTTTGTATGGGTGTCTATGGCAGCTATGTCAACGGAAGGAGCCACAACCACCAAACTTACAGGGTACGTGGACATGTTCCCAAGGACTCTCGAGGCCAAGTATGGGCCCCCTACCTCAAATACTTTTTGACTTATTGAGCTTGATCACACTCATTTTCTGGTTTTCATCCTATATCCTACCCTTACCCTAGATTCTTCACTTAACCTAACCTCACCCAAGATTCTTCACTTACCCTAACCAAACACAAGATTCTTCACTTAACCTAACCTCACAGGAGTAAGAACGTCTCACAAAAACCTCTCCCAGGAACACTCTCCAGGCACTCGGGACACTCCAAAACACACTCTGGTAAGGTTCCCCCAAGTACATATTTTCACAACACTTTGTGCAATTTTCAGGATTTTCACCAACACTGGCCGCACTCAGGGCTACGCCCTGAGCACGGACGAGGCACCTGCCGCACTCAGGGCTACGCCCTGAGCACGGACGAGGCACCTGCCGCACTCAGGGCTTCGCCCTGAGCACGGAAGACACTCCAACAACTCCAATTTTACTTCACCCAGGAACACTCTCCAGGCACTCGGGACACTCCAAAACACACTCTGGTAAGGTTCCCACAAGTACCTATTTTCACAACACTTAGTGCGATTTTCACCATTTTCACACATCCACCAACCCTGGCATATCACACATCCCCGCACTCAGGGCTACGCCCTGAGCACGGAAAACCGACTCCCAGCTCGATCCGACGCTCCTAGCGAAACTTGAAAAATCAATGGGAGTCTATGGCAGCTATAGGAAGGGGAGGGGCCAGGGCCACCAAACTCGGTGGAGACCTGGAGGGGGTCGAGACATGTATACACACCGAGTTTGGTCAGGATGGCACGTGTACTTTTTGACTTACAGAGCTTGCTCACTTTTTTTTTATATGGGTGTCAATGGCAGCTATGTCAACGGAATGAGCTACAGCCACCAAACTTACAGGGAACCTGGGTCCCCTCCATGGGTCTCTCGAGGCCAAGTATGGGCCCCATACCTCTTTTAGTTTTTGACTTATTGAGCTTGCTCATCCGACTTTTCTGGTTTTCATCCTATATCCTAACCCTAACCCTTACCCTAACCCTAACCCTTACCCTTACCCTAACCCTAACCCTTACCCTAACCCTTACCCTAACCCTAACCCTACCCTAACCCTTACCCTAACCTCTCCCAGGAACACTCTCCAGGCACTCGGGACACTCCAAAACACACTCTGGTAAGGTTCCCACAAGTACCTATTTTCACAACACTTTGGGCAATTTTCAGGATTTTCACCAACACTGGCCGCACTCAGGGCTACGCCCTGAGCACGGACGAGGCACCTGCCGCACTCAGGGCTTCGCCCTGAGCACGGAAGACACTCCAACAACTCCAATTTTACTACACCCAGGAACACTCTCCAGGCACTCGGGACACTCCAAAACACACTCTGGTAAGGTTCCCCCAAGTACATATTTTCACAACACTTTGGGCAATTTTCAGGATTTTCACCAACACTGGCCGCACTCAGGGCTACGCCCTGAGCACGGACGAGGCACCTGCCGCACTCAGGGCTACGCCCTGAGCACGGACGAGGCACCTGCCGCACTCAGGGCTTCGCCCTGAGCACGGAAGACACTCCAACAACTCCAATTTTACTTCACCCAGGAACACTCTCCACGCACTCGGGACACTCCAAAACACACTCTGGTAAGGTTCCCACAAGTACCTATTTTCACAACACTTAGTGCGATTTTCACCATTTTCACACATCCACCAACCCTGGCATATCACACATCCCCGCACTCAGGGCTACGCCCTGAGCACGGAAAACCGACTCCCAGCTCGATCCGACGCTCCTAGCGAAACTTGAAAAATCAATGGGAGTCTATGGCAGCTATAGGAAGGGGAGGGGCCAGGGCCACCAAACTCGGTGGAGACCTGGAGGGGGTCGAGACATGTATACACACCGAGTTTGCTCAGCTTGCCGCTTATACTTTGGAAGTTATCGAGCTTGTCCGAACTCGTCCGATGAATGGGAGTCAATGGCAGCTATGTCTTAGGAAGGGGCCACAGCCACCAAACTTGCAGGGTACGTGGGTCCCCTCAGACGATCTCTCGAGGCCAAGTATGGGCCCCATAAGTATTTTACTTTTTGAGTTATCGAGCTTGTCCGAACGCGTTTTCTGGTTTTCATCCTATATCCTAACCCTAACCCTAACCCTAACCCTAACCCTAACCCTAACCTAACCCTAACCCTAACCCTTACCCTAACCCTAACCCTAAGTACATATTTTCACAACACTTTGTGCAATTTTCAGGATTTTCACCAACACTGGCCGCACTCAGGGCTTCGCCCTGAGCACGGACAACGCACACTGGCCGCACTCAGGGCTTCGCCCTGAGCACGGACAACGCACGGACAATGCACCCTGGCCGCACTCAGGGCTACGCCCTGAGCACGGACGAGGCACCTGCCGCACTCAGGGCTTCGCCCTGAGCACGGAAGACACTCCAACAACTCCAATTTTACTTCACCCAGGAACACTCTCCAGGCACTCGGGACACTCCAAAACACACTCTGGTAAGGTTCCCCAAAGTACATATTTTCACAACACTTTGTGCAATTTTCAGGATTTTCACCAACACTGGCCGCACTCAGGGCTTCGCCCTGAGCACGGACAACGCACACTGGCCGCACTCAGGGCTTCGCCCTGAGCACGGACAACGCACGGACAATGCACCCTGGCCGCACTCAGGGCTACGCCCTGAGCACGGACGAGGCACCTGCCGCACTCAGGGCTACGCCCTGAGCACGGACGAGGCACCTGCCGCACTCAGGGCTTCGCCCTGAGCACGGAAGACACTCCAACAACTCCAATTTTACTTCACCCAGGAACACTCTCCACGCACTCGGGACACTCCAAAACACACTCTGGTAAGGTTCCCACAAGTACCTATTTTCACAACACTTAGTGCGATTTTCACCATTTTCACACATCCACCAACCCTGGCATATCACACATCCCCGCACTCAGGGCTACGCCCTGAGCACGGAAAACCGACTCCCAGCTCGATCCGACGCTCCTAGCGAAACTTGAAAAATCAATGGGAGTCTATGGCAGCTATAGGAAGGGGAGGGGCCAGGGCCACCAAACTCGGTGGAGACCTGGAGGGGGTCGAGACATGTATACACACCGAGTTTGGTCAACTTGGCATGTATAGTTTTTGAGTTATTGAGAGTGCCCAATTTTTTTTTTATATGGGTGTCAATGGCAGCTATGTCAACGGAAGGAGCCACAGCCACCAAACTTACAGGGAACCTGGGTCCCCTCCATGAGTCTCTCGAGGCCAAGTATGGGCCCCATACCTCTTATAGTTTTTGAGTTATTGAGAGTGCCCATCCGACTTTTCTGGTTTTCATCCTATATCCTTACCCTAACCCTAACCCTTACCCTAACCCTTACCCTAACCCTTACCCTAACCCTTACCCTAACCCTTACCCTAACCCTAACCCTAACCCTTACCCTCTGGTTTTCATCCTATATCCTAACCCTAACCCTTACCCTAACCCTAACCCTAACCCTAACCCTAACCCTAACCCTTACCCCTAACCCTTACCCTTACCCTACCCTAAGAACGTCTCACAAAAACCTCTCCCAGGAACACTCTCCAGGCACTCGGGACACTCCAAAACACACTCTGGTAAGGTTCCCACAAGTACCTATTTTCACAACACTTTGGGCAATTTTCAGGATTTTCACCAACACTGGCCGCACTCAGGGCTACGCCCTGAGCACGGACGAGGCACCTGCCGCACTCAGGGCTTCGCCCTGAGCACGGAAGACACTCCAACAACTCCAATTTTACTACACCCAGGAACACTCTCCAGGCACTCGGGACACTCCAAAACACACTCTGGTAAGGTTCCCCCAAGTACATATTTTCACAACACTTTGGGCAATTTTCAGGATTTTCACCAACACTGGCCGCACTCAGGGCTACGCCCTGAGCACGGACGAGGCACCTGCCGCACTCAGGGCTACGCCCTGAGCACGGACGAGGCACCTGCCGCACTCAGGGCTTCGCCCTGAGCACGGAAGACACTCCAACAACTCCAATTTTACTTCACCCAGGAACACTCTCCACGCACTCGGGACACTCCAAAACACACTCTGGTAAGGTTCCCACAAGTACCCCCAAACTACAACACTTAGAGCAATTTTTACTGTTTTCGGCAACTCAACAAACCAGGTCAAATGACATGTCTGCGGACTCGGGGGGACGTGCTGAGCACGGAGAACCGACTCCCAGATCGATCCGACGCTCCTAGCGAAACTTCAAAAATGAATGGGTGTCTATGGCAGCTATAGGAAGGGGAGGGGCCAGGACCCCCAAACCTGGTGGGTACCTCGGGGGGGCGGGGGGGTGAATACACACCAGGTTTGGTAAGCTTGGGACTTACACTTTGGAAGTTACGGAGCTCGGGTCGTTTTTTTTTTGAATGGGTGTCAATGGCAGCTATGTGAAGGGGAGGGGCCACACCCACCAAACTTTAATAGAATGTGGGTCCCCCCCATGGGTCCCTCTGGGCCCAGTATGGTCCCCCTCGCTCTTATACTTTTTGACTTACCGAGCTCGGGTCGTCGACTTTTCTGGTTTTCATCCTATATCCTAACCCTAACCCTAACCCTTACCCTACCCTAACCCTAACCCTTAACCCTAACCCTAACCCTAACCCTAACCCTAACCCTAACCCCTAACCCTACCCTAACCCTTACCCTACCCACAGGAGTAAGAACGTCTCACAAAAACCTCTCCCAGGAACACTCTCCAGGCACTCGGGACACTCCAAAACACACTCTGGTAAGGTTCCCACAAGTACCTATTTTCACAACACTTTGGGCAATTTTCAGGATTTTCACCAACACTGGCCGCACTCAGGGCTACGCCCTGAGCACGGACGAGGCACCTGCCGCACTCAGGGCTTCGCCCTGAGCACGGAAGACACTCCAACAACTCCAATTTTACTACACCCAGGAACACTCTCCAGGCACTCGGGACACTCCAAAACACACTCTGGTAAGGTTCCCCCAAGTACATATTTTCACAACACTTTGGGCAATTTTCAGGATTTTCACCAACACTGGCCGCACTCAGGGCTACGCCCTGAGCACGGACGAGGCACCTGCCGCACTCAGGGCTACGCCCTGAGCACGGACGAGGCACCTGCCGCACTCAGGGCTTCGCCCTGAGCACGGAAGACACTCCAACAACTCCAATTTTACTTCACCCAGGAACACTCTCCACGCACTCGGGACACTCCAAAACACACTCTGGTAAGGTTCCCACAAGTACCTATTTTCACAACACTTAGTGCGATTTTCACCATTTTCACACATCCACCAACCCTGGCATATCACACATCCCCGCACTCAGGGCTACGCCCTGAGCACGGAAAACCGACTCCCAGCTCGATCCGACGCTCCTAGCGAAACTTGAAAAATCAATGGGAGTCTATGGCAGCTATAGGAAGGGGAGGGGCCAGGGCCACCAAACTCGGTGGAGACCTGGAGGGGGTCGAGACATGTATACACACCGAGTTTGCTCAGCTTGCCGCTTATACTTTGGAAGTTATCGAGCTTGTCCGAACTCGTCCGATGAATGGGAGTCAATGGCAGCTATGTCTTAGGAAGGGGCCACAGCCACCAAACTTGCAGGGTACGTGGGTCCCCTCAGACGATCTCTCGAGGCCAAGTATGGGCCCCATAAGTATTTTACTTTTTGAGTTATCGAGCTTGTCCGAACGCGTTTTCTGGTTTTCATCCTATATCCTTACCCTAACCCCTAACCCTAACCCTAACCCTTACCCTAACCCTTACCCTACCCTTACCCTACCCTTACCCTAACCCTAACCCTTACCCTAACCCTTACCCTAACCCTAACCCTGACTTTTCTGGTTTTCATCCTATATCCTAACCCTAACCCTAACCCTTACCCTACCCTAACCCTAACCCTTAACCCTAACCCTAACCCTAACCCTAACCCTAACCCTAACCCCTAACCCTACCCTAACCCTTACCCTACCCACAGGAGTAAGAACGTCTCACAAAAACCTCTCCCAGGAACACTCTCCAGGCACTCGGGACACTCCAAAACACACTCTGGTAAGGTTCCCACAAGTACCTATTTTCACAACACTTTGGGCAATTTTCAGGATTTTCACCAACACTGGCCGCACTCAGGGCTACGCCCTGAGCACGGACGAGGCACCTGCCGCACTCAGGGCTTCGCCCTGAGCACGGAAGACACTCCAACAACTCCAATTTTACTACACCCAGGAACACTCTCCAGGCACTCGGGACACTCCAAAACACACTCTGGTAAGGTTCCCCCAAGTACATATTTTCACAACACTTTGGGCAATTTTCAGGATTTTCACCAACACTGGCCGCACTCAGGGCTACGCCCTGAGCACGGACGAGGCACCTGCCGCACTCAGGGCTACGCCCTGAGCACGGACGAGGCACCTGCCGCACTCAGGGCTTCGCCCTGAGCACGGAAGACACTCCAACAACTCCAATTTTACTTCACCCAGGAACACTCTCCACGCACTCGGGACACTCCAAAACACACTCTGGTAAGGTTCCCACAAGTACCTATTTTCACAACACTTAGTGCGATTTTCACCATTTTCACACATCCACCAACCCTGGCATATCACACATCCCCGCACTCAGGGCTACGCCCTGAGCACGGAAAACCGACTCCCAGCTCGATCCGACGCTCCTAGCGAAACTTGAAAAATCAATGGGAGTCTATGGCAGCTATAGGAAGGGGAGGGGCCAGGGCCACCAAACTCGGTGGAGACCTGGAGGGGGTCGAGACATGTATACACACCGAGTTTGCTCAGCTTGCCGCTTATACTTTGGAAGTTATCGAGCTTGTCCGAACTCGTCCGATGAATGGGAGTCAATGGCAGCTATGTCTTAGGAAGGGGCCACAGCCACCAAACTTGCAGGGTACGTGGGGCCCCTCAGCGATCTCTCGAGGCCAAGTATGGGCCCCATAAGTATTTTACTTTTTGAGTTATCGAGCTTGTCCGAACGCGTTTTCTGGTTTTCATCCTATATCCTAACCCTAACCCTAACCCTAACCCTAACCCTAACCCTAACCCCTAACCCTAACCCTAACCCTACCCTAACCCTTACCCTAACCCTAACCCTAACCTTACCCTAACCCTAACCCTAACCCTAACCCTAACCCTAACCCTAACCCTAACCCTAACCCTAACCCTAACCCTAACCCTTACCCTAACCCTAACCCTAACCCTAACCCTACCCTAACCCTAACCCTAACCCTAACCCTACCCCTAACCCTAACCCTAACCCTTACCCTAACCCTACCCTAACCCTAACCCTAACCCTAACCCTAAACCCTAACCCTAACCCTAACCCCTAACCCTAACCCTAACCCTAACCCTAACCCTACCCTAACCCTAACCCTAACCCTAACCCCTAACCCTAACCCTAACATGTATACACACCGAGTTTGGTCAGCTTGCCGCTTATACTTTGGAAGTTATCGAGCTTGTCCGAACTCGTCCGATGAATGGGAGTCAATGGCAGCTATGTCTTAGGAAGGGGCCACAGCCACCAAACTTACAGGGTACGTGGGTCCCCTCAGACGATCTCTCGAGGCCAAGTATGGGCCCCATACCTCAAATACTTTTTGAGTTATCGAGCTTGTCCGAACGCGTTTTCTGGTTTTCATCCTATATCCTAACCCTAACCCTACCCTACCCTACCCTACCCTACCCTACCCTACCCTACCCTACCCCTTACCCTAACCCTTACCCTAACCCTTACCCTACCCTTACCCTAACCCTTACCCCTAACCCCTAACCCTAACCCTTACCCTAACCCTAACCCTTACCCTAACCCTCCTAGCGAAACTTGAAAAATCAATGGGAGTCTATGGCAGCTATAGGAAGGGGAGGGGCCAGGGCCACCAAACTCGGTGGAGACCTGGAGGGGGTCGAGACATGTATACACACCGAGTTTGGTGACATGTCATCCTACGGTTCGGAAGTTATGGAGCTTGATCACTTTTTTTTTTGTATGGGTGTCTATGGCAGCTATGTCAACGGAAGGAGCCACAACCACCAAACTTACAGGGTACGTGGACATGTTCCCAAGGACTCTCGAGGCCAAGTATGGGCCCCCTACCTCCTCAAATACTTTTTGACTTATTGAGCTTGATCACACTCATTTTCTGGTTTTCAATCCTATATCCTACCCTTACCCTAGATTCTTCACTTAACCTAACCTCACCCAAGATTCTTCACTTACCCTAACCAAACACAGATTCTTCACTTACACCTAACCTCACAGGAGTAAGAACGTCTCACAAAAACCTCTCCCAGGAACACTCTCCAGGCACTCGGGACACTCCAAAACACACTCTGGTAAGGTTCCCCCAAGTACATATTTTCACAACACTTTGTGCAATTTTCAGGATTTTCACCAACACTGGCCGCACTCAGGGCTACGCCCTGAGCACGGACGAGGCACCTGCCGCACTCAGGGCTACGCCCTGAGCACGGACGAGGCACCTGCCGCACTCAGGGCTTCGCCCTGAGCACGGAAGACACTCCAACAACTCCAATTTTACTTCACCCAGGAACACTCTCCAGGCACTCGGGACACTCCAAAACACACTCTGGTAAGGTTCCCACAAGTACCTATTTTCACAACACTTAGTGCGATTTTCACCATTTTCACACATCCACCAACCCTGGCATATCACACATCCCCGCACTCAGGGCTACGCCCTGAGCACGGAAAACCGACTCCCAGCTCGATCCGACGCTCCTAGCGAAACTTGAAAAATCAATGGGAGTCTATGGCAGCTATAGGAAGGGGAGGGGCCAGGGCCACCAAACTCGGTGGAGACCTGGAGGGGGTCGAGACATGTATACACACCGAGTTTGGTCAGGATGGCACGTGTACTTTTTGACTTACAGAGCTTGCTCACTTTTTTTTTTATATGGGTGTCAATGGCAGCTATGTCAACGGAATGAGCTACAGCCACCAAACTTACAGGGAACCTGGGTCCCCTCCATGGGTCTCTCGAGGCCAAGTATGGGCCCCATACCTCTTTTAGTTTTTGACTTATTGAGCTTGCTCATCCGACTTTTCTGGTTTTCATCCTATATCCTAACCCTAACCCTTACCCTAACCCTAACCCTTACCCTTACCCTAACCCTAACCCTTACCCTAACCCTTACCCTAACCCTAACCCTACCCTAACCCTTACCCTAACCTCTCCCAGGAACACTCTCCAGGCACTCGGGACACTCCAAAACACACTCTGGTAAGGTTCCCACAAGTACCTATTTTCACAACACTTTGGGCAATTTTCAGGATTTTCACCAACACTGGCCGCACTCAGGGCTACGCCCTGAGCACGGACGAGGCACCTGCCGCACTCAGGGCTTCGCCCTGAGCACGGAAGACACTCCAACAACTCCAATTTTACTACACCCAGGAACACTCTCCAGGCACTCGGGACACTCCAAAACACACTCTGGTAAGGTTCCCCCAAGTACATATTTTCACAACACTTTGGGCAATTTTCAGGATTTTCACCAACACTGGCCGCACTCAGGGCTACGCCCTGAGCACGGACGAGGCACCTGCCGCACTCAGGGCTACGCCCTGAGCACGGACGAGGCACCTGCCGCACTCAGGGCTTCGCCCTGAGCACGGAAGACACTCCAACAACTCCAATTTTACTTCACCCAGGAACACTCTCCACGCACTCGGGACACTCCAAAACACACTCTGGTAAGGTTCCCACAAGTACCTATTTTCACAACACTTAGTGCGATTTTCACCATTTTCACACATCCACCAACCCTGGCATATCACACATCCCCGCACTCAGGGCTACGCCCTGAGCACGGAAAACCGACTCCCAGCTCGATCCGACGCTCCTAGCGAAACTTGAAAAATCAATGGGAGTCTATGGCAGCTATAGGAAGGGGAGGGGCCAGGGCCACCAAACTCGGTGGAGACCTGGAGGGGGTCGAGACATGTATACACACCGAGTTTGCTCAGCTTGCCGCTTATACTTTGGAAGTTATCGAGCTTGTCCGAACTCGTCCGATGAATGGGAGTCAATGGCAGCTATGTCTTAGGAAGGGGCCACAGCCACCAAACTTGCAGGGTACGTGGGTCCCCTCAGACGATCTCTCGAGGCCAAGTATGGGCCCCATAAGTATTTTACTTTTTGAGTTATCGAGCTTGTCCGAACGCGTTTTCTGGTTTTCATCCTATATCCTAACCCTAACCCTAACCCTAACCCTAACCCTAACCCTAACCTAACCCTAACCCTAACCCTTACCCTAACCCTAACCCTAAGTACAATATTTTCAAAACACTTTGTGCAATTTTCAGGATTTTCACCAACACTGGCCGCACTCAGGGCTTCGCCCTGAGCACGGACAACGCACACTGGCCGCACTCAGGGCTTCGCCCTGAGCACGGACAACGCCGGACAATGCACCCTGGCCGCACTCAGGCTACGCCCTGAGCACGGACGAGGCACCTGCCGCACTCAGGGGCTTTCGCCCTGAGCACGGAAGAACACTCCAACAACTCCAATTTTACTTCACCCAGGAACACTCTCCAGGGCACTCGGGACACTCCAAAACACACTCTGGTAGGAGGTTCCCCAAAGTACATAGTTTCACAACACTTTGTGCAATTTTCAGGATTTTTCACCAACACTGGCCGCACTCCAGGGCTTTCGCCTGAGCACGGACACGCACACTGGCCGCACTCAGGGCTTCGCCCTGAGCACGGACAACGCACGGACAATGCACCCTGGCCGCACTCAGGGCTACGCCCTGAGCACGGACGAGGCACCTGCCGCACTCAGGGCTACGCCCTGAGCACGGACGAGGCACCTGCCGCACTCAGGGCTTCGCCCTGAGCACGGAAGACACTCCAACAACTCCAATTTTACTTCACCCAGGAACACTCTCCACGCACTCGGGACACTCCAAAACACACTCTGGTAAGGTTCCCACAAGTACCTATTTTCACAACACTTAGTGCGATTTTCACCATTTTCACACATCCACCAACCCTGGCATATCACACATCCCCGCACTCAGGGCTACGCCCTGAGCACGGAAAACCGACTCCCAGCTCGATCCGACGCTCCTAGCGAAACTTGAAAAATCAATGGGAGTCTATGGCAGCTATAGGAAGGGGAGGGGCCAGGGCCACCAAACTCGGTGGAGACCTGGAGGGGGTCGAGACATGTATACACACCGAGTTTGGTCAACTTGGCATGTATAGTTTTTGAGTTATTGAGAGTGCCCAATTTTTTTTTTATATGGGTGTCAATGGCAGCTATGTCAACGGAAGGAGCCACAGCCACCAAACTTACAGGGAACCTGGGTCCCCTCCATGAGTCTCTCGAGGCCAAGTATGGGCCCCATACCTCTTATAGTTTTTGAGTTATTGAGAGTGCCCATCCGACTTTTCTGGTTTTCATCCTATATCCTTACCCTAACCCTAACCCTTACCCTAACCCTTACCCTAACCCTTACCCTACCCTTACCCTAACCCTTACCCTAACCCTAACCCTAACCCTTACCCTCTGGTTTTCATCCTATATCCTAACCCTAACCCTAACCCTAACCCTAACCCTAACCCTAACCCTAACCCTAACCCTAACCCTTACCCCTAACCCTTACCCTTACCCTACCCTAAGAACGTCTCACAAAAACCTCTCCCAGGAACACTCTCCAGGCACTCGGGACACTCCAAAACACACTCTGGTAAGGTTCCCACAAGTACCTATTTTCACAACACTTTGGGCAATTTTCAGGATTTTCACCAACACTGGCCGCACTCAGGGCTACGCCCTGAGCACGGACGAGGCACCTGCCGCACTCAGGGCTTCGCCCTGAGCACGGAAGACACTCCAACAACTCCAATTTTACTACACCCAGGAACACTCTCCAGGCACTCGGGACACTCCAAAACACACTCTGGTAAGGTTCCCCCAAGTACATATTTTCACAACACTTTGGGCAATTTTCAGGATTTTCACCAACACTGGCCGCACTCAGGGCTACGCCCTGAGCACGGACGAGGCACCTGCCGCACTCAGGGCTACGCCCTGAGCACGGACGAGGCACCTGCCGCACTCAGGGCTTCGCCCTGAGCACGGAAGACACTCCAACAACTCCAATTTTACTTCACCCAGGAACACTCTCCACGCACTCGGGACACTCCAAAACACACTCTGGTAAGGTTCCCACAAGTACCCCAAACTACAACACTTAGAGCAATTTTTACTGTTTTCGGCAACTCAACAAACCAGGTCAAATGACATGTCTGCGGACTCGGGGGGACGTGCTGAGCACGGAGAACCGACTCCCAGATCGATCCGACGCTCCTAGCGAAACTTCAAAAATGAATGGGTGTCTATGGCAGCTATAGGAAGGGGAGGGGCCAGGACCCCCCCCCCCTGGTGGGTACCTCGGGGGGGGGGGGGGGAATACACACCAGGTTTGGTAAGCTTGGGACTTACACTTTGGAAGTTACGGAGCTCGGGTCGTTTTTTTTTTGAATGGGTGTCAATGGCAGCTATGTGAAGGGGAGGGGCCACACCCACCAAACTTTAATAGAATGTGGGTCCCCCCCATGGGTCCCTCTGGGCCCAGTATGGTCCCCCTCGCTCTTATACTTTTTGACTTACCGAGCTCGGGTCGTCGACTTTTCTGGTTTTCATCCTATATCCTAACCCTAACCCTAACCCTTACCCTACCCTAACCCTAACCCTTAACCCTAACCCTAACCCTAACCCTAACCCTAACCCTAACCCCTAACCCTACCCTAACCCTTACCCTACCCACAGGAGTAAGAACGTCTCACAAAAACCTCTCCCAGGAACACTCTCCAGGCACTCGGGACACTCCAAAACACACTCTGGTAAGGTTCCCACAAGTACCTATTTTCACAACACTTTGGGCAATTTTCAGGATTTTCACACAACACTGGCCGCACTCAGGGCTACGCCCTGAGCACGGACGAGGCACCTGCCGCACTCAGGGCTTCGCCCTGAGCACGGAAGACACTCCAACAACTCCAATTTTACTACAACACCAGGAACACTCTCCAGGCACTCGGGACACTCCAAAACACACTCTGGTAAGGTTCCCCCAAGTACATATTTTCACAACACTTTGGGCAATTTTCAGGATTTTCACCAACACTGGCCGCACTCAGGGCTACGCCCTGAGCACGCGAGGCACCTGCCGCACTCAGGGCTACGCCCTGAGCACGGACGAGGCACCTGCCGCACTCAGGGCTTCGCCCTGAGCACGGAAGACACTCCAACAACTCCAATTTTACTTCACCCAGGAACACTCTCCACGCACTCGGGACACTCCAAAACACACTCTGGTAAGGTTCCCACAAGTACCTATTTTCACAACACTTAGTGCGATTTTCACCATTTTCACACATCCACCAACCCTGGCATATCACACATCCCCGCACTCAGGGCTACGCCCTGAGCACGGAAAACCGACTCCCAGCTCGATCCGACGCTCCTAGCGAAACTTGAAAAATCAATGGGAGTCTATGGCAGCTATAGGAAGGGGAGGGGCCAGGGCCACCAAACTCGGTGGAGACCTGGAGGGGGTCGAGACATGTATACACACCGAGTTTGCTCAGCTTGCCGCTTATACTTTGGAAGTTATCGAGCTTGTCCGAACTCGTCCGATGAATGGGAGTCAATGGCAGCTATGTCTTAGGAAGGGGCCACAGCCACCAAACTTGCAGGGTACGTGGGTCCCCTCAGACGATCTCTCGAGGCCAAGTATGGCCCCATACTCTTATAGTTTTTGAGTTATTGAGAGTGCCCATCCGACTTTTCTGGTTTTCATCCTATATCCTTACCCTAACCCTAACCCTTACCCTAACCCTTACCCTAACCCTTACCCTACCCTTACCCTAACCCTTACCCTAACCCTAACCCTAACCCTTTACCCTCTGGTTTTCATCCTATATCCTAACCCTAACCCTTACCCTAACCCTAACCCTAACCCTAACCCTAACCCTAACCCTTAACCCTAACCCTTACCCTTACCCTACCCTAAGAACGTCTCACAAAACCTCTCCCAGGAACACTCTCCAGGCACTCGGGACACTCCAAAACACACTCTGGTAAGGTTCCCACAAGTATCAGTATTTCTTTCACAACACTTTTGGGCCAATTTTCAGGATTTTCACCAACACTGGCCGCACTCAGGGCTACGCCCTGAGCACGGACGAGGCACCTGCCGCACTCAGGGCTTCGCCCTGAGCACGGAAGACACTCCAACAACTCCAATTTTACTACACCCAGGAACACTCTCCAGGCACTCGGGACACTCCAAAACACACTCTGGTAAGGTTCCCCCAAGTACATATTTTCACAACACTTTGGGCAATTTTCAGGATTTTCACCAACACTGGCCGCACTCAGGGCTACGCCCTGAGCACGGACGAGGCACCTGCCGCACTCAGGGCTACGCCCTGAGCACGGACGAGGCACCTGCCGCACTCAGGGCTTCGCCCTGAGCACGGAAGACACTCCAACAACTCCAATTTTACTTCACCCAGGAACACTCTCCACGCACTCGGGACACTCCAAAACACACTCTGGTAAGGTTCCCACAAGTACCTATTTTCACAACACTTAGTGCGATTTTCACCATTTTCACACATCCACCAACCCTGGCATATCACACATCCCCGCACTCAGGGCTACGCCCTGAGCACGGAAACCGACTCCCAGCTCGATCCGACGCTCCTAGCGAAACTGAAAACAATGGGAGTCTATGGCAGCTATAGGAAGGGGAGGGGCCAGGGCCACCAAACTCGGTGGAGACCTGGAGGGGGTCGAGACATGTATACACACCGAGTTTGCTCAGCTTGCCGCTTATACTTTGGAAGTTATCGAGCTTGTCCGAACTCGTCCGATGAATGGGAGTCAATGGCAGCTATGTCTTAGGAAGGGGCCACAGCCACCAAACTTGCAGGGTACGTGGGTCCCCTCAGACGATCTCTCGAGGCCAAGTATGGGCCCCATAAGTATTTTACTTTTTGAGTTATCGAGCTTGTCCGAACGCGTTTTCTGGTTTTCATCCTATATCCTAACCCTAACCCTAACCCTAACCCTAACCCTTACCCTACCCTAACCCTAACCCTAACCCTAACCCTACCCTACCCTAACCCTAACCCTACCCTACCCTACCCTACCCTACCCTACCCTTACCCTACCCTAACCCTAACCCTAACCCTTACCCTAACCCTAACCCTTACCCTACCCTAACCCTACCCTACCCTAACCCTAACCCTACCCTAACCCTAACCCTTTTCTGGTTTTCATCCTATATCCTAACCCTAACCCCCTAACCCCTAACCCTTACCCTAACCCCTAACCCTTACCCTTACCCTAACCCTAACCCTTACCCTAACCCTAACCCTAACCCTAACCCTAACCCCTCACTTACCCTAACCAAACACAAGATTCTTCACTTAACCTAACCTCACAGGAGTAAGAACGTCTCACAAAAACCTCTCCCAGGAACACTCTCCAGGCACTCGGGACACTCCAAAACACACTCTGGTAAGGTTCCCACAAGTACCTATTTTCACAACACTTTGGGCAATTTTCAGGATTTTCACCAACACTGGCCGCACTCAGGCTTCGCCCTGAGCACGGAAGACACTCCAACAACTCCAATTTTACTACACCCAGGAACACTCTCCAGGCACTCGGGACACTCCAAAACACACTCTGGTAAGGTTCCCCCAAGTACATATTTTCACAACACTTTGTGCAATTTTCAGGATTTTCACCAACACTGGCCGCACTCAGGGCTACGCCCTGAGCACGGACGAGGCACCTGCCGCACTCAGGGCTACGCCCTGAGCACGGACGAGGCACCTGCCGCACTCAGGGCTTCGCCCTGAGCACGGAAGACACTCCAACAACTCCAATTTTACTTCACCCAGGAACACTCTCCAGGCACTCGGGACACTCCAAAACACACTCTGGTAAGGTTCCCACAAGTACCCTATTTTCACAACACTTAGTGCGATTTTCACCATTTTCACACATCCACCAACCCTGGCATATCACACATCCCCGCACTCAGGGCTACGCCCTGAGCACGGAAAACCGACTCCCAGCTCGATCCGACGCTCCTAGCGAAACTTCAAAAATGAATGGGTGTCTATGGCAGCTATAGGAAGGGGAGGGGCCAGGGCCACCAAACTCGGTGGAGACCTGGAGGGGGTCGAGACATGTATACACACCGAGTTTGGTCAGCTTGCCGCTTATACTTTGGAAGTTATCGAGCTTGTCCGAACTCGTCCGATGAATGGGAGTCAATGGCAGCTATGTCTTAGGAAGGGGCCACAGCCACCAAACTTACAGGGTACGTGGGTCCCCTCAGACGATCTCTCGAGGCCAAGTATGGGCCCCATACCTCAAATACTTTTTGAGTTATCGAGCTTGTCCGAACGCGTTTTCTGGTTTTCATCCTATATCCCTAACCCTAACCCTAACCCTAACCCTAACCCCTAACCCTACCCTAACCCTTACCCTACCCACAGGAGTAAGAACGTCTCACAAAAACCTCTCCCAGGAACACTCTCCAGGCACTCGGGACACTCCAAAACACACTCTGGTAAGGTTCCCACAAGTACCTATTTTCACAACACTTTGGGCAATTTTCAGGATTTTCACCAACACTGGCCGCACTCAGGGCTACGCCCTGAGCACGGACGAGGCACCTGCCGCACTCAGGGCTTCGCCCTGAGCACGGAAGACACTCCAACAACTCCAATTTTACTACACCCAGGAACACTCTCCAGGCACTCGGGACACTCCAAAACACACTCTGGTAAGGTTCCCCCAAGTACATATTTTCACAACACTTTGGGCAATTTTCAGGATTTTCACCAACACTGGCCGCACTCAGGGCTACGCCCTGAGCACGGACGAGGCACCTGCCGCACTCAGGGCTACGCCCTGAGCACGGACGAGGCACCTGCCGCACTCAGGGCTTCGCCCTGAGCACGGAAGACACTCCAACAACTCCAATTTTACTTCACCCAGGAACACTCTCCACGCACTCGGGACACTCCAAAACACACTCTGGTAAGGTTCCCACAAGTACCTATTTTCACAACACTTAGTGCGATTTTCACCATTTTCACACATCCACCAACCCTGGCATATCACACATCCCCGCACTCAGGGCTACGCCCTGAGCACGGAAAACCGACTCCCAGCTCGATCCGACGCTCCTAGCGAAACTTGAAAAATCAATGGGAGTCTATGGCAGCTATAGGAAGGGGAGGGGCCAGGGCCACCAAACTCGGTGGAGACCTGGAGGGGGTCGAGACATGTATACACACCGAGTTTGGTCAACTTGGCATGTATAGTTTTTGAGTTATTGAGAGTGCCCAATTTTTTTTTTATATGGGTGTCAATGGCAGCTATGTCAACGGAAGGAGCCACAGCCACCAAACTTACAGGGAACCTGGGTCCCCTCCATGAGTCTCTCGAGGCCAAGTATGGGCCCCATACCTCTTATAGTTTTTGAGTTATTGAGAGTGCCCATCCGACTTTTCTGGTTTTCATCCTATATCCTTACCCTAACCCTAACCCTTACCCTAACCCTTACCCTAACCCTTACCCTACCCTTACCCTAACCCTTACCCTAACCCTAACCCTAACCCTTACCCTCTGGTTTTCATCCTATATCCTAACCCTAACCCTTACCCTAACCCTAACCCTAACCCTAACCCTAACCCTAACCCTTACCCCTAACCCTTACCCTTACCCTACCCTAAGAACGTCTCACAAAAACCTCTCCCAGGAACACTCTCCAGGCACTCGGGACACTCCAAAACACACTCTGGTAAGGTTCCCACAAGTACCTATTTTCACAACACTTTGGGCAATTTTCAGGATTTTCACCAACACTGGCCGCACTCAGGGCTACGCCCTGAGCACGGACGAGGCACCTGCCGCACTCAGGGCTTCGCCCTGAGCACGGAAGACACTCCAACAACTCCAATTTTACTACACCCAGGAACACTCTCCAGGCACTCGGGACACTCCAAAACACACTCTGGTAAGGTTCCCCCAAGTACATATTTTCACAACACTTTGGGCAATTTTCAGGATTTTCACCAACACTGGCCGCACTCAGGGCTACGCCCTGAGCACGGACGAGGCACCTGCCGCACTCAGGGCTACGCCCTGAGCACGGACGAGGCACCTGCCGCACTCAGGGCTTCGCCCTGAGCACGGAAGACACTCCAACAACTCCAATTTTACTTCACCCAGGAACACTCTCCACGCACTCGGGACACTCCAAAACACACTCTGGTAAGGTTCCCACAAGTACCCCAAACTACAACACTTAGAGCAATTTTTACTGTTTTCGGCAACTCAACAAACCAGGTCAAATGACATGTCTGCGGACTCGGGGGGACGTGCTGAGCACGGAGAACCGACTCCCAGATCGATCCGACGCTCCTAGCGAAACTTCAAAAATGAATGGGTGTCTATGGCAGCTATAGGAAGGGGAGGGGCCAGGACCCCCAAACCTGGTGGGTACCTCGGGGGGGCGGGGGGGTGAATACACACCAGGTTTGGTAAGCTTGGGACTTACACTTTGGAAGTTACGGAGCTCGGGTCGTTTTTTTTTTTGAATGGGTGTCAATGGCAGCTATGTGAAGGGGAGGGGCCACACCCACCAAACTTTAATAGAATGTGGGTCCCCCCCATGGGTCCCTCTGGGCCCAGTATGGTCCCCCTCGCTCTTATACTTTTTGACTTACCGAGCTCGGGTCGTCGACTTTTCTGGTTTTCATCCTATATCCTAACCCTAACCCTAACCCTTACCCTACCCTAACCCTAACCCTTAACCCTAACCCTAACCCTAACCCTAACCCTAACCCTAACCCCTAACCCTACCCTAACCCTTACCCTACCCACAGGAGTAAGAACGTCTCACAAAAACCTCTCCCAGGAACACTCTCCAGGCACTCGGGACACTCCAAAACACACTCTGGTAAGGTTCCCACAAGTACCTATTTTCACAACACTTTGGGCAATTTTCAGGATTTTCACCAACACTGGCCGCACTCAGGGCTACGCCCTGAGCACGGACGAGGCACCTGCCGCACTCAGGGCTTCGCCCTGAGCACGGAAGACACTCCAACAACTCCAATTTTACTACACCCAGGAACACTCTCCAGGCACTCGGGACACTCCAAAACACACTCTGGTAAGGTTCCCCCAAGTACATATTTTCACAACACTTTGGGCAATTTTCAGGATTTTCACCAACACTGGCCGCACTCAGGGCTACGCCCTGAGCACGGACGAGGCACCTGCCGCACTCAGGGCTACGCCCTGAGCACGGACGAGGCACCTGCCGCACTCAGGGCTTCGCCCTGAGCACGGAAGACACTCCAACAACTCCAATTTTACTTCACCCAGGAACACTCTCCACGCACTCGGGACACTCCAAAACACACTCTGGTAAGGTTCCCACAAGTACCTATTTTCACAACACTTAGTGCGATTTTCACCATTTTCACACATCCACCAACCCTGGCATATCACACATCCCCGCACTCAGGGCTACGCCCTGAGCACGGAAAACCGACTCCCAGCTCGATCCGACGCTCCTAGCGAAACTTGAAAAATCAATGGGAGTCTATGGCAGCTATAGGAAGGGGAGGGGCCAGGGCCACCAAGACTCGGTGGAGACCTGGAGGGGGTCGAGACATGTATACACACCGAGGTTTGCTCAGCTTGCCGCTTATACTTTGGAAGTTATCGAGCTTGTCCGAACCTCGTCCGATGAATGGGAGTCAATGGCAGCTATGTCTTAGGAAGGGGCCACAGCCACCAAACTTGCAGGGTTACGTGGGTCCCCTCAGACGATCTCTCGAGGCCAAGTATGGGCCCCATAAGTATTTTACTTTTTGAGTTATCGAGCTTGTCCGAACGCGTTTTCTGGTTTTCATCCTATCTCCTACACCCTAACCTTACCCTAACCCTACCTTACCCTACCATCCTAACCCTAACCCTAAACCTAACCCTAACCCTACCCTAACCCAACCCTTACCCTACCCACCCTACCCTACCCCCCTTTACCCTACCCTAACCCTAACCATAACCCTTACCCTAACCCTTACCCTTACCTACCCTAACCTTACCCTACCCTAACCCTAACCCTAACCCTAACCCTTTTCTGGTTTTCATCCTATATCCTAACCCTAACCCTAACCCCTAACCCTTACCTACCCTAACCCCTAACCCTTACCCTTACCCTAACCCTAACCCTTACCCTAACCCCTAACCCTAACCCTAACCCTACCCCTCACTTACCCTAACCAAACACAGATTCTTCACTTAACCTAACCTCACAGGAGTAAGAACGTCTCACAAAACCTCTCCCAGGAACACTCTCCAGGCACTCGGGACACTCCAAAACACACTCTGGTAAGGTTCCCACAAGTACCTATTTTCACAACACTTTGGGCAATTTTCAGGATTTTCACCCAACACTGGCCGCACTCAGGGCTTCGCCCTGAGCACGGAAGACACTCCAACAACTCCAATTTTACTACACCCAGGAACACTCTCCAGGCACTCGGGACACTCCAAAACACACTCTGGTAAGGTTCCCCCAAGTACATATTTTCACAAACACTTTGTGCAATTTTCAGGATTTTCACCAACACTGGCCGCACTCAGGGCTACGCCCTGAGCACGGACGAGGCACCTGCCGCACTCAGGGCTACGCCCTGAGCACGGACGAGGCACCTGCCGCACTCAGGGCTTCGCCCTGAGCACGGAAGACACTCCAACAACTCCAATTTTACTTCACCCAGGAACACTCTCCAGGCACTCGGGACACTCCAAAACACACTCTGGTAAGGTTCCCACAAGTACCTATTTTCACAACACTTAGTGCGATTTTCACCATTTTCACACATCCACCAACCCTGGCATATCACACATCCCCGCACTCAGGGCTACGCCCTGAGCACGGAAAACCGACTCCCAGCTCGATCCGACGCTCCTAGCGAAACTTCAAAAATGAATGGGTGTCTATGGCAGCTATAGGAAGGGGAGGGGCCAGGGCCACCAAACTCGGTGGAGACCTGGAGGGGGTCGAGACATGTATACACACCGAGTTTGGTCAGCTTGCCGCTTATACTTTGGAAGTTATCGAGCTTGTCCGAACTCGTCCGATGAATGGGAGTCAATGGCAGCTATGTCTTAGGAAGGGGCCACAGCCACCAAACTTACAGGGTACGTGGGTCCCCTCAGACGATCTCTCGAGGCCAAGTATGGGCCCCATACCTCAAATACTTTTTGAGTTATCGAGCTTGTCCGAACGCGTTTTCTGGTTTTCATCCTATATCCTAACCCTAACCCTAACCCTAACCCTAACCCTAACCCTTACCCTACCCTAACCCTAACCCTAACCCTAACCCTAACCCTACCCTAACCCTAACCCTACCCTACCCTACCCTACCCTACCCTACCCTACCCTTACCCTACCCTAACCCTAACCCTAACCCTTACCCTAACCCTTACCCTTACCCTACCCTAACCCTTACCCTACCCTAACCCTACCCTAACCCTAACCCTTTTCTGGTTTTCATCCTATATCCTAACCCTAACCCTAACCCCTAACCCTTACCCTAACCCCTAACCCTTACCCTTACCCTAACCCTAACCCTTACCCTAACCCCTAACCCTAACCCTAACCCTAACCCCTCACTTACCCTAACCAAACACAAGATTCTTCACTTAACCTAACCTCACAGGAGTAAGAACGTCTCACAAAAACCTCTCCCAGGAACACTCTCCAGGCACTCGGGACACTCCAAAACACACTCTGGTAAGGTTCCCACAAGTACCTATTTTCACAACACTTTGGGCAATTTTCAGGATTTTCACCAACACTGGCCGCACTCAGGGCTTCGCCCTGAGCACGGAAGACACTCCAACAACTCCAATTTTACTACACCCAGGAACACTCTCCAGGCACTCGGGACACTCCAAAACACACTCTGGTAAGGTTCCCCCAAGTACATATTTTCACAACACTTTGTGCAATTTTCAGGATTTTCACCAACACTGGCCGCACTCAGGGCTACGCCCTGAGCACGGACGAGGCACCTGCCGCACTCAGGGCTACGCCCTGAGCACGGACGAGGCACCTGCCGCACTCAGGGCTTCGCCCTGAGCACGGAAGACACTCCAACAACTCCAATTTTACTTCACCCAGGAACACTCTCCAGGCACTCGGGACACTCCAAAACACACTCTGGTAAGGTTCCCACAAGTACCTATTTTCACAACACTTAGTGCGATTTTCACCATTTTCACACATCCACCAACCCTGGCATATCACACATCCCCGCACTCAGGGCTACGCCCTGAGCACGGAAAACCGACTCCCAGCTCG
The DNA here is from genome assembly GCF_003331165.1 of Xiphophorus hellerii. Taxonomy (NCBI): domain Eukaryota; kingdom Metazoa; phylum Chordata; class Actinopteri; order Cyprinodontiformes; family Poeciliidae; genus Xiphophorus; species Xiphophorus hellerii. Next base: position 96,644 of record NC_045678.1, read on the forward strand.
ATCCGACGCTCCTAGCGAAACTTCAAAAATGAATGGGTGTCTATGGCAGCTATAGGAAGGGGAGGGGCCAGGGCCACCAAACTCGGTGGAGACCTGGAGGGGGTCGAGACATGTATACACACCGAGTTTGGTCAGCTTGCCGCTTATACTTTGGAAGTTATCGAGCTTGTCCGAACTCGTCCGATGAATGGGAGTCAATGGCAGCTATGTCTTAGGAAGGGGCCACAGCCACCAAACTTACAGGGTACGTGGGTCCCCTCAGACGATCTCTCGAGGCCAAGTATGGGCCCCATACCTCAAATACTTTTTGAGTTATCGAGCTTGTCCGAACGCGTTTTCTGGTTTTCATCCTATATCCTAACCCTAACCCTACCCTACCCTACCCTACCCTACCCTACCCTACCCTACCCTACCCTACCCCTTACCCTAACCCTTACCCTAACCCTTACCCTACCCTTACCCTAACCCTTACCCCTAACCCCTAACCCTAACCCTTACCCTAACCCTAACCCTTACCCTAACCCTCCTAGCGAAACTTGAAAAATCAATGGGAGTCTATGGCAGCTATAGGAAGGGGAGGGGCCAGGGCCACCAAACTCGGTGGAGACCTGGAGGGGGTCGAGACATGTATACACACCGAGTTTGGTGACATGTCATCCTACGGTTCGGAAGTTATGGAGCTTGATCACTTTTTTTTTTTGTATGGGTGTCTATGGCAGCTATGTCAACGGAAGGAGCCACAACCACCAAACTTACAGGGTACGTGGACATGTTCCCAAGGACTCTCGAGGCCAAGTATGGGCCCCCTACCTCAAATACTTTTTGACTTATTGAGCTTGATCACACTCATTTTCTGGTTTTCATCCTATATCCTACCCTTACCCTAGATTCTTCACTTAACCTAACCTCACCCAAGATTCTTCACTTACCCTAACCAAACACAAGATTCTTCACTTAACCTAACCTCACAGGAGTAAGAACGTCTCACAAAAACCTCTCCCAGGAACACTCTCCAGGCACTCGGGACACTCCAAAACACACTCTGGTAAGGTTCCCCCAAGTACATATTTTCACAACACTTTGTGCAATTTTCAGGATTTTCACCAACACTGGCCGCACTCAGGGCTACGCCCTGAGCACGGACGAGGCACCTGCCGCACTCAGGGCTACGCCCTGAGCACGGACGAGGCACCTGCCGCACTCAGGGCTTCGCCCTGAGCACGGAAGACACTCCAACAACTCCAATTTTACTTCACCCAGGAACACTCTCCAGGCACTCGGGACACTCCAAAACACACTCTGGTAAGGTTCCCACAAGTACCTATTTTCACAACACTTAGTGCGATTTTCACCATTTTCACACATCCACCAACCCTGGCATATCACACATCCCCGCACTCAGGGCTACGCCCTGAGCACGGAAAACCGACTCCCAGCTCGATCCGACGCTCCTAGCGAAACTTGAAAAATCAATGGGAGTCTATGGCAGCTATAGGAAGGGGAGGGGCCAGGGCCACCAAACTCGGTGGAGACCTGGAGGGGGTCGAGACATGTATACACACCGAGTTTGGTCAGGATGGCACGTGTACTTTTTGACTTACAGAGCTTGCTCACTTTTTTTTTTATATGGGTGTCAATGGCAGCTATGTCAACGGAATGAGCTACAGCCACCAAACTTACAGGGAACCTGGGTCCCCTCCATGGGTCTCTCGAGGCCAAGTATGGGCCCCATACCTCTTTTAGTTTTTGACTTATTGAGCTTGCTCATCCGACTTTTCTGGTTTTCATCCTATATCCTAACCCTAACCCTTACCCTAACCCTAACCCTTACCCTTACCCTAACCCTAACCCTTACCCTAACCCTTACCCTAACCCTAACCCTACCCTAACCCTTACCCTAACCTCTCCCAGGAACACTCTCCAGGCACTCGGGACACTCCAAAACACACTCTGGTAAGGTTCCCACAAGTACCTATTTTCACAACACTTTGGGCAATTTTCAGGATTTTCACCAACACTGGCCGCACTCAGGGCTACGCCCTGAGCACGGACGAGGCACCTGCCGCACTCAGGGCTTCGCCCTGAGCACGGAAGACACTCCAACAACTCCAATTTTACTACACCCAGGAACACTCTCCAGGCACTCGGGACACTCCAAAACACACTCTGGTAAGGTTCCCCCAAGTACATATTTTCACAACACTTTGGGCAATTTTCAGGATTTTCACCAACACTGGCCGCACTCAGGGCTACGCCCTGAGCACGGACGAGGCACCTGCCGCACTCAGGGCTACGCCCTGAGCACGGACGAGGCACCTGCCGCACTCAGGGCTTCGCCCTGAGCACGGAAGACACTCCAACAACTCCAATTTTACTTCACCCAGGAACACTCTCCACGCACTCGGGACACTCCAAAACACACTCTGGTAAGGTTCCCACAAGTACCTATTTTCACAACACTTAGTGCGATTTTCACCATTTTCACACATCCACCAACCCTGGCATATCACACATCCCCGCACTCAGGGCTACGCCCTGAGCACGGAAAACCGACTCCCAGCTCGATCCGACGCTCCTAGCGAAACTTGAAAAATCAATGGGAGTCTATGGCAGCTATAGGAAGGGGAGGGGCCAGGGCCACCAAACTCGGTGGAGACCTGGAGGGGGTCGAGACATGTATACACACCGAGTTTGCTCAGCTTGCCGCTTATACTTTGGAAGTTATCGAGCTTGTCCGAACTCGTCCGATGAATGGGAGTCAATGGCAGCTATGTCTTAGGAAGGGGCCACAGCCACCAAACTTGCAGGGTACGTGGGTCCCCTCAGACGATCTCTCGAGGCCAAGTATGGGCCCCATAAGTATTTTACTTTTTGAGTTATCGAGCTTGTCCGAACGCGTTTTCTGGTTTTCATCCTATATCCTAACCCTAACCCTAACCCTAACCCTAACCCTAACCCTAACCTAACCCTAACCCTAACCCTTACCCTAACCCTAACCCTAAGTACATATTTTCACAACACTTTGTGCAATTTTCAGGATTTTCACCAACACTGGCCGCACTCAGGGCTTCGCCCTGAGCACGGACAACGCACACTGGCCGCACTCAGGGCTTCGCCCTGAGCACGGACAACGCACGGACAATGCACCCTGGCCGCACTCAGGGCTACGCCCTGAGCACGGACGAGGCACCTGCCGCACTCAGGGCTTCGCCCTGAGCACGGAAGACACTCCAACAACTCCAATTTTACTTCACCCAGGAACACTCTCCAGGCACTCGGGACACTCCAAAACACACTCTGGTAAGGTTCCCCAAAGTACATATTTTCACAACACTTTGTGCAATTTTCAGGATTTTCACCAACACTGGCCGCACTCAGGGCTTCGCCCTGAGCACGGACAACGCACACTGGCCGCACTCAGGGCTTCGCCCTGAGCACGGACAACGCACGGACAATGCACCCTGGCCGCACTCAGGGCTACGCCCTGAGCACGGACGAGGCACCTGCCGCACTCAGGGCTACGCCCTGAGCACGGACGAGGCACCTGCCGCACTCAGGGCTTCGCCCTGAGCACGGAAGACACTCCAACAACTCCAATTTTACTTCACCCAGGAACACTCTCCACGCACTCGGGACACTCCAAAACACACTCTGGTAAGGTTCCCACAAGTACCTATTTTCACAACACTTAGTGCGATTTTCACCATTTTCACACATCCACCAACCCTGGCATATCACACATCCCCGCACTCAGGGCTACGCCCTGAGCACGGAAAACCGACTCCCAGCTCGATCCGACGCTCCTAGCGAAACTTGAAAAATCAATGGGAGTCTATGGCAGCTATAGGAAGGGGAGGGGCCAGGGCCACCAAACTCGGTGGAGACCTGGAGGGGGTCGAGACATGTATACACACCGAGTTTGGTCAACTTGGCATGTATAGTTTTTGAGTTATTGAGAGTGCCCAATTTTTTTTTTATATGGGTGTCAATGGCAGCTATGTCAACGGAAGGAGCCACAGCCACCAAACTTACAGGGAACCTGGGTCCCCTCCATGAGTCTCTCGAGGCCAAGTATGGGCCCCATACCTCTTATAGTTTTTGAGTTATTGAGAGTGCCCATCCGACTTTTCTGGTTTTCATCCTATATCCTTACCCTAACCCTAACCCTTACCCTAACCCTTACCCTAACCCTTACCCTACCCTTACCCTAACCCTTACCCTAACCCTAACCCTAACCCTTACCCTCTGGTTTTCATCCTATATCCTAACCCTAACCCTTACCCTAACCCTAACCCTAACCCTAACCCTAACCCTAACCCTTACCCCTAACCCTTACCCTTACCCTACCCTAAGAACGTCTCACAAAAACCTCTCCCAGGAACACTCTCCAGGCACTCGGGACACTCCAAAACACACTCTGGTAAGGTTCCCACAAGTACCTATTTTCACAACACTTTGGGCAATTTTCAGGATTTTCACCAACACTGGCCGCACTCAGGGCTACGCCCTGAGCACGGACGAGGCACCTGCCGCACTCAGGGCTTCGCCCTGAGCACGGAAGACACTCCAACAACTCCAATTTTACTACACCCAGGAACACTCTCCAGGCACTCGGGACACTCCAAAACACACTCTGGTAAGGTTCCCCCAAGTACATATTTTCACAACACTTTGGGCAATTTTCAGGATTTTCACCAACACTGGCCGCACTCAGGGCTACGCCCTGAGCACGGACGAGGCACCTGCCGCACTCAGGGCTACGCCCTGAGCACGGACGAGGCACCTGCCGCACTCAGGGCTTCGCCCTGAGCACGGAAGACACTCCAACAACTCCAATTTTACTTCACCCAGGAACACTCTCCACGCACTCGGGACACTCCAAAACACACTCTGGTAAGGTTCCCACAAGTACCCCAAACTACAACACTTAGAGCAATTTTTACTGTTTTCGGCAACTCAACAAACCAGGTCAAATGACATGTCTGCGGACTCGGGGGGACGTGCTGAGCACGGAGAACCGACTCCCAGATCGATCCGACGCTCCTAGCGAAACTTCAAAAATGAATGGGTGTCTATGGCAGCTATAGGAAGGGGAGGGGCCAGGACCCCCAAACCTGGTGGGTACCTCGGGGGGGCGGGGGGGTGAATACACACCAGGTTTGGTAAGCTTGGGACTTACACTTTGGAAGTTACGGAGCTCGGGTCGTTTTTTTTTTGAATGGGTGTCAATGGCAGCTATGTGAAGGGGAGGGGCCACACCCACCAAACTTTAATAGAATGTGGGTCCCCCCCATGGGTCCCTCTGGGCCCAGTATGGTCCCCCTCGCTCTTATACTTTTTGACTTACCGAGCTCGGGTCGTCGACTTTTCTGGTTTTCATCCTATATCCTAACCCTAACCCTAACCCTTACCCTACCCTAACCCTAACCCTTAACCCTAACCCTAACCCTAACCCTAACCCTAACCCTAACCCCTAACCCTACCCTAACCCTTACCCTACCCACAGGAGTAAGAACGTCTCACAAAAACCTCTCCCAGGAACACTCTCCAGGCACTCGGGACACTCCAAAACACACTCTGGTAAGGTTCCCACAAGTACCTATTTTCACAACACTTTGGGCAATTTTCAGGATTTTCACCAACACTGGCCGCACTCAGGGCTACGCCCTGAGCACGGACGAGGCACCTGCCGCACTCAGGGCTTCGCCCTGAGCACGGAAGACACTCCAACAACTCCAATTTTACTACACCCAGGAACACTCTCCAGGCACTCGGGACACTCCAAAACACACTCTGGTAAGGTTCCCCCAAGTACATATTTTCACAACACTTTGGGCAATTTTCAGGATTTTCACCAACACTGGCCGCACTCAGGGCTACGCCCTGAGCACGGACGAGGCACCTGCCGCACTCAGGGCTACGCCCTGAGCACGGACGAGGCACCTGCCGCACTCAGGGCTTCGCCCTGAGCACGGAAGACACTCCAACAACTCCAATTTTACTTCACCCAGGAACACTCTCCACGCACTCGGGACACTCCAAAACACACTCTGGTAAGGTTCCCACAAGTACCTATTTTCACAACACTTAGTGCGATTTTCACCATTTTCACACATCCACCAACCCTGGCATATCACACATCCCCGCACTCAGGGCTACGCCCTGAGCACGGAAAACCGACTCCCAGCTCGATCCGACGCTCCTAGCGAAACTTGAAAAATCAATGGGAGTCTATGGCAGCTATAGGAAGGGGAGGGGCCAGGGCCACCAAACTCGGTGGAGACCTGGAGGGGGTCGAGACATGTATACACACCGAGTTTGCTCAGCTTGCCGCTTATACTTTGGAAGTTATCGAGCTTGTCCGAACTCGTCCGATGAATGGGAGTCAATGGCAGCTATGTCTTAGGAAGGGGCCACAGCCACCAAACTTGCAGGGTACGTGGGTCCCCTCAGACGATCTCTCGAGGCCAAGTATGGGCCCCATAAGTATTTTACTTTTTGAGTTATCGAGCTTGTCCGAACGCGTTTTCTGGTTTTCATCCTATATCCTAACCCTAACCCTAACCCTAACCCTAACCCTAACCCTAACCTAACCCTAACCCTAACCCTTACCCTAACCCTAACCCTAAGTACATATTTTCACAACACTTTGTGCAATTTTCAGGATTTTCACCAACACTGGCCGCACTCAGGGCTTCGCCCTGAGCACGGACAACGCACACTGGCCGCACTCAGGGCTTCGCCCTGAGCACGGACAACGCACGGACAATGCACCCTGGCCGCACTCAGGGCTACGCCCTGAGCACGGACGAGGCACCTGCCGCACTCAGGGCTTCGCCCTGAGCACGGAAGACACTCCAACAACTCCAATTTTACTTCACCCAGGAACACTCTCCAGGCACTCGGGACACTCCAAAACACACTCTGGTAAGGTTCCCCAAAGTACATATTTTCACAACACTTTGTGCAATTTTCAGGATTTTCACCAACACTGGCCGCACTCAGGGCTTCGCCCTGAGCACGGACAACGCACACTGGCCGCACTCAGGGCTTCGCCCTGAGCACGGACAACGCACGGACAATGCACCCTGGCCGCACTCAGGGCTACGCCCTGAGCACGGACGAGGCACCTGCCGCACTCAGGGCTACGCCCTGAGCACGGACGAGGCACCTGCCGCACTCAGGGCTTCGCCCTGAGCACGGAAGACACTCCAACAACTCCAATTTTACTTCACCCAGGAACACTCTCCACGCACTCGGGACACTCCAAAACACACTCTGGTAAGGTTCCCACAAGTACCTATTTTCACAACACTTAGTGCGATTTTCACCATTTTCACACATCCACCAACCCTGGCATATCACACATCCCCGCACTCAGGGCTACGCCCTGAGCACGGAAAACCGACTCCCAGCTCGATCCGACGCTCCTAGCGAAACTTGAAAAATCAATGGGAGTCTATGGCAGCTATAGGAAGGGGAGGGGCCAGGGCCACCAAACTCGGTGGAGACCTGGAGGGGGTCGAGACATGTATACACACCGAGTTTGGTCAACTTGGCATGTATAGTTTTTGAGTTATTGAGAGTGCCCAATTTTTTTTTTATATGGGTGTCAATGGCAGCTATGTCAACGGAAGGAGCCACAGCCACCAAACTTACAGGGAACCTGGGTCCCCTCCATGAGTCTCTCGAGGCCAAGTATGGGCCCCATACCTCTTATAGTTTTTGAGTTATTGAGAGTGCCCATCCGACTTTTCTGGTTTTCATCCTATATCCTAACCCTAACCCTAACCCTTACCCTAACCCTAACCCTTACCCTAACCCTTACCCTAACCCTACCCTAACCCTAACCCTAACCCTTACCCTTACCCTAACCCTAACCCTAACCCTAACCCTAACCCTAACCCTATGAATGCATGTGTGATGCCTAAACCTAACCCTTGACCTTTGACCCCACCCTAAATGTGTGTGTGTACTTACCTGATGTGTCCTTACCCTAAATGTGTGTGGATGTTTTCGTGCTTGTGCAACGTCACTTACCTTTCGTTTCAAACCAATCCTGGTGTGTCAATTTAAATAATTTCTGCATTTTTTGTAAGTCCATGTGAACATTTTATTTAAAAAGAATGAAGAACAGTATCACAGGGGGTGCCTAACTAAATTTAAGTTGCAGGAATAATATTAAAGAGGGGGCCGTAAGAAACAGAAACAGAAAGAAAGAAATACATACCTGATGAAGACACAGAAAAAGTCGAAACGTCGTATACTGAGCACTAGGGGGCAACAAAGAGTAACAAACTCAAATTCAAATTTAACGGACGAGGAAGAGAACGGAAGGCTTGTGCATGTCAGTTGGAGAAAGACGGCGTGGCGGGAGGCTGTGTGGGGGCGCGGGATGGCCCGTGCATCACTCTCCTGTCGTCGGGCAGGCAAGAGCTTCCCCACACCTAACCAGCCAGTGCCTCACGAGCCTCCGCACTGTTCGCCTGCCCGCTGTCCAGTATCCAGCTGGCTTTTTCTTTTTATTTGCATTTTTATTCTTTTATATTTTTTTATTTTATATCCTTACCCTCTGTGTTTTCCCTTAACCTAACCTCAGTGTCTGTATACGTGGATGAATGCATGTGTGATGCCTAAACCTAACCCTTGACCTTTGACCCCACCCTAAATGTGTGTGTGTACTTACCTGATGTGTCCTTACCCTAAATGTGTGTGGATGTTTTCGTGCTTGTGCAACGTCACTTACCTTTCGTTTCAAACCAATCCTGGTGTGTCAATTTAAATAATTTCTGCATTTTTTGTAAGTCCATGTGAACATTTTATTTAAAAAGAATGAAGAACAGTATCACAGGGGGTGCCTAACTAAATTTAAGTTGCAGGAATAATATTAAAGAGGGGGCCGTAAGAAACAGAAACAGAAAGAAAGAAATACATACCTGATGAAGACACAGAAAAAGTCGAAACGTCGTATACTGAGCACTAGGGGGCAACAAAGAGTAACAAACTCAAATTCAAATTTAACGGACGAGGAAGAGAACGGAAGGCTTGTGCATGTCAGTTGGAGAAAGACGGCGTGGCGGGAGGCTGTGTGGGGGCGCGGGATGGCCCGTGCATCACTCTCCTGTCGTCGGGCAGGCAAGAGCTTCCCCACACCTTACCCTAACCCTTACCCTAACCCTTACCCTACCCTAACCCTTACCCTAACCCCTAACCCTACCCTAACCCTAACCCTAACCCGCTGTCCAGTATCCAGCTGGCTTTTTCTTTTTATTTTCATTTTTATTTTCTTTTTTATTTTTTTATTTTATATCCTTACCCTCTGTGTTTTCCCTTAACCTAACCTCAGTGTCTGTATACGTGGATGAATGCATGTGTGATGCCTAAACCTAACCCTTGACCTTTGACCCCACCCTAAATGTGTGTGTGTACTTACCTGATGTGTCCTTACCCTAAATGTGTGTGGATGTTTTCGTGCTTGTGCAACGTCACTTACCTCCTGTCTCAAACCAATCCTGGTGTGTCAATTTAAATAATTTCTGCATTTTTTGTAAGTCCATGTGAACATTTTATTTAAAAAGAATGAAGAACAGTATCACAGGGGGTGCCTAACAAAATTTAAGTTGCAGGAATAATATTAAAGAGGGGGCCGTAAGAAACAGAAACAGAAAGAAAGAAATAAATACATACCTGATGAAGACACAGAAAAAGTCGAAACGTCGTATACTGAGCACTAGGGGGCAACAAAGAGTAACAAACTCAAATTCAAATTTAACGGACGAGGAAGAGAACGGAAGGCTTGTGCATGTCAGTTGGAGAAAGACGGCGTGGCGGGAGGCTGTGTGGGGGCGCGGGATGGCCCGTGCATCACTCTCCTGTCGTCGGGCAGGCAAGAGCTTCCCCACACCTACCCTAACCCTAACCCTTACCCGACCATGACGGAGCCTCTTCGTGGTGACTGGTCTCCACCAGGCTCAGCTGAGGAGGACACGCCCCCTCCACCACCTGCTGAGAACGTCACTCCACTCCCTCAGCGACAACAGAAATCCTCCAGCAGGGACACCACCTCTGCACCACAGGGGGGCCCCCCCTCTTCTTCTTCCTCTCTCTCTCCTTCTCCTCCACCGGAAGGGGCAGCATCCCCTGCCACGGATGAGGTCCTCCGCTGCATTTCTGGCTTCATCCAGGAGGAGGCGGGAAGGCAACATGCTGCAGCTGCAGCTCCTCCTCCTCTCTCCCACACCTCCAGCTCGGCGCAACTGGAACGCAGGGCATCGCTGAGGCCTAGGACGGCCCCCCTGCACCTCAGGCTCCAGGGCAGCACGCAGCGGAGACTCACCTTCAACCCCAGAGTGAAAACATCTGCTCCGGCGGCTGCCTCCTCCACCGGTGAGTCCACTGCTCCTCCACCTACACAGGTGACGGTTGCAGCCAGACAGGTGGGGACTCTAAACAAGGCCCGCCACTGGTCCCTGGACCTTAACAACAAATATATAATCCTGGGTGATTCTAATGTGGCCAGGTTTCCGGCCTTAAATAACCCAGACTTGCAGGTGGTCAGCTTCCCTGGGGCCAAATGGAGACACCTCACCCACCTGTTCATGAGGGCACCTGTGATGAGCCAGGTGGAGCGCATGATCCTCTCTCTGGGCATCAACCACAGAGCCCAGAGGGACAAGAGAGCGGCGGTGAGGGAGATGAAGGCGGCACTGAAGGCAGCCAGGACCAAGTGTCCTAATGCGCAGATCTTTGTTCCTGCCATCAACTTCTCCCTGACGCTGCCCTTCCAGGAACAGGTGACCCTGTCTCACATGAACATTGAGATCGCGCAGCTCAGCCGTTGCATCCCAGCACTGCCGAGACGGTCCTTCACAGTGGCAAAGGACAACATCCACTGGACCAAGCCCACGGCAGCTCGCATCCTCAACCACTGGGGTGAGTGGTTAAATTAGATGGCCCCAAGAGCCTTCACAGGAAGGAGGGGCATTCTAACCTTGTAAATAAAAATGTGTGTAACCTCTCTAATACGTTCACCCTCAGTGATGCACAGTGTTCCCTTTTAAACAAGGGCCTAACTTTTATCCCCACTCAGGGTAATAAACACTCGAAAAACATTAAAATGCAAATGAGGTATGACTTACAGAAGTACCACAGAAGAATCAAATTGGCCATCTATTATAAAGATGATGTTGATAATGACAACAATAACAATAGCTCACCTTTTATGCCGGAATCTGACTGGTCTCCTCCAATCGCCTCTCTTCCTCCTGAGGTGGACAAATTAATTGCCCAGGACCTGATTTATTTGGATAAAGAATTTAAATTTATTAAAACCATACCTAACCTAAACATTGAAGAAACAAAAGCACTCAGGGAAATAATGATCAATAAAAACATCATTATAAAACCTGCCGATAAAGGCAGCTCCATAGTCATTATGGACAGGGAGCAGTATCTGTGGGAGGGATATAAACAATTGTTTAATCAAACATATTATAAAAAATTAGACTCCCCAATTTATACCGATACGGCCCCCCTGGTTACCAAAATTCTAGACAATTTACATAAAAAGAAATTTATTAATGCTAAACAAAAATCTTACCTGCGTGGCTCCTCTGAGCCCAGAGCCAGGAGGTTTTACCTGCTCCCTAAAATCCACAAAGAGCCTGAAAAATGGAGCAAACCTCATGAAATCCCTCCCGGCAGGCCCATTGTCTCCGACTGCGGCAGTGAGACCTACCACACAGCAGAGTTTATCGATCATTATTTATATCCTCTTTCAATTAGGCACCAAAGTTACATTAAAGACACCTACGATTTTGTAGAAAAAATTAAATTAATCTCTCTACCTCAGGACTCTATTTTATTTACTATTGACATCGACAGTTTGTACACCAATATTGATATAAATGAAGGAATTAGTTGTATTAAAAACATATTTCTCAAATATCCAGATTCGAGGAGGCCAGATCGTGAGCTCATTCAACTATTGGAAATTAACTTAAAAAGAAATGACTTTGTTTTTGATGGCCAATTTTTCCTCCAAATTAAGGGCACAGCCATGGGCAAAAGATTTGCACCGGCATATGCAAATATTTTCATGGCTGAGTGGGAGGCTGGTGCTCTCAGTACATGCAGGAAGGCACCTCTGCATTACTACAGGTACCTAGATGACATCTGGGGGGTCTGGACTCATTCTGAAGCTGAATTCCAGGAATTCCTCCAGCACTTGAATACACATAACCCATCTATTACTGTAAAGTCCACTACCAGCGTTAAAGCGGTCGATTTTCTGGACACCACCACATACAAGGGACAAGATTTTGACACCACACATAAATTGGACATTAAAGTTTTCTTTAAACCTACAGACACACATGCTCTGCTATTCAAGACTAGTTACCATCCAAGGCACACCTATGCGGGCCTAGTCAAATCACAACTCCTCAGATTTCACAGGATTTGTACACAGAAAACAGACTTTGAGGAGGCAACTAGAACGCTGTTTTCTGCCCTTCGTAAGAGAGGATATTCCCGATCTTTCCTGAGAGCAGGCAGGAAGAACTTCCTTGAGTCCAGACCCCCCGATTCATCCCCTAGGATCCCTCTGATCACAACATTCTCCTCCTCAGCAGGACAATTTGTTTACAATGTTAAACAGAATTTTACTAAATTCCAATCTGACACTGCTTTGCTTCCAAATTATAAAATAATTGCGGCCTACAAAAGAAATAAAAACCTGAGGGATTTCCTCGTCCGTGCTGAGGTCAGACCCCTGAAGACACCAGGGGTCAAAGGTCAGAGTGGATTCTTCAAGCAGCTGCACTGGGTACAGAACAGATTTAAAAACACAATTTTCAAATCAGACCAATCAGGAAACCCCAAATCAAAAAATTGTGTTTATTTAATCACCTGTAAAATTTGTAAGATCAGTTATGTGGGTGAAACGAGGAACACTATCCTTACTCGTTTCACCCAGCACAGACATAACATTCAAAAACACAAAAAAACACACGTACCTCTAGTGCAGCATTTTATACGCCACGGCTGGGATGCAGTTTCAGCCCTAGTGCTGGAATGTAACCCAGCCTGGTCTTCAGCCCAGAGGAGAAGGGCTGAAAGAATCTGGATCCACAGGCTGGACACACGGATCCCAAAAGGTCTGAATGAGAGGTAGGCTCCACCTGGTGGACTCCCGACAGGATGGCCCGTGCACATACGGGGAAGGGGAAGAGGGTGAGGGGAAGAGGGAAGGAGGTTCAACTTCTTGGACCTCTGACCTTTGACCCTGAACCCAAACCCCAACCCCTAACCCTACCCCAACCCTACCCTTACCCTAACCCTTACCCTAACCTCACACAAGATTCTTCACTTACCCTAACCTCACACAAGATTCTTCACTTAACCTAACCTCACAGGAGTCAGAACGTCTCCAAAAAACCTCTCCCAGGACCACTCTCCAAGCACTCGGGAGACTCCAAAACGCACTCTGGTAAGGGTCCCACAAGTACCCCAAACTAAAACACTTGGAGCAATTTTACACGTTTTCACACATCCACCAACCCTGTCATGTCACACATCCCCGCACTCAGGGCGACTCCCTGAGCACGGAGAACCGACTCCCACCTCGATCCGACGCTCCTAGCAAAACTTGACAAATGAATGGCAGTCTATGGCAGCTATAAGAACGGAAGGGACCAGGCCCACCAAACTTGGAGGGAAGCTGGGTGGGGGCAAGGCCTGTATACACACCGAGTTTCAGCCCGAGAACCCTTACCGTTTGGGACTTACAGAGAGTGAACCGTTTTTTCAAATGTATGGGTGTCAATGGCAGCTATGTCAAGGGAAGGGGCTACGGCCACCAAACTTACAGGGTACCTGGGTACCCTCCGTGAGTACCTCGAGGCCAACTATGGGCCCCATAAGTCTTTTACTTTTTGACTTACAGAGAGTGAACCGCTGACTTTTCTGGTTTTCATCCTATATCCCTACCCTAACCCTTACCCTAACCCTCTAGTGCAGCATTTTATACGCCACGGCTGGGATGCAGTTTCAGCCCTAGTGCTGGAATGTAACCCAGCCTGGTCTTCAGCCCAGAGGAGAAGGGCTGAAAGAATCTGGATCCACAGGCTGGACACACGGATCCCAAAAGGTCTGAATGAGAGGTAGGCTCCACCTGGTGGACTCCCGACAGGATGGCCCGTGCACATACGGGGAAGGGGAAGAGGGTGAGGGGAAAAGGGAAGGAGGTTCAACTTCTTGGACCTCTGACCTTTGACCCTGAACCCAAACCCCAACCCCTAACCCTACCCCAACCCTACCCTAAGCCGAAAAAGTGTCTTAAAGCGGCCTTATCTGAGCTTCAGAAGCCCCCTAGAACCGCCCTGGATCAAAACACTTAGTCATTTTTCGCTCCTATAATCCTGCCGGGGGGATTTTTCTCCGTAAGGTCCCGAAATCCTACCTATCGCCCGAACGCGGGTGAAGCACCGATTGTGCCGGATGGGCAATGCTTTGGAGGCCCACACTTAGAAATTTTTTCAGCCCTGTGGCCCTGGTAAGGCAGGTGTAATTGAGTCAAAAAATTGCACTAAGTCCAGCCAGCACTTAGACTTTTTTTCAGCCCTGTGGCCCTGGTAAGGCAGGTGTAATTGAGTCAAAAAATTGCACTAAGTGCAGCCAGCACTTAGACTTTTTTTCAGCCCTGTGGCCCTGGTAGGGTGGTAGGACTTTAAAAGATCTCGCTGAACCAGCGAGGTCCCTGTCCTCCCAACGCAGAAGTGCACCGAGGCAGCATGCACACGACTGCGGAGGACAGAGACGGACCGCAAACAAAGCAGGGCGTACCACCTCCAGGGACCATCTCAGCTCCCCGAGGGCAGCTGTGATGGAACCGCAGGGGCCGTGCGCACCGCGGACGGGGCTTCACCGCAACCAAAGCAGGGCGTACCACCTCCAGGGACCATCTCAGCTCCCCGAGGGCAGCTGTGATGGAACCGCAGGGGCCGTGCGCACCGCAGACCGGGCTTCACCGCAACCAAAGCAGGGCGTACCACCTCCAGGGACCATCTCAGCTCCCCGAGGGCAGCTGTGATGGAACCGCAGGGGCCGTGCGCACCGCAGACCGGGCTTCACCGCAACCAAAGCAGGGCGTACCACCTCCAGGGACCATCTCAGCTCCCCGAGGGCAGCTGTGATGGAACCGCAGGGGCCGTGTGCACCGCGGACCGGGCTTCCTGAACCCTGTCCGCCTTCCACCGGGCTTTCACGCAACTCACAACCGACCCAGAGAGGCCACGGGCCCATCAGTTGGACCGAGGACACTCACCAGGACCGGCCGGAGCCCACAGCCAGGGCTCAGAGCTCCACCCGGTACCTCAGACAGCTCTGAAGCCGCCCACAGCGCACCGAATTCGGCCTGAGCCCGGTTCACCTTTGCCTGTGCTCCCTCGCTTCCATGGAGCTCACAACCGACCAAGAGAGGCGCCAGGTCCATCAGATGGACCGAGGACACTCACCAGGACCGGCCGGAGCCCATTGCCTTACCGCCCCAGCGTTTCAGACAACCAGAGAGAAATTCTGGAAAAACGGCTTAAAATGCTGGAAAAAGCCGAAAAAGGGTCCTAAATCGGCCTTATCTGAGCTCCAGAAGACCCCTAGAACCGGCCTGGATCGAAAAACTTTGGCATTTTCCGCTCCAAGCCCTCTTTTCCAACTCGCTCCTGTAATCCCGCCGGTGGGATTTTTCTCCGTAAGGTCCCGAAATCCTACCTATCGACGGAGCCTCGGTGAAGCATCGATTTTACGGGGAGGGCGGCAATGCTTTGGACAAACTTTGAACGGTTATCTCGGCTTCTGTGAACAATTTAAAGACGATTCAACCACACCAGAGGATTCTCCAGATTCTGGCCTTTCCGGCAATATACGGCTTTCCCCGGGGAAATGCATTTTTAAAAAAATTTATGGAGGTCGAAAATCACCGGGGCCTCCTGAGCCCCGAGGCCGACGACAGTGAGGTGCTTCGGATACGGCCGCCTGCACAGGGCCCCTGCTCTGGAAGTCCGAAAATTCAACTTTATCCCAGGAACACGGGGGTCACATGGCCGTGATCGGGGCATTGCTCCGGGCTTATTGATCCTAGTTTCCAAGCCGCTGGTGCCCGGGAAAGTGCATTTTCGAACCCTTTGACCAGTTAGGGTTTTTGATTTTTAATTCCGCCTACGGACGTCCCAGGAACCAGAGAACCACACCAGAGGATTCTCCAGACTCTGGCCTTTCCGGCAACATACGGCTTTCCCCGGGGAAATGCATTTTTAAAAAAATTTATGGAGGTCGAAAATCACCGGGGCCTCCTGAGCCCCGAGGCCGACGACAGTGAGGTGCTGCGGACACAGCAGGCTGCTGCATGGGGCCTCTCTGGAAGTCCGAAAATTCAACTTTATCCCAGGAACACGGGGGTCACGTGGGCGTTATCGGGGCATTCTCCCGGGCCTATTGATCCTACTCTCGAGGCCGCTGGTGCCCGGGAAAGTGCCTTTTCGAACCCTTTGGACCAGTTTGGGTTTTTGATTTTTAATTCCGCCTACGGACGTGCCAGGAACCGGACAACCACACCAGAGGATTCTCCAGACTCTGGCCTTTCCGGCAATATACGGCTCTCCCCGGGGAAATGCATTTTTAAAAAATTTGATGGAAGTGGAAAAATCACCGGGGCCTCCGGGGCGCCGAGGCCGAGGACGGTGAGGTGCTGCGGATACAGCGGGCTGCTGCATGGGCCCTCTCTGGAAGTCCGAAAATTCAACTTTATCCCAGGAACACGGGAGTGACGTAGGGGCGATCGGGGCATTATTCTGGGCTTATTGATCCTGGTTTCGAAGCTGCTGGTCCCCGGGAAAGTGTATTTTTGACCCCTTTGACCAATTAGGGTTTTTGATTTTCAATTCCTCCTGCGGACGTCCCAGGAACCAGAGAACCACACCCGGCTACTCTCCAGACCCTGGCCTTTCCGGCAACGTACGGCTTTCCCCGGAGAAATGCATTTTAAAGAAATTTTATGGAAGTGGAAAAATCACCGGGGCCTCCATGGGCCCCGAGGCCGAGGACAGTGAAGTGCTGCGGACACAGCAGGCTGCTGCATGGGGCCTCTCTGGAAGTCCGAAAATTCAACTTTATCCCAGGAACACGGGGGTCACATGGCCGTGATCGGGGCATTATTCTGGGCTTATTGATCCTAGTTTCCAAGCCGCTGGTGCCCGGGAAAGTGCATTTTCGAACCCTTTGACCAGTTAGGGTTTTTGATTTTTAATTCCGCCTACGGACGTCCCAGGAACCAGAGAACCACACCAGAGGATTCTCCAGACTCTGGCCTTTCCGGCAACATACGGCTTTCCCCGGGGAAATGCATTTTTAAACATTTTCATGGAAGTCAAAAATCACCCTAGCCGGACGTTGGGCACCAAAGGCGGGCTGTAGCCTGACGTTGCCCCCCCTCCCTCCCTCCCTCCAAAGCATCCAGGCTGGAGCCCCCTCCCTCCCTCCGAACCGGGGGATCCCACACTTAAGCACCCCCTACACGGACCGCACACACCAGAACGCACGGCCAGGAGGCCCGTGCCCCTGGTAAGGCAAAGAGAAGCAGCTGCAGGTGGGGGGGAGCCCTGGGGCCGGCCGTGGTGGCTCTCCTTCCGTCCTGCGGGCGAACCGCCCCGGAAGTTCGGTCGGCGGACGGGGTTCCCTAACCCGCTTTGCCCTAACCCGTCAATATTGACCAGGCGCACACTGTAAAAGCACTGTTTATGGTAGAGCTGGGAATGAAGTTGCTAGACTAGTCTACACATCGCATAGTAACCATTTTGATTGTCCCTAAAGGATGCTGATGCAGATTTCAGAAGGGAGTGTATCCTCAAAGCTCTCATCATCTACCTGGGAGAACGTGTTGAGGACCTTATAAAGCACAGGTGTCAAACTCCAGTCCTGGAGGGCCACTGCCCTGCAACTTTTAGATGTGCCTCTGCTGCACCACACCTGAACAGAATAATTAGGTCATTAGCAAGGCTCTGGAGAACTGATCTACACAAGGAGGAGGTCATTAAGCCATTTCATTCCAGTGTTTTGTACCTGTGGCACATCTAAAAACTGCAGGACAGCGGCCCTTGAGGACTGGAGTTTGACACCCCTGTTATAAAGGAATACATGGTATATCCAGATATTTTCTGTCACAATGATGATTCAACTTTATTCATCACGGGAGACCACCTATGCCATTATACAGTATATAGTGATTAATGAGGTGTGCCAGACTGCAGTTGTTCAGTTGCATATTTCGTATATTTTGCCTCAGGTCTCCAAGAAAGATCAAGCCGAGCAGGAGCTGGAGAGGACCATCATGGCAGTCTTAGTCTTCGGAGAGAATTCAAGCCTTCTACAGCAGCCCCAAGACGTTGGAATTGTCATTGATGGTGTGGAAGTCCTCAATGAGTTACCTTCTCTTGCAGCCGGAGTGGCAATGCTCTTTGGACTCTGCTATGCTCTTAACATGGAGTATCCACAGGGTTTCAGGTTCACCTTTGAGGCCCTTCAGAAGATCCTGATGGAGCTTGGTTCCAACAAGATGACTTCCAAGATTCGCAGACTCAGTGGTGAACTCAAAACTGCACAGTAGTGTATATTTGTGTGTGCTTAATGTGTGCATGTAGTTGCCACTGGCTTCTATTTAAGAGGTAGACCACCTCAGCAGCACTTTGTTATACAGGCTCACGGGGTCACTTTCATGGAGTGCTTTTGTTGGAATTTTAGTTCTTTGATGATGTTTAGAGATGCAACATTCCTTCAAGTTCAGATGTGTTTGAACAGTACAACTTTCCGTCCATTTAATTTAGCTTGGTAAGCCATATTGTCTTTATTTCATTGATATAGAGCAACAATGACATGTTTATATTTGTTTGTTTGAACATTCAACTTTTTTTTTGTCCTTTTTTACTTGTGAGGAATAAATGACTTTGAAAAAAAACTTGCTGGAGTGTGTTAAGTGTGATGTGAGTGATGCAAATTGTTTTTGAAACCAAGTTTATGAAATATAAAAAAAGACTTTCATGGTGCCAATGAATTAACTGGTGTTAATGCCTGAATATTAGTTTGGTGCAATGTATATATATTTGATTGGTTCAATTTCAATATTTTAGATTGGTTCCTGTGCAGTGTGGGATGGGTGGCAGCAGAGGGAGGGGACCCTGGCGGTCCGATCCTCGGTTGCAGAAACTGGCTCTTGGGACGTGGAATGTCACCTCTCTGGTGGGGAAGGAGCCGGAGCTAGTGCGTGAGGTCGAGAGGTTCCGGCTAGAAATAGTCGGTCTCACCTCGACGCACGGCTCTGGTTCTGGAACCAGTCTCCTTGAGAGGGGCTGGACATACTTCCACTCTGGAGTTGCCCAAGGTGAGAGGCGTCGGGCAGGAGTGGGCATACTTGTTGCTCCCCATCTCGGCGCCTGTACGTTGGGGTTTACCCCGGTGAACGAGAGGGTAGCATCCCTCCGCCTACGGGTGGGGGGACGGGTTCTGACTGTCGTTTGTGCTTACGGGCCGAACGACAGTTCAGATTACCCACCCTTTTTGGAGTCCTTAGAGGGGGTACTGGAGAGTGCTCCTCCTGGGGACTCCCTTGTTCTGCTGGGGGACTTCAACGCTCACGTGGGCAATGACAGTGAGACCTGGAGGGGCGTGGTTGGGAGGAACGGCCCGCCCGACCTGAACTCGAGCGGTGTTCTGTTGCTGGACTTCTGTGCTCGCCATGGATTGTCCATAACGAACACCATGTTCAAGCATAAGGGTGTCCATATGTGCACTTGGCACCAGGACACCCTAGGCCGCAGTTCGATGATCGACTTTGTCATCGTTTCATCGGATCTGCGGCCGTATGTCTTGGACACTCGGGTGAAGAGAGGTGTCGAGCTGTCCACTGACCACTACCTGGTGGTGAGTTGGCTCCGGTGGTGGGGGCGAAAGCCGGTCAGACCTGGCAGGCCCAAACGTGTTGTGAGGGTCTGCTGGGAACGTCTGGCGGAATCCCCTGTGAGACGGAGCTTTAACTCCCATCTCCGGCAAAACTTCGAACACGTCCCGGGGGAGGTGGGGGACATGGAGTCTGAGTGGACCGTGTTCCGTGCCTCCATTGTCGAGGCGGCCGATCGGAGCTGTGGCCGCAAGGTTGTCGGTGCCTGTCGCGGCGGCAACCCTCGAACCCGCTGGTGGACACCTTCGGTGAGGGATGCCGTCAGGCTGAAGAAGGAGTCCTATCGGGCCTTTTTGGCCTGTGGGACTCCGGAAGCAGCTGATGGGTACCGGCGGGCGAAGCGGCATGCGGCTCGGGCGGTTGCTGAGGCAAAAACCCGGGCGTGGGAGGAGTTTGGAGAGGCCATGGAGAAAGACTTCCGTACGGCTTCGAGGCGATTCTGGTCCACCATCCGGCGTCTCAGGGGGGGGAAGCGGTGCAGCACCAACACTGTTTATAGTGGGGATGGTGTGCTGCTGACCTCTACTCGGGACGTTGTGGGCCGGTGGGCAGAGTACTTCGAAGACCTCCTCAATCCCACCAACATGCCTTCCACTGAGGAAGCGGAGCCTGGGGACTCTGGGTTGGGCTCTCCAATCTCTGGGGGCGAGGTCGCCGAGGTGGTTAAAAAGCTCCTCGGTGGCAGGGCCCCGGGGGTGGATGAGATCCGCCCGGAGTTCCTTAAGGCTCTGGATGTTGTAGGGTTGTGTTGGTTGACGCGACTCTGCAATGTCGCATGGACATCGGGGGCAGTTCCCCTGGATTGGCAGACTGGGGTGGTGGTCCCCCTGTTCAAAAAGGGGGACCGGAGGGTGTGCTCCAATTATAGAGGGGTCACACTCTTAAGCCTCCCTGGCAAGGTCTATTCAGGGGTCCTGGAGAGGAGGGTCCGTCGGATAGTCGAACCTCGGATTCAGGAAGAGCAGTGTGGTTTTCGTCCTGGTCGTGGAACGCTGGACCAGCTCTACACCCTCGGCAGGGTCCTGGAGGGTGCATGGGAGTTCGCCCAACCAGTCTACATGTGTTTTGTGGACTTGGAGAAGGCGTTCGACCGTGTCCCTCGGGGAGCCCTGTGGGGGGTTCTCCGGGAGTATGGGGTACCGGGCCCTTTGATATGGGCTGTCAGGTCCCTGTATGACCGGTGTCAGAGTCTGGTCCGCATTGCCGGCAGTAAGTCGGGCTCGTTTCCGGTGAGAGTTGGACTCCGCCAGGGCTGCCCTTTGTCACCGATTCTGTTCATCACTTTCATGGACAGAATTTCTAGGCGCAGCCAAGGTGTTGAGGGGATCCGATTTGGTGGCCTTAGGATCTCATCTCTGCTTTTCGCAGACGATGTGGTCCTTTTGGCTTCATCAGATCGTGATCTGCAGCTCTCGCTGGAGCGGTTCGCAGCCGAGTGTGAAGCGGCCGGGATGGGGATCAGTGCCTCCAAATCCGAGGCCATGGTCTTGAGCCGGAAAAGGGTAGAGTGCCTTCTCCGGGTCAGGGGGGGTGTCCTGCCCCAAGTGGAGGAGTTTAAGTATCTCGGGATCTTGTTCACGAATGGGGGAAGAAGGGAGCGGGAGATCGACAGGCGGATTGGCGCAGCGTCTGCTGTCAAGCGGGCGCTGTACCGGTCCGTCGTGGTGAAGAGAGAGCTGAGCCAAAAAGCGAAGCTCTCGATTTACCGGTCGATCTACGTTCCCACCCTCATCTATGGTCATGAGCTTTGGGCCATGACCGAAAGAACGAGATCGCGGATACAAGCGGCCGAAATGGGTTTTCTCCGTAGGGTGGCTGGGCTCTCCCTTAGAGATAGGGTGAGAAGCTCAGTCATCCGGGAGGGACTCAGAGTAGAGCCGCTGCTCCTTCACATCGAGAGGAGCCAGTTGAGGTGGCTCGGGCATCTGGTCAGGATGCCTCCTGGACGCCTCCCTGGTGAGGTGTTCCGGGCACGTCCCACCGGGAGGAGGCCCCGGGGAAGACCCAGGACACGCTGGAGGGACTATGTCTCTCGGCTGGCCTGGGAACGCCTCGGGATTCCCCCGGAGGAGCTAGAAGAAGTGGCTGGGGAGAGGAAAGTCTGGGCCTCCCTTCTGAAGCTGCTACCCCCGCGACCCGACCTCGGATAAGCGGAAGAAGATGGATGGATGGATGGATGGATAGATTGGTTCCAAAACTGAAATGTAAATAATTTAACTTGGATAAAGGTTAAGAATTAATATTGGGTCAAGTAAAGTAATATGGTTTGAGTCAAAATTAAATAGTCATGTTGTACCAAACCACTTTATTTAGATTCTGTGAAGTCAAATATTTTAGATGCAACAAATGGACATCAATTTTTTTAATTTAAGCCAGGCCACACTTTTTACAGTTTACCTATAGGTAAATCGCCCCGAACTTCGGTCAGTGGACGGGTCCCTAACCCTTTTACACTCGGTTCAACCCTATTATGTGACACATTGTTATGATTTTTTAAATAACAGCAAATATTAGACTAATATTTGTTGGACTGTATGCATGGTTTAAAGAATGAGTCAAAAGCATAAAAAAAGCCTGATTTAGTGTTTATTTTAAAGAGTATTTTCATGATTTACGAAAAGCGCTTTTACATCCAGTTGCCATATTCTACTTATCAGTCTAATTCTTATGATTCAGAATCAAATAAAATATACTTACAATTAGTTATTTTAATCAAGTTACAGGTGATCTCAAAGGAACTGGAAGAATTAGTTTAATTATGTTATAGAGTTATACTCAGAAGAATCAAATTGTCCCGTTACAGGGTTGAATTTAAAGCAACCAGCAAGTAACAAAGAAATTTGTAATTCTGTTTGGGATTTTATGCATAAAGTGGGGAAACATTTTCTTGGAGGTACAAAGAGTCCTTCAATTGATGAAGTGTTCAAAAACACAATTTTTTGTGGTATATTTTTAAGTAACCTGAGACCAGTGATGGCATAGTTACTTTGAAAAAGTAACTGTAATTGGATTACTGATTACTCCTTGAAAAAGTAACTTAGTTAGATTACTGACTACTTGATTTGGAAAGTAACTAAGTTACATTAAAAGTAACTTTTTTAGTTACTTTCAGCAGCTGCTAACAACGCTCTGCCTCCTGTGAAAATTACATTGAGCTTTGTCAATACTTAATTGTAAGCTAATTTATAATGGTAACATCAACAATGTGTCTCCACTTGTAAGGAGACTCGGCGGGGACCCGGAAATTCAACCACACACAGGAGTTTGCAAAGGAAAAAAAGATTAATTTAATTTTCAGATTGCTGCTCAGGATGTGGTCGTCAAACACAGCACTGAGAAAGAGGAGAGAAGGCTGGTGATGCACTGATAAAGGCGGGGTAACTTAGAAATGTTCAGCTTGACTGACCTGTAGTGCAGTGGACAGGTGGAGCAGAGAAACCAGGTAGAACAGGCTGCTGTGGAATCAATTAAACTCTCCACAAGGAGATCCAAGAGGCAACACCCAGGGACTAAGACGGAAATCAGGCATAGGTCATACACGGGAGGGCAGAGAGAGCAAACTTAGCTTGAGGGGCAGGCAATAGTCATTGGTCGTGAGGCAAAGCTTGGGTCAGGGTCCAGAAATCCAGAACAGTGGGGATCCGTGAAGGGCTTGGCGGTGGGGTGACGGGGTGGGGTGACGGGGGGGGGGGGGGTGTCAATCCATGGACAGAAAAGGGTCAAAAAACACTGAAAGCTTGAAAGGAAACGCTGGATCTCTACTGGCTCGTGGCTGTCGATAATCTGGCAAGGAGGCAGAGGCTGAGAGGTGTTTAAGTAGGGAGGGGACCAGGTGGAACAGGTAAGCAATCAGGCGTGGCAGGTGAGCTGAATGAGTTACACAGCATGGACAGGACAGAACATGAATCATGAAATCCACTTATAAGGTTGAACTGAAGAGGAGATTGTTTAATGGTTACAACAGTCCCAAAAAAATAAATAAAACGTGATTAATTTGTTTTCCACTGTTGTCTGGAAAACTCTAAGAAGGATTTTAAAGCCCCCATACCCCCCAGCCTCCAGGTTCTGCGTTATGGCCCTGCGTTTGGTGTCAAAGCCCAGCACACAGAGCTCCTCCTGCAGCTCCACAACTCAGATGGCTGCACAGATTTGTGACACTTATCTTAATATTAATAATTATAATGGCGTTAAGTTGACATTATAATTATTGGCAACTACGGACATGTTTATTCGTGGTTGTTTTCACGTTTATTGCGCTATTCAAATTAGTCTCGATATTTGCAGTTTTCTGGAGCGCAATACGAAGCTCGACGTCACTCAGAGGTAATATATTAACTTGACATTAACAAAGACACAGCGGGACGGATTATCCGGGAAATGATGGACAGGGAGAGCCTGACTAAAACTACCTTAATGACGGATAAATTCTGGGATTTATTATGAGTCTCTGCTTATTTCCAAGCCCAAATGAGCAACTTCACGCTCAAAAACAAGCCCAAAAAGGCGCAACCCGCCACTCATTAAATTTGCAAGCGACTTAAAAAACAAAAAAAAATCCCAAAGACGCTTATAATAATTGGACTTGGCGACAGAAACTCAAAATAGTTCCAGATTTTCCACCAACAAAATGCGCATCTCCCTCCATTTACATTTCTGTCGCATAGAGACGTTGGTCACTCGACAAGACGCGTAGAGGAAATACGATTAAATAACAAAAGAAGATAGTAACGCACAGTAATGTAAAGTGATTTCGATAAGTAACTGTAGTCATATCCAGTAGTTCATATCACTACTGGATATGAAATAGCAACGCGTTAGATTACTCGTTACTTAAAAAAGTGGTCCGACGTCACTGCCTGAGACCCCAAAATGTACCGAATTCAGAGAATCACCCAGGTGCCTTTCATGCACTGATTGCATGGCGGCACTGAAATGCCTTGCATTAGGGTTGAAATACGTTGTTTGAGCCGTCACGGTGTCCATAGTTGTCTAGGTAAGAGCGCTGAACAAGTACGCGCAACACAGGATATTTACGGGAAAATACTAATACTGGATTGAGGTAAAATACGGTAGTTTCTCGGGAAAAAACAGTAGAGTTGACAGGTATGCCCTGCTGGCCCTGACAGCGAAGCACTGAGTATTTTTCAATTGAGTAGCCGTAGAGGGTTAAGCATTACATCCTAAATTGTCTTGCCATACACGCTGTGTGTCGCTAAGTGAGTGTCTCTTTGTGGAAGAGTGTGGTTGGATGTTGACTGTTGCCAGCTTTCAGCAAACTAGGAAGTGGCGGCTCTTGTGTTCCGTACAGATAAGCAAAGTCCGTAACTGCGGTGAACACGGTAAGATGAGCAGAATAAATGTGGTTTGGGGGTGAAAACAGTCTTGGGAAGAATACTCAGCACTGATGGGGTCAGTCTTGCTTTAATGTGGTTTAGCTAGCTGCTGTTTGAACCTGGAACTCGACGGTAGCCAACATTGTTCTGAGTATCGATTAAAGCATAACGCAGAGATGTTATTCCTGAATCTATATCTCACTCTAGTTTTATCTGTAAGTAATGACAGATCGGATCATTTCTAAAGATGGGTTATGCAGGAATGTTTGGCTTTCTGCTCAACACACAGCAGCCACGTCTGAACATCCGTGATGAGCAGCGAAGATGATGGTTAAACTAGAGAAGCTGAGGAGCACATACGGTTCATTTGTATTTGAAGATTGTATTTCTAGATGAAGGCTTCAAGCTTTTTGACTCAAACCTCACGCAACACCTGCCGCTTTCTTTGCGCCTGTCACCACGGAACTTCAAGAGTTAAACCATGACTCATTACTCTGGAGAATTGACTTTCCTTTTCTCGTCATTTCCTGAATATCAGTAGTAGAGAAACAGAAAACTAATTGGCCAAGCTTTGATGAACTCTGGAGATTAAATGGACAGTTTCCCAGGGCAATAGAAAGGAGAAGCATGAAGACAAGATTAAAAAATAACATTTATCTGATTTGCACTATGAATGAGTTTCCTAAATATAAGACAAATATAAGAAAGGGCGGGTTCATTTTGCTCAGTTTTGTTCATTACTCCTGACATTTGCAATAGTTCTGATGTTCTAATTTTGTTGTTTTTTAAGTAGTCTGTCTTTATTCTTTATATTTTAATTAGTACAGCAAAAACGCTGCCAGCAAAACTAATCCTTACCGTGATTCTTTCACCACCATGCTTGATGGCCGATGTAGTACAACTGGTTGAAAGCTCTATATTGACTCCATCTGTAAACTGAGACTTCTGAAACGTTTGTGTTAATTTATCCATATGGAATAGAGGCTGGAAAAAGGAGACTATTAACATCACAAAACCAGAGTTAAAAATGCAGCATTCCAGAGAATAATGCAAACATCTCGATAACAAATGATAAGAAGATTTAAGACAACTGTCGTTTCAAATTCACCAATAATAAACTAAAAGTTGGTAAATTTTTGAAAAGGCTGATTATTAAGAGTAAACCTGTGTCAAAGGAATAAAACCTGTTTTGCGGCATACAGTCATCTACATTAGATTTTTGATTGAAGAATTACAGTATATTTTATTTAAAGTATATTTACCCTAGCTCAGCATGGAGACCTTTGTAGACCTTTGTCTTGTTTAAGATCCTTCCTTTCTTTTTTATTTCCATGATTCTGTCATTTCTCCCACCTATTCACTCTTCTGCTTCCTCCACCTCCACTTTCAGGTGTCAGCCATGTGTCCTCCAGGCGTCCATGTACCTGCCGGTCTACTGTGAAGAGGAAGATGACTAACTTCATCTTGAGTTTGAGGCCGCTTGGAATGCTGAACTTATTTCACCAAATTCTACCCTGAAACTCACATTTTATTCACATCATGGCTCCTATTCCTCCAGGGATCCATCTGCTGGTGTCCTTCAACAGGGAACAATGGTAGGTCTCCATCCGTCCCTCCATCTATTCATCCACTCCTTTGTCCCTGCATCCCTCTATTAGCTTTTTTTGAAGGTGGTTTGACCAGCAGTCATTGACCAGAGGTAGGGTTCGCCAGTGGTGGTGTGCTTTACACCACTTCATCCAAAGCTTTGTATTGCACTAGGTGATGTACGGCTTGGATGCAGCTGCTTCACCATGGAACCCCATTCCATGAAGCTCTCTGTACATTGTTCTTGAGCTAATCTAAAGGCCACGTGAAGTTTGGAGTTCTGTAGTGATTGACTCTGCAGAACGTTGTCGACCTCTTGGTATTATGCTATTCTGGATCCACTGACCCCGCTTCGTCAGTTTGTGTCCTACCACTTCATGGCTGAGTCATTCCCAAACACTTCCATTTTCTTATAATACAGTTGACTGTGGAACATTTAAGGGGGAAGAAATTTCACGACTGGATTTGTTGTACAGGTGGCATCCTATTACAGTTCCACACTGGAATTCACTGAACTACTGACAGTGGGCCATTCTTTCACAAATGTTTGAAAAACGGTCTGCATGCCTAGATGTATAATATGAAGAATCATATTATACATCTGTGGTCATGGAAGTAATGAGAACACCTGATTCTGATCATTTGGATGGGTGAACCTAGCAGATTATTGTTGAAAAACAAACTTTCAGCTTCACCTCTTTAGTTACATGCATTCGACCAGCTGGTTACAGATGTTGGAAAGTCGGATCATATTCCCACAGTCCAGGTTTTTGTATTGGGATATGGATTTCCTTTCTGTAGCTAGCATGAGGAAAAGAAATGTTGTGGATCTATGATGCTGTGTTTCTCCTGCAGGTACCGAGCTCTGACCTTCATGCTGACCTTCTTGCTTTACACTAGCTTTCACCTTTCCAGGAAACCCATCAGTATCGTAAAGGTAACATTTGTGTGTGGACTTCTAATATCATCTATACATCAAAACCTGACAGCTAGGAAGAAATTAGCTGTCACATTTCACACTGCTGGATTATAAGAAGGTTGTTTGTTTCTTTGTTTTGTATTCGTATTTAAAGCAGAGATAAAACAAATAGGGAAAGCAGTTCATTTGAAAATTACATCTAAACTCAAACAAGCTGCTCATTGTCTAGAGTTCAAGAATATGGCCCAAGCAAAACCCAAAACAGAACCAGAAGTGTCAAAAGTAGCACAGTGTTGACTCATCCTGTTGGTTATCTCTGAAGTTTGTTTAGACATGCTTGATGTGAGTTTTTCCAGCAGGTTGATGGGAACGTTGCTGCATGATCTGTTTTTTAAACATCCTTTGCCACTCCTCTTCAGAGTCTAAAACAGGGATATTATTCCTCTTGAAGACAAACTAACTCCAGCCTGTCCAGCTGAAGGACCCGTTCATTACCTCCTCCACTGGGATGAACAGAAGACCCTGCCAGTGGGATATAGTGCTATATCCAATAATGCTGGAATCTATCAATCACTTGATTGACTGATTGATTGACCAGCCTGTGGACCTTGGCTCACAGCATGATGGAAACAACATCATCCCGTGATCATGAACAACGTTCCCATCATGAAACATGTCCAGGTTCTGACAGTGATTGATGCTTCTGAGAGGCCTGGCTTGTTCTGCTCAACAATCCTGCCATGATGGAAGCTATCATGGCAGGATTAGGGATTAGGGCCATTAGGGAGTCATGTTTATCTGAAATCTGGCTGACAACCAGATTTCTGTACAGGTTTTGACTTTTTGATGCCAATAGTCTTGAACAGCCTGTTTCAGCTTAAAGTTTTTAATTTTTTTCTCCTGATTACAGCAAAAGAGTAACATCAGGACCTGATACAAAATCTGAAGCTGCTCTTTAGGCATAGAAAACATCCTTAGGGAAATGAATGCCATGTCTATATGGAGCTTGAGATTGAACAGTTCTTGATGGTATTTTCTTTATTTTTGCCAGAGCGAGCTTCATAAGAACTGCTCAGCAGCCAGTGAGCTGGCTGCCGCCACCGGCGCTGTGGCCAGCAGTGGAGGCCAGGAAGCCTCTTTCCCTTCACTCCACACTGAGATGGAGTGCAGCTGGAAACCTTTTGGTATTTATCTGCTCCACTCTATTGTGATTATTTTAGAGGTGCATCGATAAATTGACCAAGATTTCCTTTATTTTGGGAGGTCAGCCAATACTTGCATGTGAAGCTGATCTTATCTACCACAGCAAATTTCTAAAAATAAAATACCCTCCTCACTCACCAGGTCATGTCTGTATGCTGGCAGTTAACAATAGTCACCCCACTGTTGCTAACTCAGCAACTTTCTTGCTATATTTAGCAACATTTCAGAAAATGTATCAGCAAAAATCCAAAACACCTGGGGCCTCATGTACAAAGCGTGTGCATGCTCAAAAAATATGTGGCGCCATACTTTATGCACAAGTTGGCATGTATAAAAATGAATGTGTTAATGAACGTGCGTAAATATACGCAAACTTTTGATCTTTTTGTGAAAATGTGCGGCAGCCATGCAAACTTTTTCTGTGGACAATATCAAACTACAAAGCGTCAAAACTCACCTAAATACACTGAAATCTGATGACATTAAGTGTTATTTAGAACAGGAAGCATCAAACCAGATGTTTTTTCATGATTTTAATATTTTTATTGTTTATATGGAAACAATGAAACTGAACCACATTTGTCCTCAGACAATAATGCACACAAAATAAAGAAAATAAAAGCATGTGAAAACCTCACTCGAATGTAAATAGTACTTTTCCTCAGTTTTTGTCTCATAAAGATGTAACGCATTTATCTCTGTGCTGACGCGCATGGAATGCATCTATAAGGGGGAATTTCATTCTCAATAAACAATCTGCTGATTCAACGCTGTTTTCTTTTTTTAGTGAGTGATTATTTTTAAGATGTGTATGCAATCACACGTATATAAATAGCTGCGCAAAGGTGAGCCGCTAACTGAGGAGGGCTTTCCCTCTGAACATCGCCAATGGAAGAATTCAGAGGGAACGTGTATTCAGAGAACATAATGATCTGCTGGGAAATGTTGATGTTGGTTTATTGCTCAGACTGATCAACCTAGAGCTCTGAGCAAAACTTAAAGAAGGAGCTGTTGGGTATCGGTACCGGTCCAGCTGCAGTTAGCCTTCAGTAAAGCCATGCCTGCGTTGTAAATGCTCCTTTATGGACAGAAAGCATCTCTATTCTGTAAATATACAACTTATGCATATGAAGGACTCTCTGACACGCTGTGTCTTTATATCCCACCTGAACGCTCTGCTGTTCAAACAGGCATTTGCACAAGCTCTTTATTTTCTTTTTTGTTAATTCTTTTTAATTTGGATTTTTTTTTCTTTAAAATTTGTTATCTTTATTTTTGTTAGGTAACCTTATGTGCCCTGAAAGCACTCTTAAATAAAATATATAGTTATTAATATTATAAATACTTATACTGCTACAAACAAGAACGTTGCCATCCTTATTGCTTGACGTTGTGGCAGATTTGGGTATTTATACTAATTTATATAATGTATTTATGGGTGGCGATGGGGCAGATCAGCAGCTTCACTCTATTTCCTGCAAATTAGGATTTATAAAGGAAAGGTGCGCAAGTATGTATGGCTTTATACATCCACATTTTTTTTGTGCTCCGCACTTTTCTAAATTTGTCCATATGTCAAGTATTAGTTTGAAAACTGCACATTCTTTTATACATGAGGCCCCATGAGGCTTTTTAAAGATAGGTCATCAGTGACTGGTCAGAAAACTGCAATCGGTGCACGCTAGATTATTTTTTATGTTTTATATGTTGGACATTGTTCCACCTCTATTTAAGCAGTGAGGCTAGTCAGAATAAACTCCTTTTCACAGAGGCAATGTAACTGACATAGTTCATTGGAGAAAAACAGATTTTTATTGTCCTTTCTTGCAAAATAATTTCTTTGTTCAAAGATGCATGGACATATTCTGTTTTAGAAGTATCTGTGATATGCTTTGTTGGTCTGATGTAATCAGGAATACTCACAGTTGTAACCTACAGTTAGATTGTCTGGGATATGAAAAGACTGCTGAGATATCCAGAAGGTTTGTCAGGAGAGGGAGATGTTCGCTTGATCAACTTGTATGTCGGTTATTCTTTAGCTGTCCAATAAACCCATTTGGGAATTTATTAAACTGAAAGAAATCCAGTCTATGCTTTTGATGGATCACACTGCACTTTGAAATGCAGGTTATCTTACTGAAAGCACACTGTA
The DNA here is from genome assembly GCF_003331165.1 of Xiphophorus hellerii. NCBI lineage: Eukaryota > Metazoa > Chordata > Actinopteri > Cyprinodontiformes > Poeciliidae > Xiphophorus > Xiphophorus hellerii. The sequence goes on from NC_045678.1 coordinate 127,843, forward strand.
AAAAGGTCCATTACTGTATACTTGAACTCAAACAATCCATAAAACCTTTTGCCACAGCAACAGTGAGCTGTCAGTATATTTTTTTGTGATGTATGTAACAGGTCTCTCCTGTAAATGGGACCATTAGACTCAAGATTTTTCCAGTATAAATAAAGAATTGTACATAGTACTTAAGAGCTGTTGTGGATTTAGTGCTTTTTTGCTTTATTTCCAAAAATTGTTGCCTCAAACTAAACAAAAAAGCATAAGCAGGGCAATCAAGTTGGAAAGAACCCTTATCAGTTACACAGTAATACACTGCTAGCTGCATAATCTTTGTTTAGTAATTAATATTTGAATTTTAGATAAAAGCAACTACAAGCAGCTGCTAGGAGCCATGGACTACTCTTTTCTCTGTGCCTATGCCATTGGGATGTACCTCAGGTGAGACATCAATATGATTGCACTAGCACAAAGCTAGCATAAAACTAACATAAAGGGGAAGTTGATTTAGTAGATATTGAATGGTGAGAAAGAGGTTTAAGTATCACATAAACACTAAATTATTAATACTAGTTTGGTGTTTACTAGATACTAGATCACTTAGTACTAGAGTTCTACTGAAGTAATTATCAGATGTTACAATGAGGGAATCAAGTATTTGATCCCTTCTTCACAGTTTCTGAATTATTTTAGTTCAAAAACACAAAATTATCAACAGATACAAGGATGTAACATGTTCTGTTTGTTGTGTTTTACTTCAATAAACTTTAACATAAGCAAAAGAAATTTGACAGAATCAGATCCTCTTTATGAAAGTTATGAATCAGGCTTTTACATCATAGATGAATGTGAGTTAGCATGTTGCTGCTGTTCCCCCTGTGCAGCGGCATCATTGGGGAGCGCCTACCTATCCGGCTGTATCTCACAGTGGGAATGCTGAGCAGTGGACTTTTCACCTGCCTGTTTGGACTTGGTTACATTTACAACATTCACAGTCTCGGCTTCTATATATTTGTTCAGGTGAGATGCACACAACACCCGTTTTAACCAGGCTAGTTGGAACTTCTCAGTCAGGACAGCTGTACTGAAAAAAGAAAATCAGTGATCCAACTCTAAAAAAATGTATCTAATTTATTACAAGTAATCAAATAAAATGTATCCAATATGTGAAGTTTATTCATTTACGATGTCAGACAAACGTACATAAATTAAGTCTGACAAACTTAATTTGATTAAGTTTGTCAGACTTAATCAAGTCTGTAACAAGTTATCTCAATTTCTTTAAGTTGGAGCTACATTCTCTTTTTTTCAATGTAACTGCACACAAACTGTCTGGAGGGCTGGAGCATTTACTATTTACTTCGGATTATGTATTTTTAGTTGATATGTGTACAGGAAGTTGATGTGGCTCTCTTTTTGTTTTTCTAGGTGGCCAATGGTTTGGTTCAAACTACTGGTTGGCCCAGTGTCGTGACCTGCATTGGCAACTGGTTTGGAAAAGGAAGGTAAGATAGAATAGTTCACAGCTTTCATGTAAAGATAAATGAAGCTTGTATAGGCTGAGGCCTGACGGGCTTAGTGATGAAACCTTGTGGTGTTGGCAGGCGTGGGCTCATCATGGGACTTTGGAACTCCCACACCTCAGTGGGGAACATCCTGGGTTCTCTGATCGCTGGGTACTGGGTCTCCTCTAACTGGGGCCTTTCCTTCATTGTACCAGGCCTCATCATTGCAGCCATGGGAGTCATTTGTTTCCTTTTCCTTATTGAACGTAAGTCTAAAAGTCATTAAAATCATAATTATGTAAAGAGCATAACACCAGTCTGTGAAAACATATCAGAGTTTTAACAGGGTTCAAAATGTCCGCTTTAGTTTTTTTTTTTTAAAGTGAACATGTTCACACCACTGATAATGACAATACTAAATAATAATTTCTAATATTATAAGTGTAGGGGAATAAACAAAAAGGTTGTTAGAAGATGCATTGTTTTCACAAAATAACTTCTAAAGCTTACGTTAGTCATCGGTCAGAGATTTTACTTTTTGACTCCAGCCTGATATGCTTGTGTCAGAGACTTTACCTTCCAGACTTGCTGAAGGAGCAATCATTTCAAAATAAAAGCATGAATAAGGCTGATGGATTTTCTCGCTCCACAGTTTTGCCATATTCAACTAACCGGTTTTCCCCTCCGCAGATCCGAATGACTTAAAAGGCATATATACTCAGAACCCGTCTCCTGGCAACAGCGTGAGTAAAGGACATTTGTTTTATCCTTCCCATGTGTGTTTACCTGTTTTATGTAGTAAATCTGTCTTTATTTAGGTTTCAGCCAAAAGTTGGAATGGAGCAAATGGACATCCAAAAGTATACTTGCAATACAAGGATAACAAAAAGCAGGTGTGCATCTCTCTGGATGAATACGTCATTACATCAGATGCTGTAATGGAATGGTATTGCTCTGTGAACTCCTGACATTTGACCATATACATTTTTTAAACACAAAAATCCATCTAAAACAGAACTGAAGGGATGGAGAGGTCAGCTGCAATTATATGTCTGGCTATTTTATCTCAAGAAGTCTTTTTTCTTACAGTTTTAAAACCACCCACTCAGAACTCCAGGAATTTATAATTTGTCATATGTCATATATAGTCAAATATGACAAATTAATTTTGAGCTGCTATATATAAGTGAAAATCAAAACTATAAATGATAAAATGGCTCTTAGTCCCACAATTCTAGAAAAAATAAGAAGCTACAATTCAGTGACTACTAAATCATAACCTTCAACATCACTACTACTCTTTGAACAAACTTGATGACACTCGCATAAGTAACATTTTTTTTTTTTTAATCAGAGTATTTTTGAATTGAACGCAATGTTTCCTTCATATTGTGTTTTAGGCCTACAGCTTTTTTAAGGAATGTCTTCAAAATAGGAAGGTCAGTTCTGTCAGTGATCTCCAGCTTCACTGGTAATTATGTTTTAGGCTGGATCTAAATGTTTAAGTCTTTGTGAACAACAACAACATATTCAATCGTATTAAATTTGAATACAAATTCAGGATTTTGCCTCTGAATAATTTGGCTGTACAGTTTTGCTAAATGAGGGATTTGTTGTTCCAGAGCATCAACATTTAGACTCAGCTCTGAGGTGTCTGGAAAACGCTTAGGCAGGATTTCACCCATTCACATTTCCTATTACTTTGATTTGGTTTTGATTTCAGTTTTATCACATGTACCTCTGCACAGCTATTATAATGTGTAATGCTGTAATGCATTTTTAATATGTGCATAATATATCTTGTCTTTGGTTTGTTATGACCTAAAAAAATCTTTGCAGACCTAACTTTTACTGCCATTTTCTTTTGAGAGATAAGACTTTTTAATCAGTTATTAAACTAAGTCATAGATTCTTAGTCTTTTGACAGTTAGTATTCCTGTAAAAGTATTCCTGTAAATATAGTGTTTAGGATAACACTTTATTTGAAGGGGTATGCATAAGACTGACATGACACTGTCATAAATGTGACATAACATGTTCATGTACATGAAGGAGTCTTGATGAATGTTTATGACTTTTGTCATGAAGGGTCAATCGGTAAATAATGACACTTTCAATGCAAAGTTGACACTGTTAATGGACTTTTAATGCAACTTTGCATTAAAATATTATTTACAAAATAATACAAAGTTGACACTTTTAATGCAACTTTGTATTGAAAGTGGCATTATTTATCGTCTGACCCTTCATTACAACAGCCATAAATGTTCATGAAGACTCTTTCATGTTTATGACAGGTGTTATGGTAAATGGCTTTGTACTTGTATAGCGCCTTATCAAGTGCAGAGGACCCCATCTTGCCGTGTACTGGCCATCGCTCCATATGTGTTCATGTCGTGTCAGTCTTATTCACACCCCTTCATATAAAGTGTTACCATGTTGAGCTGCTAAATGGGATCTGGTCATTTTTCAGGTAGTGAAATAGATATAATATCTGGAAATATTGATAATTTTATTGATGAGGACCAGAGAATTTACCTTTTCTTTATTCTGACAAACCAGCTTGAACTGAAATCTGGTGAGGAGTTTCTCTTTACTGTCACTGTCGTACTGTCTGCTGCTGCTTGTTAAATTAGACTTTCTATTTGTTGAGTTTTGACTGAATGTTCTCCTCAAAAATCAGAAGATCAAAAGCTGTGTGGGACTTTTTGATATTTTTTTTCCTCTATTAATTTGTTTAATTATCTTTTTTTATTGCAGTTTAATCACAGATATTTTTACAATAATTTGGTTGCTTTAAAAATATAAAATTTTTTAAGCATCATAAATTCATTTTTCTACCTCTTGAGAATCTTGAAGTAACTGAGGTTACAATACTGAGCTTTTTTCTGAGGCGGTTAGCTGTTGAGCTGGTGTTGGTGTCAGCCGGTTCCGTTGAGTTGCAGCTGATCTGTGGCCTTCCTGTTCCTGTTTCCGTCCTGATGCAGAACTACGACACGGAGCTGCTGCTGCCCCGGGACACTGTGTGTGTCCCTGCCCAGCCGGTTGTGGTGGTGAAGAGCGAGTCAGAGCCTTCTGCCATCAGCTTCATGGGAGCGCTGCGAATACCTGTCAGTTTACTGACACTGCTTCTCTGCTGGGTTTGCTGTCACATCAGTCAGCTGTCACATGCTCTTTGTTTCTGCAGGGAGTGGTGGAGTTTTCTCTCTGCCTGCTCTTTGCCAAGCTGGTCAGTTATACCTTCCTTTTCTGGCTGCCCCTCTACATCACCAAAGCAGGTGGGTAAACAACCTGCCAGCCTTGTTCAGCAATTTCCTCCTTAAAATTTTGCCTCATTTCAGTTTGCTTGAAATGAGCAAACTTATACACATGGAGCATACACATGATGTTCCATGTGTATAAAATGTCTTTGAAGAACCACATCTGTGGAAACATTTTACCAAACAGATTTCAGTGAATGGTTCCCTCCTCAGGCATGTGTATGCGCTGTGAAAAAAAATAGTCTGTCATTGAATAACCTCAAGATAAAATAAAATGCCTTAAGAGATGTAGTTTTGAATCTGTACGTTATAAATTAAATGAATTGTGCTGAAATCCCTTTATTCTGGCTAGAGGAATGTGATGGAACTGATGGTTCTTGTTTCTTGTTCAGCTCACTTGGATGCGAAGAAAGCTGGAGATCTCTCCACCTTGTTTGATGTTGGAGGAATTGTGGGTCAGTGATTTTTAATTTTTTTATTGTTAAAATTTTTTCTCCAACCATTAAAAGTATAAAAGTATTTGTTTCATGTTTTTCATTGAGTACGGTTAGTTTTTTGTTTTTCTTCCAATTACTGATGGAATCTGAGGCTTTTTTTCCTCACTGCTTTTTTGTGTGTAAATTGAAAATTAGCTTCAGTTTATTTTTGCAGGAATGAGCATGAATGTTTTCCTGATGTAATGGCGTAATTAACTCTGTGTGTGTGTGTGCGTGTGTGTCCATGACCATACAGGTGGGATCTTGGCAGGAGTGATCTCTGATAAATTGGGGAAGAGAGCCAGCACATGTGCAGTTATGCTACTTCTAGCTGCTCCTACAGTAAGTTTCCCCATGTTTTGGTTCCTAGGAAATAAGCACAGTATTTAATTGTCCAGAACAGGGTTGATAACAGATCCCTGTGTATAATTATATATAATGCATGTTATATAAAGGTCCTCCTGATTAGTTTGGATCAGTTATGAATATCGATGCACATTATTCTTCTGGTTCTGTTTGTTTTTTGCTCTGCAGCTCTATGGCTTCTCTATGATCAGCCAGCTGGGATTGGGACCAACCGTTGGTGAGAAGCTGCTGTCTTTTCCCTGTCTTCTTTCAACAGGCTTGTTTTTTTCTGGCAAGAATTTCTAAAGCCATACTCTTAAAATACTAAATGCAATTCTTTGTGTAGAGCTTTTGTTTTCTGTTGACAGTTGCATGTCTTGGAAAGCAGAAGTTTAGAGCTCCGCAAGTCACTAATCTTAGAAGCTTCAAGTCTTGGTTGCAGCAAATATAGAAATGCACAAAGCTTCAGAAGAAAGGGGATGTGAGAAAAATTGCAGATGTATCCGTTCCAACAGCCGTATTGTACCAATATGATCAAATAGATCTTGAATGAAACGCTTAAATGTTCTCATTGGAATAGATGGGAAGATTGATGACTGGACAGGACTACTGTAGTAGGTCTACAAGATGGATGGAATAACAGATGGAAAACATTTAGAGAAATTTGTTGTATTTATTGTATGAGTGTTTGTGTAAACAGATGGAAGAAAAGCTTGAGAGGTCATGCAGTAAATGAGTAGAAAGTACAGGAAACAGTGAAGAAAGCTCCCCACCTTTAAGACCAAAGCCGAGCTAGGGTTACCTTCAGCGCGCTGCCTTCTCCTGTACTGACATCAATGCAGGGATCCAGCATTTTAGGATCCCTGAGCCTGAGCATGTGTTCAGACAGAGAGAACACAGAGAGGAGAATAAAGCCTTTTTATCTGGGTGGAAAAAGAAAAGAAAAAATACACTGTATTAGAAATGGCTGCCTAACAACAACCTGTCTTTCCTCTGTCACTGTTACATTATCACACAGCATGATGTTGCACACTTAATAATTAAGCAGTGTGGTTTTCGCAGGTTCTTTTATTCTCTGAACGCTGTTAACACAGACAAGAGCGACAGTGAGCGCCTCCGCTGACCAGCCGTTACTGCACTAAATTGCCATTGGGTCGCTGAGTCAGGAGTGCTCACCGTGCTCCATGTGCCAACTGGTGGCGAACTGCTGTAACTGCAGTTTAATACATCTCAGTTCAAGTAGGAGAAGTGCAGCTTAAGAGTATAATCAATAGAAGTCTTTAAATAAAGTAAAAAAAGGGACGGGGTGTAATAATTCTAATGTCCATTCTGTCACAATGAGGAGCAATCCAGTCCAATTTCTGGACTGGATTTAATAGAAAAATATTTCTGGAGTGTGCACAAAAATGAATTTCACATCTTTCTAGTCCAAAGTAATCAAGTTACTTTGGGTAAAATAAATTGGTCTGCTTTCTTCATTTTCCAGATGAAATGATAAACCTAGTTCTGAAGTAGTTGAGTAACTTGCTGTGAATGTGAACTTTAATTCTTTCGCATTGGTTTCCTTATGCTTACTTTTGTCACTGATTATCCTCATTGTTTGTGAAATTGAGCTTTATGTATGCTTAATTACATTAATAACCTGCTGTTGGGGTATCAACCTTCCAGACCTCTCAGGTTTCCTGGTTCTGGTCTGCACTGCATTTCCAGAACTAGAACCAAACATGGAGAAGAAGCTTTCAGCTTCTATGCACCACAAATCTGGAACAAACCTTCAGAAAACTGTAAAAAAAAACACACAAAAAAACTATCTGTTTAGAGTTGCTTTTGAACCATAATCACTGGAACATTAACCAAAATATAATGTTTCACTTGTTGACTGTGTGTTTTATGACTTTGTATTTTTGTGTTTTTATGATTTAAAGCACTTTGATATGCCTTGTTGCTGAACTGTGCTATATAAATAAACTTGATTGATTGATTGATTGACTGACAGCATGCAGAGCAAATGGTTTAATGGGAAATGCTGCCTGTGGACATTTAGCTAGTCTTTAGGAACAGAAGTTTGATTGATTTGGTGTTTCCCAGGAATGCTGCTCATATGTGGAGGTCTCGTGAACGGACCATATGCTCTCATAACAACTGCTGTGTCAGCAGATCTGGTAGATATTTCACACTAATATCTATTTTATGTTTTAAATAGTTTTTCTTTCACATGTACACCTCTCCTCTGTGATTCTCTCTTTTTGTGTTTTCGATAACAGGGAACACACAAAAGCCTGAAAGGCAATGCCAGGGCTTTGTCCACAGTCACAGCCATCATCGATGGGACAGGATCTGTAGGTCAGTACGATTTATTCTCTCCCTGAAGTTAGCAGTACGTCACTGATCAAGAGTTTGAATGTAATTGTTCTCCTGTTATTCCTAGCTGACACATAGCAGTCAAGCACAGAAACACCAGGGGCCTCATGCATAAAAGAGTGCACAGTTTTCACACTAAAACTTGGCGTACAGACAAATTTAGAAAAGTGCGGCGCACAAAAAAATCAGGATGTATAAAGTCGTGCACATTTCATTTATACATCCCAATTTGCGGGAAATAAAGTGCAGCTGCTGGTCCCTCTGTCGCCACTCATAAATACACTGCCTGGCCAAAAAAAAAGTCGCCACCAAAAAATGGTCACACTCTCTAATATTTTGTTGGACCGCCTTTAGCTTTGATTACAGCCCACATTCGCTGTGGCATTGTTTCAATAAGCTTCTGCAGTGTCACAAGATTTATTTCCATCCAGTGTTGCATTAATCTTTCACCAAGATCTTGTATTGATGATGGGAGAGTCTGACCACTGCGCAAAGCCTTCTCCAGCACATCCCAAAGATTCTCAATGGGGTTAAGGTCTGGACTCTGTGGTGGCCAATCCATGTGTGAAAAAGATGTCTCATGCTCCCTGAACCACTCTTTCACAATGTGAGCCCGATGAATCCTGGCATTGTCATCTTGGAATATGCCCGTTCCATTTGGGAAGACAAAATCCATTGATGGAATAACCTGGTCATTCAGTATATTCAGGTAGTCAGCTGACCTCATTCTTTGGGCACACAATGTTGCTGTACCTAGACCTGACCAACTGCAGCAACCCCAGATCATAGCACTGCCCCCACAGGCTTGTACAGTAGGCACTAGGCATGATGGGTGCATCACTTCACCTGCCTCTCTTCTTACCCTGATGCGCCCATCACTCTGGAACAGGGTAAATCTGGACTCATCAGACCACATGACCCTCTTCCATTCCTCCAGAGTCCAATCTTTATGCTCCCTATGCTCCCAAACTGAAGCATTTTTTTCTGGTTAGCCTTACTGATTAGAGGTTTTCTTACGGCTACACAGCTGTTCAATCCCAACCCCTTGAGTTCCCTTCGCATTGTGTGTGTGGAAATGCTTTTGCGTTCACAATTAAACATACTCCTGAGTTCTGCTGTTGTTTTTCTTCAATTTGATTTGACCAAACGTTTAAGTAATCGCCGATCACGATCATTCAGGATTTTTTTCCGACCACATTTCTTCCTGGAAGACGATGGTTCCCCACCATCCTTCCAGTTTTTAATGATGCGTTGGACAGTTCTTAACCCAATTCTAATAGTTTCTGCAATCTCCTTAGATGTTTTCTCTGCTTGATGCATGCCAATGATTTGACCCTTCTTAAACAGACTAACGTCTTTTCCACGACCACAGGATGTGTCTTTTGCCATGGTTGTTTAAGAAATGAGGAGTTACTCATTGCATCAGCTGGTGTTAAATAACTTGTTGCCAGCTGAAAGATAATTGCCTATGCAGTACTTATCCAATAGGAGGCTTGTACCTATTTTCTTAGTTAAATCCAGGAGGTGACTTTTTTTTTGGCCAGGCAGTGTACATTATGTAAATTTGTATAAATACCCAGAAGTCTGCCACCACGTGAAGCAATAACCATGGCAACGTCCTTGTTTGTAGGTCAGTACTTATACTCACGATACTTATACTGCTGTATAAGTATCTTTAATAATAATAATTAGATATTTTATTTAAAAGGTGCTTTCAGGGCACATAAGGTCACAAAAAAAAAGATAATACATTTTAAAGAAAAATAAATCCATCCATCCATCTATCTTCTTCCGCTTATGCGGGGTTGGGTCGTGGGAGTAGCAGCTTCAGAAGGGAGGCCCAGACTTCCCTCTCCCCGGCCACTTCTTCCAGCTCTTCCGGGGGAATCCCAAGGCATTCCCAGGCCAGCCGAGAGACATAGTCCCTCCAGCGTGTCCTGGGTCTTCCCCGGGGCCTCCTCCCGGTGGGACGTGCCCAGAACACCTCACCAGGGAGGCGTCCAGGAGGCATTCTGACCAGATGCCCGAGCCACCTCAACTGGCTCCTCTCGATGTGAAGGACCAGCGGCTCTACTCTGAGTCCCTCCCGGATGACTGAGCTTCTCACCCTATCTCTAAGGGAGAGCCCAGACACCCTACGGAGAAAACCCATTTCGGCCGTTTGTATCCGTGATCTCGTTCTTTCGGTCATGACCCAAAGCTCATGACCATAGATGAGGGTGGGAACATAGATCGACTGGTAAATCCAGAGCTTCGCTTTTTGGCTCAGCTGTCTCTTCATCACGACGGACCGGTACAGCGCCCGCTTGACGGCAGACGCTGCGCCAATCCGCCTGTTGATCTCCCGCTCCCTTCTTTCCTCATTCATGAACAAGATCCCGAGATACTTGAACTCCTCCACTTGGGGCAGGACACCCCCCTGAACCCGGAGAAGGCACTCTACCCTTTTCTGGCTCAAGACCATGTCCTCGGATTTGGAGGTACTGATCCTCATCCCGGCCACTTCACACTCGGCTGCGAACTGCTCCAGCGAGAGCTGCAGATCACGACCTGATGAAGCCAATAGGACCACATCGTCCGCAAAAAGCAGAGATGAGATCCTAAGGCCACCAAAACGGATCCACTCAACACCTTGGCTGCGCCTAGAAATTCTGTCCATAAAAGTAATGAACAGAATCGGTGACAAAGGGCAGCCCTGGCGGAGTCCAACTCTCACCGGAAACGAGCCCGACTTACTGCCGGCAATGCGGCAGTAAGTAAGTGACTCTGACACCGGTCATACACACCTGACAGCCCGTATCAAAGGGCCTGGTACCCCATACTCCCGGAGAACCCCCCAAGGGCTCCCCGAGGGACACGGTCGAACGCCTTCTCCAAGGCCACAAAACACATGTAGACTGGTTGGGCGAACTCCCACGCACCCTCCAGGACCCTGCCGAGGATGTAGAGCTGGTTCAGTGTTCCACGACCAGAATGAAAACCACACTGCTCTTCCTGAATCCGAGGTTCGACTATCCGACGGACCCTCCTCTCCAGGACCCCTGAATAGACCTTGCCAGGGAGGCTTAAGAGTGTGACCCCTCTATAATTGGAGCACACCCTCCGGTCCCCCTTTTTGAACAGGGGGACCACCACTCCAGTCTGCCAATCCAGGGGAACTGCCCCCGAAGTCCATGCGATATTGCAGAGTCGCGTCAGCCAACACAACACAACCCTACAACATCCAGAGCCTTAAGGGGCCCTTTCACCGAGGAACGTTTTAACCACCTCGGCAACCTCGTCCCCAGAGATTGGAGAGCACAACCCAGAGTTCCCAGGCTCAGCTTCCTCAATGGAAGGCATGTTGGTGGGATTGAGGAGGTCTTCGAAGTACTCTGCCCACCGGCCCACAACGTCCCGAGTAGAGGTCAGCAGCACACCATCCCCACTATAAACAGTGTTGGTGCCGTACTGGCGATGTTCTCCATCAGAGCCAAAGCGTTCCACAATTACGCAGCTCTCCTTTGTGCAGCTACTTATATATGTGTGATTGCATACATACCTTACCTTGCATACCTTAATCATCTTAAAAATAATCAAACCTGTTTGGAGTTAATCTGCTGATCCAACCCTGTTTTCTTTTTTAGTGAGAATGAAATGACCCCATAGATGCATTTCATTCCATACACTAACGCACAGAGACCAATGCGTTAGATCTTTATGAGACAAAAACTGAGGAAAAGTACTATTTACATTCAAGTGAGGTTTTCACATAATTTTCATTTTATTTTCTTTATTTGCGTGTTAGGTTATTGTCTGAGGATAAATGGAGTTCAGTTTCATCGTTTATGTTTAAACAATAAAATATTAAAATCAGGAAAAAACATCTGGTTTGATGCTTCGTGGTCTAAATAACTGAATGTAGTCACATTTTGGTGTATTTGGGTGAGTTTTGATGCTTTGTAGTTGTGTAAATACCCAGGGTATTTATACCCTGGGTATTTACACAAACTTTTTCCACACACAAAACAAAGTGTGCGTATATTTACTCAAACTTTAACGCAATGTTCATTTATATACATGCCAACTAATGCATGAAATATGGCGCCGCACATTTTTTGTGCGTATGCCGCTTTATAAATGAGGCCCCAGATCAATGTTTAGTAACTATAGATAGATAGTTACATAGTGGTTAAATGGGTAAGCTGCCGTTTAACCACATGCCTTCTACTGTTCTATGCCATTAATAAAAATAGGAGTCAAATTTTCGCAGCAGAACAAAATATTTCCTGTCAGCATAATGACAAAAACAGAAATGATAAATTAGTCTTCCCACCTATTTTATCTGATTAATGATTTCTTTGATGTAAAGCTCCAAAACACCACTTCCCAGAGTGCAACCTCTGCTAAAGACAGGAAATCTGCCACAGATTGTTCTCAGTAGCGAGTGAAAGCTGAGTTCACAACCTGTGAACCTCCACAGGTTCAACAGTGACCTGGTCCCCAACATGATGGTCGACATGGTAACACCTTTGACGTATTGTGTATCCCAATCAGAACCCGCTTGTTCCAAAAAAAGAAAAGGGCAAGAAATGCCTCAATACATATTTCTAGCATTCTGATATGCAAATCTCTATTCATTTTTATTCTTGTTTGTTTATAAGTCCAACTGAATGGCCAGTGTTGTGGTCACTCACTCACAAAATGTTCCTGGTAGGACAATAAAGCATTCTATTTTACATACAACCACTAAGCTCAGACAGCGGGAACCTGTTCAGTCATAGGCTGATGTAGTCTATCTTTTAATTTTATCAGTTAAAAAAAACAGTCAGTGAAATTTATGATGAGATGTTTACCTCCCTTAGATCTGCAGAAAAGTGATTAGCCTGTGGGGCCCTCTGCTATCAGAGGGCCCCACAGGCTAATCACTTTTCTAATGCTGTTAGAGTTCCACCTGTACAGAGTGCAAATAGAAACATGCTGTGCTGCTTGTTGACTGAAGCTGCCATCAGGAAGGAAGGAACCAGAATAATAGATGTAAACGTCACCTACCTTACAGGAAGTGCAGCTTCTCATGCTTTGCTTGGCTGCTATGCAAACAGTGAATGTTCAGCACAACATTGTATATTTGAAGTAGTCAAATCCCAAAATATGCTCACATCTTGAAATGTAAAGTTTTAGTCAATTTTAAGCCCAAATCTAAAATTCTGTTTGTGTTTGTGGTGATAGGTGCAGCTCTGGGCCCCCTGCTGGCAGGCGTGTTGTCTGCAGGTGGCTGGAATCAGGTCTTCTACATGCTAATGACTGCCGACTTCCTTGCCTTGCTGGTGAGTGCAGAGCAGTGACTGTTTGGAGATATTTCAACAGTTTAATGACATACTTTAGGGTTAGAACTTGTCAGAATTCTCAATGAGTGGAAATGCTCTATCAAGAATCTTCAAGTTAGAAGATCCCTCTCTGTAGTTTCAAGCTTTTTGGAATTGATTTTACTCACTTTGGCCATGTTTGGCCTTTAAGCATGTTTGATGCATGAAAATGGAGCTGGAGCTGGCCTCTTTTACTGCTAGTGTGAAATGTTTTAGTTGAAGGTTAGGAAAGCAGTTTTGATCATATCAGCAAAGAATGCTAGAATAAATAGTAACACATTAGCTCTGAAATGTTAGAGCCATTCAAGTATGCGCCAAGCTTTTTCGACGTTTTGTTAACTCACCCTCTTACTCAACAATAAAAACTTATGTTTAGCTTTAGTTCTAAAGTAAAAGTTATGCATTAACTAGGTTCCACTTTTTTTCTGGACAGTGTACAGTGCTTATAATAAAGTGGAGAAAAATACAACTATGTCATTCAATCACAGAAACGACAAATAGCCACCTTCAATAGACTTCATAATAACACAGAGCAAACATAGTGGGAAATGAGAAAAACTTTTCTTTCAGCTTCAATGAAGACAAGCACAAGGAAAACCACATTTCTGTCATGTCAGATTTTGATATTGTTTATATTTTATTTTATTTTTTGCTGCTACCAAGTGAACCATAGCTGCAGGCCTTAATTCATTACAAATATTTTGTATGCTTATAAAATGTTTTCATTGTTTGTGTTGTAGCTTTTATTACGGCTGGTGACCAAGGAGCTGTCCTCATCCAAGTCCCACCCCGTCTCTGCTATAGAGTGAGTCTTCATCCGCTCAGTTCCTTTCCATTCCACAAACTATTTCTGACTGATAACATTATAAATCCATTTGATATAGATCAAATTTATATAATGAATTTGATCTATCTATCCATCTGTCTGTCTGTCTGTCTGTCTGTCTGTCTATAGATGGATCTGTATAGATGATGTCATGACTATGTTGTAACACTGTTGGATCTGTGGATCCATTTTCTTTGGTTGAGTGAACAAACTCCTACCTAAGATCAGAAAGCTGTAGGCAATCAGTAGCACACTGCTGACGGATGCTTAGTGTAACATGGAGCAGAAAGCTGAGGTTGTTGAGGGCGTAGGTGGTGCATGTTTCTACAATCGATAGTACCCACACAGACACACCCGCTAGAAAGAAACAAACGCACCCAGTACAACACTTTTATTCTAATGGCTGAGAGGTTGCCAGGCGATGGTGCATTTTTGTTCCAAAACCAAGCAGAAAGTGTTTCGTAAGTGAGCAGAGAGTTTTGCAAGTGGATATTTGCTCCGAGCAGAGACAAGTTCTGAGCGTGATGAGAAGTTGTGGGTACAAGCACCACAAGTTTTGAGAAGAAAGGCACAAAGTCCTGCTTTCAAAATGAAAATGTAAGCAAAAGTATTAAAAGCTTTGAGAACAAAAGACATGAAATCCTACTTTCAGACTGAAAACGTGTGCTCTTGAATTACGGCAGAAAAAAATGTCAGAGATGATTTAATGCTTTCAGCTTTGTAGGAAAAGTTTGGAGTTGGTCTCTTCCTTATCCAATATGAATGCCGACCAGTGCACAAAGTAAGATCCATGAAGAAATGGGTCAGCAAGTTTGGTGTGGAAGAACTTGACAGGCCTGACCTAAATCTGATAAAACACCTTTTGAGATTAATTGTACCAGAGACTGTGAGCCAGACCTCGTCATCCAACATTAGTGTCTGACCCAATCAATGTGCTTCTGGAAAAATGGTAAAAAAATAATAATTCCAGCTCCTACACCTGGTGGACACTCAATATGTGTGAAGAAAGACAACTAAATACTTTTGGTAATGTGGTGCATTTATTTAAGTACAAGTCTCAGGATTCAATTTGATAATGAGAGACATGGATGTGGAGGTTTGAGTCATGTCTTCAGGCTCACACTGCTGTGTGTGTATAGGAAGCTCTGACTCGCTCAATAAAGACAAAGTTCAGCTTACTGCTTGTGATTGTAAAACGTAACCACACCTACTCTCTGTATCGAAATTATGTTCTCATCTTCACAGGTTGAAGGAGCACTGAGCACCATGATTGCACTGTTGCCACACACACCTCTGTCTGAAACACACACACTGACCACTCGTCTCAGTCTGGAAAGGAGGGCAGCTCAGCAAATCCCTGGAAAACATGTCAGGCTCAAATGCACAAGATTTACTCTGGAGAAGAGCTGGAAACTGAAGATGAATCAAGCTCAACAGCAACATACTTCAAGCTTCATGTGCACTCAGCTTATTTGTATCTTTCCTCATATATCTCTTGAAAACACAGCTGAATCCTGTTTAACAATCTTTCTATTTTTAACAAGTGTGGCCCAACAGAGAACTGTGATTTGGTTTTACTCAGATATTCATAATAGATCCTTGTTTAAGGAAAGACAGAAACTTTCTAATCATAATGATCACCAAACCTACAACTCTAAATTAGCTGTCATGTTTACATTCAGATAATAGTTTGTATTGCTCCAGCTAGGGAAGAATAGTAGACTGTAGCAGGAGTCTAAAAAACGGGGCTTCTCCTTTGGAGCCTGTCTTCATTTTGAACCATATACTACAGATACTGTTCACAGATATCAATACTAGTATTCATGTCTAAGTTCGTAGCATCATATTAATTATATGAAGTCTTAACAATGCTCAGGCATCAAATCAAAAATTCAGATCATAGGGTTTTATCTTTGTTTTTTATTCTCTTGTTACTAACAGCAAATGTAAAACACTTAGAATTTAAACTAGTTGTTGCAATCATGACGTTTGTAGTGAAAATCCCAGAGTTAGCTTTCTGAGCAACGTCCTGCCAGCAGCACCAGATGCAGCTTTGTAGCGCTCACTGCCATTTTGGTTTTTCATTCATTTGTTGGATTGTATTCTTGTTGCAGAGTGCCATTTTAATTTGATGCGATTCATCTATCAATTATAGATCAGAACAGCACAGACAACATCTGTATATATGAGTCTTGAAGTCGTCTCTCTGCTAAATGGAGGTGCGCTTTAGTTGTAGCAGTTAGCTGTCTGTGCGTCGTCCCAAATTAAGCATTGTTTTTCAGCAGTTGACCACTGAAACGAAGCTGCTATTGCCTTACTGAACCAAAGAGATTATGAAATCACTTTATTTGTTGAATTGAACACTCTTTAATCTGTATGTTTATTTCTGATTAATATTTTTGTATTCTTTGTCTTGTAATAGGGCACCAAAGCTCTATTTTTCTAAGCTGCTAAGAGGAATGTGGTCTGTTTGTACTAGGGGCCTGGGGTGAGCGGGTCTGATAAATTATCAATGCACTTGTGGGATTAGAAGGTTTTCAGGCTGAAATGGTTTATTTTTAAATTCAGTTTTTGCAAGGTTTTTATTTAGAACTTGCTCATTTTAAGTTAAGTTGAAACATAAAATAATTATTTCTAATTTATCATTTGCTAAGGTGATTAGTCCTTTCATTAAAAATTGTGAATCTTGCAAGATGCTTAGCTATTTTTCTGTTTTATTTTTAATTATTTATGTTATGTTAATTTATTGACTACTTAGAAGATGTATATAATTGTATCTTCACTAAAAGAAAACCACGTGTATATTTATTTCGGGATGGTGGTAGGACTTTGAGTACTTGAAATATATTGTGCCTTGTTTGCTGTAACTGATTTTCCAAAAGAATATCACAAATTTATGATTTCTGTAACTGCTCTTTCATGGAACACATTGGGGAAAAGGAATAAACATTGGTTTTGTGGGATTTGTGTTTTGACAGTTGAAGGAGTTCCAACAGAACAGGGTAGGAACAGGACAAAACTAGTGCAGGCAGGGATCCTGCCTGCACCAGTGCTGAATTCTCCAGGGTACCACTACCCTGGAGAATTCAGCAAGTTTAGGACCTGTGATAATAGGATATCTGTCTGTCTGTTTGTTTGTCTGTCTGGGTCAGGGATGTCAAACTCCAGTCCTGGAGGGCTCCTGTCCTGCAGTTTTTAGATGTGCCACAGATACAAAGCGCGGGAATGAAATGGCTTAATTACCTCCTTCTTGTGTAGATAAATTCTCCAGAGCCTTGCTAATGACCTAATTATTCTATTCAGGTGTGGTGCAACAGAGGCACATCTAAAAGTTGCAGTAAAGTGGCCCTCCAGGACTGGAGTTTGACACCTGTGGTCTGGGTGGATAGATGGATGGATAGATCTGGACCACTTAAAAATCAGTTTCTCTGATTTTACTTTTTAAAGGTATATGTTTGAGTTAAATGAACATTGTTCTTTTATTCTATGAACTACTTACTACATGTCTCCAAAATTCCAAGCACAAATTTAGTATTTTGCAGAAAATAAAAATGGTCAAAATAACGTTGTAGTGCTTTCAGACCTCAAATAATGCAAAGAAAACAAGTTCATATTAATGTAGAAACAATACTAATGTTTTAATTCGGTAAGAGTTCAGAAGTGCAGTGGTCTTGATTATATATATATATAATCAGTGACGTGCGGTCAGGGGAGGCAGGTGAGGCAGAGCCTCACCTGACCTGTCATATGGAAAAATAATATGATAAAATTATTTATATTGCTCTTTTCACCCTGTGGTTTGTACTATAAAGTACCTATCTTTCATTTACCATAACCAATTCTGATTATTTTTCTTCAAAATCGCTGAATTTTCGTATTTTCCCATTCAAATGCTCGGAAGCGAAGCTCAGGCAGCAGCGAGCTGAGCCTCACCTGGGATCGATCAACGTCTCGCTAACTTCACTGGCTGCCATTCTATGAGAGCATGTTCCTCCTGTCTGTACGTCGCCAATAAAATGGCTAAAAAGCATTTAATGTATGAACTGATTTTCCATAATTTAGCTTATTTATATAATGTACAGTGTTTTTTGTCACAAACTGTGTGTATAAAGTGTTTCGTGTGCTGAGGAGCGATCAGAAACAGCAGAGGTGAGGCAGGCAGTTTTCTTGCCTCATGGCAGGGGGCGCTCATGATCCCAGACATTGTGACTCCACAACTGCAGAGTAAGAGACAGTAACAGCGAGCTGGCCATGCAGTAAAGTCAAGCGATATATTTATAGTTTTCTCCTCTTACCACAGCAGTCACTTATTAATAATCGCAAAATAAACGTGTGTTAAAAATGGTGTGTGTTAAGATAACTCCAAAATGCTCGGAAATAGGATTTAAAAATATATATTATTACACATCAACAAAGTCTTAAGCAAAACTTCCTAAATAGCATTATTGGGTGTTAAGACTGTTGAAAACTATTATTTAATTATTTTAATGACAGGTTCAGTCTGACCAAACTCCAAATCCTTAAAACCAGTTTCTGAAATTCTGCAACATATAATCAAGTTATTATTTAAATAAATGCAATGTAAATGTAATCTCTGCCTAAGCATACAGTACATGTATGCTTAGGCATAGTAAATAGTTTGCTTAGTAAATAGTTTTTACACCATATAGGCAACTTTCATTTTTCTTAATCTTGTGTTTTTGTGTCTGTCACTTATGAATTACCACTGTCAGTCCATGATCTTGAAGGATAACTAAATTAATATTTAATGTGATTCACAGAACAAAATAAAATTTTGTAGTTAATGGGTTTAATTTTTTTTAAGATGCCAGTATTTTTGTATACATCAGTAGTCTTCCAGTCTCATTTGAAACTGACGTATGGGCTGCTGATTTCCATGGTGCTGGACAGTCTGTTACAGTTATCAAGTGAAAACAAAAAATCTTCGTAAATTATTCAAAGATGGGGTACTAGAATAATTTAATGAATACACAACATAGTTAGCATTTAAAAGAAATTAAATCGGTCATATTTTGTTTTCAGAGTCTTTAAAGAATAGGAAAGAAGTTTTATCGTTTAAAAAAAAACCAATTCAGGACAGTAAAACCCCTTGAAAATGTCCAAAGACAAGAAAGGACTGAATTAGACTCTGGAGACGTTGAATGATGGTAACAGTTAACTCAATCATTTTTTATTTAACTCGGCACAACTACTTTGGCATTCTTGGATGTACGAGGCATTCTTGAATGCACCATTAGGCGTGTCGGTTATAAAATGCTGGGTAGCAGCGCGTGACAGTCGGTAGACAAGAAGTGTTGGGGGAAAAACGTTCTTTGGACCTCTGCACAACACCGGTCAGGTTTTCTATCTCAGTTTATAAACAACTTTGATACTTTTTTATACTCTTTCGTAAAAACTAGCAAAAGGTCCTTTTTAAAAACAGCCACCAATAAAGGTAGGACAATAACCAACTTCTAATACCTGCGACGTAATTAACCGACTTACTGGTTTAAGTTTCGATTTCGTCGTCCAAGTTATGGCGGGCTTTATACTAATGGATTAAAAAGTAATTGTTGTTCGTGTAAATAATTGATATGTTAGCGCTTTAGGGGTTCGGACGGAGAATAGAGTGATTCTTTTTGCCTTGTTTTTCTTTTCGTCAGATGAGTAGTATTCCAAAGATGGACAACCTTGAAGATGCGAAGAAGGAGCTGAAAGAATTGAAGGTGAAAAAGGAAATATATGCCTAAATATATACCACTGTTTTATTTCATTGATAAAACATATACTTTTATTCATAATGTCGTTGGTTTTGGTTTCGCTTTTGTAACGGAAGTGGGTGTTCTGATGGGGGCGCTATAAACAATCGCCGGATTCTCATCTGCCAGAGGGGAAAGGGTAGTCCAAGTATCTAAATGTATGATTCTAGAAACTACAAATAATTACTTGATGACTTCTTTTTACTTTGTGATATTCAAAACTAAAGGCAGGTGTTTTTTGCTGGTGTGGTCAGAAACAGGACTGAAGCTGCTGCAGGATCTATTGGGGCTATAGAGTATATTTAAAAAGATATAAATGGCTCTGCTTTGATGGGCTGGCAACTGTCCAGGGTGTACTCCGCCTCTCGCCCGAAATGTCTCGCTGGAGATAGGCACCAGCACCCCTCCCAACCCTACTACAGCCAAGGGTGTAAGAAAATAGATGGATGGATGGATAAATGGCTGTAAATATAAAAATGATCAGAAAGTAATAATATGTGTGTGTGTTACAAACTTGAGTAATCTTGGGTCACTCCTCCTGGATAAGTATGTAGAGACAGTTGCTTGCGCTGTCATTGACTTTACAGCAATCCCCCATACCGAGCATGCATGTAGCAACAGTGGAGAGGAAAACTTCCCTTTAACAGGGAGAAATCTTAAGTGGTTGACATTTGTTGAGGTACAAGAACAGCTTCACATGTAAGCATTGGCAGATCACTGAGATCCAAAATGAATGACATCAGGGCCAATTTATAGGCTAGCTGACTTGTCAGTGCACCCCTAATTACAAGGTGTTGACTCATTTATTGTGAGACGGAACAGATCAATCTGAATATTACAGAGTTTGCTGGTGCCAGACAGGCTAGTCTCAGTATTTCAGAAGCTGCTGATCTACTGGGATTTTCACGCACAACCATCTCTTATGATTACAGAGAGAAAAAGAGAAAATATCCAGTGAGTGGCAGTTCTGAAGGTGCAAATGTCTTGTTGATGCCAGAGGTCAAAAGAGAATGGCCAGACTGGTTCAAGCTGATTGAACGGCAACAGTAAATAACCACTCGTTACAACCGAGATATGCAGAAGAGCATCTCTGAATGCACAACACGTCGAACCTCTAGGCGGATGGGCTACAGCAGCAGAAGACCACACCGGGTGCCACTCCTGTCAGCTAAGAACAGGAAACTCAGGCTACAGTTCGCACAGGCTCACCAAAATTGAGACAACAGAAGATTGGAAAAACATTGCCTGGTCTGATGACTCTTGATTTCTGCTGCGACATTCGGATGGTAGGGTCAGAATTTGGTGTCAACAACATGAGAGCACGGATCCATCCTGCCTCGTATTAACTGTTCAGGCTGATGGTGGTGGTGCAATGATGTGGGGGATATTTTCCTAGCACACTTTGGGCCCATTAGTACCAATTGAGCATTGTGTCAATGCCACAGCCTATCTGAATATTGTTGCTGACCATGTCCTATATCCTTTTATGACCACAGTGTACCCATCTTCTGATGGTTACTTCCAGCAGGATATCTCTGGTTTCTTGAACACGACAATGACTTCACTGTACTTGAATGGCCTCCACAGTCACCAGTTCTCAATCCAATAGATTGAGCACCTTTGGGATGTGGTGGAATGGGAGATATGTATCATGGATGTGCACCCGACAAAACTGCAGCAACTGCATGATTCTGTCTAAGGCTGAAACGATTCCTCGAGTGATTCGAGTACCTTGATTATTAAAATTCTTTGAGGAAAATTTATCTGCCTCGAAGCTTTGTTGATTTCTATTTTATTATTTAGCGCACCGTGCTAAATAATAACACCGGCACCGGCTGGGTTATTACTTGTAAGTGCTCTCACTTCCGCCTGAGTTGTTGACAAAAACTGTTAGCAGCATAACGTCCAGTTTTCAAGTTCAGCCTGGGAGGATTTTATTGATTCATGATAATGTCCAGGTCTTTGTCGTTTTTGGGGGGACCAATAAGCATCCTTAAAATGACTGGCGTGATGCCTGGAGTACGGTAGTCTTTTCTTGTCCTGGAGCTGCTGCCTGGTTCAGAGCGAACAGCAGGGAAGAGCGCTGCAGATACTGTATATTTATACAAGTGAGCGGATAGGCTGTACACTGTGGGCGTCTGGGCATTAGATAATTAACGTAAGTGTAGCTTTATAGACGTACCGGAAAATTTATTTCATATCATCCCGGTCTCAACAAATCGGTGGCGGAGTACGTCGTGGCGGCACACGACCGATGTGTTTTTCTTTGTGTGACGAACAAAGGTGTCAAATCCCATCATTAACATGAACACAAAAGCTATAAATGGCATGGCAAGGTGAGAGTTAATCTATTAAATTGACTGAAAATGAATACATGAACGAAAAGCTGGAGTATAGACATTTTTTAGTATTTGTGAGCCTGCTTCTTTATTATTGAATTGAATATAATTTCAGATTTTTGTATAACTTTTCTTCAGGTTAACTTAGAAAGTGAGCTATTATTGTTACGAGTTAATTTTCTAAAGAAAAGTTATTGTTAGGGAAGCTCAACTGTGAAAAATTGGACTGATGTTGATATGCGATAGTAATACTGCTGTTATGTTAGATTTACCAATGTTTTATTTTATCTTTTTTTATTCGATTAATCGTAAGAATAATCGAGAGATTACTCGATTACGAAAATATTCGCTTTTTTAGTTACTTTCAGCAGCTTCTAACAACAACGCTCAGCCACCTGTGAACATCACATTGAGCTTTGTCAATACTTAATTGTAAGTTGTTTTATAATGGTAACATCAACAATGTGTCTCCCCTTATACGGTTGAACTGAAGGGAAAATTGTTTACTGGTTACAACAGTACAAAAAAAAAACTTTAGTAATTTGTGCATATTATTGTGTGTTCCACTGTTGTCTGGAAAACTCTAAATAGAGCCCTCTCCCCTCCCCCCAGCCTCCAGATTGTGGGTTACGGCCCTGCGTTTGGTGTCAGAGCGCAGCACACAGCGCTCCTCCTGCTGCTCCACAACTCAGATGGCTGCTGCACAGATTTGTGACACTTATCTTAATATTATATTAATAATTATAATACCGCTTAGTTGCGCAACTTTACGAACTCGTTCATTCGTGGCTGTTTTCACGTTTATTGTTTGCAGTTTGTCGTAGAGCAATGCGAAGCTCGACGTCATATTACCTTGACATTAACAAAGACACAGTGGAAGGGATCGTCCGGGAAATGATGGACAGGGAGAGTCTGACTAAAACTAACTGGATGTCAGACAAATTCTGGTGTTTATGTCTGCTTATTTCCTAGCCCAAAAAGCGCAACCCACGACTCATTAAATTTGCGAGCGACTTTACAAAAAAACAAGCACAAAGCTGCTTATAATAATCAGACTTGGCTACCGAAACTCAAAATAGTTTCTATGTTTCAAGCAACAAAATGCGCATCTCCCTCCCTTGTTTACATTTCTGTTGTTGCTGATAATGTCGCACAGAAACGTCAGTCACTCTCCAAGACGCTTACAGGAAAGAACATTTAATTACAAAAGATAATAGTAACGCAAAGTGATTTCGATAAGTAACTGTAGTCTGACTACTGGATTTGAAATAGCAACGCGTTAAATTACTCGTTAAGTGGAAAAAAGTGGTCCATTACTGTCGCAGGCAGTAACTGTCGCAGGCAGTTACTGACATCACTGCCTGCGACAGACTAGAGAAGAAGGGACATTCAGACAGTTGCAGGAGTTGTTGACCTTCCCCACTTGTAGAAGCAGCATCTCAGCTTTTGGAATTACATATAGAATTTAAGCTCTTTAAATAGGTTTATTAATCAGAGTATAGCTAATTTAGCAGAACAAGAGAAAAAAATCTCTGCCACAAGTCCCATGTACACATACTGCACATCAGAGAGAGTATTGTATTCCTTTTCTTTGATGCATGTGTGTCTGTGTATGTATATATAAAGATTAAAGTTGAGAAAGCTGATGACGTGAAAGCCAGGATGATTCTGGAAAAACTGGACGAAGATGAATTAAAGGAGAATGCCAAACAAGAAATGATGGCTAAAGCTGAAAAGCAGGAGTCTTGCCAGAAAGAATTCAATCAAGATTTGGAAAAAGTCAAGGTATGTCTGACTCTTTGTTTACACTTACAGGTTATTGGGAAGGAGATGGTTATGATATATATTTAATCACTTTTTATAAAGGATGAAATCCAGAAGCTTTCTAAACACAGACAAGATATATTGGATAAACTGAGGCGATGTAAAGCTCAATTGGAGGCTAAGAGAACCGAGGCTTCAAAACTGAAGCACAAATTCAAGGTGAGAATGTAATTTTTTCTGGTTTTTAAGCATAAATTGTCCTGTTTGTTTATCATTTCTACTAAAGTATATGAATTTGGGTGTTCTAAAAAAAGTCACCCAAATAATAAAAGTTGTTTAGATTAAAGATGTTTGATTTAAATAGATATTTGATTATTCACAGGGGCAATAACAGCATATAAATTTAAATGAAGGCTAACTGTATTCCTTGTCTAGATCTATGCCCAGATTCCTGAGACAGAAGTGAAGTTTCTGTCTCTTATCAGAGAGGAGAATGGGGAGGGAGAAGACATCAGTCATTCAGTGAGAGGAGTGTTTACCATCAGCCAGAGAGCTGCAGTTCTCCTACTAGGAGGGCAGGCTCTCATCACTTTTGAGGAAGAGAAAGGTAAACAGGACTTCATTGTTGTTTTCTTATATATGTGGTACTGTTTGCACATTATGTAATGTGGTTGATATGAAAAAGATTCAGTTTAATTTAACTGCATAGCATCCATTCAAACAAATGTCTACAGGTTCACAAAATTCAAAGCAATAATACAGACACATTTATTCATAGTGAGAATCATAAGCATACAGCTCAAAATTGACAAATAAACTTTTGTGACATTTAAAAAATAAATCAGTGACGAATATAGCCACTCTTCTTTTCAATAACAGTTACTGTATAAGCCTTTCATTCATGGAGTCCATCAGTTTCTTGATCTGTTGACTATCAACTTTTTGTGTAGCAGTAACCACAGCCTCCCAGACACTGTCCAGAAATGTGTACTGTTTTCCTTCACCTAAATCCCCTGTTTAAGAAGGGCTCACAAGTTCTCAATGAGGTTTAGGTGTTGTGAGGCAGAGGCACACTTTGTTATTATTTCATCTTTAAAGCCTTTACTGGCTAGCCAGATAAGAATGACCATAGCCAGTAAAGAATGACCATAGCCAGTAAAGAATGACCATAGCCACGGGCCCATCTACCTGGTATGTCAAGAGTCACTCTTGTCAGTCCATGTAGTCTTTTGAAAAAAACATCTTCAGATATGTCTTGGCCCAGTCTTGATGTTTCAACTTATTGGTCTTGTTCGGCGGTGCTCGGGTTTCAGCCTTCCTTACCTTGGCCATGTCTCTGAGCTCTGAACATATTGTACTTCTGGGAACTCCAGGTAGGTTTCAGTTCTGAAATATGACAGCACTGGAAGATAATGGATTCCTGGTAGCTTCAAATGTGATTCTTCTCAAATCTTTTGCAGTTCATTAGTTAGGACAGGGGGGGGGGAGAAAGAGGCTGTGCGTTACTGCCAGCCAACAGCTCGGTGGAAGCCGAGAGCAGAGGCGCGATAATGCAGAGCAGCTGACAGGAAAACAGAAAGTATGCCTTTATTTCTTACTATATTCAATGTAGACAGTTTAAAACCACACAATAAAATCTGGATATTTTTCCAGAAAAACCTTGGTACTTTGAGCATTAACTTTAAATTATGATACTTCCCAGATATTCATTATTTCTATCTACTTGTTGGTTCTCAGCCATCCAGGACACGAGAAAACCAAAAAAGGTCTAAAAATAAAGCAACTTAAGCTATAATTTAAATAGCCCATAAATTGTATTGAGAGCCACTACAATAAATTAATATTTATGAGGAATTTTATTACGTGGAGTCACTCATTAAAACTTTTTATTTAGAGTCTTGCATGTAAAGGTGTAGCAGAGATTAGATCAGTGACACTGAACCAAACTCATATCTAAACAACATTTAAATTTTAACTTCACTTCTGTGGGTCTCAACAGTTTGTTTACTGAGAAAAACACACGTTTGTTGAACATTACCACTTACTAGTCATTTTGGGTCCTGCAGGTTGAACACATTAAAAATTTTTAAACCACGTTACATTTCACTGTAACTTTTTTGACCCCCCCCCCATTTGAATTTGAATCCCAAATTATGCTTAAGAAATTTCTTTGTTTATTGTCCCCCCCCAATAATGAGATGGGATTTACTCCCTTGTGCAGGTGTGTGTTAGAATCATCGCAGCAAACCAGCAAAAACCAAAGAACTTTGCACAGTTTTCCTCCCCAAGCTAACTGAGTTGATTAATGTCGTTGGATGCAGGTAATGTTAGCTAAATGATGACTAGCTAATGCTAATATCACATTAAGCTTGTTAACAAGTATAGGCTACTAATTATTTTGTTATCTATACTGTATGTAACCGGATCCTTTCTGCGTCTTGCTGGTTTTGAGTAATCAGTGACACGGTTTGTCTTTAAAAAGGATGGTTTCTTGATTTATTTTGATGAGAACAACATATAGAAAACAACCGTGTTATAGGCTGCCCGCTCCAAGTCTTACACAAAACAAAAGTACATAACAAAAATTAACTTAATAGATCTATAAATAACTGGATGTATTTAGATGAAAAATAAACAGCACACACCACTCCCACAGGACAACATGACAAAGGGGGAGGGTGTAAGGGGCGCAAACAATTTAAAGACAATACCACAGAAGAAGAAATAAAAAGGCAGGGCTTCCGCTCTTAAAGTAACACAGTTAAAACAATGACAGTTTTTTCTAGAGGTGTTTCAGTCAGGTAAGAAACAATACAAATAACGAAAAAAATGGCATTTTGTGTAATTATAGCAAAAGAGAAACACAACCAGGTTACATATATTCAAAAGTGGATAGTACTGGTTATACTTGGTTGACTAACTTCTGGGAGAAAAAAAGGTACTTATAAGATTTGCCTTACTGCACTGTACTTTTTCTTTTACTTGAGTAATATTATTGCTTCGTATAGATTGATTTTGCATTTAAAGAAATAGACTTCAGAGATCGGAAATAGTTAATTATTAGATTTCTGCAATATGAGCTGTTTATGCAAATTAGTTCCTCAACATTTTATATATGTCATTGTTTACATCCTTATTGTTTATTTCATATTAATAAGCATGGTTATTTTATTTGAAAGATTACATACTTAAAGGTTTGTTTATGTATTTACATTAAAGTAAAAACTCGTTCACCCTGCCCCCTCCCCTCCAAAAAAATAAAAAATAAGCCAATGCCCCCCCCGCTAAGCTTTTCTGGGGCGGGGGCTGAAAAGTTGTAATAAATTTTGGGAGGTAGGCTTCAGTATCAGTTTCAGCAGAAAAACGTCATAAGAAGAAGAATAGAAAAATTGAGTAAAAACAATAGGGTTCCCTCCTCTACTGGGAGCAGGCGAACGGCCATGTCCTACATTAGCCGTTTGCTCACTCCTGTAGAATGAGAGCCCTAATTATGGCCTGAACAGTCTCATTCATCTTTCTAATGAACAACATGGTTATAAACGGACAACAAGGTGGAACAATATGGGATCAGTGATGCCTCAGTAACTACGTCTAGAATTGGCCCAATATTAATTCTTCTGATACAAACGTGGGTTGTGAACATGTGGGAGTGCACACGCTTAATGTGCACTGGGTTGGCCATGAACACATTATCTAGTTTTATGGTATCATTCCTTGCAAATTGTACAGTTGACTGACTTCCTGTTTTTGGTGGTTAAACTAGAATTTCAGAGCATTCTTCTAAACCCCTGTGTGTCTCTGTGTTCATAGAATCTTATTCCCCCAAATATTTTTATCAGAATTTTCTCTTATACAAACATACAAAAAACATGAAAAATAAATAAAGATTAAAAACATACAGTGCAATCCCACGACCCACCCCCCCCAAAAGCCCAGGGCTCACTCTGTACAAAAAAAAGTTTGACAAGATGTAGAAAGGGTAACTAAATATCTTTAAAGTCTTCAACCTTCCCTTTTGCTATATAAGTTAGTTTTTCCTTTGCTAGGTTGTTGCTCAATAGTTTGATCCATTTATCTTTGGTCTTTTTGTGTTCCTCCACTTCAGAGCAATCATATGTTTAGCCTGCAAAAAACAAAAAATCACAAGGTTCTTTCTCTTCACATTAGTAATTCCAATAAACTTGCGGAAAACTAAAAAAAAACTAAATTACTGCACTTCAGTCTTTCCTTGACATATATGTGGATCTGCAGGACATTTTGCACATATAAGTAGTTGCTGAGTTTCATTTAAGAACGTCTCAGACTCTCATCTCATTGGCTCTTTATAAGATCTGTATTTCTGTCATGTTGTGTGTCCTCTAGTGGCTCAAAAAATCCTGAAGCTCCCTGGTTGCCGTGTGTCCTGTGAAGACACCACCCTGAATGTGAAACCAAAAGGACTTACCTTGGGAACATCTGTGAAGTTTGAGGTATATAATAAAATCCAGATTTACCAATAAAACGGAACCACTGATGAATTATAGATTATTCAAATTTTTGCACATTTCTTGAGTGATTTTAAACAAACACGAAAAACAAATGTTTCTTTTTAAAATCACAATGGAAATATCAACAAATTCCAATTATTTTTATTAATCAGTGACCATCACTGTGATCACTCCACCACTTTTTAAATTTTTTTTGAGAGGGTGAGATCATCATTGTCAATCAGATGGGATTGCTCCTGCCCTTCACAATCTCTGATTGGTTTCGACCAGTATGTGAGCGTAATGTGTGACTGTTGCTGAATTGCAGAGAATTTCTAAGTGTGAAGGACTTAGACAAATATTGACTGGGAAACTAAATTTAAACAGGCTGGGACAAATAATGCATTAATATGTCAGAACACAGCAAAGAAAAAATCAAATACTTCCTGAAGGAGACATTTTAGTAATATATTTGCTCACAGCTGTCCATAACAAATCTAACTCATTCCTTCCTTGTGTAATTGTTGAATCTAGAGGTCACTCGAGAGATAACTTAGGTGGTGTCAATTCAGATGCTTCTGGTTCAGCTGCACTTTTTAGAAAAACTGACAACTGGCATTTAGACACTGAGTGGAAGGGCTATTATGATGGTGGTTAAATCATTTTCTCAGGGTTTGCTATGCTTTATAAAGACAGATGGTTAGATAGACAAAGGTGTGCACTGATATTATAGATGGTGTTGAATATAATCAGGATTGCATCATTCACACTCACTGAGTTTTTGCCCTTGCTTCTCCCCTTTTTGATAAATTTCATTCATTTTGCTTTGCTCATTCTGCCAACCAACACCTAACATCTTTGAGGGTCGCATGTTACACTGACGTCTGACTACATAGAATATATAAAGTGTGAACATAGTGTAAATATTGTCATTACCACTCAAACATTGCATTATGAAATAACTCTTTTTTGCAATACCTTTGTTTTATCTGTGCAGGTCCATGTGGATGTGTCCAGAAAAGAGCTGAAAGTATACAACATCCCCCCTGCCATGCCGGAGGACAGAATGGAGGACCGTCTGGAGATCAGCTTTTCCAGACCAACCAGGGGAGGAGGAGAAGTGGAAAGTGTGGATTACGATGGCAAGACTGGAACTGGGTCCATTACATTTTTGAAACCTGGAGGTATTACTCTCAGGGTCACACACACTGAGATGTAGTAAAATGCCAAAACAACCTACGTGTGTCCTTTGTTACCCATTTACCTTGAAGTCTACATAACATGGTATAGTAGCAAGTCATAAGGTATGGCACTCAGAATTATTGTCTGAGTGTCAACGTGTGGCCCAACAGATTTACTTAGATTCAGCTAAGTGTTTTATTAGTAATTGCTCTAGGTTTATTTCAAGCTGTGGCTGCTATCCAGTAGCATCAGTATGTGAAAACACTACAAAGTGAAGTGCTTTGTAGTCCTCGAAGTGCTATGTACAGTAAGTACCATTTAGACACCTGTCTGAAAGGTTTATTTTGTCAAAGAAATGCACTTGAAATAGGGAAGGAAAAATATAGAAACTACAAGATTTTAATATGAAGGATTAATTTCTTTATACTAAGATTGAAATAGATTCAAAACTTGACAGATCATTCCTGTACAATAATTTAGTGCTATAAGGTAAATGCTTTTTTATTTGCAAGTATTTGAGGTGGAGGTGGTCAGCACATACAAATACTTGGGCCAACAACTAGACAATCAGCTGAACTGGTTCTCCAATGTAGATAATGTGTACAAGAAAGCAGAATGTACTTTTTGAGGAGAATGTCCTCCTTCAATGTGTGCTCTAAGCTCCTGTACATGTTTTATAAGTCCATTATGTCTACTGTTATATTCTGTGCAATCGTTTGTTGGGGGGGCAATGCAAGAAAGAGAGACACACAGAGACTGAACCGCCTCATCTGCAGATCTGTGGTCGGTGTGAGCCTGGAGTCTGTGGAGACGGTTGTGGAACAGAGGACACTGTCTAAACTTAGTGTAGTCCTGGAGAACACCAGCCATCCTCTGTACACTGTTTTCTCCAACCAGAGGAGCTCCTTCAGTGACAGGTTCCTCTCACTGGGTTGTTCAACTGAGAGGATTAAAAACTCCTTTGTCCCACAGGCCATTAGGCTTTATAATGCTGCTATCTTTGGGAGGGTGAAGGGAGGGAGATGGGGTAACTAGTATGTTAACATATTTAAGCACTTTTACTAGACCTCTTTTTAATGGTAATGTATTTATTATATTCTTGTACCTTTTATGGATGTCTCCAGTTGTACGATTTTAATGCTGTGTGGATGTGAATTAATGTGTGAGCAACAGATAACCTCAATTTCCCTACGGGATTAATAAATTTTAACCTAACCTTATTTGAACCCCGAAATTGCTAGAAGTTTGAGACTGAGATCATGCCATAAGTACTCTCCAGTTATTTTAATCAGTAAAAAAAACTTATTAAATTGCCTATGGATTGTGTCTGAATGGACACAATCCATTCATTTTGAATGGACACTAGTGTAAAGATAATAAAATCAAATTTTTGAGTTAATGATGAATTCCATGCTGAAATGTTGTCTTTGTGTGTGTGCGTATAGTTGCCTGGAGGTTGGCCAGAAAAGGAGTGTACAAAGTAAATCTTGAATCTGAAGTTAATGTCAAGGTTGGACCAGCGTATGAGTACAAGTTGGAGAAGTTTCAAGTAAGAGACAATACACTCGTCCTACAAACAGTTCTGTTTATTTTATCCTTTATAAATATTTCTGTCCATCATTCATTCCTCAAAGAATTTGTTCTTCATGGGCAAAAGTGTGCATAAAAAAGGTCCTGTTTTCCAACACAAATGGTCTTAGGTTTTTCTTGTCAGATTAACATTTACTTCTCAAGTCCTAGCAAATTGACGATTCAGTTTGTGACTTGAGTCTGACTCCAACTCACAATACAAAAAGGCAGAGCCATGCTGGATCTGCTAATGGAAACTGAATCTGGCTGGGCAGATCAGGACCAAACCAGTTGGAGGCGCACCTCTGCCCTGCTCTTGACCTCTGTACTGTCCTAAATGTGCCATCAGAAATTTCTAAAAAAAACAACAAACACAGTTGTGAGAGGTGTCAATAGTGACTTGATAGGTAAGCCTGGCAGTGGATGTGGCAATAGGAATCAAATGTAACAGAAGTAGTAAACAGTGGATGTAAAGTCGACACAGGTAGCTAACCAGTGACAGGTTGTCTTTGTGATGCGAACCGGAGAATGAGGAAAAACAGTGTTGGTAGCTTTCTAACACCTTAATGAACACAACCAGAATCAACTTTACAGCAGATGGAGTTGGTTCTTCCTTGTTGGTTATAGTAGCTGCAAGCAGCGACAAATTGACCTTAATCTCGAGGGCAGTGGAAGCTGATAGAACTACTCTGTCCCTGGATGCTAATGCACCCATCAGAACAAACTAATAATTGAGATGCATGAGTTGAAGGTTGTCAAGCCTTTATGCAACAGGACATCTGAAGAGGCAAGGACACTGGCCTCTTCAGACGGGTCCTGTGCTACAACCAGCCAACTGTGAACTCTTCATAAACAGGTCATAGATGGGCAGCAGAACATTTTAAAACAGATACTAATGTAAACATGAGAGAAGAGACTGCAGGAGAATCAGAGACAGACACTGGTTCTGGTATCAGATAAGTGAGTAAACAGTCCTCTGAGTTGGGAGTTGGTCTACAAGACGTACTTCGATAAGTTGAAAGGTATTTTTCTCCTCAAACCATTTCTGTACAGTGTTTGCTTTGTGGCAGTGAGCATTACCCTGCGGTTTTAGCTGTGGTGCTATATTCCCACTCCATGTTTAATCATATTACACACTTTTCCACTAGAGCACCTCCAATTGGTTTGGTCCTCGTCCATGATTGGCTCGTGATTTACCTCACTGAAAACTCCAAACAACATTATAGTTTAGCTGTGGACTGTGGACATGCTGTCTGCTACCAGAGAGCTGCTCAGTGTAGAGGAGCGTAATTATGAGTTTAATCACACTCAGCACCAGGAACACTTTAAATTTTGGAGCAGAATGACTGATTTAGCAGCACAGCTAGCAGCTCATCTCTCTGAAGAACTGACAGTAATAAAAAGAGAAACGGTTCAGTTGTGGTCAGCTTTCTGTCAGAGCTGTAGTTTAGTGGAGACAGTGGGAAACACTTTGAACTAAATAATATTAGCTTATGATGTGAATTTCATTTTTTCCTTTGGATTTAAAAAAAACAATTATAAAGCTCGGGTCTGGATATTGGTTTACATCTTTTGACTGCTTTACCTAAATAAAAAAGGTTGCACATTTAATTAATGTAATTTTATTTATATGTAGAGCAAAATAATCAGCTGATCTGAGTATTTATCATTATGCTGGATTTATTTATTCCCTATCTGGGTTTATTTGAGTCCATCAGAACCAGAACCTGGAGGTTTCTCCATTGCTGAGTGTTGCTGCAAACATCAGCAGAGAGTTGAGCACAGCTGCTGCTGCTCTCATCCCACCAGCAATAGTGAGGAACAGAGAATCATGGAAAAGCTCACTACCTGGGTTAGAACCGAACCGCACATTAACTGGTTAGGGAGCGAATTGCCAGTGGGAAAGCAGCTATTGATTACTCATGTTCCAAGCTAATCTAATGGACATGCCACTCCCTGTTATAGTAGAATTGGTCTTCAAAATAAAAGTCTTGCCATGGTAATAATTCTAAATATGACGGATCAAGTCTGAATTATGTTCGTCTGCATAATTACTCTATGCAGCATCTTACTCATTCCCATAAACAGAACATCTGCCCTACTCCAGATGTTGCTCTCTCCATTTCTGCCTACTCCATGTCACTCCACAACCACAACACTAATCAATTAATGCTTTGAAAATCTTGGGCACCGTATGTCCCACATCATTATGCAAGTTGATCTTATGTTTGTTATTCATTTCAGACATCATGCGGTTCATCAAGGCGAACCGTTCTTCTGGAAGGCATTGATAATGTGGAGGATGAGGAGGACCTGCAGGACCACCTGGAAATTCATTTTCAGAAGCCCAACAACAGTGGTGGTGAAATTGAAAACATCAAGTATATTTCTAAGGGAAAGTCTCTCCAGGCATTTTTCAGTGAGGACAAAATAGACATAACCAACTAAAGTTAGTTGGAAGTAGTCATCTTCAGCAGTATGTGAGTTTTCAGGAAGAGAGGAAGAGCCTGACTCCATGGTCTGTTCAGTGGTAAAAACAGAAAATCATTTTAGTTTTGACACTTGGAAATGTTATTTGGTTACGGTGATATTTTCTTTATGTTCTGGAAAAGCGGGTGTAGGTTTGATTTTAGTATATATAAGTTACTATGCTTACACAATCTGTAGATATGAACTGGGTTTCCAGACAGAAACTACGTATGTTCAGTAACCATGTGACATCTCAACCCTGACGAGCTAAAATTACATCTATGGAATATTGATCTTAATGTAATTTATGACATAACAGGTATTGGCAGCCAGTTTCTAAAGTGTTTAAAGTATACTTCAGCACTAATTTAAGCATAAATTATGTATTATATGAATATATGGTGGTAAATTACCCTCACTAGGGATGACAGATATTTTGCATACTGTGTAAAAAGCAAAAATCAGACTTTTTGCCTGGGTTATCACCAAGGTTTAAGCTTCTACTTGTTATTGTCTCTTCTGCCCTGTTTATGATGCCTATTAAAATATAAAGACTACGTCAGTAGAATTGGTTTTGTGTGTGTCTTTTACTTTTGACTTCAAAGTTAAAGGAATGACTTATCATTCCTTCAAATGATAATAGTCCTATTTGCTAGAAAAAAATAGGTAGCCTATAATGACATAGCAAATGTACGTTTTGTCTTTGCTTGAGTTCAAAAATTCTCAAGATCTCTATTTTTTTCTTTTTCTTTTAATGGCTGGTTTCTCTAATATATGTTGAACTCCTCCACGTACATAATCATTCCTTGTTATCTAAAAGAACACTTCTTTAACCACCTATTAGCTGACTGTCCTTAATTTAGTATCCAAACCACAAGAGGACACATATTTTAGATTACTTTTAACAACTGTTTGCATCCATAATGTTTTAGGACATTCATGCAAAAGAAGGGAAGTGCATCAAGGTGGTAATTTAAATCGTAGTCTATACAAGTATCATGCAGAGTTTTTGCCGTATTACATACAGTACAGACCAAAAGTTAGGACACACCTTTCTAATTCAATGGGTTTTCTTTATTTTCATGACTATTTATAAGGCAAGAAATCCCACTTATTAACCTGACAGGGCACACCTATGAAGTGAAAACCATTTCAGGTGACTACCTCTTGAAGCTCATCAAGAAAATGCAGAGTGTGTGCAAAGCAGTAATCACAGCAAAAGGTTGCTACTTTGAAGAAACTAGAATATAAGGGGTATTTTCAGTTGTTTTACACTTTTTTGTTTAGTGCATATTTCCACATGTGTTATTCATAGTTTTGATGCCTTCAGTGTGAATCTACAATGTCAATAGTTATGAAAATAAAGGAAACTCATTGAATTAAAAGGTGTTTCCAAACTTTTAGTCTGTACTGTACGTCACAGGCAAACATTAACTATAGGGTAAAATTTAAAACATAAACACATATCATGTCCCCAGGAAGCAACCGTTTCTCAACAGCCAAGAGCCCAAATCTTCTGGTTAAACCAAGTACAAGGTACTAGTTTCTACTAGGATAGGATTGACTACAGGGAATGAAACAGGTCTGAGGATACTTCAGTCCTGCTGTGCCTCAGGTGAACATAGAGCTGAAGCTCTGGCTGGATTAAGGCATCACGAGGGAGAAATATACTGTTCTTCTGTATGACATACTGATGGTATAAACACTTTTGTACTAATGAGACGCAGCTATATTTATCCATAAATATAGCTGGAGCTGGGCACTGCCCCTGATCCTGTTCCGGCTCCCACTCCACCAATCCGGCCTGGGTATTCAGAGATTCATCCACCTACCTCTGAGAAATACACAGGTGATGTAAGTCATTGTGGAGGATTTCTTCTACAGTGTTCACTAGCCTTTAACCATTCCCCTCAAAGCTTTTTTCACGATGGTGCCAAGATAGCTTACGTTACCTCCCTTCTGTCCGGCAGAGCCTTAGAGTGGGCGGAGGC
Source organism: Xiphophorus hellerii (assembly GCF_003331165.1). Classification (NCBI taxonomy): domain Eukaryota; kingdom Metazoa; phylum Chordata; class Actinopteri; order Cyprinodontiformes; family Poeciliidae; genus Xiphophorus; species Xiphophorus hellerii. The sequence goes on from NC_045678.1 coordinate 163,482, forward strand.
CAGGTTTCCCAATCCTGCAGACTTTGGATGTATGTTTGAGGAGTTCTTAAGGGAGTTTAAATTGATTTTTCAACAAGGATCAGACAACACGGCAACATCTAGAAGTCTATGGACTTTAAAACAAGGACAAAGGCCAGTTTCTGACTTCGCTGTAGATTTCAGAATAAAGGCAGCAGCATCTGGTTGGAACGAGTCTGCTCTTAAGAGTGTGTTCTTTCAGGCTCTTAGTGAAACGCTAAAAGACAAGTTAGCAACTCTAGATGAACCTGGGACCCTGAACGAACTCATTATGCTTGGCCACTAGATTAGACAACCGCTTGAGAGAGTGAAATAAAGAGAAGTCCAAACAAGCCACCTCATCCAGATTTTTGACTGCTATGGTTCCATCAACATTTCTTTCTTCTTCCCCACAAAGCTTACCTGAGCCAGAGCCTATGCAGGACGGTCACACCTGTTTAACCCTGGAAGAATGACAAAGAAGAATGAGCTCAAACCAGTGTCTGTTTTGTGGTTCTGTAGGTCATTTCATTGCAGTCAGTAGTTCCTCCAGGTCCATCCCTGGCAAATTTACAAGAAGCAGACCCTCCTGATCTAACCACTCTACCTGCCGAATATCATGATCTAGCACCGGTCTTTAGTAAGTCCCTAACCCAGCTCCCTGGCACTTCAATGGCAACATTCTCTATCCCCTATTAGTTTAAGAACTATGGAATTCTTTCAGGAATCAATACTTAGCTTAGGACTTTACTTTTGCCTTGCTTTGGGTTCCGTACTTTCTTCTAAAGCTCTTCAAACTGCCTTGTTGCCAGAAATGTGCTATATAAATAAAAAATGTCTATTCCTTGATGAACAATGGGTAAAACGGCATTTAAATCCATCACCTAATGTGGCTTATCGCAGCAGGTGTTTGTTCACCATACCATTCTAGTAAATTAGTTTCAGAATGCTCAGAGACATTGCAGGTCCTGTACCTATGACTCTCTCTCATGCTATGCTATGTCAGCAAGCGTGGCTCTCAATGCCTATGTTCGTCTCTCCTGAAGTCTCCACAGCTCTGCCTGGTCCTTAAATTTAAAAAATACAGCTAATAGGGTAGCGATAGCATTTATTGTGCCACAGTTTCAAATTAAAGTAGGAAAAGGGATTAGTGATGGATTCTGGGTTTATACAGGAGAAATGCTTGCTTTGCTTTTAACAGTTCAATGGGTGGAAGAGGTCAGATCATTAAAACCTATCCTATCATTTGCTGAGATTCTAGTTCTTCATTAGTCAGTTAGCAAAATAATCAATCAGACAGAAGCCCAGATATATTAAATGAAATACAAAAAAATGTACAGAATCAATATGATTCTATAAAAATTTACTGATGGGGCTAACAGTAAAATTTTGTATGGGTTCCAACACATCACGGGATTAAGGGGAATGAAATGGCTGAGGAGAGTACCAATCAGGTAAGGATAGATATTAATGTTAGTTTTAGTATGACAGAAAAAAAGGGTATAATTAAATAAAAAACAAGAGAGGTGGCAAATGTTATGGGTAGAAAAAAAGAAAGGGTTTTATAAAATCCAAAAGAGAATTGGACAAATGAGAAGAACAGAAAGAAACAGGAGAGAAGAGATAATTATTTCACAACTTAGAATCAGACACACTGGATTGAATAGATCACTAGTTTTGATAGGGAAACATCAGGCAGGGAAATGTGACTGCGGGGAAGATTAGACAGTGGAACGTGTTATGAGTTGTAGGAATTATCTGATTCAGAAAAACAAGTTAATTAGAAACCTTAGTAATATGAGAATGAAATTTGATATTGTTGATTTACTGCAAAAGGACTCGGGAAGCAGAAGATATCAGGCTATATTTGATTTTCTGAAACAGAGTAAGTTGTATAATAGGATATAATTTATTTTTTTTGTCATGTGGTCCACACTCCTTACCAGTTGGTGACGGTAATGCTGACATAACGTTTCTTGCCAACCGCCAATACATTTCCAGAAGAAGAAGAAGAAGAAGAAGCAGCAGCAGCAGCACACTCCGTACCAGTAAGTGGCGGTAATGCTACTAACAGTTTGTTGCCAACCGCCAGTAAAACCAACAAGAAGAAGCAGCAGCAGAAGAAGACGACACTATTACTGCTACTATTATTGCTGATGTCACAGCAAATTGAACACGTAGACACTAGAAACTAAATATTCAGCGATGCTTTGGTTTGACGGATCCATTCCTGAGGCCATAAACTCTGCTAAACAACGCAGTTTGGTCTTTGTCGTTGTCATTGCAGGTAACTGTGATAAAATAATTCTAAACGGACGTTGTTGTTAGAGCCTTCCGGTATTAGCAAGCGACCTCTCGGTGTTTGATAAACTCGTTCCAACGTTTCGCTGTTGTTTGTTCGAACTGGTTCGTTTTAATGCTGTTTCTAGTTTGCCTCGGAAATCAATTAGACACGAGGATGACGTCAAATCCAACTTAAACTTATTAAAGCAGCAGGTGAACCAGCTGGCTTTGCTTGTTTTGATTTTACTCGGAAACATGGCTACCATCCAACACCAAGGCAAGCCGCCAACCACAAATTTCTTAAGAACTATGGCTTTCAAACACCGTAGAAGACTTTCCCTTACGGAAGGTGTACAGTCCTTTAAGTGTGAGCAATTTAATGCAACATCTCATAAAATTAAGTATTATGAAAAAGTTCAACATATTTTGTCACTCATTCAGAGAGTGAAACAGATGGAGTGAGATATTTCAATCCTTTATTTTTTTTAATGTTGAGATAACGAAAACACAAAACTTGGCCGAAGCTTTTAGTGTGGTGTTCTACTTCCATTGTGTGACTGAGACATTTGGAATTGCTGTGGTTCTTAAACTGACAGACTTCATAGAGAGGAACCCAGTGGGGTCTTTTCCCAGCTCTGTACTTGAGTTTTGGTGTTACGACCAGAATTTTTTCCCACATTTTTGTCGCATGCTTGTATTAAAGCTGTTTAGGGACGACCATTGTAATATGCTGTTTATACAATTGTTTTACAAAAATAATGCTTTAAATCTGTTTTTGCATTTTACTGGAATCTTTTGTGATAGGCGACCATAGGGTAGAGCTTAATTTTGAAGATGAAGAAAAATTAGATGCATGGTTGTATGTTTAGATTTGTTGACCATTAGTCTTTTGCAAAAAAACCTCCAAACTTTTTTGCATTTTTCTATTGGCTCTGATCAAGCTAAGCAGCAATTCTGTTCTGCAAAAGTGAATTAATTTTAGTTTAATAGAATTCTTTTAAACTTTATTAATCCAGCTGCCTCAACAAAGTGAAACATGAGTCCATATGACTAACAGTTCTAGTTTGAATTCAGTTAAACAGGAAGATGATTCCAAACACATCAGAAAATCTACAACACAATGTGATAAAACAATACCCCAGTCAGATCTCTTAAAACTGAAGAGTTGCATCTCAAAAAAAGAGAGCCGGTCGAAGTCTAGCCACATACACGTGATAGAACTATTAAAGTAATACAGGAAAGGACTTTCCAAGGTCGCTGCAGCTTGTTTTATGTAATAAATACAGACAGTATGGAATGTACCTTCTAGATTTAGGGTTGAATTCAAGTAATTTTCAGATCTAGTAAAGGCCAGATGACTTACTATAACTGGATATGTAGAACAGTAACATTCTTTTTTCCCCTCAACTGTAGTTACTAGGGAGCAAACTGTTTGGTTGTTACTTATATAAAACACAGTTGTATCTATTTGAGGAGGACAACAAGTCTGTGTCTTCATGATGTAGAGTATTGTTTACATGTAAAGATATTAGATGTCTGATTTAAATTATTCTTTTTAATCAATTTAGTAAACTTATTTTTCAGCTAACCCTTCTGTGAGATGTTTACAGGTTCTGTGTTAAATCCATCCTGCCTGTGATTTTACTCTGTCAGGGGAAGATGAACAATCTAAGCAGCTGATGTCCAGTTGGGAAGACGACAGCGTCTCGGAGGCTGCCCAGAACTGCGTTGTGGCCATCAGGGTTGATGCCAAGAGGTACAGATTAGTTTTCTGCTGTGTGTACAGCTTCAGTTAGTTTCTTAAAACAGCTATGTAAAAATTAAAAATTGATTATCACAGCAAATGTCTGACCTATAAAAGCACTTTGAACACTGCAATATGATATAATTGTTTATGGGTCACAAACGACAGCTCAGTCAACATAAATGACTTGGGCTCAGCCATATTTGGGAGGAATTCTTGTGTGAATTATTCAGCTACTCTGATAGCCCAAAGTTAGACTCCTGGGGCCTCATGCATAAAGCGTGCGTGCGCACAAAAAATGTGCTGCGTTGTATTTTACGCACAAGCCGGCATGTATAAAAATTAACTTTGTATCAAAGTCTGCGTAAATCATTTAGCTGCCGTGAAAATGTGCGGCAGGACGGCAAACTTTTTCAGTGAACAATATCAAACTACAAAGCTAAATCTGAAATCTGACTCCATTCAGTTATTTAGACCAAGAAGTTTCAAACCCAATGTTTTTTCATGATTTTAATATTTTATTGTTTATACGTAAACAATGAAACTGAACTGCATTTATCCTCAGGCAATAATATAACACGCACACAAAATAAAGAAAATAAAAATAGAAGGATGTGAAAACCTCACTCAAATGTAAATAGTACTTTTCCTCAGTTTTTGTCTCAAAGATTGGTCTGTGCGCATGAAATACATCTATGGGGTAATTTCATTCTGACTGAAAAAGACAATAGGATTGGATCAGCAGATTAACTCCAGATAGGTTTGATTATTTTTAAAGTGATCAAGGTGTGTATGCAATCACACGTATTCAAGTAGCTGTGCAAAGGTATGCCGCGTAAATGTGGGGCGCTTTGGCTCTGATGGAGAACATCGCCAATGGAAGGATTCAGAGCGAGCGATTGATCATATTGATCTGCTGGGAAATGTTAATGATGGTTTATTAGCGTTACATTGCTCAGACTGATCATCCTGGAGCTCTGAACAAAACTTAAAGAGCCGTGAGGTACCGATACCGGTCCAGCTGCAGTCATCCTTCAGTCGAGCCGCCTGCTTTGTGAATGCTCCTTTCTAAACAGAAAGCATCTCTATTCTATAAATGTATAACTTAGGCACATGATTCCACTATTTAGAATAAACGTCCACATTCTCACTCAAATGACTCTGATGCGCTGTCTGCCCGGCTGAAAATGCTACTGTTCAAACAGGCACGATTTCTATCTTTCTTTATTTTTTTATTTGGATTTTTTTTTCTTTAAAATGTATTATTTTTGTTTTTGTGAGGTGGTCTTATGTGTCCTGAAAGCACCTTTTAAATAAAATATATAGTTATTATTATAATAAATATTTATACTGCTACAAACAAGGACGTTGCCATGGTTATTGCTTCACGTGGTGTCTGACATCCGGGTATTTATACTAATTTACATAATGTATTTATGGGTGGCGACAGACGAACCAGCAGCTGCGCTCAATTTCCCACAAACTAGGATGTACAAAGGAAAGGTGCGTGCGCACAGCTTTATACATCCGAATTTTTTTGTGCGCCGCACTTTTCTAAATTTTTCCATACGCCAAGTTTTAGTGTGAAAACTGCGTACTCTTTTATGCATGAGGCCCCTGGTCTTTTTGGGTTCAAACATCTAGTAGGTGGGTAATTTTCCAGTTTGCAAGTGCAGCAGTGGAACTGGAGACAACAGGTTTAGAACATGCAAGATCTTCACATTCATTTACTTTTCGATGACCATTGCGAGTTCACTTTTCACTCCATTTATTGTATTTTGCAAAATAATTACCTCAGTTGGCCATGTTCATAAAACATTGGCTTTGAGCTGAACTTGGTGTGTTGTATAAGCTTTTTATTTTATCTCTATAGATGTTACTAAACAGTCCATACAAATTCAAAATGCTTTAATGTATATTTTATTCCTCATGGTATCACTTTCTCTTCCCAGTGACACTTGTGTCCAGTTTTCCCAGATCTGTATCCTTTGTTGCTGTATATGTGTTTTACATATATTGTAACTATATTTATATCTAAGTACAAGACTTTGTTAAAGCTTGTGTTCCTTCATTAGCCTGTTATAGATCCCGTAGTATGCATACCCTCTAGCTTCTTCATTGGGGTGACTGGAATTCCTCTGGAGGTCATTGCTGGAAGCGTGTCTCCTGATGAACTGATGAAGAGAATCAACAAAGTAAAAAAGGTAAATTCTCCCTGTAGCACTGGTATCTTTTCAACACATTATATTAAAAAGATGGCTTGATGAAAATAAACAAATAGGTTAACTAAAACCAAATGTAGAGTATTTGGTAGCTGGAGGTTCGACACAAAGCTTAAAACAAAAAGGAATAATGGCTACTAAGTTGATGCAGCAGGTCTTGATGCTCAATTCCGACTTTTGTTTGTTTTTTGCTGAAATTCTCCTTTTTTTGTCTGGTCATTGATACTATTAATTAAACGTGACTGTAATCATATTTTTATGTGAATAATTTACGACTCCAAAGCAAGCAGCATGCGCAGACCAACAGCGTAGATGTCAGACAGCATCCATCCATATTCTTCTGTTTTTCCAGAGTTGGGTCGCAGGGATAGCAGACTAAGTAGGGACTTCTACTTAGTCAAGTAGGACTACTTAACTAAGTAGTCCTACTTGGTCAAGTAGTCCCTAGTAGTAGACTAGGGACTACTTAGTCCCTAGTCCCTAAGATTATGGGCCCTCTCCCATAATCGTTGGGAGAGGGCCCAGACTTCCCTCTCCCAACCACTTTGGCTAGCTCCTCCAAGGGAATCCCAAGGTGTTCCCAGGCAAGCTGAGAAACATAGTCCCTCTAGCATGTCCTGGGACGTGTCTGGAACACCTCACCAGGGAGGCGTCCTAACCAAATTTCAAACCACCTGCGCTAGCTTCTCTTTACCTAAGGAGCAGCGGCTCTACTCTGAGTCGCTCCCGGATGACTGAGCTTCTCATTCTATCTCTAATGGAGAGCCCAGACTTAAGAAAACTCATATCAACCTATTGTACCTGTGAGCTCGTTCTTTTGGTCATGACCTAAAGCTCATGACCATAGATGAGGGTAGGAATGTAGATTGACCGGTTAATCAAGAGCTTCACTTTTTGAGTCAGCTGTCTCTTCACCCCGACGGACTGATACTGCAGACGCTGCGCCAATCCGTCTGTCCATCTCCCGCTCTATTTTTCCCTCATTAGTGAACAAGATCCTGTCTCCTTGAGAGGAACACTCTTCTAGTCTGGATTTATACCTGGTGAGAGGTGCAAGGCAGGAGTGGCATGCTTAAACTCCTCCACTTGGGAGAGATCATCCTCCCTGACCCGAAGAAGGCACTCTACCCTTTTCCGACTCAAGACTATGGCCTTGGATTTGGAGGCACTGCTCCTCATCTTGGCTGTGTCACATGGCGAACCACTCCAGCAAATGCTGTAGATCACGACCTGATGAAGCCAATAGGACCACATCATCTGCAAAAAGCAGATTGTTTTGATTGTTGCTGCCGCGACAGGCACTAACAACCTTGCAACCACAGCTTCGATAAGCCGCCTCAACAATACAGGCGTGAAACATGGTCCACTCAGACTCGATGTCCCCCACCTCTCTCAGAATGTGGGAGTTAAAGCTCCTTCTCACGGGAGACTCTGCCAGATGTTCCCAGCAGACCCTCATAATACATTTAGGTCTGCCAGGTCTGACCAGCATTCTCTCCCCCACCATCATAGCCAACCAGTGACGTGTGGTCAGGGGAGACCCTGACCGCATCATGGGAAAATAACATATAATAATAAAATAATTTATATTGCTATTTTCAATGTACAATAAAGTACCTATTTTTCATTTAGCTTAACCAATTTTGATTATTTTTTCTTCAAAATCGCTGAATTTTCGCATTTTCCCATTCAAATGCTCGGTGAGGCAGCAGCGAGCTGAGCCTCACCTGGGATCGATCAACGTCTTGCTAACTTCACTGGCTGCCATTCTATGAGAGCATGTTCCTCCTGTCTGTACGTCGCCAATAAAATGGCTAAAAAACATTTAATGTATGAACTGATTTTCCATAATTTAGCTTATTTATATAATGTACAGTGTTTTTTGTCACAAACTGTGTGTAAAGTGTTTCGTGTGCTGAGGAGCGATCAGAAACGGCAGAGGTGAGGCAGGCAGTTTTCTTGCCTCATGGCAGGGGGCGCTCATGATCCCAGACATTGTGACTCCACAACTGCAGAGTAAGAGACAGTAACAGCGAACTGGCCATACAGTAAAGTCAAGTGCAGCGATATATTTATAGTTTTCTCCTCTTATCTCAGCAATCACTTATTAATAATCGCAAAATAAACATTAAGCCTAAAACCATACTACTGCAACAGAATGTTCTGCTCTTCGTGTGGGAAATATCAGAGTGGTTTTTTTTGTGGCACTGTCAGTTGCTATGGCAACAAGTCTGCGCATAGCTGCGCTGATACAGAGAGCGAGAAAGAAGTGGTTTCGAGTTGTACTTTAACGGTTTTCCCTTTGCTGCACAGCACGAAATTAGTAATATCTACATGTCCAAGTTTGATTGAGTTAACAGAATTATTCTACGGCGGCAGCGCGGCTATGGATTACATGTAAAAGAATAGTCTTTTTGCCCTCCAGCGTCCGCATGCACAAAATTTCCTTGCGTAAACAATAACATGCAGGGGTCTATATTTGTAAATCTGATTATGATTACGTGTCCCTCACCAGCTATGAATCTCACCGCACGTCACTGGAGCCAACTCACCACCAGGTAGTGGTTAGTGGACAGCTCTGCGCCCCTCTTCACCTGAGTGTCCAAGACCTGTGGCCGCAGATCAGTGAACCTTTCATATAGAGATAAATGATATCAGTGAAATCTTGCAGCCTAGGGTGTCCTGGTGCCAAGAGCAGATACGGACATCCTTGAACATGGTCTTTGTTATGGACAATCCATTACGAGCACAAGTTCAACAACAGAACACCACTCATGTTCTGTTGTTGGGGATCAGGGAAACCCCAGGGGATCTGAACCCCCTGATTTGAACCCAAGATCGGGGGGTACCTCCCAACCACACCCTTCCAGGTCTCACTGTCATTTCCCACGTGAGCATTGAAGTTCCCCAGCAGAGCAAGGGAGTCTCCAGTACCCCGTCCAAAGACTCCAAAAAGGGTGGGTAATCTGAAATGTTACTTGCCGCATAAGCACAAAGCACCCATCCCCCCACTCGTAGGCTATTTGGCGCATAAGCACAAGCAACACTTAGAACCTGTCTGGGGTAAACCACAACATTCAGGCACCCAGATGGGGGACAAAAAGTATGCCCACTCCTGCCTAGCACCTCTCACCAGGTACAAATCCAGAGTAGAAGAGTGTTCCTCTCAAGGAGACTGGTTCCAGAACCAGAGCCATGCGTTGAGATGAGATCTACAGTATTTCTAGCCGGAACCTCTCAACCTCACACACCAGCTCAGGCTCCTTCCTCACCAAAGAGATAACATTCCATGTCCCGAGAGCCAGCTTCGGTAAGATCAAATCGCTAAGCCCCCCCCACCACTCATCTCACACTGCACCCATGGAGGGCTGCCACCTTATTTCTGGTACAGAAGTATTAATGGATGCTTCTGTTGAGGAATCAGCTTTAAATTACTTATTTATCGTTATTCAGAGCCGACAGGATTGTTACAAGATCATAGCATGAAGGAAGATGATAAAAAGAAAGCACAACTAATAGCGATGATGTTTTGACTGCAGCTTCAGTAGAGAAGTCTGGATGTGTCGTCAAAACCAGGAGAATGGGATTAGAATGTGATGGGGTTCACTGATAGACTACTTTCATAATGTAATAATTTTAAATTTCAGCCATTATTTACATTTGGCTCTTTCTCCGGTAAGGAATGTCTAATGTCAATAACTTATCAGTCAGATAAGATGCAACATAACCATTGTCGTGGGAAACATTACTTTAACAAGAGTCTGGATGAGAAGATTTAAGAAATTTATGAAAACATTGCGAGGTCAGAACAGAAATACAGAGTCAAAGGAGTCTGTCAAGTATGCAAGTGGATTTGGCTTTCTTTTATAGGTTCTGGTCAAAGAAGAGAGACTTGATTGGACTATACGTGTGAATCCTTGATGTCACATATATTTCGTCCAATCACTCTACGTGATTGGACGAATTCATAAGGATTCTGTGGAGCCCAATACAGATGGTTTTGCCAATTGTCTATTGTTAAGGAAATGTGATTCTTCTTTGATCAAGAACCTCTCCCTGCTGTTATATGATACTGTAGAGGTCTATGTGAAAGCTGCTTGACCAATCTCATAAGACTATGCAGATAACCTAAAGCAGAAGAGGGATCAGGAGCAGATCATAAAATTTTACATTACACCATTTAGACTGTGAACGTTTTGAAAACAATCTGATTTAGTACCACACAAGGAAGTGGAACAGATCAGACTTTTGGGGGTTCGAAAACATCAAATTTGGGTTGTTCAGATTGTCATGAAAAAGTCAATTACAGGTTGCATATGGGCTAGCTAAAAAAAGTCTGATTTGGGTTGCATTTTCCTCGTAGCCTCAGACAGTACAGAGACATACAGTACATGGTGGTGCAAAGAAGTTTGAATTTTTTGATAAAAAATTTAAAGAAATAAAATAGAAAATAATTTCATATAGAGATAAATGATATTGGTAAAGATGATCTACTAATGCTATAGGATGCCCTGAAGGCAGTAATACGAGGGAAGATGATTTCTTGGACATCATTTACATATATATATAAAAATTCCCTTCTCACCCACCGCGGGTGGTTCTTATCCTCTGAGCTCGGGTCCTCTACCAGAGGCCTGGGAGCTTGAGGGTCCTGCGCAGTATCTTGGCTGTGCCAAGGACTGCACATTTCTGGACTGAGATGTCTGATGTTGTTCCTGGGATCTGTTGTAGCCATTGGTCCAGTTTGGGGGTGACTGCCCCGAGGGCCCCGATGACCACAGGCACCACTGTGGTCTTCACCTTCCAGGCCCTCTCCAGTTCCTCCCTGAGGCCCTGGTATTTCTCTAGTTTCTCGTGCTCCTTTTTCCTGATGTTGCAGTCGCTTGGTATTGCTGACTGGATAGCTCAATAGATAAGGCATCAGTATATCACCCGAGAGGGCGGGGTTCGAATCCAGTCTGGGTCCTTAGGCAAGACCCTTCAAGCTACTGCCTACCTCATACCATGAGAGATACTAAGATATATATATATATATAAAACTAGAACAAAATCACAAAGATGCAATAAGCACCTAAAATGTGCCGATGCTGGCTTCTTTGCTTGGGGACCATCCTATTGACATTCCTCAATGACTGAGGTGCAGTGCCGTTTTTGATGGGGGCGACATGGAAAACCGCCCGATGCGGCATCTTGAGGGGAGCCACCCCCCACCCCCTTCCATCAATTGAAAGTGAACAATGCCTAATGCAAACCTCCTAAGTCCCCCTCACCATTTTTTTAATATAAAAGCTCTTCCAGTTCCAGCCTTAAATGTTCTTTTGATATTAATTTATTGACCTCTGAGAGGGTATATTTGCATTGTTATGCAATTAGTTAACAATGGTCTCAAAATGACAATATGTTAGTTATTCGCCAGGCAAAATTTGGCCTATATATAATTAAAAAAGTGGTGAAAGGAATGGAAGAACCATATAAGTGAGGAAGAGTGGCTTAAAATCTGTAAAACACAATGCACATCCACCTGCTTCCATGTTTGGAGAGAATTCAATTTAAAAAATAGTTAGATGTTTCATAACCCAAATAGTAGGAAGCGTATGGGATCCAATCCACAATCGTGGTGGACATTCTGTGGTCAGATGGCTGGAGGTCACATGCACATATTCTAGTCATGTCAAAAAATAACTGCATACTGGGATAACATGTTTCTTACTTTAAAAAAAGAATAGGATGTGGAGTACCCAGATCATGTAGGACACTCTATTTGGGGTGTGTTGCACATGGCATAATTTAAAAAGGTGATGAATACCTTGTATAACTCAAAACGCCATCACAAGATTATGGTACAAAGAGGACCCACCAACTGTGCAGCAGTGGCAGAGCATTGTGGAGGAGATTTCTGTGATGTAAAAACTCACATATAGAGTGAGAGTGCAAGAGGACCAATTTATTGAAAAATTGAAAGAATGGAATGATTTTGCAAACAAGGATGACACCACTCCCAAAACCAGATAATATAGACATTGATAATGAACAATTGTGTATGAATATAAATATGTTGTCTCTCCACTGTAACTGTTCAAAGAAAAGTTCAGCATAAAAAAAAAAGTAAATGAAAACTTTTCTGTTTTTATATTGGTTTATTGATAGATTGGTCTCTAATTTCCTATCTGAAACAAACTTCTTAGTAAATTAAAGCAATTTAAACTGTAATCCTCGGTGGATGTGTACCTTAGGCTTTCAAATGTAGATTCAATAAACCAGACACTAACAAGATTTAGCCAGGTCTAAGTTTTGTAGACTTTGTTGAGCCACAAACCTTCTAAACCTAATTATCTGCTTTAGCAGATGGAAATCGATGAAAATGACTAACATAGGACAGAACGCCAGACAATAAAACATTTACAGTATTTAATACAGTATGCATTTTATTTAACTTGGGAAACACGAATATGAAAACTAAAAATATGAACAACTTTTTTGCTCTATTCTCTATCCCTATTTTCCTTTAAGGAAGCTGAATCTATAAAATGTTGTATGCATTTTCCTGTTTTCTTATAGATGCACTGTCAAGGAATAGAAGATACTGCTGCAACAGATGCACAGGATTCTTTAGAGACCAGACCACCTGATAGCACAGCTATGGATCCTAGCTCAGTTCCAGCACTGGAAATGATCAGTGATGAACCTGGAGAGGCACCAGCTGCAACAAAAGGTGTGAATGATTGCTCACTCATTCAGTGATTGTCTAAGAAGTTCCTTTTTCAGAGTTTCTGCTCCAAAGATGTCAACTTATGTTTTTACTAAACTTAAAAGGGATTGAGGGGGGAAATTAGGTCATCCAACGGTTTTGTTTTCAGCACATGTCTGTAACCTACCGGCCTGATTGGATTCATAAGAATTTAAGGACAGATACAGCTGGGTGTCATCAGTATAACAGTGGAAATTCATCACGTGCTGATAAACTTCCCAACTGGAAGCATAAACTCTATACAGTAAATAATTTGTCCCAAGCCTGTGGTACTCTACAAGTAACACCGGAGTGTGAAGAAGATTTATCATTTACCTGAACAAACTGGAATTTGACAGATAGATTTAAGGGGGCCTACTGCTATTCTCTTGATGTCTATCCTGGAGAGTGTAGAGGCAGAGAATCCACGTTGCTTGAGTTCCAGTGTGACGTCTCCACTCAGTGATGCCATGTTGTCTGCTGCTTGTGGTCCACTGGGTCTTCTAAAGTCCAACGTCAGAGAAACCATGTCCCAAAAATAGGTTGAATTTTATTGTGAATATGGCTTGTAAGTCGAGGTGTTTCTTGTAATGTAGAGGAAATGGCGTCCTCTGTGGAGCGGTATGCAAACTGGAGCAGATCAAAAGAGGAGGGAGTTTTGAGATAGTTGTTAAGTGATGAAATTGTGGGTTTTTTGGGTATTGGCATGATAGTGGCAACCTAGAAGCTGGTTTGAACAACAGCATAGCTCAGCAAGGTGTCCGTGAGGATGTGGGCCAGCTGGTTAGCACAGTTCCTGAGAACCAGTCCTGCTATGTTGTCAAGAAGCTTGCCGTAGCTAGGACCCCACCTACCAGACACTACACCAGACTTATAAGACAGGATTGGCTTTGTCAGTCTGGTGAGCCATGAAGTGTTTGGTGTATCATGGAGATAAACATCTTTATAAGGGTTAGGGTTATATATATTAATTAATTGACTAATTAATTAATTAATAGTTATCTAATTTATATAATTAATTTATAAATTATAATTTATAATTTATTTTTATTATTTTCTCCTCTCTCAGAGCCGGAGGAGCCTTTCGGTTTTCTCCCCCTCCTTTTTGCTCCAGGACAGCTGCTCAACCTGCTCCTTCAGGGAAGCTGGAGATCTGATGACTTTTACTTTGTAGCCCCTTTTGGCCAGGTCCTCGGTGGCTTCCTCTATGGTGTCGTAGGTTTTGGACCCTTCTTTGTGTCTCGCTTGCAGCCTCACAGGGAAGAGTGTCTGAAAAGGAACGCCGTTCTGTTTCATAACCCTCCGAACCTTGGTGAACTCTCAGCGCTTTCTGAGGATGGCTGGTAAATATGGTAGTCATGGTCCAGATTTATTTGTTTTTCACACCAGACAAATCCCTTATGCTGCCAAGCCTTGCGAAGTAACTACTCTTTACATTTGAAGCTCAGAATTCTCACAACGATTGACAGCGGTGGCGTGCCCTCTGGTGGCTGCGGTCCCAGCGCCCGATGGTCTCGTTCAATCTGCATGTCTGGCCTGCTGTCTTCCAGACCGGGCCCTTCTTTCAGTTTCAACAAATGTAACCATGGATTCAGAGTCCTTTTCAGCCCTCTCTGGAACACAATAGATCCTGACATTCTCTCTCCTAGATCGGCTCTCCGGGTCCACCAGCTTATCCTCCAGTTACACTAAAGTTACACTCATGTGTAACTTTAGCAGTTCTGCTACCACTTCCTGGGTTCGCTCCTTCGTCTTCTCCGTCTGCTCCTCTACTTCGTTAATCCTTACATTCGCCATTCGTATTTCCTCTTTACTAGTTGAAAGTTGTTCCTTGGATTCCTGACGGAACCCTCTCAGTTCTTCTAAAAACACTTCCAGGCTAGCCATTCTGTCCTTAGATGACATTAGCTTAAAGCTACAATATGTTAGCTGTACCCGTTTGTGAAACTTTAAGTCCTCCCTCTTAATTATTATATTGTCGTTTGGGCTTCGTTACTGTCTTACCCACAATAACTGGTTTTTGTTAGACAATCCCAATCAGCTGAATGGGAGTAATTCAGTCATTTCTCCGGTTGTCTCGGGAGCCTCTCTACTGAGTTGCCATCTTTACTCTGTTCCTGCCAGAAGTGGAGAAGAGGTAAAGTTTAGGCAAAAGTTGGTTTGAGATACTTGGGGGTCACACTGACTGACTTGTCACAGTTATATGACACCAATTTATAGCAAGCTTTTATCTCAGATTAAAAAAAGATTTGGAGGGATTGCAAATTGTCCCCCTATTTCTAGTGGGCAACATGGTAACTATCAGGATGAAAGGTGCTGATCAAACAAAACATGAAAGTTATTGATTGGTTTTTTTCATCTTCGTCTTGTATACTGAAACCATTGAAGTCATCTTCTTCAGTGTTGGAGTTGAACAGCCTCAGAACAGCTTTGTCACATACCTTTTCTGTCTCTGTGTCAGTGTTGCTGTCCGTGTCGCTGTCATCCCGGGGTAAAGCTGGCTTTGAAGCTGTGGTGCCCTCTTCACGCAGCAGTCCAGCCTTTCGGTGACGGTGGATTCATTCACTCTACTCCACGTTGTTAGGCTCCAATAACAAACCTCAGAAAATGTCGCTCTTTGCATGCTGCCAGTTTTTGTGAAGGATTTATCGGTGATAGTAAACCAAGCCTCCCATTCACCCTTGAGTGCTGCTATAAATGCTTGATTCACACTGACGTCTAGGGGTTGCAAATACTTTGTTGTACCTCCAGGAATAACAGCAGGAATTGAGTTAGTTCTCTTGATGACTGCTTTCACCGAATTGGTGGCGTGGGCCCTCATACTATCCAAACAATCAGCACTTTTTTCTGGTGAAAAAATCCTCCTGGGTGCTTTCTGTAGCACTCCATTAACCAGTCCTTCATTAGATTTTGTAGCATCCATCCTTTCTGGTTGACTTTAACCACAGTGTCCTTCGGGAGTTGGTTTCCGGCATAGTTTTGCGCTTAAAAATTATCATTGGGGGAGCTTTTTTCCAGAGGTGGTGCAGCCCAGGACACAGGTGAAATGTGAGGATTTTGACCATGTTAAATCAGGAGCTTATTAGCTTATAATGACAATCACTTGTGTCAACTGCACGTAAGCTAGAGTAGATTATTTGCTTGCCAGATAATCTATCTGACAAGCATAGATTGCCAGATAGATTATGATGATCCTCATAATCATGATCCTCTAAATGATGTTAGAGGATCATTTGCACTAATATACAGTACAAATGATCCTCATTTGTATATTAGTGCAAGTTTAACTTTTACAATTTATTAGATTTATTCTACATGTATGTTAAACAATAAATGACTCAACCTTTTCTTTTCACTCCACACTAAAACATGCAAGAGAAAAGTTCTTTCAGAAATCATAAACAAAAACATTGACATTCTAACTCAAGCAAATGCTCGAGTTTTATTTGCAACAGTAGACAGGATCACAAACCCCCTTGAGACTGTGACTAAATGAATTTGCCAACTTCTTTACAGAAAAACTTCCAAAAAATTAGAGGGTTAATCTGCACATACACACTAAATCCAATATCAATACTATGCCCACACAGCAGAAATGCTGAGAAATCCTCAGGCTTTAAAAACAGCAGGATTAAACCACTGATTAAAAAGAACAATCTGGACAAATCACTGATGCAGAATTACAGGACAAACTCTAAAGTGCCATTCATTGTTATTGAAAAATCGGTTTTAATAGTTAAATAGCTTCCTAACGATAACCAACTGCTTTAATGTCTATCAGTCTAGTTTCCATAGTACTGAGACAGCCTTTATCAAAGTGTTCAGTGACATCCATCTAAATACAGACTGTGGAAGAACCACAGTCCTGGTTTTGTTGGACCTCAGTGCAGCTTTTGACACTGTTGATCATGACATATTACTGAATCGACTGGTGAGTTGTGTATGACTCTCCGGTCCAATCCCCAACTGATTCAAATCTTACATAAAGTACAGAGATTTCTTTGTTTCAATAAGTAACTTCTCATCGAAGCGGACAGAAGTCACATGTAGTGTACCCCAAGATTTAATCCTAGGACCCCTCTTATTTTATATCTATATGCTCCCACTAGCTCAGGTTATAACAAGACATAAGATTAGTTACCGCAGCAACGCACATAGTTCTACACAACGATGTCACCAGGTGACTCTGAACCTATCCAATCACTGAACAGATGCTTAGAACAGATACTGTAGATGTTCTAAGCGTCTCCAGCTGAACAGAAACAAAACTGAAGTTATTATCTTTAGACCTAAACAGGAATAATCTGGTCTACTCCTTTAAATCAAGGCTAAACCCACTTGTTTCGAGTTGCTTTTTAATATCATTAATGGAACATTAACCAGCATATTTGATGTACATTGATTATTTTGATGATGGCCCTCACCAAAATTTTATGTTTGTTACTGGTTTATGAATTGTTGACTGTAAGGTGTTTTTTTATGAATTCATATTTTAGTGCTTTTCTGATGTAAAGCATTTTGAACTGCTTTGATGCTGAAATGTGCTATACAAATAAATTTGATTGATCAATTGTGGTCTTTTTCAATATAGAACCCCTTTCGAGTTCAGCAGATGGAGATGGTGTTTCCAGTGCAAAGCCCTCTGTGGAGAATTCCTCTTTATGTCAGGCTACCTGTTCTGAGAATGAAAACCTGAATGCAAAAGTAGAAAGGTAAGAGCAACTTGGATTTGTATTCATTTCTGCATAGTGCAGGCAGGGAGTATCTAACAAACTTTTATTGCAATATTGTAAGATGTTTACAAATGTGAATCCCTTCCCCAATTTGCCAAAATGGTGTTTACTATGCATACGTTAAATCCAGGATAATTGACTTAAAAACTGAAATATTCTCAACAACTTAACCGCAGTTGAAAACTCTTGTTTTTGCTTAGATGCTGAGCTAAATAACTTAGCGCTACAGTTAATTATTGTAAATATAGGGGAGGCGCGATTTGACAGCACTGTTGGCACTAAGGTTATCAAACTTCTAGGAAAGATGGTGAGTTCTGTAAAATATGATCTCACAAGTTGGTAATCATACTTGATGTACACACCTTTCACTGTAACTAGAAAAAACAAATGGAAAAATGCAAAAGAATTTTTGGATCAACTCAAAGATGTTCCAGAAAATCCTATTTGTGCATCTCAGCTGTATGTTTGTCCTGCTGAGTCTCATCTCTTCATCCACTTGGTAGATGGCAGCAAAATGTTTTATTAATATGTTGTTATACATACAGCCAATTCTGTATGCTGAAAAAAAAGGCTCATACTATGAAGTTCCCACCTCCAGACTTTACTGTTGCTATGGTGTTTTGCGGTTAAACCTAATAAATGTAGCATTGTACTCTTGTTCTTAAACAATGTAGTGTTTATGGGGCAATGATGGTTGGAGTTCAGTGGGTTCCTGGTTTGATTCCCGCTCCACCTGCTCTGTCGTTGTGTCCTTGGGCAAGACACTTCACCCGCATTGCCTGCTAGGGGGGTCAGAGGGCTGCATGGCAGCCTCACTTCTGTCAGACTGCTGTGGCTACTATCCAGTAGCTTGCTACCATCAGTGTGTGTGTGAATGGGTTAATGACTGTAGCTTGAAGCACTTTGAAGTCTTCTGGACTTGATAAAGCGCTATTCAAGTACAAAGCCATTTACCATGTCAACCATAGCGTTTTAGTGCTTTGTTTTCTTTGAAACACCTATACTTGTTGAACAATTTGAAGCTCTTCACAAGGGGTCATCATCCTAAAGTAGTGTTTTTCAAACATTTCAGGGCGCGGACCACTTAACCCATTTAATGAACAGTCGCGGACCACCTAACCTGAGAGCCCCTGCGATAACGCATCTTAATATATGATGCAACCTGAAACAAAAATATTAGTCTCTTAACTCATGTATTGTTGTTTTCTTTGTTCATCCTAATGAGAAGAGTGGTAAATTTGCCTGTTCACGACAAAGACATGAACACGTCCAGTTGGGCATTTTGAGTTATCAGATTCTGAAAGTGTGGAGTCTAAGCTTTCCAATGATGCCAAACACAGAAATAAAAAAATAAGTTTTTCTTTTTTACCAAGTGTCATGTGCATTAATAACATTTAGGGCTATTTGTAATTTAGAAGCACGATTAAAGAAAAATAGACTTCAGTTGCTCTAACAGAAACAAAAAAACTTTTTCTGCACCATTAAATCTAAGAATAATTAATCAATTTCTATGGGTTTGTATTTATTTATTGTATTTATTTAATTTCATTTAATACGTTTAACTAAATAAAAACAATAATAGCTGTTGACCAGAAAGCAGAACTTCATTAATTACCAAGCAAAGTCACAAAAAACAAAGAACAGTGCTGACTAACTGGAGCAATTCCTACTGCTAACCGTTCAAAGGAATCCAATCGCTAGTGAACGACACATCAACACTCAGCAGCTATAACTTAGCTTCCTCTGATCATATAATGTTCCTGGAGTTGTTTTCTTTCCACCGGTATCTGAAGTAAACCGGTTTTAAGCCAGTTTTTCATTATTTTTAAACACAATCCTTTGGTAAGCTAACTGTAGTGTCACACTTTGAGCTCACGTCACGGCAAATAAACTGTGGTTCATATGCAGCACCTCCTGGACCACAAGTGGTCCAGGACAGCAGTTTGAGAAAGACTGTCCTAGAGACAAGGGCAGCTTGTGGAGTTCTGTGCAGAACTTTTTTGTGTGTGTAAGAGATATTTTGTCATTGGTTGGAAATTTCAAGTGGGCCTGAGCTAAATATACTAGGGATGCACTAATTGCAGTTTTCTGGCTGAGCACCGAGTACCAATCTTTAAAATCGAACCTGCCAAAATCGAACCAATTCCTATTTTGGCCAACACCAATTTCTTTGAATAAAATGTTGCTAAATAAAGCAAGAAAGTAGTTGGATTTTAGCAGTAGGGTGAATATTGTAAACTGCAAACATGCAGACATGACCTGTTGGGTGAATCTGTCAGTCAAATCTCTCTCACAGCTGAGAAATAGAGGAGAGTGGTGGATTTTTTGACCTTTGCTGTGGTAGATAAAATCAGGGGATTAGATCAGTTTTATATTGGCCGATCACACATCTCGCAAAATTAAGGAAATTGGCGCAGATAAATTGGCTGGCCAATAAATCAGTGTACCCCTAAAACATGCAAACCATGGACAGTTTAACAACAAAAACTGTAAAAGAGCACATTTCTCTGTTCTTAGGTACTTCATAGGCACTAAATCAGCTGATGGTAATAAGCACTAAGTGGCAGGATTGGTTTCTAAATTATTACACTAATGATTCAGCTGCTGTCATGAATTTTAATTCCGTTCTTTAACTTCCTTTACTTGTTCAATATTTTTTTTGCCCTTGTTATTCCATTTTATTTTTAGAACCTTAAGTTATGAACAACTTTGCCTCAGATTTGTTTTTATTATTTGCACTAGATAGGTTTTTTCCAACACCTGGAGAAAATTTCAAGTGAGCTGCACATTTCGAAATGTACCAGCTTGGCCTTTCAAAGGCAAATACTGTATGTCTGTTTTGCTGCAACATTTGTCAGTACTGTAACTAAAACTAAAAGTATTGTAAGCATGACTGTAAGTCGAAGGTAGCCAACATGGATAATAACAAAAATGAAAGCTTTCAATAGCTTTAAACAAAATTGGTCTTATTCTAGCAATTATTTTGGACAATGTACTAAAAGGCCATTGTATAACTGTAATGTCTTGCTGCTTCCATTAGGTGGTGGCAGAGAACTAGCTACAGAAAGAGGCAGAACTTTGGGTTACTCAGAATGTTTTGTCATTTAGCAATTTGTTCTTGTTGGGTTGCTTAACGTCTGGCAATATTTTCATTGTGTAATGTTTTAATTTAAAAACATTTAATTTTAAAGTGTTCTGGTTGTATAATTTATAAACTATTAAATGACATTTCCTTTACAATCCTCTTAAGGCTGCAGCTATCCCTGTTGCGTGATCACCTTCTTTCTATACATGTTTTGGTTCCACTAAATCAATGTGTTTGGCTGTACTCTGCTCTGTTCTCCACCTTTCCTGTCATGGCATCTCAGGCAGACCATGTGAAGGATATCTGGATATTTTAGCCAAATTGCTTTATTTACTTTATTAAATCAAGGTTTCATCAGGCATCAGAGTAGACGAGTTGCATTAGCAAAATACACCCAACCCCACATACTGGTCATCCTGTGAGCCAGGCAGCTGCACAAGGCCCTAGCTGCAGAACTGGCCAGTACTGAGGAGGAGCAGGGTCCCTACAGGGCCTAGTCCAATCCCTGCACCCATAGCTGATCAGAAAAATCTCTGAGATCCATAGACAATGTTGTAGCAAAACAGACATATTTGTCTTTGAAATACCGAGCCGGTTGTTTTTGATTTAAAAGGAATGAATGGGTACATTTTTAAAGGTGCAGCTCACTTAAAATTCTCTCCAGATGTTGGCAAGAACCTGTCTAGTGCAAATAATAAAAACAAATCTGAGGCAAAGTTGTTCATAATTAAGATCCCACCATTGCACAAGAGGGCACACACACAAACATCATCACAGCAGCTACTTATCACTTAGCAAACGGTTATGTTTGGTCATGTGTTGTGTTTCTCATTTGGTGTTTTGATCATGTGTTGTGAAGAATGAAGAATGATAGCGTTGCAGTTGTCTGAATTTGTTTTGAAATTATAGAGGAGCATTCAGGCACAGCAAAAAGGATGTGGACTTCATTCAAAGGCTGATTTTCCTCTTTTACACTTAGTATTTTTATACACACAGAATGACAGAGCGATTCTGTACATAGATATATTTTTCAACAGTGTCCTTTGATATCAAGGAGATGAGTTCTAAAGTATAGAAGCAAGTAGGCCTGTCACGATAGCAAATTTTGCTGAACGATTAATTGTCTCAAAATTATTGCGATAAACGATAATATTGTTTGAAGACCTTTTTACACTGATTTAATGAAAATGACGTAATAATGCATGCGATTTCTTGTCAAAGATAGATACAGTTTATTTTCAAAAGAACACTTAACACTGGAGCTGGTAAACAAAATAAAACAAGCAAAAACAAAAATAAAATGGATTCTCAGTCTCCATTAACAAAAAACACACTTGGAAAAAAAACTAAACAACATAAAGCCAAAGTGGAAATAAATACTGCATTCAACCAAAATAGTGCAGATTATGAAGTCTGTATATTATGTTGCCCTTCAGTAATAATTAGATTTAAATAGAGAAGATGGGCACATCGACTACCTGATGCAATAGTTCACACTACACGATTTTTTGCTCTTATTTTTCCCCTTAGACAATCTTAGAACGTTGGTGGTTCTAAGATTGTGTGGTGTGTTACTGTAGATCGTCATGGCCGCTCCGATCTAAATCAGGGGTTTTCCCCGACTGGGAGCTTTAACGACACCTGTTGAATGTGACAGGTAGCCAATCAGAAAGCGCGGATTCCCTCTGTGTTTTCTGAGGGGAAATTACGTCGGGGAATCCCAAACAGCTGACACGGCGCGACCCGAAGTCCAGCGGACATTGGAGATGATATGTGGAAACAACATTAATGTTTATTCAACATGCAAAGAATATAGAAATGACAAGAGGAGGAGTTGGAGCGAAATTGCTACCGCAGTTGATAAACCCGGTAACTTTTCAGCTGTTCTTCGTTAACGTGACCTAAATAGGTTCTAATGATTTTCATTCAGTCAGGACTTTACGCTGACACTAGCCACATGCATTGCAGGTAGATTGTAGTAAAGCATTGATTAATGCCTGGTTTTAAAATTAGTTCACTGGACTTGTAGCCATTATTTTGTGCCCATTGTTGGACACCACACGGCAGGTTCGAACCCGATCGAACCGTTATACCTAGGATTTCTGTCCTAATGTGTGATCTCAGGTTTTGAAAATGGGCCGAGAATCGGCTGGCAGCTCTAAGATCGTGTAGTGTGCGCTGGACATTACACTAAGGGAGGAGGGGGGGGGGGGGGGGGGCTCAGTGGAGAGCACCGGAGTTTAACCTTTTTTTCATTCAGTGTCATTAACAGAAAGAGAAAAGGTCGGAAGAGACGATAATGCCGATAATTAAAATGACGTGGATAGTTTTAATTTATCGTACAAGACAGGCCTAGAAGCAAGCATTTTGTCTGGCCATGTAGACATCTGGAGCTTTCAATTCAATTTCAATTTCAAAATTTCAAATTCCAAAATACTTTATTAATCTTAAGGAGAAATTAAATGTGTTGTAACTCAGTCATGGCACTGATGTCATCTCCATCACTGGGCTGTTTTTATTCAATAGAGAAAATCCATTATCCATCCAATTTATTTTGATAAGTTATGTTTGCAAACTTTTATGAGGATTTTCTACTTAATGCTAACAAAAACATATTTAATTTCTTAGAAGAGTTGAGTATTATGTCAAACCAACAAAACACATTTAATGCACAAATGTTGACTTGAAAATATTTTTCTTTCTGCTTAGAGGTTATTTTTTAAATGTTTTTTAAACCTGGATATGGACTTTCCCCAACAAAAGGGGTTTTCCCAGAAAACCTCAAAAGAGAGGCTCTGCCCGAACCATCCTAACCTTGTTCTCATCACATCAAGGTGCTGCGAGTGCTTGATTCATTCAGTCGGAAGTGTACTGACTGCATGCACATGGGTGGTCATATAGTTGGTGTTTTTTTACCAGTTACCCAATCAGCAGTAATTAGTCAACACCAGTCAGTCTGCCACTCAGTCAGTGGGTGAGCGGGTAAGTCAATCAGGCAGTCAAACAATGCAGGAACCAAATTAGGAGAAGCAGCAGGGGATTCTGTGAACCTGTATCATGTTTGCCTGTAATTTTGGAATAAACCAAAATGGAGCTGCATTTTTCATTTTTTTCTGGAACTGCATAAGCCAGAAACTCATACTCACAAAGTTACATTCACTTTTCGTTTTATCACCTTTAAAAATATTTTTGATTTTCATGGACAGGTAGTCACTACAAACATGCACAGCATTTCTGTGATGAAATCTTGATTGTTTATTTTCATGGAGACAGCCTTTTGGGTGCTGTGTACAGGTTGGAGGACCATGGAAGCAACCATGCTCTTTTATCTGTGACTTGTGGCCTACATTCAACTGTTTGACTTGATTATAGGCACACCTTTTAAACTTTTTTCCAACTTCAACCAAACTTTCAGGCAAGAGAAGGAAAGCGGTCTGTTTTTCACTTATAGGCATAATTCTAATTATATTTTATTTTTCTTCCCCCTCTTTTTCTTTTAATTTTGTACAGATTGACCAAGAAACTGGAAGAGAGACAAGAGCAAAGGAACAAAGAACAGAAAGAAGTAAGGAAATAAATTGACTAAACATAGTTTTACTTGAACTTCTCTGGATCCAGGAAATGTAATTACGATGGACCATTAAAGGGTGTCCCGATCAGAGGTCGCGTTAATGGAATATTTTCCGTATTTGACTGGTTATCTTTTAAAACAACGGGAAATTTTGAAGCCTGTCCTTCTTTTTGACGGGTTATAATTAATACCCTTGACTGGTGCACATGGGCAGACATTTTAGACTTTATGCAAAAAGTTCATCGCAGAGGCAACTAAAATCAATTAATAAAAAAATCATTTCTGAATATCATCTCATGGACACTGAACTAAATGCGTCTTTTTAACCAGGAGCTCATGTGTTGAAGAGTTATGGACTGGACGCTTTAGAGCGCAACTGGTTCAGAAGCGCATTCCAAACCTTTGGTTGAAATGGCGCGTTTAATTCCAGTCTCCATTACATACAGAGCAGAGAAAACTAAAGGGTTTTCAATGTTGTGTTCATCCATTTATAGTCTAAACAGAGGAGTTGGCAGTTTATCTTGAGAAAATAAAGGTGAGAGAAGAGGGTCTAAGCACCCTCTTCAGTGCTCAGACCATACGCCACACACTACATCAACTTGGTCTGCATGGCTGTCACTCCAGAAGGACATGTCTTCTGAAGTCTGCACACAAGAAAGCCCGCAAACAGTTTGCTGAAGACATGTCAATAAAGGACATGGATTTCTGGAATCAGGTCCTGTGGTCTGATGAGACCAAGATTAATTTGTTTGGTTCAGATATAATCAAATGAGACATCATTGGGGAAAGTTTTGAGGCACACTGATTAAAAGAGAGGGGAAACCAACCAAACCATTGTTGTGTCAAGGCATGAAGAACAGATCAACAATGCTGAGAGGAAAGGAGACATCTGAGAACATCAGGAAGAAAGTGGTGACAGCTTCTTCCTTCTGCAAGACCATCTCCAAAGGATTCTAGCTTCACCCATCCACTGTAAAACAAATCATTTACAAATGGAGGGTATTAGGCATCACCGCAACTCTGTCCAGAAATGGATGGCCATCAAAACTTACACAAATAAGCACCAGAAAAATTATAATGCAGGTAACGGTCAATCCGCGCATCACTTCCAGAGAGTTGTAGACCTCTGTGTCAGTGTCTACAATCAGGCGACATATCAATAGACATGGCATTCATGGGAGAGTTGCTAGAAAGAAGCCTCTGCTCTCAAGAAAGAATGAGAGCAGAGGCTTAAATTTAAACTTTGCCAGAGAGCACTTGGACAAACCAGAAGCTTTCTAGAAGTTTATTCTCTGGACGGATGAGTAAAAAATTTAATTTCTTGGCCATAATCAAAGGTGCCATGTTTAGAGAAGACACTGCATTTAAAGAGAAGAGTCTCCTCCCAAGCGTGGTGGTGGAAATGTGAAAGTCTGGGCCTGCTTTTCTGCCTCCAGACCCTGACGTCTCCATATAATCCAGGGAACCATCAATTACCAGGACTGTCAACAAATTCTTGACCAGAATCTCCTGCCATCAGTGAGGGAGTTGAAGCTGGGACAGAAATTGATTGTGCAACAAGACAATTATTCAAAACATTCCAGCAAAATACCATGAAATGGCTTAAGGGAAAGAAGATTCACTCTCTAGATTGGCCCAGTCAAAGTCTGGCCTTCAATCCCATAGAAATACTGTGGCAAGATCTGAAACAGGTGGTAGATGCCAGATGTTCCTCCAACCTCTCTCAACTGGCAGAGTTTTGCAAGGAGGAGTTTACAAACTCCCAAAAAGCAGATGTGACACACTCGTTTGTGGTTACAGAAGACATTTGGTTGAAGTAATGGCTGTAAAAGGAGGTGCGACAAGGTACATGTTTGGGTGGTTCACAAACGTTCAAGCAGCTTTGTGTGTATATATATATATATACTGTATATATATATCCTCAGATCAGCTGAGGATATCCTCAGCTGATCTGAGTATTTATCAATCAAATTTTATTTGTATAGCACATTTCAGCAGCAAGGCATTTCAAAGTGCTTTACATCATAAAAAAACAAAGTCATGAAACAGAATCAACAATCAAAACAATACATTAAGTCAAAGTTTCAAATACAACTCTAAACAGGTGGGTTTTTAAAGGAAGTCAGTGCTTCAGCTGTTTTACAGTTTTCTGGAAGTTTGTTCCAGATTTGTGGTGCATAGAAGCTGAATCCTGCTTCTCCTTGTTTGGTTCTGGTTTTTGGGATGCAGAACAGAACCAGAACCCGAGAGGTCTTTAAAGTTGATAAAACACCAGCAGATCTTTAATGTATTGTGGTGCTAAGCTGTTAAGTGATTTATAAACTAACAACAGTATTTTAAAGTCTATTCTCTGAGCTACAGGGAGTCAGTGGAGGGACTGTAGAACCGAGGTTCTACAGTCCCTACTGTAGAAAGAGGGACTGTAGGGGGACTCTATCTTCCTGGTTTTAGTGAGAATGCCAGCAGCAGCTTTCTGGATGAGCTGCAGCTGTTTGATTGATTTGTTGGACAGACCTGTAAAGACACTGTTGCAGTAATCAGTGTGACTAAAGATAAACGCATGGATGAGTTTCTCTAGATCTCGCAGACATAAGTCCTCTAATCCTCTAGATGTTCTTCTGGTGATAGAAGGCCGACTTTGTAACTGTCTCAATGTGGCTCTGACGGTTCAGGTTAGAGTCCATCACTACTCCCAGGTTTTGGACCTGATCGCTGGTTTTTAGTTGTACTAGCTGAAGCTGTGCATTGACTCTAGATCGTTTCGTATGTGTTTCAGTCTTTGTTGTACCTGTCTCACACTCACAGTCTCATCCTAGCACCAGGTGAGATCATTAGTGGCCTGTACGTAGAGAAATGGAAAGTAGCCCAATCTCTCAGCTTCGAACACTAACTGGTGTGTGTTCCTCAGTTATGACCTTAGGGAGTCGATTTAATCTCTTTCAATTTCTGATGCCAAGATGTTTTTTCTGCACCAGCCCTTAAGAAGCTCAACTTCCCTTTGTGCATTGAGTTCTCATTCTAATAACTGAGTTCTACTATGTTGATATCGACTGCTAATTTAAGAAAGGTTGTCATGCTAAGATGCTTACTGTAACACTTAGGCATACAGATGTCTTGCTGCTCATATATTTATGGAGGCATCTGGGAATGATGGCTTGACATTTGCCATTTAAGATTATTTAGAATATGTAACATATCATTAACAAAGCTTTTGCTTTCCCGGAGTTGGTGATGAAAACTAACAGGGGCCTCCTGTATAAAAGAGTGTGCAGCTTTCACACTAAAAATCAGCATCTGGACAAATGGGTGCACAAAATATTCATAAATACATATGTAAATTAGTATAAGGAGGCAAGGAGGCACTGAGGACAGCGAGAGCCAACTTGAACCGTGCTATCAGGTTAGCAAAGCGAACCCACAGTCGAAAAATACAGGAGTTCTCCACGACACCAGCAACACCAGAAGTATGTGGCAAGGCATAAAGGCGATCACAGATTACAATCCATCCTCCCCCCCAGTGGGTGAAATTGATGCTGACTTTCTAAATGGACTCAATAACTTCTTTGGGAGGTTCGAGGCACTGAACAGTACTCAGGCAAAGAAAACGGTTCCCCACCAGGAAGAGGAGGCACTCTGCCTGGACACAGCCGATATGTTGGAGACTCTGAAAAGAGTCAACCCACGGAAGGCCCCAGGCCCCGACAACATACCTGGGCGGGTGTTCAGGGAATGCGCAGGTCAGCTGGCTGGTGTCCTAACAGACATTTTTAACACCTCACTGGACCAAGCCACAGTGCCAGCCTGTCTCAAAACTGCCTCCATCATTCCGGTGCCAAAGAAACCTCAAGTCACCTCTTTCAACGATTACCGGCCTGTGGCACTGACTCCCATCATGATGAAGTGCTTTGAAAGGCTGGTAAAAGAACACATCGTCTCCAGACTTCCCTCCACATTCGACCCGTTCCAGTTTGCCTACCGCCGAAACCGCTCCACTGAGGACGCTATCTCCTCCGCCCTACACCTGAGCCTGGCTCACCTGGAGGAGAACACCACTCATGTGCGGATGTTGTTCCTGGACTTCAGCTCAGCGTTCAACACAATCATCCCACAGCATCTGGCAGGAAAACTGGGACACCTGGGCTTCAGCACCCCCCTGCGCAACTGGCTGCTAGACTTCCTCACCGACAGACCTCAGTCAGTCCGGATCGGACAACACACCTCCGATGTCATCACCCTCAGCACAGGCTCCCCTCAGGGCTGCGTCCTGAGCCTTCTGCTGTTCACTCTGATGACACACGACTGCGTCCCCAGGTTCGCCACCAACCACATCGTGAAGTTCGCGGACAACACAACGGTGGTGGGCCTCATCAGAGACGACAACGACCTGGACTACAGAGAGGAGGTGGAGCAGCTGGTGGACTGGTGCAGAGACAACAGCCTGATCCTGAACGTTGACAAGACGAAGGAGATGATCGTCGACTTCAGGAAGAACCGGCCCAGCCACGCTCCACTGCTCATCAACAGCTCGGCTGTGAAGGTGGTCAGCAGCACCAAATTCCTGGGGGTGCACATCACTAACGACCTCACCTGGACTGTGAACACCACGTCTCTGGTCAAGAGGGCACAGAAACGTTTGTATTTCCTGCGGAGGATGAGAAGAGCACACCTGCCCCCGCCCATCCTCAAGATGTTCTACAGAAGCACCATAGAGAGCATTCTGACCAGCTGCCTCTCTGTGTGGTGTGGAGGCTGCAGCGCCTCCGACTGGAAGAACGTGAGGAGAGTGGTGCGGACAGCAGAGAGGATCATCGGGGCCCCCCTTCCCTCCATTCAGGACATTTCATCCCAGCGCTGCTTGTCCCAAGGCCGAAACATCATCAGTGACCCCTCACACCCCCACCATGGACTGTTCTCCCTGCTGCCCTCTGGAAAGAGGTTCCGCAGCATCCGGTGCAGGTCCACCAGGTTTCGAAACAGCTTTTTCCCACTTGCCATCAGACTGCTGAACTCTTAACTGGACTGCACTTAAAATCTGGTCTCCACTTTATACCTTTATACCTTGCACATGTACAGAGCTAAGTAACTTCCTTTTTACTGTCAGTCCTGCACTTTATATTTTATATTTATATTCATATTTTATACTGTATTTTATTTTTATTCTGGAGTAACCTCACAACATTGAAAGCTCAAAACACTGTCCTGAGCCGTATGCAACGAAATTTCATTCTGTATACACCCTGTGCATGCAAAATGACAATAAAGTCAGTCTAAGTCTAAGTCTCTAAATACCTGGAAGGCTGCCAACACTTTAAGCAATAACCATGGCAACGGTACTTGCTTGTAGTAGTATAAATATTTATAATAATTTCTATTTTTTTAAAAGGTTCTTTCAGGGAACATAAGGTCACCTCACAAGAAATAAAAATAAATTGTAAAAAAAAAAATTCCAAATCAAAAAAAAGAAACTAAAGAGATCCACGTGCAAATGCTTGTTTGAACAGCAGAGCGTTCAGCCAGGATTTAAAGAAAGACAGCATCCCAGAGTCCTTTGCGGTGAGTGGGGAACCTGGACATTTATTCTAAATAGAGGAATTGTGTATAAGTTGCACATTTACAGAATAGAGATGCTTGTATTCATAAAGGCGCATTCAGAAAGCTGGGATGGCTCGACTGAAGAATGACTCTCGATCTGTCAACAACTCCAGCTGGACCGGCACTGTTAACACACAGCTCCTTTAAGTTCTGCACAGAGCTCCAGGATGATCAGTCCAAGTAATCTAAGTGCTAATAAACCATTATCAACATTTCACAGCAGATCAACATGATCTCTGATCAAATGCTCTCCCCAAATCTTTCTATTGCCGATGTT
The DNA here is from genome assembly GCF_003331165.1 of Xiphophorus hellerii. Classification (NCBI taxonomy): domain Eukaryota; kingdom Metazoa; phylum Chordata; class Actinopteri; order Cyprinodontiformes; family Poeciliidae; genus Xiphophorus; species Xiphophorus hellerii. The sequence continues at coordinate 193,713 of NC_045678.1, forward strand.
TTCCATCAGAGCCAAAAGGTTCCACAATTACGCAGCTCACCTATGTGCAGCTGCTTATATAAGTGTGATTGTCTACACACCTTGATCACCTTAAAAATGATCAAACCTGACCTGTTTTGGAGTTAATCTGCTGATCCAACCCTGTTTTCTTTTTCAGCGAGAATGAAAGTACCCCACAGATAAGTACTTCATGCGCTTTGGCGCACAGACCGATGCGTTGCATCTTTACATGACAAAAACTGAGGAGATTTACAATTTACATTCAAGTGAAGTTTTCACATCCTTTTATTTTATTAATTTTGTGTGTTATGTTACTGTCCGAGGATAAATGTAGTTCAGTTTCATCGTTTACAATACAATAAAATGAAATACAATATAAATACAATAAAAGATTGAAATCATGAATAAACATTGTTTCAGTGCTTCTTGGTCTAAATAACACTGAATGAACTCAGGTTTCAGTGTATTTAGGTGAGTTTTGGTGCTTTGTAGTTTGTTTTTGTCCTCAGAAAATGTTTGTGTTGCTGCCACACATTTTCACGGCAGGTCAAAAGTTTGCATATATTTACACCACACATTTTTTGGGCGTACGCACAGTTTATACACTAGGCCCCAATTCTTTCCTAGGTTATTGGATTTCATGCCTACAACATCAAAAAGATATTGGATTTTGTCTGGAAGAAAAAGGACTCCATGCCACATTAGTCAGCTTTCTGTGTTGCAGAGGTCCCCAATCCTGCTGGCTGCTTCACAGCAGTCATACTTTACGTAAAGAATGTGTCCAGTATCAGAGAGTGGTGTTGAATGGTGGATGCAGACATTACAGATCAGCCTTTGTTGGTGTGTAGCTGACAGTTTTTGCCCACGTTGGCTTCTGTTGTGTTTGCTCAGAACAGCCTCATCACCTCCACCTGTTGCAGCAGGCTTATGTTTCATGTTACCAGGATAAAGCTGCTCACCTGTCTCTCCATTCTGTCCTTGTTGCTCATCCAGCTTGTTGTTGAGCAACCTGACAGCGGAAGATATTGTTCCTTCTGCTGAAGCCTCCAAACTAGGGTCTGGAGGCTTCAGCATTGATTTTGGCTCTTCTGCTCCTCTTTGATTTACCAAATGACTTTCTTTTTCGCCTCTTTCAAATTGTCATGACATTATCTGAATACCTTAAATGAATGGAGAGTCACACTGTCACCTTCTATTTGCTCATGCCTAATATGAATAGAGAAAGTACATTTCCAAAGGTCTAAATGCTAAGCTTGTTTCATAGATTTACTTGAAGGCCTTCAGAGACACTGATGGCTGGAAGTCCTTTGGGAAATGGTCAAGATCATTCAAGGGAATACATTTTCATTCTTCGAATATGTGTTGATGGCTCGTGACTAAGGTTTGTCACCATTCCAGGCTAGGTGTCAGTTTTACTTTGTCAGGGATCTGTAATCCTCCCATGTAGCTTTCTCAGAGATCATTCTCGTCATTTATCATTGTTATCACTGAGAAATTACACTGTACAGAACACTTTAGCCAGTTTGCAGATAACATAATATATTCTCAGGTCTTGGTTTACAGGCAGTAATGCTGGTGATTTGTGTAATCTCTCTTACTTCCATCAGAATCCAGGGTCAAATAAACAGTTTTAAACCCTTAATATCTTATTCTTGGCAACAATATTTGAATTTAGGATCGTTGTTTTAAGAGAAAAACATACATAAGTACATAAACTTTCAAAAAGCATTTTATGCTGTAAAAACATTTTATTCCCTTTTTAAGATTGAGATAAATTATTGTGCATTTGTTGTTGTTTTTTAAGCAACCAAGTTAGTGAAATGCATTTTATATCCCATTTCATTTAAACAGATAACTTACTAAGTTTTGTAATTTAATATATAAAAAGAAACACTTGTTTATATTTAACCATTCTTTTTAAAGAAGAATGGTTCTTTAAAACCATTCTTCCCCTCAGTCACTAATAATGACTGAGGGACTTCTCAGTCATTATTAATTTACTTGCATGTTTTTCAGAATGATGTCAGAAAAGAAATTGAGCGCAGGAAGATGGGGAAGCAAAACCAAGAATTTAAGAGAAAGCAGGATCAAGAGAAAACCAAGCAACTCCTGGAAGAAAGGAACAGAGAAAAGGCAGAAGAGAAGGCTGCCAGAGAACGAGTGAAGCAACAGATCGCTATGGTAATCTGGTCTTTTTCCTATCTTAAATTTGAAGGTTGCTGTCATTGTATGAAATTTCTGCTCCTGACTTGAGGAAATTGTGGTTGTTGTAGGACCGAGCAGAAAGAGCTGCCAGTTATGCCAAGATACGTCAGGATGAGAAGGATGCCAAGCAGAACCTTCTACAGGCCCGGCAGGCAGACCAGGAGGCCAAGAGGGAGACTCTAATCAGAGAGAGGAGGTAAATGATTAAACAGATTGCTTTAAATGAAGACTACTACATAATCAGTGTTTAACATCATTAATTCAGCTTAACTCTTCACATAAGCTCACAGAGATTCTTAAAAGTGGCAACTGTAGATTCTTAAAGCATATTTATCCTATAGATTCTTATTAGAGGTCTATTGATACATAGGTCAACCGATATTTTGGGTCAATATTTGTTCTCTTCTTGTATCGGCATCAGCAATATGTACATGTATTCGCTGATGCATTAGCGCATTAAGTAGCCATTCCTATGTTCACATGAGCGTATGCATTGCCATGTCCTCCCTGGCAGAGAGCGACTGGTAATGTTGTAAGATTGAGTGCCAACAACAACAATGGTAAGTTTTCAACTTTTCATGTATTTTAACTGTCTAATTTAGCTGTGAAAGTCTATCAGTGTCACATTGTGAACGGGAGGGAACAACAGTGTGTATCTGTTTCCCTCTAGCTCGGGCCTTGAAAATTCACTGGAGGATTGCAGGCATTTGTAATGCGGGAAACTCCCGCATAAAATGACAGTAATGTGTGATAACATGACGCTTGCATCGGCGAGATGAAGTAGACGACTTCCATCACTTCTCTCTTTAGTGTGAACTCCCGCCGCTGTCCAACTCTTGTTTTCAAACCAACAGCTGTTGGATTCTTTTGACAGAGTGCTAATGAAAATGTCTTTAATGTGTAAACTTACCAAATGAAGTAAAGGGGGGGGGGGGGGTATTAACCAAATATCTTTTTTATCAGACTCTAAAAAATATCACCTTCACTCTGTGGCTCAGATGTTTCTCATTCAGCAGCAGCGAACTAAAAATGGCAGGCAGATTCATTTAGAAATGGCACATGACCTGCTGTTATATAGCGCTTTATCAAATGTGAGGACTCCAACCCGTATTCAGTCATTTAGCCATTCATGCACAGATTGACTGGAGTGTATGTTAAAAACTTCTGAAGATACGCAAGTTAAGTGTGAAGACTAAGGCATGTGGGACTGATCCTCCATTAATCAGTTGTTTATTTAATACAAATAAACAAATGGCTGACTTAATTAATGTGGCAAATATTGCATCAAAAAAAGAACTTTACAAACTTTGGTGACTTGCAATGTGACATAAAGTAATGTTTGTTTATAATTTACCAGTATTTACAGTGGATATAAAAAGTCTACACACCCCTGTTCAATTGCCAGGTTTTCATGAAGTTAAAAAATTGACAGCAAGACAAATAATTCTACAACTTTTTCCTCTAGTGTGACCTATATTCTGTACAATGCAATTGATAAACAAACTGAAACCTTTAAAGGAGAAAAATATAAAATCAAAAACTTAGAAGACCTGAGTGCATAAATGTGCACATCTGTAAACTAATACTTGCATAATAGTTGCAACACCTTTGGCTTTTATTACAGCACTCAGTCTTTTTGGGTAGGAGCCTATCGACGTGGCAGATCTTGATGTGGCAATGTTTGCTCATCTTCTTTGCAAAAGTGCTCCAAATCTGACAGATTGTAAGTGCATCGCCTGTGCACAGCCCCACAGATATTTGATGGGATTAGGGTTACGGCTAACTCTGGCTGGGCCATTCCAAAGCCTCAATCTTATTATGGTGTAGCCATTCTTTTGTGGTTGGTGTGTGTTTTGGGTCATCATCATGATGAAAGATGAAGTTCCTCTTCATCTTTAGCTTTCTAACAGAAGGTTTTGTGACAACACTGACTGGGATTTGGAACCAAGACCACCACCGAGGGAAGTTGAGACCGAGTCAAGACCAAGACCAGTGCCCCGCGCTACATGACATGACAAAATGTGAAATATGATCAAAATTGCTTCTCAAATTGATCTGAAACACCTAGAGCTGACATAAATTTAACCAATATTAAAAGCAGAACAAACTCTTTGTTTGTTAGGGTAGGGTCTTTGTTCTGCTTTTAATATTGCTTTGCTTCCATCTCTGTGTTCTATAATCCGCGGTGGTCTCATGCCATCCCTAAAAAGATAACATTTACCCAAATCATTCATGTCAGAAACCACCCCTCTGCACCATTAAACAGCAATTGAGGCAATGCCCTGATGGTAAACAACGCTCAACTAAGAACATTGACCAAAGAGCAACAAGCAAGAAGTAACCAAGCACAAGGTGCACACCATGACTGTTCTCACCCTCTCTCCCACTGCATGAAGCCAGGCAGCACAATGTTGTAATGTCTGCCATCATGGCAGAGATTACAGCTGCCACTTTGAACAAAAACAATCAAAGAGCAATGCGCATGTTCTACGTGTTCTTTCGTTCTTGTGTTTTATTTATTTGCTAATTAAATAAATATCAATGTATATAATTAAATAAAATAATGATAAGTGAGACCAACTAGTTATCTGTCTTCTGACACAAGATCAGCTTGATTAGTTCAAGGGGGTCAGAGACGGAGCTTTCCAAGTAAAAAATGTCACTTCCTGTTCTGAGGGGCTTAGGTGGTGGCAGACCCTGACGACATAGGATTGTGAGGCATCCAATCAGGATCACTCATGCCAAGTTTGGTGCCAATTGAGATTTTATGTGAAAGTTGTAGTGTTTTGTTTTCTTTGGCGAGCACGCCAACTTTGGGGCCCTGTAAAACCCCCTCAACATGTACAAAAAGTCTTTTTTTGATAACTTTAAAGCCCCATGCCTTATCTGCATCCTGACCAAGAATGAAGCCGATAGGTCGAAATCCCTAGGAGGAGTTTGTTAAAGTTCAACATGAGTAAAAAAGAAAAATCAAATTTGACCTTTGATCCAAAACGGACGATCTCCTGTTTATTTTAGGGGGTACCGCCAAGAGACCTTTTTTATTTGGGAGCCTCTACCTACGTACCAAGTTTCAGATCTCTACGACTTACGGTTTCTCCTATCTCACGTTAGGGCCCTATGGAGCCGTCTCACCACGCCCACTTGCGATTCCTCCAAAATTTGTACATTTCAGCCATTATTTATGTCTGATCTAGTTTCTTCTGTTCCATAATTATCATGTACAGTATGTGTCATGCCAACAATATAGATGCCAGATAAAATACGATGTGACTGTGCAGACTGCAGACACTTTAATACCAATCAGAGATGTGAATTAGGACCATATATGGAAGTGGATCAAATCAGATTTTTTGGGGAATAAAAAGCTCGGGATTGGGCCGCTCAGACTGCGATGATAAGTTGGATATGATTTGCATTTGAGCAAAAAAAAAAAAGATTTATGTCACATTTGCCTGTTGTGTGAATGTAGCCTTTGAAATGTGTTTAGGCATTTTAAGCACCATTGAATTAGGACGTGTATCTGTATGATATTGAAAATGTTTTCAATATCTTACAGATGTTTTCCTTTTCTTTAGTATAAAAGATGCATAGATGTGGAGTTGATTGTTAGAAGAACAGATTTAAACTGTGAATCCAAAACAAGACTAAAACTGCAACTATCTTTGCTTCTTTGAATGATGTTTTAATTCTGTGCATCTTCATTGTGTTTGTGTGTGTGTGATCAGTACCAATTCAAGGATACAGTTTCGACTTCCTGATGGTTCGTCCTTCACCAACCAGTTTCTCTCACAGGCCAGACTGCAGGAGGCTTGGGATTTTGCTTTTGAGGTCTGTCTGACTTAATCATATGCTCATTCTGTATGTCCTCCCCATATTCATTCTTTATCTGTTTTTGTAAATATGTTTTGCCACATATAAACTGCTCATCTGCAGTTTCTTTCTGAAACATGGCCAAACTGTTAGACGTACAATAAAACATGCTTTGAGTGCAGAACTCAATATAAACATGTAGTAAAAATAAATAAGAGACATTTTTTCTGAGAGGAAATGAGACAAGCATCTTATTTTGGAAGGAATATCACATTAAAAAAAATCTTTATATGGATTACAAACATCAAATCCTCATAACTATTTAGCAGCCTTGCATGTTTCCACTGCTATTTGGATGATTTATCTATGATTGTGAGGTCCATTCCTTTCAGTTAGAAATGCCTTCCCGCTGTCACTCTATAGAATAGAATAGAATAGAATTACTTTATTCATCCCAGCAGGGAAATTATTTAATCTTAGGTCTTTCCACAGGTTCTCTTTCGGACTGCTCGGAATTTTGTCTTTGACACTCTCTCAGTCCTAGAAAAAAAATTCCTAAAACAAATGTAGAGAGAAATTAACCGTCTATGTGAATGAGCGCAGACTGAAACATTCTTGTGGTATATGTTCAAATGACTTTATCACTATGACTCATAAAACATGTTTTCTTCCTGATGTATGCTTTGAACTTTCATCTCAGAAATATAGCTTGGCTAATGCATCTAATAGCAGTGTTGCTTCTGTTTCAGGAAATAGGAAATCTGTATGGTAACTTCTCCTTAGCAACCATGTATCCTCGACGAGAGTTCACCAGTGAAGACCTAAACAAGACCCTGCTGGAGCTGGAATTGGTTCCAAGTGCTTCCATTGTTGTCCTCCCTGTGAGTAGTCCAGAGTCTGATCTACACATCTTCTGTTTATGCCTTCATTTTCTGTTTAAATTAGTTTCTCATTTCTATTTTTATTTTTTTATTTTTTTCTCCAAAGAGTTTTTGCGGCGCTAGTGGCTCGTATTTTTTGCAACAGTAGGCAGACAGGAAAGTGGGCGAGGAGAGGGGGGGAAGACATGCGGCAAAGGTCGCCGGGACCGGGAGTCGAACCCGCGACGTCCGCGTCGAGGACTAAGGCCTCCAAACGTGGGGCGTGCTAACCCCCTGCGCCACCACAGCACAATAATCATTATAAAAGAACTTAATACTGTTATGTATTTTTTCAGTTTCTTATTGATAAGTTAAACAAAACCATAATACATTGTATAACACCTTTTTCCCCAGTTCAGTGAACACTAAAACCTTTACCCCTTCCAACAGCCTCCAACAATTGCACCAAAATGGGTATATTCACTATAATGCCAAAAGAATTCGCTCACCTGCCTTGACTCACATTTGAGCTTAAGTGACATCCCATTCCAAATCCATAGGGTTCAATATAATGTTGGTCCACAAGACTGTCCACAAGGTTTGGGGGTGTGTTTATGGGAATTTTTGACCATTCTTGCAGAAACGCAATAATGAGGTCACATACTGATGTTGGACGAGAAGGTCTGGCTCCTAGTCTCTGCTCTAATTCATCCCAAAGGTGTTCTGTTGAGTTGAGGTCAGGATTCTGTGCTGGCCAGTCAAGTTCATCCACACCAGACTCTGCCATCCATGTCTTTATGAACCTTGTTTTGTTTACTGGTGCAAAGTCATGTCAGAAGAGGAAGGGGCCAGCTCCAAACTGTTACAACAAAGTTGGGAGCATGGAATTGTCCAAAATGTCTTGGCATGCTGAAGCATTCAGAGTTCCTTTCATTGGCACAAAGGGGCCAGGCCCAGCTCCTGACAAACAACCCTCCACCAAACTTTACATTTGGCACAATGCAGTCAGACAAGTACCGTTCTCCTGGCAACCGCCAAATCCAAACTTGGCCATCAGATTGCCAGATGGAGAAGCACGATTTGTCAGGCTCCTACCTCCTGGGGACTTGGTTAGTGCCTTGAAATCGTCTTCAGGTTCTTCTAATCCCCACTTATGTTTCTCTGCTGCAGCTGATTCTCTATTTTTTATCTATCTTTCCGTAGATGTTCTTTCCCTCCCTAATTGTTTTTTCACAATTTCTTCTGCACAACTCACCGCTCCTTGTTTCCTAATTTCAACAACTGAAGAAATTTGGATGATGGAAATTACAATATTTACCTTTGGATTTAAGGTATTTTAGAATTAAAATGAATGTCTTGCTAAGAGATGCTTAACTATGTAATTTCAAGAATTGCGCCACTGAGGGTGGCAGCATGTTGGAGTAGCTCTGTCCTTTAATTGAAATCTTTTCTTTTAATCAAACATTGATTTCCGCTTTTTTGGAGGGAAATAGCTTTTTGGATAGTTGTCCCTTGTTTTGCATTCTGTGTGGTTGGATTAATGATTTGGCAATTTTTTTGGATTTTTCCTATTTTGTTATGATGCTTAACCATAGTGAAAGGGTAGTTTACAACAGGGAGCAGCTGATCAACATCAGATAAGCTGAAATAATCCCACAGCTGAAGCCAAAAATACCAGTGGAGTTGAGAAGGAGGCGTTGTGGATGCAGATCAGGAGCAAAAAGGAAGAGAGAAGGAGGAAGTTCAAACCATCTCTCCATCTGTTATAATAAGCAACGGAGACAGTGGCGGTTTCTGAAATGGCCTACATGGGAAACTGCCCAGGGTGGCATTTTGTGAGGCGATGCATGAGCGAGAGATCAGAGATCTGGTGGACCACTTTGTGTCATGGTGTGGAAACAGTCATCTCATCTTAAATGTGAACAAAACAAAGGAGCTGACTGTAAATTTCCGGAGGAACAGGGTTAGATCAAACTCTAGCTGTGCCCAAATTCAGGGGCTACATTCTTCAAAGGCCCGATTTGTAGGCCAGCTACGTCATAGGGTGGCAATAAAGACTATCTGAATTTGAAGACTTCTTCAAATGTGGCCGACAAATGTGTCCCTCTTTTCCCCAGATTTGAAGGATGTCTGCGGTGTATCCTTCATGGCCCACCATATCCCATAATTCTTTATGGGTCCAAACCTGGCATTCAGGCAAAGCGGCAATGGCGGTGAAGAGCGGCAAATTATTTTGCTATATTACAATTTAAGTGACACAACATGATTTTTTATTATGTTTTTAGGCGTGGTTGTGTAAATTTCAAGTATATGCTCGGTTCCTCAACACGTCACCTAATTGCAACATTGCGCCAACATTTTCAGAGATGTCCTCTCCCACTGCATCTACAGCCATCTCCCTTCGCTCCAGGTTCAGTTTACCAGGAGAGAACGCCTGACTCCTGGCACATTGTTTTAAAAACTTCCTCTAGCTTTCCCCAAATGAGTGGAAGTTAAACACCGATATTATTAAGCAGTAAAATGCTCGGTTTACCAAAAGTATTTAATTTTTTTCTGAGCAAATTGGTTTCACTGATTAAAGTTAAGCCTTCAAACATAGTTTTATTTAACTGTGAGAGCTGGAGAGTATTACATTTGTAAATGAATAATTTGCTTATATTTATTCCTCGTATGTGCTATAAACGTTTGAACATTTTAGAATCAAACTAACAGATTTATTTTTTACTATGAACCTTTACTATAAAAGGTGAAGAATAATACAGAAATCACAAGTAATACATGACTAAAAACAAACTTCGTCTCAGTTTTTCTTTCCTTCGCCCCTCTGTGCTTCAAGCTGTCACGGTTGCTAGGCAACATGGTTTCACTGAGGTGGGGGCGGGGACAGTTGGTGAAGGCTAAACCTGTCCGAATTCACAGCTTCTCTCTTCCGGTCGTCGTTTATCCACGGCCTTGGAAGAACCCGTCCTTCGTAGACCGTGTCCTTTGAAAGATGAAACCCCTGAACTCGGACACAGCTCCTATTTTCATAATGGGAGAAGAAGTGGAGGTGGTTGAGGAATACAAATACTTTGGTGTTAGCCTTGACGACAGACTGGACCAGAGATGCAACAGTGAAGCATCTAGAAGAATTTTACAGCAACACTTCTTGAGGAAGCTAAGATCCTTCAAGGTTTGCACCAAGATGCTTCAGAACTTCTATAAGTGTTGCTGAGAGCGTCATCTCTTCATTGATCATCTCTTGGGGCAGCAGCATCAGAACCAGAGACCTAAAAAGGCTCAACAGCCTGATAAAGAAGGCTGTTCTGGGGACGACTGTGAAACCTCTGGAGATGATTATGTAAAGAAAAATTCCTCATAAAATCAAGAAGATTGTGAACAACCCTGAACATCCTCTTCATGAGAATGTCTTGGGAAGGCAGAGTATCTTCAGGCAGAGGCTTCTTCAGATTTACTGTAACACAGACCGCTACAGGAGATCTTTCATACCAGCAGCTAACCCTACAATCTACAATAACTCTTTGAAGAATTAATGAGTCAGACAACATTTAATTTCCCTTTGGGTTTAATAAATTATGTTTGAATTTGAATTAAATATTGGTGTCTCGGGCATGCCGTGGTGGCGTAGGGGTTAGCGCGACCCATATTTGGAGGCCTTGAGTCCTCGACGCAGCCGTCGCGGGTTCGACTCCCGGACATGACGACATTTGCCGCATGTCTTCCCCCCTCTCCTTTCCCGTTTCCTGTCAGCCTACTGTCATATAAGGGACACTAGAGCCCACAAAAGACCCCCTGGAGGGGTAAAAAAATAAATATTGGTGTCTCTGAATTTCTATCAGTGCATCATTTCAGTTCATCAACAATGAATCTAAACTTGTTCACTCATTGATTTTTAAATCCTTAAAGTTGTACATTTTCCTCAAGTGTGGAAAGAAAAGTTCACATAAGTCAAAAGTTAGAAGTTAATATTACATTCATGTCTTTTATGTCTGTATGCAAGACTTGAATTCTAAATTTTTGTTTATTTTTTGGAACTGTCTATTTTGACTTGTTACTGTACAACAAAGATTGATTCATTTTTAAATGACCTCTGTGTATGAGAATTAATTGGACCCTGTCTTTCCGTTCAGTCTCGAAGGCCTGCTAACACAGTAACCCGGTCTTCTGGATTTGGCATTTGGACAGCTCTGGGTACACTCCTTTACCCTCTGCTTGCTGTATGGAGGTTTCTCAGCTCCTTTCTCTTTACTACACCTTATTCATCATCAGCATCCAGAGTCCACGGAATGCACAGCAGCCCTGCGAGCAGCTCCAAAGTCTCCTCAAACCAAGCTAAGAGGTGAGAAACAAAAAAATGTACCATGCCACTTCTATTTTTGGATGATGGATTGAATCTCTGAAAAGTTAAAAGCTTGGGATATTGTTTATTAACCTAGCCCTGCTTTGGAGCCTCTAGAACAGCTGCAGTTCTACTGAGAGGTGGGCTGTTTTCACACCTGATAGTCTGGGAACCAAAATTTCAACATTTGTTACATTTTCAGCTGGTGCAGTTTGCTTTCACACTGCACTGAGTCAAACAACCCAAAAGAATTGAAAAACCTGTTACGCTCCCCCCACCAAACCCCCCCACACATACACCTTTTCGCCTGTACCAGGAACTACTAAAAGAACTTCTTCCCTAAATGTAAAATAAAAATGAAGTGGCATTAGATTTTGGTTGTAGTGGTTGTAGGATTTCTCCTTTGATATACTTTATTGGTTTGGACATTGCCTGTCAGCTGCTGCAGCTAGTGACACTCCTGCAGGCACCATTACTCTGGATTGAGTCATGTCTGCAAAACCAGACTGTGCTGACCACAAACATGGTCTTAGATTTCCATAAAATATTGCTTAAATTAAAGCTGAGAAAATTGCTGATGTTTTGATATGTAAAATACATAAGATAAGATAAATCTTTATTGTCATTGTCACAAGAACAACGAAATTTAAAAAGTGCCATCAGTCAGTGCATATGCTTAAAAACAAAAAATAACTGTCTCACAATTCACACATATTTTCTCTGGGTATAAATCTATAAACAGTTTGTAGTTTTATGTCCTTGCCGGACATGAAACTTTTTGTATTTTCTTTAATTACTGTGGAAAATACCACAGAAGACATGGTATTTATCCTTTACAATAAGAGATGCAATAGGCATAAATCTTGGTTTTCATCAAGAAAAATTGTTTTCTTTATCTTGTATCAGTTTTGGAAAACGCTCATTTGAGTGTATACAAAATATTCTTGTATATACTAATAGTTGGTAGCAAAAGCTGTTATGTAAATATACAGGGCTGTATTTTTTTTAACATTGTTTTGTTCTTAACTTTCGCTTCTGTTTGTGTTCAGAGAAACTCCCACCAAACAAAATTTGGAGATCCGGCCAAAGGATTTCAAAAAAGAAGGTAAAATCTGCAGACTTCGGACAGAAGAAGACGATGATGAGGATAACAATACCTGGAATGGGAACTCGACCCAACAAATGTAGTACCCTGGGTGACATAAAGCTGCTGCACCCCCAAATCCCCGCTTTAAATTCTGATTTAGTTTTTGTTTTTTCCTGCTCTTCTTTCTCCATTTTAGTAGTTACGTTCCTGCACTTTGTCTGCATGTTCATGTAAATTTAGTCCCATTTGACCTTGACATGAGTAAAATATTTCTGAATTTAACACGATTGAATGGATCATTTTGATTGTGTGAAGCCACTATTTCTGTTTTTGTGCTCATTACTGATCTAGTAAATTCAATAAACAAATTTTAACCAGTCATGGGGACCTTATTGTGTCTGGTACCTAATTCTTTCTAATAATAATAATCATCAAATTTATTTAAAATGCCCTTTATATCTCCAATTGAAATCTCAAAGGGCTCATTCACATGCTGATTACAGCAGGCTCACAGAAGCGAAACTGCAAATTTTAGCCCCACCCACCCTGCCAGGGTGGGTGAAGCAAACGATGAGCAGCCCAGAAAAACCCTTCAACCCTGGATTTCCATTGGAATTAGAAATTGTACTGAAAATGTTTTTCATTTGACTATTACAAATCAGAAGTGTATGAGCTAGCTGAAGAAAGGAATAAACATCCATTGTGTACTGTTTGTTTGGTATGACAGCATGTTTTTTTTTCTAAAATATGAAAAGCTGAATTTTTCCCCCACAATTAAAGTAATAAAATGTTTTCAAAACAAGCTGACTTGATCAGTCATTTATGCACTGATAATTTTATATACAGTTGTCAAGTTTATTTGCATTGCACAATTCAGTAACGATGCAGATCAAAGTGCTTTTCATGAGGATATCATTTTATGTTGAACTTTGGGAACAATGCAGGCTAAAAGTCTAAAGTTTAATAATAATTATATACTGTATAGCAGAAATAGGCATGTCAGACTCGCAATCCAAGGGATTTGCAAGTATGTTGGATCACTTTTCCAGATGTGTGTATTGAACATTAAAAAAGATGCAATACAGTATGAAGTATATAACAGTGCATAACAGATGTATAATACAAATTAGAAAAACAGTTCAAATGATTATGCAAAAGCCAGCAGAGATGTAAACACTGAATTTGTTGGGAGGAGTGATGTTTATAAAGTCTTAACAGCTGCTTGGAGGAAGAATCCCATAACACTCTTTTGTGCATTTAGGATGAAGCAGTCTGTTGTTGAAGGAGCTCTCCAGTTCAGCAACAGTTTCATGAATGGTGGGACAAATTGTTCATCAGTGATGTTACAGTATCTTAGTTGAAGTCCTTCTGTTTCTCTCCATTACCTGCACTGGGTCGCGGAGGCATCCTATCAAAGAGTTGGCCTGTCTGATGAGTTTATCTAGCCACTTCCTCTCAGCTGCAGATAATCTGCTGCTTCAACATACAATACCTTAGAAGATGGCTGATCCCACCACAGAGTCAAAGAAGGTCTTCAGGAACGCCCCCTGCACTCCTAGAAACTTCAGCCTCCTCAGCAGGTAGAATCTGTTCAGACCCTTCCTTCCTCTGTTGTTGAGGAGGTAGTTCAGCTGGCACCAGTTCACAAAGTCCTGAGTCTACTCTCTGTACTCTGAGTGGTATTATGGCAGTCATCAAAGAACTTTTGCACATTGTGGGGAGTTGATGGAGGAGTTTGCACTGCTGGTCCAAGACCAGCAAACTTTGGCCACAAGTTGATTGCCCAAATATAATCTCTGGTCCCAGAACCAGAGTGCTAATCTCAAATTAGTTACCTTAGCTTGAAAGAAAAACTCAGGTAAAACACGTTGCATGTTTCAATACTGAAAACACGACTCATTTGATTTTTACAAATCGGAAGTATCAGCTAGCTCCTGAAAGGATTGAATGTGTGCTTACAGTTGGATTTTTTCTCTGGTAACTTTCAGGTCCCTTGCCCTCCAGGACCTTCTACTGAGAAACAACCTCACAGCATGATGCTTCTACCACTATGCTTCATAGTGGGAATGGTGTGTTTGTGGTGATGTATAGTGCTATCTCAACAGCTGAAACTTGGAACTCCTTCAGCACAGCCATAGTAGCCTGGTGACCTTCTTCAGTCACTCAGATTATGAGGACACAACCTGACACATTGACTAGATTCCTTCCATTTCTTGATGGCTTTAACCGAGCTCCAGAGGTTGTTCAGTTACTTAGTGTTTTTGTTTCCACCCCCTAAACTTATACTTTTCTATAACATTTTCTATTAATTGTCTGGAGTGTACTTTTGTCTTCGTACTGGTTCCAGACCCAGTGTCTTTATATACAACCAGTTGAGACTCACTTAAAGCACTCAGGTTATCTCCATTCTTTCTACTTTGAATTAAGGGGGTGAAGATTCATGCAATCAACTAATTTATGTTAGATGTTTTTGTTTACCTGTCAGTATTTTGTAAAAATCAGTTTTCACTTTGTTGTTTAAGTTTTTTTTTTTTGTAAATGGAACATATTAAAAATGTCAAATTATGTTGATCATGATTTCGCTGTAATAGCAATGTAAAGAGCAAAACAGCAAAGAGGGTGAGCACTTTTTATAGGCACTGTATTTTGTCATTACCTGTTCCATTCTCCACATGGTGTGTGGTAATAGTGCAGCTAATCTTCCTTTTATTTCTGGTCATTTCTGACCCATAGTCTTTTGACTATGGATCAAAGAATATTGACAAAAGATGAGATTTTAACAGACATGTAAAGCATATGAGCATAAAGGGCTGCACAGTGGTGCAGTTGGTAGCACTGTTGCCTTGCAGCAAGAAGGTCCTGGGTTCGATTCCCGGCCGGAGTTTGCATGTTCTCCCTGTGCATGCGTGGGTTCTCTCCGGTTCTCCGGCTTCCTCCCACAGTCCAAAAACATGACTGTCAGGTTAATTGGTCTCTCTAAGTGAGTGTGTGTGCTTGGTTGTTTGTCCTGTATGTCTCTGTGTTGCCCTGCGACAGACTGGCGACCTGTCCAGGGTGTACCCCGCCTCTCGCCCGGAACGTAGCTGGAGATCGGCACCAGCAACCCTCCTGACCCCATTAGGAACAAGGGTGAGCAGAAAATGGATGGATGGATGGATGGATGGATGTAAAGCATTATATAAAAAGCTAAATCAATTATCAAGAACATTATCAGGGACACAATGAGAGACATGAACAAAATTTTTCAAACTAATTTTTCAGTTTTTACCTATTAAAACAAAAGAAAAATCCTTGAAGTTTTTTGTTTATGTCTTAATAATCATGACAAAAGAGAGATAAACTCAGTTTAAGGCAAGTGGTCATATTCTGATGAGTTTATTTGTACTAAGATTTTACAGTTTCATGAAAATAAATGGTGCAATTCTCCAAACTGTTGATTGTTAACGTAGAAAAACTGTACAGCCTCCATAAACAGCTAGATGTTATAATATTAGCAAATAGGTTATATGAGCTCCACAAACCAACTGTACTCCATCCTCAAAAATACACATTTTACAAAGTTAAGTAGATTTTAATACAACATAATCATAAAATCACATAAATCAAATAAATGAAAGCACTGAAAGCATTATATGTTTCAAGAAAAGCTTTGAATAAATGTCAATATGTAGTAGAGGGTCTTCACTCTCCTCCAGTAAACAGAGGGTTAGCCACAGTAGTGGTGGGATTCTGGAACAGCGGATTGTCAGCCTGGTAATAAAGAAAGTTTACCATTAGTTACATTTCTTTGTGTTTCAGTCTTGTGAAAACGGCACATTCTATGGACTGAACTAGAATAAAGAATGCAATATTGGGCGATATTGATTGCAGTCATAATCTTTATTAGCTCAGACAGACAACGTGAATGATCATCACAATTTACTGTTGGGTCTTATCCAGTTATGTACTTCTGAATTTTCTCAATTTCCCATTCAAATGCTCGGAAGTGAAGCTGGTGAGGCAGCAGCGAGCTGAGCCTCACCTTGGATTGCCCAACCTCTCACTAACAACAGCGCTGGCTGCCATTATATGAGAGCATGTTCTTCCTGTCTGTACATCCAGGGGCGGAGCCAGAGGGGGTGAGGGTACCAAGTGGTCAGTTGCGCTTTATCACAGTCTGGATACGAAACCAACAGACTGCTCTCTGTACTTATCAAGACGAGGGTGAGGAGGGGATCTGACATATTGCTTCAGTGAGGTTTTAACCGGTTTCGTTTTTTGACCACCATTAATGTAAGCAGAATAACTATATATTGTATATTTTGTCGTTTGTCATTTGATGTGTGATTAATTGGAGCATTTGATGTGTGATCAATTGGAGCGTAACGGTGAAGCATTTATGTGCATTTATTGTCCAGCACGCTGCGCTTGTTTCTGTCTAACGGACTTCTGCACTTTAATTTCTGTCTTTCCTCTCTCAACAGTCAGCTGCTACTCCTCTATTTAAACTACAATAGATCAACACAACTTGATCGCATATTCTCTTTAGGTTTTGTCTGTGTGCTGCAAACTCATTAAATGCAACGTCACCATCAGGCAAATAATTCTGATCCAACCCAGACCAGATTTTGGGATGGGCTACAGATCTAAATTCTAGCAAAAATGCATCTTTTAGTCATTAATTTGATAAAGCATTGGAAGACTAAACAATCTGTATGGCTCCATATGTGATTTGTTAAAACAGTCAGAGAAAAAGAGCCAACCTTTTCTAAATAAAATCAATTTGTCTTCAAAAGTTCCTGTGTGAAATATAAGAACCAACCTTTTAAACTGGCATCTCTATCAGCAAGTACCTGAATCTATGCAGTTTAACATAATCTGATGGTTTTAAAATATATAGCAAAGTGTTCACAGAGTAGGTTTAAATATTCAACAAAATGATTAACATACACACTGTATATATACATACATATATGTATATCGTAAATCGAGAGCTTCGCTTTTTGGCTCGGCTCTCTCTTCACCACAACGGACCAGTACAGCGCCAGCTTGACAGCAGACGCTGCGCCAATCCGCCTGTCGATCTCCCGCTCCCTTCTTCCCTCATTCGTGAACAAGATCCAAAGATACTTGAACGCCCCACTTGGGGCAGTACACCCCCTCCGGGTATCTTGGGGCAGCCGGAAAAGAGGGTAGAAAGCACTCTACCCTTTTCCGGCTCAAGACCATGTCCTCGGATTTGGAGGCACTGATCCTCATCCCGGCCGCTTCACACTCAGCTGCGAACCTCTCCAGCGAAAGGTGTAGATCAAGACCTGATGAAGCCAACAGAACCACATCATCCTCAAAAAGCAGAGATGCGATCCCAAAGCCACCAAATCGGATCCCCTCATCACCTTGGCTGCGCCTAGAAATTCTGTCCATGAAAGTAATGAACAGAATCAGTGACAAAGGGCAGCCCTGGCGGAGTCCAACTCTCACCGGAAACGAGCCCGACTTACTGCCGGCAATGCTGACTAGACTCTGACACCGGTCATACAGGGACCTGACAGCCTGTATCAAAGGGCCCGGTACCCCATACTCCCGGAGAACCCCCCAAGGGCTCCCAGAGGGACACGGTCGAGCGCCTTCTCCAAGTCCACAAAACGCATGTTGACCGTTTAGGTGAACTCCCAAGCACCCTCCAGGACCCTGCCGAGGGTGTAGAGCTGGTCCAGTGTTCCACGACCAGGACGAAAACCACACTGCTCTTCCTGAATCCGAGGTTCGACTATCCGATGGACCCTCCTCTCCAGGACCCCTGAATAGACCTTGCCATGAAGGCTTAAGAGTGTGACCCCCTGTAATTGGAGCACACCCTCCGGTCCCCCTTTTTGAACAGGGCGTCCACCACTCCAGCATGGACATCCAGGGGAGCTGCCCCCGATGTCCATGCGATATTGCAGAGTCACGTCAGCCAACCCAACCCTATAACATCCAGAGCCTTAAGGAACTCCGGGCGGATCTCATCCACCCCCGCTACCCTGCCACCGAGAAGCTGTGGTCGGAAGTGGTCCTAAGTATGTATATACATCACTGTGTGAATAGATAGATGGATCTATATATATAGATCCATGATGTATATATATACACACACACATTCTGATTTTTGTCACCCCTCCGCCCCCCTTGAGACAGTCCTGGTCCCTCCTTGGCCCCCCCAATTTTAAAAGTTGAGCTCCGCCACTGTGTACGTTGCCAATAAAATGGTTATAAAACATTTAATATATGAACGGATTTTCCATAATTTAGCTTATGTACATAATGTACGTTTTTTTTTGTCACCTAATGAAAAATGCAACCCACGACTCATTAAATTTGTAAGCGACTTTAGAAAAAAAAAAAACAAGCCCAAGGTTTCTTATAATAATCGGACTTGACGACAGAAACTGAAAATAGTTCCTGTCTTTCCAGCAACAAAAGGCGCATTTCTCTCCTCCCTCCACTGTTAACATTTCTGTCATGATGTGTTCAGCTGCTGCTGTCGCACAGAAACGGCGGTCACTCCCCAAGACGCACAGAGGAAATTAAATTCAAATGAAGCCTAGGCGCAAATTCAAACTGGAAGACTCTTTTAGCCCCACCTGCATCATCCAACCGGAGCTTCCGGCTCATCACCGTTGATTGATCGACGCCGGTCCAAGACTCGCCACGTCCAATCACCGTCCGAGCCCCAGCTGATAAGGACCACCATCCATGGCGTCTCGTGCTTTCCAGCAGAGCTCAACCCACCTCCACCCCTTTACCCCCACTCGCTCGGCTATCCGGCAGCATCCTTCACCGCCTCCACCACCAGTGCCGGATCCCGGGGGATGACGTTCCTAACAGCATATGGAATGCTCATCCGAGCCCATCGCAAAGTTTGCAATAATCAATGTCCTCAGCCGGGGCCCGAGTGCCAAAGATTTAATTCATGCTGTTAATAAACTTTTCTAATTGTTTCCCTTTTCTCCGTCTGAGTCTCTCCAGATTGAATTACCGTACAAGAGAAAATAGTAACGCACAATGATCTGGATAAGTAACTTTAATCTGATTACTGGATTTGAAATAGTAATGCGTTAGATCACTCGTTACTGAAAAAGTGGTACTGTTAGAGTAACGCTACACACAAACACATATGCAGACAGACAGACAGAATATTAATTATAAAAACAACTTACATTTGCCCACTTGGATTTCTTTTTTTCATTCTCAAATTTCTTGAACTCCTTCAGGTCCTTCATGTGGATCAGTAACTTGACCAGCATCAGGAGCAGAATCCCAATTACAGCCACAGCTGCAAGCGTACCTCCTATGATAGCTATGACGTTGGGTGGTTCAGGGCATTCTGTAAGATTAGAATCAACCTATTAACGATATACAGTTCATAAAATATCCATGACAACATGGTCCATAAGTTCCCAAACCCATCTAATGTAATACATATACATGTATTGTGCCCAATGCCCATTCTAGACAACATATGCTGAAATGCACGGTGTACAATGAATGGATATATTTGGGTTTTTTTGTGAAATATCTTGGGATATTTGTTGTAAATTGTACTATTTAGATCAATTGAATTGAATTAACTTGTCTTACAAAAATAACTAAACTATAGGTATAAAATTCCTTGATAACTTATCCTTGTCTATATTTTGTAATTATTACATATTAATACATTTATTTATCTTAGTACTGGCACTTAATAAACTAGCAATTCTTATATGCCTGCTTTCTAGAAGACATTTGGTATTTAAAGACTCATTTTCTGCAAAACCACTTTCATGAAAACTGAAGACATAGACATAAAAACTTTGGATACCCTAACCCTCCTTTTATTTTATGTAAAACACTTTGTATTTCTATATGTGTGAAAAATGCTCTTCAAATAAACTGTGATATCCAGAAGAAATCCAAAATCTATAGAGCGCCTAACACTGGTTAAAGTAGATTTAACTTCCAGGACCCCAAAAAAGGCTGCTAATTGGTTTGGTTCTAATTTGACTTTGAATATATGAGATAGTGTACCAAATATTTCCTTCCAATAGTTGCTCAAAGGAGGACATGAGGAAATACACATGGTAGGGAGAGGCCTCAGTAAGGTTACATTCAGTGATGCAGATAAGGATCTTTTTCCCAAGTCATATCATACTTATCAATAGCATCATATTGTAGCCATGTTACTATGAAGATGGTTCTTTGCACTTTTACTTCCTAATTAAATCCTAAATGGAATATTTTATTACTGTTGAAACCATCCATCCATCTATCCATCTTCTTCCGCTTATCCAGAGTCGACAGCGTAAGTAAGGAGGCAAAGACTTCCCTGTCCCCATCCACCTGGGCCAGTTCCTCCAGGGGAATCCCAAGGCGTTCCCAGGCCAGCGTTCCCCTCCAGCGGACTATGCTTCCAGCTCCCTCCTCTCCGTCTCTACTCTGAGTCCCTCCCGGATTACTGAGCTTCTCATCCTATCTCTAAGGGAGAGCCCAGACACCCTACTGAGAAAACTAATTTCAGCCGCTTGTATCTGTGAACTCATTGTTTCGGTCATGACTCAAAGCTCATGACCATAGATGAGAGAAGGAATGTAGCTCAACTGATACACAGAGAGCTTTGCTTTTTTTTACTCAGCTCTCTCTTCACCACAATGGCCAGCACAGCGCTCTCTTCACTGCAGATTCTGTGCCAATTCAGATGTCGATCTCCTGCTCCACTTTTCCCTCATTAGTGAACAAAATCCTGATATACTTAAACTCCTCCACTTGGGGCAGGACATTCCCAGGCAGGTGGGGCAGGTTAGTGAAGGCACGCTAAAGTTTTCTGGCTCAAGACCATGGCCTCGGATTTGGAGGCACTGATCCTCATCCCGGCCGCTTCACATTTGGCTGCAAACCGCTCCAATGAAAGTTGTAGATCATGACCTAATGGAGCCAGTTGGACCACATCATCTGCAAAAAGCAGAAAAGCCACCAAAACTGATCACCTCAACACCTTGGCTGCACCTAGAAATTCTGTCCATAAAAGTAATGAACAGCATTGGAGATAAAGGGCAGCCTTGGTGGAATCCAACTCTCACCGGAAACGAGCCCGACTTACTGCTGGTAATACAGACCAGACTTTGACACCAGTCATACAGGGACCTAGCCCCTATCAAAGAGTGTGGTACCCCATACTCCCAAAGAACCCCCACAGTACTCCCTAATAGATATGGTCCAACATCTTCTCCAAGTCCACCAAACACATGTACATTGGTTGGGTGAACTCCCATGCACCCTCCAGATGATCCAATGTTCTACAACCAGGACGAAAACCACACTGCTCTTCCTTAATCCGAAGTTCAAAAAACGGATCCTCTTCTCCAGGACTTAAGAGTGTGACCCATCTGTAGTTGAAGCACACTCTGTGGTTTTTCTGTTTAAATAGGGCAGAGGTCGGCAACCCAACATGTTGAAAGAGCCATTTTGGATCAAAAAAACAAAAAACAAATCTGTCTGGAGCCGCAAAAAATTAAAAGTCTTATATAAGGTTTATAATGAATGCAAAACAAGCTTTAAGTGTTTATATTAGCTATGTTAGCCTATTATCAAAATGACTAAGAGTATACATAATTACCATTCATAATTAAATGTTTATTTTCCCTGCTGTGAGTCCTGGACGGAATGAAGCACCAAGTGACTCTGTTGTACGATAGTGCTTTAAGTGCTTCCGTTACAATATTAATGTATTGTGTTTCGTTGCATTGATAAAATTAAAGAAATGCAATTTTATCACACCCTAAGGAAATCTGATTTTTGATGTCATTTTTATTATGACGATCGACAAGGAAAGGGTCTTTTTTTTTCCTTTTGGAACTCAGAAAATCTGCTTCATAATGCAGTTTTCATAACGACGATCGCGCATTGTAAATAATCACTGTAAAGTGTGTGATTGAAAAAACAACTAAACGGAACGTGCATAACGTGCCGCTTATCTCGGTAACAAACGCAATAAAATGCAACCTGCAGTTATAAAATAAAACAGCAGCCTTTTGAAAAGGCTGCTGTTTTATGCAAAGTATATAAAATTAAATTAATACAGTTTAAGTTTGATTTCTGTGCAAATGCCAAGCAAGTCAGTGCAATGGTAAGACATAGCAGCATCCTCTTCTCTTTTGACATGCAACCATCCTCGGAATTGAGCAACAAAACACAATAATATCGCTAAGTGTCATTCTAAATATATACTGACAAAAATCATTAATCAATTTAGAAAAACAACCACTTTGTTACTAAATATATGTGCCTATGGAAGGATTGTGTTCTTAGTGTTTAATGTGACTTCTGTTGACGGACATCACTGGACAGCTTCTCTACATCGGGCTTGTAAGATGTAACTTTAATCTTGATGCAGCAGCTAATGTACCTTCCCTGGAAATGCCTTTCCACATTACCATATTTTTCAGACTATAAACCGCTACTTTGTCCCCATGCTTTGAACCATGTGGCTTATAGCCCGGTGCGACTTATGTACGTTTCCAGTTATTTAAAAAAAATTGTAGGTGAGGCTTATAGTAAAGTGCGCTCTATAGTCTGGAAAGTACGGTACTCTTTTAGTTATTTGACAACTTCTCACTACAGAGCAAACATTCAGGTAAACCTTCCGCATTGGCAATGAATGCAAATGATTCAGTCCAAGAATTGTAGAATCTCTCCTCGGCTATTTTTCTCTTTTCCTCTTTGCTCACCATGGCCCAACACACACCCGTCAGTTTGTTTACAACACCCACCTGCCTCGCGCCCCGCCCAGCTGGAAGAAACGTGCGTTGCAGGCTAAGACGCAAATCTTTGTTGACAGAAATGTTGAAATTTAATATTTATTCTGCACATTTTTATAGCATTGGAAAATGTTAAGAATGTTTGTGTCACGTTTGTCCTCCTACAGCAACCATATTAAAACAAAAATATATATTTCCCACCCCAATCTTTTTCCATTTTCAAACATTTTTGAAAAAACTCCAGAGAGCCACTAGAGCAGCGCTAAAGAGCTGCATGCAGCTCTGGAGCCGCAGGTTGCAGACCCCTGGAATAGGGAGTACACCACCCCAGTCTGTCAATCCAGGGGGATTGCTCCCAATGTCCAGGCAATATTGCATCCTCCCCCACCATCAGAGCCAACTCACCACCAGGTAGTGGTCAGTGGACAGCTCCGCACCTCTCTTCACCCTAGTGTCCAAGACATGTGGCCACAAATCCAATGGTACTACAACAAATGGCGGCCTAGGGTGTCCTGGTGCCAAGAGCACGTATGGACACCCTTATGCCTGATTGTTATGGGCAATCTGTGACAAGTACATAAGTCCAACAACAGAACACCACTCGGGTTCAGAACGAGGGGAGCCGTTCCTCCCAACTACACCCCTCCAGGTCTCATTGTCATCGCCTACGTGAGCATTGAAATCCCCCAGCAGACAAGGAAGTCCCCAGGAGGGGCACTCTCCAGTACCCCCTCTAAGGACTCCAAAAACAGTGGGTAATTTGAACTGTTGTTTGGCGAGTAAACACAAACAACAGTCAGAACCCATCCCCCCAATGTACAGGTGCCAAGATGGTGGCAACAAGTATGGCCACTCCTGCCTGGGGCCTCTCACTAGAGTGGAAGAGTGTCTAACACCTTTCAATGAGAGAGGTTGGACTCCCAGGCCACCCCTCTTTAACAATGCAGTTTATTATTCAAATAGGTAAAAAAACAAAACCAAAAAAACAACCTGACAATCAGTGACATACCTCTCTTTTTCAGAATTTCAGCACTGTAGTTATCCTCTCCAGTTAACTGCTCCAGCTTGAATTTGATCCAGCACCCCTCACTGTCCTTCTGGTGGCATTCTTTGCTCTGCAAGTTGAATTTTTCAACCTTCTCATATTTTGAAATGCTATTGTTGCAAACATTGTTGCAGTTCTCTTTCGACTGACTCAAGCCAAGGCAACTAATGCAACTCCTGAGAATAGCATAAATAGAACAGGTTAAAATACAACAGATAAATAAGATAAGGCATAGAATTTTCACAGGAACCATTAACATTCTGGAAGTAACTTTAAATAAAGTAGTAACTTTAATCTTCTTACAGTTTCGTCAGGCATACAGAAGTGCAGCCACTGCATTCCTTGCAGTGTGGACCCTGATATCCCCCTTTGCATACACAGTGGTTACATATGCAATTCCCTCTGCCGTAGCAAACAGAGTTGTCTGGTGTACGACAGCCATCCTCAGAAATTTTGCACTGACAAGCACTGCCTTCGTAATCTTTTTCACATTGGCACTTTCCGCAGTTGCATTTACCATGTCCTAAAAGTAATGAGAATTCAACAGGTTGTCATGTTTTTTCCACTTTAATTTTCATCAACATTAATAATGACCTCCTTCATTTGAGGCTTCTTAAATTTCTTAATTTTTCCATTGCATTTTCCAGGGGTGGAGATTAAGGGGTTTTAAACTATTACTTTAAATGTATTACATTAAAAGTAATAGTTTCAGTATTCATTTTTAAAATTAATTTCATCAACAGTATGTTTGTTTATTTTAGATCAAGTGCACAGGTAGCAGGAAGGAGAAAACCCTTGACATCCCTCTCCCCAGTCACACACTCAAAGTAGGACCATTGTGGCTTTGGCAGGCCCAAAATGAGCTGGACTGAGAGGTGTCAAAGTCCAATCCTCCTCTCCTGAGAAGGAGAGGAGGATTGGATCCTCAAAGCTGAATGACTGATGCTGAAGGTGGAATTCAGCCATTCGACTCCAGTGAGTTGAAGAGGGAATACATCTAGAACTTGAGGGATGGTAACTTTTGAGTACTGGACGTGGGTACTCCTAAGCACACTATGTGGCCTCCGCTTTCTGAATAGGGGGACCGGAAATTGGCAGACTGCAATATTGCGGAGTCATGTCAACCAACACAACCCAACAACATCCAGATCCTTAAAGAACTCCAGACGAATCTCATCCACCCCTGGGGCCTTGATCATTCAGTGAGAGGAAATTTATGGTGAGAAAACTGATAAAATGATATTTAAGTTAGGCTAAAGGTAGCCTGACTATTTGCCTTCCTACGCAATTCCACTAGATTCTGTATGTCGGGAAAGAGGAATTTGCTAAGGGAGTTATTTAGTTTGAGTTGTCAGACCAGACATAATAGATTTTTTATCACAGGGTTATGAGTTTCCTGAATGTTTTAAATTGATGTGTATTAGACATTGTGTGATTTGTGATTGAGTTTAAAAACTGATAAAAGACTGTGAAACTCAAATTGTTCAGAGCCTTGCACAGAGTGCATGATGTACTGTTCAAATTGTTGCAGCAAACCATAAAGCTCAAGAATCAGAAGAACTGTCTTAACTGTCTTTGTTAAAAGTTTTTTTTTCCTTGCAGCAACACAGAGTTGAACTGGCGCATGGCATACATCATGGCCAAATGTTAGTGATTCCATAAAATGTAAAACTTCAACAGAGTCCCAACCTCCAGTATTAGCAGGTTGGAAAGGTTGGAAAATGACTACAGCAATTGTTTCTCAAAAGCAGAGAGCCCAGACCTTCTGGATGAAGCATTCAGACCAAGGAGGTTTACCCATGCGCTGATGTGGGTGTATATGACTTATTGTCAGGTTTCAGGTGATATATACAGTATATATATGTATATACTTTCTGCTGGTTATGTTTTCTAATAGGAAAGAACTAAGGATGGTTAAAGTGAACCTTCAGGCCCAGAGTGCTTAATTTATGCCTGCTGTCTCTGGCCTTAACCAGCATCTGGGAACAGAAACAACAGTACAGATCCAGTTGGCCAGGATGAGCACAAATGACATTCATTAAGCTGGAGAGCAGCAGGATGGAATGTAAAGCATTTAGATAGTTGTATTTAAACACAAAATAAATATATTTTGAAATGTTATGTTAAGCTAAAAAAATGCTTAATAGTAATACTTGCAAGACCAAACTGCAAATATAGTTATTTTTGCAAGTGTTTGCTGTAAATGTTTACCTTTATGACTTCCACTTTGAATTTGTTTTGTATATTAAAGGTCCCACATCTATTTGGAAGTCTTTGGTTGAGAAATACTTTGATATAAAAATATATGATCTACTTTAAAAAAACTGTTAAAAAATACTTTACCAGAACATAGCTTGTTCCCATACTTCTCACAGTGTTCATCATCACACTCGCAGTAGTCTCCATGGTAAAAGCTTCCTTGCTCTGTAGTGTGGCACTGGCATCTGCCACATACACAATCTCCTCGACCCTCACACTCTGTCCCATTCTGCCTCCGACAGGATGCTCGAATAGAGCCTTCATCTTTATTCCCAACAGAACAGCTGCAGAACTGACCCACAAAACCTTGATTGCAGCTGCAAAATGAAATATTAAAAATAATATAACAACCAGATCAAAATTAGAATTAATTACAGTTGGCTTTGTTTTTAACAGTCTTTACCTATTTCATAAAAATATTTATTCCATACATTATATTCATCCATTTTGCATGGCCAGGTAAACTTGTTCAAGGTGAGGGGCTGAGGCTCACCTCACCAGTCTGATAGAAAATCCAGATGCAATGTACTAACTACTTAGACGACTACAAATTACCTGCTTAAAAAAACTATCAGTAGGTTATAGTGTTGTCAAAATAATATCTCGATATAATCTATATGACAAAAAAGTTATTTAAGGTACTCATTTTTATCAAAATCAATACAAATGGATCCATTCACATTTGCCCAAATTGTGACAATACTGAAGCGAGGTTCTATGATGATACTTTGCCTGTGGCAAAGATGAACAGAAAAAAAGAAATGATGAAATCGTTTGCTTACTTTAAATTCATGTATAGGATGGTAGGGTTTCATGGGATTTTCTATCTGGAATTCGAATGTTCGTGAGTAAAATCGGTTTGTGTTTGGTATGTTGCTCCTGCCCTGTGGCTGGACACCACACATGGTATGATCAAACCTGATATACTTAAGATTTTTAATCGGCTCGTGTGTGGCTTCTCAGATTTTGAAAATTGGCCAACTATTCCAAAATTGTGCTGTTTGAACTAGGCTTTAAAACAATCAGCAAAGATCTCAAATGCCTAGGGTTAGGGGTAACTTACCATCTGGGCCTCCCACTACATGTCTCACTCCTATGGCAATACTGAATAAATACTTATGTTTTACTGAAAACAAATTTTTCCATTAGACATCAATATGTGACTAAAATATTAAAAGAGGGACTTTAAGGAAGAAAACTTACCTACAAATACCACAGGTGATGCTTCCTGTATTGTTACAGTGACGATTGTTGCCTTCAATGTCATTACATTGGCACTCACAGTTGGTAGAAATGGTTACCGTCAGTTTGTCTTTAATTCCCAGTGGGCTGATGGTGAAGGACTTTTCCATCATACATGTGTCCGCAGTCACAGTAACCTCAAAAGATATCTGTAAAGAGAGCAAAGGATCTGTCAGAGCTAACAAGCTATCTAAAGCACTACTTCCCATGGTACATCTCCAGTTCAAAATTAAATGTGTAAAATGCCACTGTACCAAAGAATTTTAGAGCTCCAACCCAGTTAATGCCTAACATTACCACTTTGTCCCTTTCTATTTTATGGTTGTTCCAAGAGTAAGACATTGATGTTTTACAACAACAAGTGCACTTACAGAACATTTTTCTGTCTGCAATTACTTTGTGTAGCATCTCTGAGCTTAAGCCAGAATGGAACCACTAACATTATTGTTTTAGTGTTCCCACAAAACTTAGCAACACAACACTTAGGTATATTTACATACACACTAAAACAAGCTTTAGTTTTGTCTTTTAAAACTCAGCTTTATTGACAGTTGGAAAACACACACACACTAACAGATAGCAGCTCCAACGGTTTCCCCCCAGAACCGGACACACAGCGCTCACGCTGTAACCACAGTAACAGCTTCAAAGTAACAGTAACATAAAGTAACAGAGTTCTAAATATGACACAAACAAGCCAGCAAATAATGAGTTTTGTTAGATGTAGTGAGGGCTGCAAAAGAAAATCTAGATTTCCCTTCCTACTCCAGTATTAGCAGGTTGGAAAGGTTGGAAAATGACTACAGTTCCATAACATGTTTCATACACCTATATAACATAAAGGGCTAAGAAAGCTAAACGCAAACGGTTTATTGGGTAACAAAATCTACAGTAGTTAATCATTTAATCTGTGTCAACAGTTGTAAAAAATGTCAAATAAATCTGTGATTGGCTGCAGATTGCACTAAAATCTGCAGATAAAAGTGATAAAAGTTTATCACATCTTTTATCTGATGTTATAAACCAGGTTCAAAGATCTGAAAAGGTTCATTTTCACTGGATTATGACAGAATAAAAGCATCTCTAAACACTGACCTCTTGTTCCGCTTGCACTTGATCGCAGACGCCTTTATTGGGGCTGTCATTTATTCGGTGATCACACAGTGCCAGGTACTCAACTCTTACGTTGTCAGGAAGAATGTCATGAGTCACTGTGACTTTAGATGTCAGGTTCTGCAACAATATACTGATTAGGCATATTTGTAATTTTTTTGCAAAACCAGCAAACAATTATTAGTCTCAAGTAGCAAAAGCACTGTGAAGGCCTATGTAATGTTTATTAGAAAGATTCTCAGACAAAAAAAATCACTTTGGAAGCTTACAAATTCTAGAAACTGTACCCAAAATTTTAACATATTGAATATTTTAAAATATCTTAATTGTATTGAATTTAATGGGTGTGACCAAGCTGCTGTACAGAACCTCCTAATGTGAGATAGGCCAACTGGTAAATTACAGAAAGCTGAAATGTTGTACATAGGTAGAACCCACTCAGACACGAAAAATGTCTTTTGACAGTATACACTAAACCCTACAAGGAGTTGACCATTTTGAGTCAAATAATTTTTGAGAGTTTTTCACTTTTCATGCATGTTGAACTTTAACAAATTTCTCAGAGGGATTTCGGCAAGTATACTTGGTCCCATACTTGGTCAATATGCCCTTAAAGCAAAGGGGATTGAAAGTTATCAAAAGCTTGAGTTTTCATGCATACTAAATGGACGGGGCCAGGCTTCAAAGCTGGCTTTCACATAAAAATTTTGAAACTCTGTAACTTCCACATGTGCTGAAATACACAAAACTTGGTGTGAACGATCTTTCTCAGGTGTCCAACCATCATATGTGGTCAAATGCTGACATCATCAAAGCCAGGTGGGACCTAGCATCCCCTTCGAGGTGCAGAAATGACTTTAAACAGGAAATAATGTTGTTAGATTCTGTATGCCTTTTTTGATTCATACAGATTTAAACCTGTCTAATGACGTAGAACAACATGATGCTGAATGCTTCTCTTAAGATGGACTTGTGACTAGAACATGTGAGTGTGG
This sequence comes from Xiphophorus hellerii, assembly GCF_003331165.1. Classification (NCBI taxonomy): domain Eukaryota; kingdom Metazoa; phylum Chordata; class Actinopteri; order Cyprinodontiformes; family Poeciliidae; genus Xiphophorus; species Xiphophorus hellerii. The sequence continues at coordinate 223,425 of NC_045678.1, forward strand.
TGCTATAGTGAATTTCAATCCCTCACTGTTTACATATGGGTGGCTCTAAATCAAACATGCATCATTTGATTTGCACCAAACTGAATCTGAATGACCTTGGTTAACCTCTGACGAGCCCAATCGGATTATATTGGAATTTGACTCAGTGCGCCCCATAGGTTATTGCAAGACTTATATCTCATGATGCATCACCTGATTTTTTGTGGGTCATCAGGCAGTAAATTATTTATTGTGTCCTCCAGTTTCTCCCTGTGTATGATACAAGATTGAAATAGTATCCACTACCCGTTGACAACCATACATGACTTGTTTAAAAGTCCTCAATAATCAGTTGTCACAAAACAGGAAGGGACAATAACTCTTGGTTGGAAGGTTGGTTTCTGGTATAAGTTTAAAGACCTGAATATTTTCAAAATTACCCAAATGCGCATTTGAACGGCATGAGAGCATTCAGGTTGGCAACAGGCTGGCAGATGGTGACAAGATGGCAGCAGGACGGAAACAAGATGGCAGCAGGATGACAACAGGTTGGCGTTGATGGAGCTCCCATGGTTGCCACAAGGCTGGAGCAGTGCCAAGGTGCGAGGGCCGCTCATTTCTGCTCTCAACTTTAAGGGTGCATTCACACCGGATAGTCCGCTAGACTCGGTTCGATAGGGGACTAAAATTGCAACATTTGTTACATTTTCAGAACTCTAGTTTGCATTCACACTGAACTGAGTCAAAAGACTAAAACTAACTGAAAAACGTGTTCCCCCTGTCACCTGTGGGGGCGCTGCACCAAGAACTACTGAAGAAATTGACACAAAATCTCAGAAGAAGACCAGCGCAACTTTCTTCTTCACAAAAAGTAAACAAAATCGGAGCAGTGTCAGATTTTAGCGGTTGTAGGATTTCTTCATCAATCTACATTACTGGTTTGGACATCGCCTGTTAGCCGCTAATGCTAGCGACGCTCCTGCAGGCGCCGTTACTACGCGGTGAGTCTGTCCACTAAACCAGGCTGTTCCAATGCGGGATGAGCAGGAATCAAAAAATGATCGCAGCGCCTTTATTTCTTATAAACATGGCTTAAATTAAAGCTGAGGACATTGCTGATGTTTGTAAGTTTTCTCCCTTGATATAAACAGTTTGGTTTCTATCAAGATGCAAGAGAGGACTAAGCAAATTCCTCCATCCTATTTGATGATTATGTTTAAACAAACGAGGCAGTTATTTCAGTTTTTGTCATTTTTTTAAAGGTTTAAAATTTACAGCAGCTGCAGAGCGCCACGGCAACGGGACAATAAGCTGACAAAAAGTTGTAAAACATCTTCAAGCCATTTATATTCTGCTTTTCCTTGCTTAGTGTTAAGCGCAAACTCGTTGATATGACAACCGACACAACATCTTCGAGAGTAATATATGACCAGAATGTCCTGCACTGTAGCTAACTTCCTGCTGTTGCTAACTTCAGACAGGTTTTCTACCGTGTTAGAGTTCACTTCAACCGGACCGAGACCGAGGTTTTTAGACAGATCAGAGTTTGCTTTTTAAGTCCGTTTTGGAATTCAGATTTGTATTCTCACCTCCCAAGAAAATCTGACTTTCTAGACAAACGAATTAGAGTCTGATTCAGAACTCTAATCCTGGGTTGGTCTGAATGCAGCCTAAATCTCTTTGACGTGTGCATAGAAAAGTACAAGATAACAAACAACAGACTTACTTTGTAGGCATTTTCAATTAGCTGAACAACATTATTTGAATCTGATGATAAGACTCCCACCACTGACTTTGGAATCATTTTAGTGAGTTCCTAAAAAAAGAATGGAATGAACAGATTTTAGATTAAGTTGACATTTTTTCTGTTAAAACTTTCAGCATTAAAAGAAGTGTTCAACATTACCATGTAAACATTCTTCACGTTTTCTGTTACAGCAAATATTGGCTGAATATTGTTTTGTTCCAGCTGCATAGCTAATTGTCCAACAGATGGGTAGTCCTGCACAGGAGAATTGAAGAATTTGTTAATTAGAATTAAAATACTTTAATAAAGAAGTAGTGTCTTTGTGAAGCAAGGAAAAATTTAAAAAGGAGGGAAATGTCAGCAGCTATTTCAGTATTTAGTTTTTGTCATTTACCCAATTACCCCTCATGGATCGTGTCAGGACATACTTAAAACAATAAGACAAAACTGTTCATCCTTAAATTCATTGCTTAATTTCTCTTTGTCCGAAATAAAACACAAATTCATACATACCATCTCATTACTTTTTACATAAAGGTTGTCTTTCATGTGGCACAGTTCATCATTGGGTTCTAGAATGCCCGCTAGTTTTCCATCCCCAGCCATGTGGAATCCAGCATCCGTGGCGAGTACAATCAACCGAGTGCTGTTGTTCCTCCAGCCTATTTTATCCTGTAAAGTGTGTCAGACAGGGAACAATGTCTTACAACCATAAACTTCCATCTTCATTGGAAAATGTGCAATGACGGTGAGTACAACTAATAAGACACTTGCACTGATGATGAATGAAACAAACAGTGCCATCAGTTAGTGTAACGGCATTTGTCAGAAATGCCCCTTGGATGCCCCAATTGCCCTTTTTTGAGTTTTTTGATCAATAATTTAGTTTATTTTTTATTTAGAGGGGCACAAGCAGCAACAAATGCTGTTGGAAGGTCCTAACAAAAACAATTTAGGAAAATACATTAGTCTGGCTGCCCTCGGTCTAAAAATGACTGAACGGATTCTCAGTGCGTCTGCCTCCTTGTTGTTAAGACTCCATGGGTCTTACCATGGGTTAAGACCCATGGTAAGGGGAGCTCCTTACCGTGGGCCCCTTGGTAAGGGGAGCCCATGGTAAGGAGGCCCCCTTACCATGGGCCTCCTTAGCAGGCCCATGGTAAGGAGGAATGAGGGTTTAATTGCCCCTTCTAGCTACCAAATTATGGGCAATCATTTTTTTTTTCAACCAATACTGGTTTGTGAATAAAACCGTAAACTTGCTGCTTAAATCATATGGAACTTCTACCACAGTGGTTCTGCAATTACATTACATCTGGAGTATTTTCACTTACATGGAAACAAGCCTTAACAATTGTTCTTATGCAGTTTCACTGATTATCAGATTGTAAATGACTGGGCACTCTTTTATGGAGTCCTTACCTCACAAACAGCAGCCTGCATCATGGCATCAAGACTTCCTTCAGGAGAATCTAAGTTCCCAGAGATAAACTGCTCTGTCACCTTCTGTGTGAACGTCTCCCGACTCGGTGTCATACTAAGCACATGTCTGTAGCCAAAGGCAGCCTGACATTGACTCTCATTTTCATCACATGGTTTCTTGAGTTTCTCCTCATTGGTGTTGGTGTAAGGAAGGACCGTCTTATCAACAAAGGCCCCAAATCCTGTAATTACACAGATGTAAATAAAGAAGTCTAGTAAAAGTATAGAGTCAAATAAAATGTACTGTGATGAGAACTTTGTCAGCCAAACTTGTTGAAAGTTGTAGAAGAGAACTTTAGCTATAGTTCAAAAAAGTGAAAAAGAGTCATTTAGATAAGGTCCTGTTGATCTTTGTGCGTACAAATCTCACATTGAAGTAAAGTCTAAAATATTTTTCATTATTTCACACAAAGCAGCAGCAGAAAAACATGAAAATAAACAAACAAATAAATGTCTCATTTTGGGCTAGGAGGAATTTTGTTTTGACATTTTAAATGGTTATCAACAATTGTTCATGTCATTCTTTCATTATAGTTATACTCTAAAGCAGGGGTGCCCAAAGTGGGTCCTGGAGGGCCGGCATCCTGCATGTTTTAGTTCTCTCCCTGGTGGTAGTAACAACCTTCTCAGCATGTCAATGTTTTTCATTGGCCTTTAACGAGCCATCATTGGATTCAGGTGCGTTAAACCAGGGAGAGACTAAAACATGCAGGATCCCGGCCCTCCAGGACCCACTTTGAGCACCACTGCTCTAAAGTGTAACCTCAGTCACTCTAAACTGTGGAAAAGTGACTCCTGCTAAAATTCACATCAACATTGAACCACATCGGTGGCTGCAGAGAGCAGCAAAAAATGCATATTAAACAGTTACCGTATCAACAATGGTGGCACAAAAATGAAAGCAACCAGAATCCCCTGGTACTGGATCATTAGAAACTGACTTCAAGAAGGAAAGAATGAAGACTTGTTGCTGCATGGTGACTGTTTGTTGAGAGGTGCCTAATGACTTTAACACACACTTTAACTTGTGAAAAAATCTGTATAACCTTCAGGACCTTTTCTTGCCATTTTGTCAGTTTTTTTCTGACCAGTGACAGACATTTTGTCATGTGAACACACATGAAAGTGAAAAGACTCCTGGAATGGTTCAGGGTAACATGAGTCAAAAGACTGCTTAAGAGTATTTTCATATGTTCACAAATATTTAAATATGATTATATGTTGTATGTATTGTGTGGAATTTCCAAACATTGAATTTCCTCTACTATATGTAAATTATCAAACTTTCTCGTGTCTGTGGTTCCCAAAGTATTTCTTTTTGTTAAGTATCCCATTTGATTGTTTTCCAAATGGGTAGAGCGTCAGCTGCTTATTCCAAAAGATTAAATTCAGCAGAAGAACTGAATTAGAATCTCAGCTTTTTGGTTTGTGACTTTGTTTACTAGTATTGAGAAACAATTTGAGAAATTTTCTGTGCATTTGATGAGAAATGCTTTAAGAATGCATTACCTATTTTAGCATGTTTAGTAATTTTATTCAAAGCATCAAAAAGATTTCCTCCCAGTTTTTTTACATTAGCCAGATCATCCTTCATGGAGTAGGAGAGATCCATCAAGTAGTAAAGATCCACAGGGTAACCTTCAGCCCTTTTAAAGGACACATTGAATTTGTGTGGAAGCCCTGGAAGCAAAGACAAGATACAATTAGTTCCATTTCAGTGCTCATAAAGAATTCAGTTAGAGAAACAACCCTGACAGTCATCACTGAGAAGCTCCTGCTCTGCTACAATCTGCTGTATGCATGGACCCACCTACTTATTGGTTATTGTGATACCCATAACCAATAAGTAGGTTATGGGCACCACAATAACCATACAATGACAGTTAGTGCAATCTATAAAATAAGAGATGAGTTTTCTGAAGGATGATAACATTTACTCCTCAATGTAATAAGCACAAAATTTTTCTAACATATATATTCTAATATATATGTTAGAATATATGTTCAGGGGCGTGCTGTGGTGGAGTAGTGGTTAGCATGACCCATGTTTGGAGGCCTTGAGTCCTCGATGCGGCTGTCGCGGGTTCAATTCCCGGACCCAGTGATATTTGCACATGTCTTTCCCCCTCTCCTTCCCCCTTTCCTGTCAGCCTACTCTCATATAAGGAACACTAGAGCCCACAAAAGACCCCCTGGAGGGGAGAAAAAGAAAAGAATATATGGACACTAACAACTGACTGTACTCACCAGGTCGCAATATCAGGTTGATTTTTTGTGGAGTCATTTGGACAGGTTCTTTACTGCCAAGCGATTGGGATAAAGGATCTTTTTGCTTAATGTCCTCTTTGTTCTGAGGAGAAATAATCTGTTCTCTCTCGCAGCCTCTTGCAATCAGCTTTGCTCGAGAGTCACAGCGGACTGCTTCCTGTTCACCAGCTTTGGTAAAATTCTATATGAAAGCCAAACAACAAAATATCAGAAATTATCTTTCAAACTAAAGAGCAAACATTAGCATGGAAATCATTAGTAGCTGACAGTCTCTGCAAACGGTGGTAAACAACTGTGCAACACTCTACCCCCAAATATTCACTTTGAGAAAAAAAAAACATGTTTTAGGGCCAATAAAACACCATTTTTATGTGCTTCCACAAACAGTTAAAACTTTTCCATTTTAAAAGAAAATACTCCTGTGTGGTTGGGTCTTTAAACCTCTGGTTTCAAAGCTGTAGCACAGAAAAAACAATAAGAATTAGTTGTGTTGGACAGCAAAGGATCTCCCTTCAAGTGGTGTCCTGTTATGTGAAAGAAGGAAATACATGTTTTGCTCAACAACATGAAAAATAATTTTAAATGTTTAGCTAAGGTGTATTATTTTCTTGGTTGATGTTATGTCTCTGATTCGACAGTTGAAACGTCCATAAAATATGGAGACTGTAGTCTGTGAATTATTTAAACCAGATGGAGGAGGAATGTTTTTAGTTTTTTTAGTGTGTTAGGGTTAGTTTAAAATCATATGAAACCAGCTGCATAGCTACTTTAAGTTACTAATGGAAGTATGACTTCAATAAAGTAACACTGATGACAGCCTTCTACATGTTCAAAAAAGAAAACATTTTTCAAAATTAAACTGCAAGAAGTTTTTCCCTCCCACCTATCCAGCCAGAACACATTCTGTCTGGATATACAGTTGGGAGCTTTGAATATTACCATATTGGCCTTTTTAGTGCATAGTGCATAATGGAGTTGTGAGCCTGGAAAATTATAGTCAGTTGCATGAAACCAAGGTTTATTGTGAAACAGGATAAAAGGTTGGGTAAAATAGGGCCTTAACTCAGAGTTGCACAAACTTCCTGTTTGGTGACGAAGAAGTGGCGATGAAAGGACAAGTAAAAATAGAGTGAGTATAAGGGTGAGATTGTTCAACATCAACTTATCTGTTATGTGACTCAGTTCAATGGTGATATATTTAAAAGTGGAATATTCACCAGAAAAACAGCTCACTTCCTGTTACCAGTGCTGCTCAAATGATGTTTGCAGATTACCATATATGTGCTGATGAGTGAAGTGTTATGACATGGAAACATTTGTGGTGCAAACAAACTAAATGTGTCTATGTCAGCAATAGGACAATTTAAAACCTTGCAGAGGTAGCCGTTACTATGAAACTTAACAAGGATATGTGTTTGGGGTGGCTAATATTAATCATATTAAATCTGGGAAAAGAATTGTGCACTGGGGTAAATACCTTTTAAGCCTTTAACTGGCGTGTTGACACTGGTGTCCACTGGTGGACCCATTGACTAACATGTAAGCTTTTTGAGTGACAGTTAAAGTAAATATGCCAGGAATGCATTTATATGTTATTGCAACAGTTACCAACCTTTGTAATCATTAACACATTACTGCTGACTGCCTGTAGTACAGTAAATATAAAGATCCATAAATGCATATAAGTAATGTTAATACATCCAGCCACTTTCATTAAACTACTTATACAATAACTGTTTCTCACCAGCTGCTTACACCATGAACAGAATGGCCCAGATGTGATGCAGTCTTTACACGAAGTGATCACTGACTTTGAGCAAACTTCCTCTTGCAGACACAGCCCTTCAAAGAAACCACAAAGTACATGTAAGAAACGTAACATGGTGTGGAACCAAAATGTTTCAAAAGAACTTTTAATGTTTTGTTCCAGCCTTCTACAGATATTTAATATATTAGTAAAATGTGGGTAATGCCTGTAGAATGGAAATTATTTTTATCCTCATAATTTTCTGTGTTTATATTATAAAACACCTTTGCAAACTCTGAGGCTTCCTGCCTTACTACAAACAAAACTAAATAATAACATATTGTTCAGATGGAGACCTTTCTTTTTTTAATTAATTTGTTGCTCTCATGGAAAAACATACCATAAAACTTATTCATGCAATAATTTTTTCTAATTATTCAAACCTACCATGTTTGCCCAGCATAAGGAGCAGAAGTGAAAGCTTACACCAGTCCATACTCTGATGACAGAAAACATACAAAAGATAATTAACTCCAAGATTACACTAAAACATTATACTAGACACAACTAGTAAATCTCTTTAACAACACAAAAATTAAAGCTACAATATAAAATATAATGGTTCTTGCAGCATCATGGCATCAAAGTTCTGTGTTAAATTGACAAATAATAAATTCAGAGAGATCATATTGCAACTTGTTAAGTTTACACCATAAAAGGAAAAAGCTGACAATAGCGTCAGCTCATCGATGAACTTCCTCTTTCTGATTTAGCCAAGCAACTCACTCCTTTATTAGCAAGATGTGTTAACATCTTCTGAAATAAGCTTTTGTTTCAGTCATTATACCTTCCACGCATTTATTTTGGTAAACAATTAGATGTAAAATGTGGCCATAAAGTTACATAAATTGCTTATGACAAGCAAATATAAGTAAGCTGTAATATTAACAATAAAGAGTGATGGCAGCAGTGACAGCAGTGATGGCTCGCCCAAAAAAATGTTCCATTTTCTGTATGCTTGCACATATGTACCGGTGAAAATACTGGAAACTTTTTGCAAGTCAACATGTCGACGAGGACACTGGTGTAATCAAGACAGTTAATAAAATTTTAGATTAAAATCCAAAATTCCAATAAATTGAAGGATGTTTCAGACCTTTTCAAATGTGAGGTTTTTTAAGCCCTCAAATTTAGTGCTTTAAAGGGCCTAAATCATTCTTAAGCTCTAGATCACTCCTACTGTTTTCAGAAACCTGCACAGCAAAGGGGAAAAAAACACGAGACAACAAAAGTGGTTACTTACAAAAAATATGTGAAAGCAAACTTACCGCTAACAAGATGGTGCTTTTCTGGTGTAGGCAGATAGATGTGCTGTCAGACAAGGAAGTTAACGGGTATGACAGTATTTAGGAGAACTGAGCCTCGCCCCAAACCCCGTCTCCCTCCCCCACACACACATACACACACGAAGTTCCCCATTCTCCTCAAACTATTACTGTAAAACATTGCTTTGACATGGTAAAAGTTACTGTTTTTTTTACTATGTTTGTTTTTTATATTGGCATGAATAAGATGGGCTGATAACTCACTATAAACACCCACTGAGAAAGAATAATAGCAAGAATTTTATTTGAACTGAATCCCAGGTTCACTGAATCATTATTGAATCATGATGTAAGAAAAAGACTAAAGGTACTAAAACAAAAAAATATATTTACATCACTACTGCTACCAATTCCAGAACAGCCTCCACATGCTGCTGGTGAGCAAATAGGCTCACCAGCAGAGGCTTAATGTAAATCTCAAGAAAAATGATAATTTAAACTTAATATTTACATTTTTAAAATCTTGATTAATTTGTTTTTACTGAGTGGGTGTTGTGGTTGCTCAGGGGTAATTACCTAATTTCCTGTCTAACAACCACTCTCAAAAAAGGCCACTAGACTAGAGCAAAAAGAAAAAAAACTTTTAAAAAGTACTATCATCTTTCGGAGCAGTAGTTTTGTTCACCTGTATCCACAACTCCACATCCACCAGGCTTTAAGAGTCACCAAAACATCAGAGTTACTCACTTCTGTACTTCTCTTAACATTTACTTAACTACTCTGGTTGCAGAAGGGAAGGAGGAATAGAGTCAGGAGGGCAGCTGGTCAACTACACCCTGCTATATGATTGGCTTTAAATCCTAAGCATTTCACTGAATTACCCAAACGTAACAACATATTAATCGACAAGATTATGCTGCTTTCCAGACAACTCAAATCTAGAGATATTCAGTTCACTTTCACTTTCTTTTGGTAAATTATCACACAGTAACCAACAACAAAATACTACACAGTAAAAACTGCTGGGTTAAAAACAACCCAATTTGTAACCCAGTGCTGGGCCAAATATGGGTCGACCCAAAGCTGGGTTATGGGTTGGGTTGATGATTTGACCCAACACATTGGGTTATGGCAGCTAACCAAAGTTTGAGTTAAATTGACCAAAAACTGGATTAAAACTCATAACCCAACACAAGGGTTATTATACCACTGTATTTGGTTAAAAAAAGACTTATTTATTTTAAATTTCACCATATAGAAATAGGATTAAAAACAATCTTAATTTAAAGCTTCTTTTATTTCCATGTGATAAATATATAGAGCCATCAGAATTCATTTACAAAAGTTACAAAACATATAAGTTACGTTTTTTGAAAAGTGTATCCTTAAATCACTTCAAGTCATTATTTGGCTACAACTCCAGAAGTATCTGTTACTACACATTAGAAAACATTTCTTGTAAAAAGTCTGTTTTAGAGAAAATATCAGGAAAAATTTCAGCCATTAAACAAGGAGATTTTTTATCAACACTTAAGCCTTTTTGCCTTTCCCCCAGCATGAGGACATACGGCTTCTATGTTGTCACATTCTGCAGAATGCCAGCAGGTTTGTCCCAACCTGATGGAGAAAGAAGAGACAAAAACAGGCCATTAGTGAATTTAAAGGTAAAGCACTGCATTCTCAAAAACAAATTTTTGACCGATTCCAGTTTAACACAAAACCTCACTATTAAATGTGATGCACTTATTTAAACAGCGGACACTTTGAGCATGATTCAGAAGTCCAGTCGGAGAAGTCCAAACACGTTTGTAATTATGTTAATAAACCAAACACATAATTCATGTTTACACAACTAATTTATCACCTAAAAACACTGCAAAAGTTATTTTATTTTTCAAAAAGCATAATGTACCCACTTTATTAATAACTCTGCTCAGGGCTGACCCAAGCCTCCATGGGGCCCTAAGCAAAATTAGGTTTTGGGGCCCTCTAGTTCTGCTAACAATGTGGACTGGCTGCAATCAGCAGTCTGATTATTAGATCATTCACACACCTGCTATAAACTTACTGCATCTCTGACAGATGTTTGCGCATGTGTGTGTGTGTATATATACAGTATATATATATATATATATATATATATATATATATATATATATATATATATATATATACAGGATACATTTTACATTTATTGGCCAATTTATTGCCGCCAATTTTCTTAACTTTGGGGGATTGGTGATCGGCTTATACTTACATGATCAGTAAAGGGGTTACTAGCCCTAACCCTATTGCTGATCTTATCTTCATCAGCAAAGGTTTATAAATCAGCCTCTGTCCTCTTCTGCTCTGCATTGAGAGGTTTGACTGACAGACCGGTTCCTCCAGGTCAGGTCTGCACCTTTGTAGTTAACAACATTCACCCCACTGTTGCCAACTCACCGACTTTCTTGCTATATTTAGCGACATTTTAGACAAAAAAAAATTCATATCAGCCAAAATCAAAATCGGCAGGTCAGACTTTTTAAAGATCAGTAACCAGGGATCGGCCAGAAAACTGCAGTCGGTGCAGCCCAACTTAAGATGGAATACATATGCACATATTCATGACATTCTTTGATTAAATTAATTACTCTTACGTGTAATTACAATAGATAAAAATTGTATTTATACCAGCTGAGTCATTCTTTCTTGAGAATGTGGATCAGTACTGGGTTGATTCTGTCTTCAAACTATTTTAATTGCAGAAGTTTCACATAACTCATGAGTTGATGTAAAAATAAAGTTTGTTTTAGATGCATAAATTATCATTTTTATTATTATAAATATATATTTATTATAATTATAATATGCTAATTTTCAATTAGCACTTCCACAAATCTTCCTGATAAACATTACATTACCAACACACATTAAAACATACTTTTATCTTGACTTTTTCTCCAGTCTTCCTCTTTCTTTTCTCTCTCCCTGAAGGATAAATCATTTTTTGTGACATTGTTTTGATAACTTATCTTCTGCCGATGCTTTGGAGGTTTGGATGCGCTCTGCACAGCAGCTCATATTACCGTTCAGTGCGGTACCTACAGCGGCCTCCAGGGGGCCCCAAGAGCAATTTATTTATTTTTCTTTTTGTCCATATATATTTAGATTTCTACATACATTATCAAATATATATTATTGTTAAAAAAATCACAACTTTATCATGAATTTATGTGTTTTTGTTCATATAATCACACAGAAATCATTACTAAAAAAAAAGAAATCAGCCCTAAGCGGGCACTCAGTTTGCTATGCCTTGGGCTGGCCCTGAATACACATAAAATTCCTTATTGATTGCCAGAAGAGTAACTGAGCCCTTTGATTTATGAGAGTTCATCAGAGTTTTAGCATGAAGTGCTTTATTGTTCCAACCTGAAGGTAAAAGTCAGATAAAAGTCAAAGTGGTCAGGAAATGGAAGGAGGGCCTGTTATGTCTGTCAGATGCTTTGAAGTTGCTCAAAGGATTTCATGACCACACATGTCAAGGCAATATGTCTGCAGTCATTTCGTCCAGTGATGGTTCTTTTCCTGAGGTCAGGGAAGATGAAGGAGCAGAGAGAACCTCACAGGTCATTAGACTGGGTGTAGATCAGATTGAAGATCTGGGCTAGGCAGTCAGCTCAGCTCAGCTCAGCTCAGCCAGGAGGGCACACCATCAGGCCTTGGAGCTTTTCTGATTTTCTGACTTTAGCTGTTTCCACTGACCATAAAATGGCACAAATTAAAATTATAAAAATAAATTTGCTTAATGGAATCTTGCCAATTAAAAAAAAAAAATCATGTTTTTGATAAAAAAGTTTTTTTCCTAATAGAGTGGTTTTTCAGTCATATCAAAATTGATGTATTTTGCAAACGTGCAGTGGAAACACTTTTTTCGCATCACACTAGTCACATGATCACTAACTGGATGTTACTAATGGGCTGAAGAAGAAGACAGGAAATATACTTGGATAAATATATTATCCAATATGCTTATTGAATATTATCCAATAATATACTTGGATGTAAGCCAGTTGTACATTCTTTTCAGACAATGTGCAAGTGGCTTTTATCTTACAGAAAAAGCACCAAGCCGCCAAATGTACAAAAGTAAACTGACCAATAACATTTAGGCTTTGTGCGGACCTCCAGGACTCACACAGACTCGCTAGCACAAGATGATTTGACACAATAGATCTTTTTTTTTTCTCCTAAATGTTGTTAATAAAAAGAGGGTTAGATAAAAAAAAATCAAAAATTATTCTTTTCTGTTTTACTTAAAGGAATATCTCAAGTACTCACAATGCGTACAGCTGCAAGCGCCCTGTGCTCAGCTACTTATTACAAGTCCAAAATAGACACAATACAGCTACAGGATAGTTAGAAATGACAAAAATCACGACTGGTCAAATATTTGGAACATTAAAAAAACAAAAACAAAGATAAAATAGATGTCAAATATCCTCCAGCAATACCAGTTTAGAGCAGCAGGACAACCTAATGGTTCCAGCGCATCATCACGTTACAGCGCAGCAGCAGCAGCAACATCTGGATGCTGTGGGTCTGAAACCAAAAGGCAGCGCAGATTATATTTACTGCATGTTCCACAAATTGTGCAGGAAAGAGATGTCTGAGTGGGCCAGATAACTAGCCAGACTGCTGACAATATTTTTGCATTAAAAACAAAATGAGAAACACCATGGATGAACTTTAATGTGTTTGTTATTTAGCAGACAAAAATGAATTTCAACAGCCAACAGAGACCTGAGAACCATCAGCAGCCATCGATATTTATGGCTACTGATGGCTGATTGGCTTTTGGAAGAGCAAAGAGGAAAAAAACAAAACAAAACAAAACAAAAAATAGATTCAAGCAATTATTTTTCGACCTGAGCCAAAATGATCTGCTCTGGGCAAAGTGTGGGTGAGCATTTGGTCCGGACCGTAAACGGAAATGGGCCCGATGTTCTTTTTTTTTTTTTCCACCCCAACGCCATTAGAAAGAAAACATCGTCACAGTTCTATAAATGGTGACAAATACAGAAATCTCATTTCAGTTTTAGGCAGAATTGGTTCAGACCTGGACCGGATCAGAGTCCAAGCCTTTTTTCAGATGTCAGACCAGTTCATGATCCCAACCCGACCCGAAGCTGCCGCATGTGTGTAAACCGATAGGTTTATTTTAATTCCTAACTAGCAAAGAATCAGCCAGAGACAGAGGTTACTTTTCTGCAGAATGGCTCCCTGCCCCGACCGAACAGGTGTTATGCCGAGAGTTGCATGCCCTGTCGCTGGAGCGCGCATCTGTCATGTTGAAATTAATTTGTCGAACCCACATGCGCAGAACACACTCTGGAGATGGGTAAAGGTTATGGTGATTTATTAAATACAGTGCTAACAGGTATGTACAAGGTGGTCCGGAGCTGGTGCTCGTCTGAGTGGTTCTGGATCTCTGGGTGGAGATAAGACAGGTAAGAGGGGTTCAGAGATCGTGGGAATTGCAGTCCAGCCAGAGACCTACTTGCCGGTGAGCCCGTCTGAGCACGGAGAGGTGAACCGCTAGGATCCGGAGCTGCAGGCTGGAACGAGGGCGTGTGTTTCTCTAGAGGGCGGACAGGTGAGTGGAGGGAGATCTCAGACAGGTGCCGGAAAGGATCCGCTTGACCAGGGATCTGCCGCCGACAGAACTGAGGGCTGGTCTCAGGGACGTGGCCACCAACGGGTAGACTCCGCGGGGTCTCAAGGATCTTAGGTAATCTGATCAGGTTCGTAGAAGTTTGAAGAAACTCAGGGCTTCACGGAACGACAACCTAGGAAAGGCAGCACAAAAGGAGGTTACTCGGAGAACAGGTGGTCGGAGGTGAGCTACAATGATATTACCATCACAGGCTAACACTCTGGCACTGGAGTGTCGGCGGCTCCGTCCTGATAAACCCCTCCAAACAATGGTAAGTGGCAGCAGGTGTGCAGCTCCAGGTTCACGCCCTCCAGAAGGTCCCAGGATGCCCCCTGGTGGAGAAACTAGAGACCCCCCAACCAGCCTTCCCCAGATCCTAACAGCATCGCTCTAAACTCTCGCATATTGATGAGAAAACGGACTGAAATATGACTGAATAGGAAACTTTTAAAGATATTCGTAACATTATCACGTTTCTTAACCATGTAAGCCATAAAACGGTGGGTTTTATTTAGCAGATTAATAAATACGGTTTTTACACCTTTATTGAGACATATGAGTCGAACGCTTTTCAGTCAGTGTCTGATAAATATGTTCTCCGCAGATGGTTTGAAATTCCCTTATTTTTATTTTAACACCAAAATAGATTAAAGCATTACAAAACAGAAGCCCATTATGTAGAACATTTTATATCATCCTTAACTGTCTAGTCTATTAATGTAGGGGGGATGCATTTTATTTTCTGAGCCTGCCAATATTTGTATCCCCTGTCTGTTGATATGAAACTTATAGCAGTAGCTCAGAGAACAAGTGTCATTACGTGGAAAAGGTAAAATCCCTCTTAACGCTTCATTTCTTCAAGTTAGCAGGGGGATGCATTTTTTGGCATAGCAAATTATTAGCTTGCCAATGTATGCAGGCCTTATATATTTTCCCCAAATATTATCCAATTGATATAAAACTTATTCCAGCAGTTCATAGATCAAGTGTGATTATGTAGAAAAGGTCATTTCACTCTTAACTCTTTATTTCTCCATGTTAGCAGGGGGATGCATTTACGGCATCCCCCTGCTATAATTAGCCTGCCGATATCTGCATGCCCTCTCTATTTTCCTCAAATATTATCCTATTGATGTAAAACTTATGCCAGTAGTTCATAGAACTACTCTGATTATGTAAAAAAGTTAAAATCCCTCTTAACTCTATTTCTCCATGTTAGCAGGGGATGCATTTTTGGCAATATAGATTTTATTCCTGCCAATATCTGCATGCCCTCTCTGTTTTCCTCAAATATTATCTGATTGATATGAAACTTATTCCAGCAGTTCATAGAACAAGTGTGATTATGTAGAAAAAGTAATTTCACTCTTGACTCTTTATTTCTCCATGTTAGCAGGGGATGCATTTTACGGCAAAGCCTATTATTAGCCTGCCGATATCAGCATGCCCTCTCTATTTTCTTCAAATATTATCCTATTGATATAAAACTTATACCAGCAGTTAAGGGAACAAATGTGATTATATAGAAATGTTATTTCTTTATTATCACTACTGCAAGGATACTGAAAGAAATAAATCTGACAATGCAACCTTGCTAAATGTAAAGCATGCGCAAACAATTTTTATTTTGGTTTAACATAAAAATTAAATCACTTTTTTAATTTCAACAAAAGAATATTCATAACAATAGGACAGTTTTCCTTAATTCACTTGGAGAGTCCCAAAAATATGTGACAAAGTGCTTGGAAGCAACAAGGTGAGAAAAACAAGAACAATTATTGTTTATTATAATAGAAAATGGCATAATTGGATAACTAGAATGTTAATTTAACATTTTATCCTCTCAACAAGGGCATGAAAGTGTCAAGGTGGAAATGTGAAACAGTACAACATGCCATCCAGCAAGATGTGATTTCATGTGGTGTGTTTGCTCTTAAAGTAAGTGTTGTTTAAATACACTGCTCAAAAAAATAAAGGGAACACTCAAATAACACATCCTAGATCTGAATGAAAGAAATATTCTCATTGAATACTTTGTTCTGTACAAAGTTCCATTTGCACAACAGCAGGTGAAATTGATTGTCAATCAGTGTTGCTTCCTAAGTGGACAGTTTGATTTCACAGAAGTTTGATTTACTTGGAGTTATATTGTGTTGTTTAAGTGTTCCCTTTAGTTTTTTGAGCAGTATATGTGTATATATATATATACTTTAATACTTTAATATATATTAATATATATATACTTTAATATATATATACTTTAATTACTTGACTGATTGCTTATATTATTTCCCATTTCCTATGTAATGTAGAACATTGTCTGTTTACAAATCAATTTATATAACCTTTATGTGCACTGTTCTCTCTTTCCATATATGTATATCTATATCTGTCTGAAGGTAGAATTATATATCAATATATTTGTATACATGCTAGTTTATGTTTTTGATGTTGTGAAAAAAAGATTAATATGAAAGTGGTGGTCTAATAATCACATTGCCATTAATCTAATGCTATTTTGCACGAGTAAACTTATGAAATGATGAACAGCTTTGGCTAACTTAAACTGTGCATTTCTGCCACAAATATAATGTAGTTTATGAATTCTATTGCTTTATTACATGGTTGATTTATCTTAATGACAATGGAAAGAGTCGGAAATAAGTATAGCAAAAGTGTTAAATTATTCATAAATGTCATGACCTCTATATGACAATCTAATATTTTGACAAATAATTTGTCTTTGTAGTGTGTCCGCTGATAATCTTCTTTCTTTTTTCAAAAAAATACATTTGTCTTTACAGTTTGCAAACTCAAATCTCTACCCCTTCTCTCCCCCAAAATATAATGTAATCAGACCGGAGAGGGAAGAAGACATGAGGACAGTCAGTGAGAACAACACACTTGTTTTAAGGAGTTATTTTATTTTGAAATTACAATGGACATTATGATAGTAAAAAGCAAATTTCTAACTAGCACTGCAACATTAGGAGAACTTCATGCCATTGATAACCATTATGAGAAGAGGATCCTCAGCTTTATTGCCAACCATGTCTTTAATTGAGAAATCCAGATTTATTTGTATATTAGTAGTAGAATGCAGTGGTGGGAACCCATAGAAAATAATCTTTTTCAGGCCCATGCAGCTGTCCTGGACAGTAGAAACATTAGGAGTTTGGGTGTACACAACACATGTTTTAAGAGCAGCTATTTTACTTTGAAATGACAATGGACATTATAATAACACTAAAAAGCAAGTTGAAGGCAATTTCTAACTAGCACTGCAACATTAGGAGAACTTCATGCCACCGATTATAGCCATTATAAGTAGAGGATCCTCGGCTTTATTAAAATGGTGTTTAAACAGGTTCATTGGAAGAAATTATTGGACAAAGTCCAAATCTGTGCAGCAGCCTGACTCATTGGCAGTGATTAGATTCCATGCTTCTGCTTTAGCTCTTCTACCAGCTTGATGTACTCATTCATGGAATCCTCTTTGCTTTTGCCTGACAGAAGAATGAAAGAACATATTTTTTCAGGAGAATAAATCATTGAATATGTCTTGTGTCTCCACAAGGACTCCAGTTTTGCATGCAAAGTGGCATAAACAGAAATAGCGGTAGGAGTTTGTCCTGCAATCGATGGGTCGCTGGTTCAATCCCCGCTACGCCCACCTCTGGGCGTAGCGGGGAAATAACTTCTATTTTACTGTCAGTCCTGCACTTTATATTTTATATATTTAGATTTATATTCATATTTTATACTGTATTTTATTTTATTCTGGAGTAACCTCACAACATTGGAAGCTCAAAACACTGTCCTGAGCCGTATGCAACGAAATTTCGTTCTGTATACACCCTGTCCATGCAAAATGACAATAAAGTCAGTCTAAGTCTAAGTCTCTGTTGTCCTTGGGCTACACACTTCACCCTCCTTGCCTGCTGGTGATCTGCCGGTCTGATCCCAGGGCAGCTGTAGCTACAATCCAGTAGCTTGCCACCATCAGCATGTGAATGTGTGCTGAATAAAAATGACTGATTTCATGCTATTCAAGACTGACGCCATTTTATTTCATTTCATTACTGACTCAGTTGTTTAACTTCCGTCAAAAAAGGAAAATGTGACACAATCATTTTACTTAATGAGGATTCTTGACTTTGTATCAAAGTATATTAAGTTTCCATTTATATTCCAGACTGTATGTTGGGAGGTTATGGAGGTGTACACTGTGATTCAACATACCTTTCTGCTTCTCCCAGGCGTCCCACTTAGCTTTTCCAGTAAAATCAAGCATTCCAGGACGAGCTTCAGAAAGATGATAGAGATATGATGGTAAGATGACTTGTACTGCTTTTAAAGTTACATTGCTTAGAAATTCAACCTGGACTGTCATGTTAGCAGACTATTATTAGCTGTTTGATATTGCTCAGTATTGCTAACCAGCAATCATAGGGCAGGGCATGGGGGGGAGAGTGACCAAACTTACCTAACATTCATGTTAGGGCTGTGGGAGGAAGCCAGAGTAACAGAGAACTGAGGCAACACACTTGGAAATGGCCAGGATTTGAACTTAGGACCTTAGGAACTTAGGTTGTGTGTTGCACCATCATGCAACACACAACTAAATTAATTTCCTAGTATGCTTGACTCAGTGATGTACAATGAAAACAGAAGCCTTAATGTCTGTTTCTAAAACATGGTGCTCTGTAATTGAAGTGTAGATTAGTGTATTGAGGACATCAAAGCCACAATGGTGTGTGACTGGCTATATAAACTTCTGGGTGAATGACATCATCCTCACCAGAACAGTGAGATGCTTCCCTAGTAACAAACCCTTGGTCACCAGTGAACTAAAGGAACTGTTAAACAAGAAAAGAGTCCTTAGGGAATGAGACAGGGAGTTATTGAGGAGTATACAGAAACAGCTCAAAGTCAAGATTAGAGTCATGGACTCTTCTGTTTTCACAAGTTTGTCTTCAACCAAATCAGGAGATGCTGCTGTTCTCTTTGCCTCCCCCTCCCACTTTTCTGTATCTAGAAGTCAGGTGAAGAGGCAGCTGGAGAGACTGAACAAGAACATGGCTGCAGGTCCAGCTCTGAGGGATTCTGCAACATCTCTTCAACCTTAGCCTGTCCCAAGAGAAGGTTCCACTGTTATGGAAGATATCCTGTGTAGTTCTGGTACCAAAGAAAACTCTCCCTTTAGTAATCATTGACTGTAGACCTGTTGCCCTGACAACCCACATTATGAAGGCTCTAGCGAGACTCCTGTTGGTCCACCTGAATAAGCAGACAAACCCGTATCAGGACCCCCTGCAGTTTGCTTATCGCCATGGAGTTGGAGTTGATGACATCATCATACACCTGCTTCAACAAACCCACTGTCATCTGGACACAGAAGGCAGGACTGTGAGGATCATGTTATTTGATTTCTCCAGTGAATTTAATACAATTCAGCCTGATTTGCTCTGTGAGAAACTCCAGAAGACAAAGATGGAGGCTTCAGCAATCACCTGGATCTATAACTACCTGACAAACAGACCACAGTTTGTGAGACTGAAGGACTGTATGTCTAACCAGGTGATCAGCAACACAGGAGCACCACAGGGAACTGTACTCTCACCATTCCTTTTCTCTCTCTACACTTCAGACTTCCAGCATAAGTCCGGCTTCTGTCATCTACAGAAATACTCAGATTACTCTGCAGTTGTTAGGTTTATCAGAGATGGACAAGAGGTTGAGTACAGAGAGCTGGTGGACCACTTGGTGGCATGGTGAGGGAACAATCATTTCATCTTGAATGTAAACCAAACAAAGATGATTATAGATTTCAGGAGAAACAGGATTAGATCAAACCCCATTTCCATCATGGGAGAAGAAGTGGAGGTGGTTGAGGAATATAAATACGTCAGTGTTCATCTGTACAACAGACTGGACTGGAGATACAACAGTGAAGCATCTATAAGAAGGAACAGAGCAGACTGTACTTCTTCAGGAAGCTAAGATCCTTCAGCAAGATGCTGCAGATCTTCTACAAGTGTGTTGAGAGCATCATCTCTTCTGCTGTCATCTCTTGGGGCAGCAGCATGGACGTAGGTTTGGGTATGGACGGTCGTGACATGTCACGACCAATATTCAAGGGATATAAAATAGTCCCGACCAATTTTTGCCATATTAATTTAAAAAAAAAAAACATATGTATTTTTTAACAAAAACAAAATAAATAAACGAAAATCTACATTGATTAGTTTAATATTTCAATATACTACGCAGTGGTAGCATTCATTTTAAAATTAGCTGTTATGAACTATGACGACCCAAGCCGCTATTGGCTCAAAGAACGTGGATCTACGTTCTTTGATTAGCTGCAACAGGCGGCGGCGGCCAGCTGGCCTCACGCGGAACGGAAGCTTGGTCCATGGTGCTGACAGTGAACGCGTCTCCTTCTGAGTTTGACATTTATTATGAGTCGCCGAGACCATGTCGCCACCAAAAAAGAAAAGGACGACAGACATTAGAAGTTATTTCGCTACCTCGGCTGTAAGTACAGTGAGTGGACCCATAAGTTAGATATCTATCACGCAACGCATTTGTTGTAAAGTCCGGTGTTTAGTAAGGTCAGCACTGAATGTGAGGTAGAATAGGTCTGTTAATTATGTAATATTTTTTCACATAGGTTGCTCAGACAGCAGAGCAAGGGGCAGAGCAGAACGATGGAGAGGTGGCTGGAGCTTCAGGGCTCCAGGTGAGGTGTTAGTTCTCAGATATGTAATATACTGTGAAATTATCTCAGTAAATATTGCATTTGAAGTGTTAGTCTTAAATTAAGTTAAGCTAGTGTGAATACAAACCAGGTTACGCTTTGTTTGCTCTATAGGAAGCAGTCAGTGTGAGTGCCAGTGACCAGGGAAGTCAAGGCTATTAAGCCAATGTGGTGCCCCCCCCCAACTGGTCAAAGATGGTCGGTGCGGGGCGGGGGGTTGGTCAGTAAGTTGTAAGGTCCCACTAAAACTTAGACCAAACCTACGCCCTTGGGCAGCAGCATCAGAGCAAAAGACCTAAAAAGGCTCTACAGTCTGATAAAGAAGGCTGGTTCTGTTCTGGGGATGACTGTGGAACCTGAACCCGATGAAAAGAAGGAATCTTTATAAAATAAAACAGATTATGAACAACTCTGACCATCCTCTTCATGAGACTGTTCTGGGAAAATAGAGGAAAACACAGTGATTTGAAGAGGCTTCTGCAAATCACTGTGATACCAACCACTAGAGGAGATCCTTCCTCCCAACAGCCATCAGTATCTATAACAACTATTTGAAGAATTGTGAAGTAATGAGTTATAACATTTAATTTCCCTTTGATGAGATCAATAAAGTATTTTTGAATGTCATTTAATTTGAATGCACTCTGTGAGGAGGCAGTCTCACCTGTGTTAACATCTCCCACGGTGGCTTGCTTAAACAAGGAATAGAGCAGCAACATCTCATCATCAGAAGGTTTCGCCTTCAGCTGCTTTACTTCAGCTGCGGCCACATCAAAGTTAGCCTACAGGAAAAAGAGGAAGGCTCTTTTAAACATCAAACTGTTGACCTTCTCTGACCCAAACAACTTTCGGTATTATCAAACTAATTACTTTTAGTTGATTGAACACAGTATTTTGAAAAACATTGTAAATTTAAATGGACAGAGATAATAAAAAAAAAAAGTTGGTGTACCTCATTAAAAAGAGAGATTCTCTAATTTCGTGTCACTGGCTTTTTAAATCCAGAATAAAATTAAAGCAATTGTTCATCAGTTCATCTGCTTCTTTTTTGCATTCTGCTCTGTCTTCTCAAAGCTCCAGTCAGGAAGTTTTTCCTCTCTACTGTTGCTTCATGCATCGGTATGGATGACTCAACGCTATCTACTGGGATTCCTTAGAATTTAAAAATTTTTTTTTACCAATTTGAATTAAACTGAAAATGACTGTTTTGTTTGATAATTAGTTCCAATTGAAATTTATATTGACTGGATCAAAATGACTTTAGTTAAATTCCTTGATATGACGTATCTTGAATTAGCGCCATATAAACTGAATTTTTGAATTACACTACTGTCACAGCAGAAATAAAAACAGATGTGGGAAAGCAGCACTGGGAACTAATTCTGCTTTAGGGAATTCTGTCAGGGGCCACTGATTTTCTTGAAGTACTTGTACTAAGTTCTCTGGAATAAGTTTATTTAGACGTATCTGTCCTCTTGTATTTAATAAAGTGGTGAGTGTATTGACCTGCCCACTCTGTTTTATACTTAATATCACACCAACATACCAGGGAGCAGTGTAACGGTGCCAAACAATAATCCCCTGTGCATGGCAGATGTACAGTAACTCTTTGTCCTTTGGTTAGTTGTACTGTTTAAACTTGTACTTAGGCCTGTCACGATAGCAAATTTTGCTCAGCGATTAATTGTCTCAAAAATTATTGCGATAAACGATAATATTGTTTGAAGACCTTTTTACACTGATTTAATGAAAATGACGTAATAATGCATGCGATTTCCTGCCAAAGATAGATACACTTTATTTTCAAAAGAACACTTAACACTGGAGCTGATAAACAAAATAAACAAAACAACCAAAAACAAAAATAAAATGGATTCTCAGTCTCCATTAACAAAAAACTCACTTGAAAAAAAAACAACTAAACAACATAAAGCCAAAGTGGAAATAAATACTGCATTCAATCAAAAGAGTGCAGATTATGAAGTCTGTATATTATGTTGCCCTTCAGTAATAATTAGATTTAAATAGAGAAGATGGGCACATCGACTACCTGATGCAATAGTTCACACTACACGATTTTTTGCTCCTACTTTCCCCTTACAACAATCTTAAAACGTTGGTCTTTCTAAGATTATGTGGTTTGTTACGGTTGATCATCGTTGCCGCTCCGATCTAAATCAGCGGTTTTCCCCGACTGGGAGCTTTAACGACACCTGTTGAATGTGACAGGTAGCCAATCAGAAAGCGCGGATTCCCTCTGTGTTTTCTGAGGGGAAATTACGTCGGGGAATCCCAAACAGCTGACACGGCGCGACCCGAAGTCCAGCGGACATTGGAGATGATATGTGGAAACAACATTAATGTTTATTCAACATGCAAAGAATATAGAAATGACAAGAGGAGGAGTTGGAGCGAAATTGCTACCGCAGTTGATAAACCCGGTAACTTTTCAGCTGTTCTTCGTTAACGTGACGTAAATAGGTTCTAATGATTTTCATTCAGTCAGGACTTTACGCTGACACTAGCCACATGCATTGCAGGTAGATTGTAGTAAAGCATTGATTAATGCCTGGTTTTAAAATTAGTTCACTGAACTTGTAGCCATTATTTTGTGCCCATTGTTGGACACCACACGGCAGGTTCGAACCCGATCGAACCGTTATACCTAGGATCTCTGTCGGTAATGTGTGATCTGTCAGGTTTTGAAAATGGGCCGAGAATTGGCGGACAGCTCGTGTGCGCTTGGCATTATACTAAGTAAAATGAGGAAGGGGGGGGGGGGCGGTCAGTGGAGAGCACTGGAGTTGAGCCTTTTTTCATTCGGTGTCATCAACAGAAAGAGAAAAAGGCCGGAAGAGACGATAATGCCGATAATTAAAATGACGTTGATAGTTTTAATTTATCGTACGATTAATCGATTTACCTTTCATTGCGACAGGCCTACTTGTACTGTTCATCCAACCAACTGCCTACATCCAGTGGGCAGCGCACGTTGCTACAATCGATGGTAGCTACACAGACACACCTGTCTGTATGACTAAAGCCCTGACGTCTTCATCTTTCTCCTCCTTCAAGCATTTTATGCGAAGGCTCCATCTCATTCTGTATCTTTCTTGTTCTCTAAGCCTCTTTTTAAGATCAGCATTCCCCTCTTGTAGTTTTTCCATTTTGCTTTTCCAGCTCTTTAACCTTTAACATGCATTCTTTAACTTCATTAGCATTGAACTCCACCACCTTGGCTAGGTTAGCAAGCAAAACACTGCTGTGTGTCACCTGTTGTTCAATATTGCCCACTTTTTCTCCTAGCGTCATAATACTGTTCATTATATCTCTGAGAGATATTTCCTCCACTTCTTCCTCTTCAACTGACCTGGGTCGCTTTTCTCCAGGTGTCTTGCTTGGCCCTCGTTCTCTTTTATTTTGAGAGGAGGTACACGTCCATGACGTAGCCGTGGTCTGTCTTAGAAGATGCTTCTTTCTTTTTCAGGTGAGTTCTAGACTTGAGTGACTTATTAATGTTATGGGAAGCAATTTCGGTAATTTTAGTGCAGAGTTAACTTAAAAGAAGAATAGAATTTAGGACTTGCACTGTGAGCTCTAGAAAACATGGCTGCACAACCCGCCATCTTGTCCAGCTCTCTAGCTGGCTGAAGGCTAGAGTTGTTTGAATTCACAGCTTTTCTCTTCCGGTCTTCATTTATTCGCGGCCTGCGAAGGACCCGTCCTAGGTAGATCAGGTCCTTCGAAGGCTGCAGACCCTGAATTGGGATACTGTCAGGGTCTGCGTTCTTTTCTGTTTTATTTTTGGTTTGAGTTTTTTTTTCTGCCATTGGAACCGGCATTCCTCATGACATCCACCAGATGTCGCCAACATGCAGAGCCCCTGGGAAGCTGCTGAGTTCAACCCGTCTACACACCTGCAGCTTGTTTTGAAGGGCGTGGATTATGGATTTAAGCAGCAGCTCCTCTTCTTCTCATCGCCTGAGTGTTTGCTTACTTCGGTAACAACTCATTCCAGAAATAGGCTCTCTGTGATCTGCTCCGCTCTAACCCTTTGTTGTCTTCCTCGCCAGATATCCTGCTGTTCTCTCGCGGTTCCGGCGAAGAACAGTCCTTCCCAAATTCCGTGTGAGTCTGTGCCTCCCTCATTGTGGATTACCTACCTCCTGTGTCCTCCCTCGACGCTGTCGGTGCTACCGGTCAGACGCCACTCCTCGTGTGCTCACCTTTTCCTCTCGTCGATCCCTCTCCGGTGGAATCCCCTTCCTTCCAAGTAAGACAGACTCTGAATCATTCCTGAAGGATTCTCACCTTACTATTCTAACCCGGCTTCTCCTGTTGGTAGCAAGACGACCCGGTCATCAGCTCCAGTATTCTCTTCCTGACCCCTCCCCTGACTTCAATAAAACGTATTATTGTGCACTTTATCGATCTCTTCTGCTTGTGTTCTTGCATGTGGGTTCGTAAACTGAAACTCAACATGACAGATACAGCCACTAGCGGAACAAGTCAGTCGGCCCGGGGGGCGGGGCTAATGACCGAGCCCTTTAAACCCAAATAATAAAGCTCATTTAACTTTACAACATAGACATGCCCACAACAGCGGAGCTTACAAGTTTCACCACCACTGAGAGCGACTATGTCATTCTGAAATCCATCTGACATGAAGTTAGGCCTAAACTATCCACGTCATTTTAATTATCGGCATTATCTTTCCGACCTTTTTCTCTTTCTGTTAATGACACTGAATGGAAAAAGGCTAAACTCCGGTGCTCTCCACTGCCCCCCCCCCTCCTCCTCCTCCCTTAGTGTAATGTCCAGCGCAAACTACACGATCTTAGTGCTGTCGGCCGATTGTCGGCCCATTTTCAAAACCTGAGATCACACATTAGCCGACAGAAATCCTAGGTATGACGGTTTGATCGGGTTCAATCCTGCCGTGTGGTGTCCAACAATGGGCACAAAATAATGGCTACAAGTCCAGTGAACTAATTTTAAAACCAGGCATTAATCAATGCTTTACTACAATCTACCTGCAATGCATGTGGCTAGTGTTGAGGAAAAATGATTATTTTTAGTGCTTAATACAGTTAATCTTACGGCATGTGTAAAAGGTATATTCAACACTCTTATTTTGAACAAATTTCTTTATTTTGAACAGGTTTGTGTTAAGGATTCAAAATTAAACCAGATGACCAAGCATTCAGACAACAGGGGCCAAATGCAGATCTCTCAATGGGGTCTCCCGCTGTGCGGCCAGAGCACAGGAGGCCATAAAATTAGCATATCCTGCAGGGCAGAATCACTGGAGCTTGGGGGAGAGAAGCCTGTTCTGTTCACAGCAGATCAAAAGCCTTCCAGAAACCAACATCTGGGATGGTGTGAAACTTAATACAACATAGAAGGTTGAAACCGCTAACATTTAATTTCTAAGACATTTTTCTAAGTATTAATACCATGTTTTTATTGAAGATTGTATTATCTCATTTTAAAACTACTAATCTAGTAAATGATGAATGTATTTGAAAATTGTACTATCTGTGACTATATCAGAATCAAATGGAAATTGTTTGAATGAAAATGTTTTGTTTAGTATTAGAAAATTGCTCAGGAATTATACCTCATTTTGTTCTGTTGATTTTATGTGTTATTTTTGGCAGGACTCAATCTTTTGAGGTGCTGACTGTAGAGGAGCAAAACTGGGGTTTATAAAGATAACCTTTCCTTGAACCAAAATTACTGGATTTAAGAACCACAGGGGGTCAGGACGCAGCTGTTGGCTCTTTTGTTTTTAGCAGAGAGCAAATGGTCTTTGATCTTTGGCGTAAATTAGGGGGAGTTCCTAAGTTTCTCTGAGTGCCTAAGGGAATTTCCAGTTGGCTGACGAGAGCTACGCCTTAAGTGAATATATTAAAAAGACAAGACACACCTTTAGTATAAGACTTCGTGTCAGGAGTAAAAAATTCAGAGCTGCCACTATTTTGCCTTTTTGCATCGCTCTCTCCAAAGACGCGTCTTTGTTTTGTTTTTTGTTTGTCTTTGTCTTGTCTGTCTTTGTCTGTATAAGGTAAAGAATGTATATCTCTGTTCCTCTGCAGCTTTGTTGTTGATTCATACGTTGCTTTGTATGGGATTAAACTCTGTGATTCTGTGACGTCAACACGCAGTGTTGTTGTTTTCCTTGTGGCTGCACGTCGCCTGCTGAGAGGACCCGGAAGTTTAAGGAAGAGAGAGCCAAACGTTTTGTCCAAAGTTAATTTATAAATTATTCTTCCTTAATACTAGTGTCAGCGTAAAGTCCTGACTGAATGAAAATCATTAGAACCTATTTAGGTCACGTTAACGAAGAACAGCTGAAAAGTTACCGGGTTTATCAACTGCGGTAGCAATTTCGCTCCAACTCCTCCTCTTGTCATTTCTATATTCTTTGCATGTTGAATAAACATTAATGTTGTTTCCACATATCATCTCCAATGTCCGCTGGACTTCGGGTCGCGCCGTGTCAGCTGTTTGGGATTCCCCGACGTAATTTCCCCTCAGAAAACACGGAGGGAATCCGCGCTTTCTGATTGGCTACCTGTCACATTCAACAGGTGTCGTTAAAGCTCCCAGTCGGGGAAAACCCCTGATTTAGATCGGAGCGGCCATGACGATCTACAGTAACACACCACACAATCTTAGAAAGACCAACGTTCTAAGATTGTCTAAGGGGAAAAATAGGAGCAAAAAATCGTGTAGTGTGAACTATTGCATCAGGTAGTCGATGTGCCCGTCTTCCCTATTTAAATCTAAATATTACTGAAGGGCAACATAATATACAGACTTCATAATCTGCACTCTTTTGGTTGAATGCAGTATTTATTTCCACTTTGGCTTTATGTTGTTTAGTTTTTTTTCAAGTGTGTTTTTTGTTAATGGAGACTGAGAATCCATTTTATTTTTGTTTTTGGTTGTTTTATTTTGTTTATCAGCTCCAGTGTTAAGTGTTCTTTTGAAAATAAAGTGTATCTATCTTTGACAAGAAATCGCATGCATTATTACGTCATTTTCATTAAATCAGTGTAAAAAGGTCTTCAAACAATATTATCGTTTATCGCAATAATTTTTGAGACAATTAATCGTTCAGCAAAATTTGCTATCGTGACAGGCCTACATGAAGTACAACAAACCAAGAGAACAGCAGAAACATCAGCATACTAATGATGAAACGACACAAATTCAAAGCAATTCAGAACCGCGGATGGATTCGGATCATTTTTAAAACTTTATCAATTTCAGAGCCTGAAGCCTATTAACTATAAACGCCATGCTGCTGTCTTGACTCAAAAACGCTCAACCCAAACTGTTGAAAGTGACTATAACTCAGCCTTCAGTCCCTGACATCACTGCTGTACCACCGACAGAGAGAAAAGGGGATGTAAACTAGACGGCTGGGCTGATCCAGTTTACAATCAGTCTACAGTTAACTCACACTTTGTGAATAATGTCAGAGTTGCTACCTGTAACCAGTCCGGCTCCTTCGCTGGGCTGGATGTTTTGGTGGGTCTGAATCGCTGCCAACAAAAAAGTTCGGTTCATCTCCAAGACGAGGAACAAAATATGCATCCAGTTTTTGGCTTTTCCTTGCTCTATTTTTCCATCCTTTTCACTTTGCCGCTCCATGGAGCTCCACTCATGTTAACTTAGTCTGTAGAAATGCTCTAGCTAGTTTACCATCTGTTGCCAAATGACTGATGATGACGTTGGTGGACAGCTGGTGACAAGCTTTACCCAGAATACACTTGGAGACAATATGGACGATCCATATTGTTAAATGTAAGTTAAATGTAATTTAAAGTTAAATGTAAATAAAGCCAGTCATGTAGCACAACATTTTACACCCACTATGTCACATTTTACACCCACTAGGTCTTGTAAAGTTTTTAGCAACCATGAGTCAACAATGACTGGGGCAGCCTACTATATAATCTAATATATAATCTACTGGGGCTCCATGTTATATAATCCTACATACATCATACTCAACAGGAGAGGGCCCGCTTTCTCCAGCTCTCATCAGACGTGGTAAAGGCTTGGATCCCTGAAGTCATATTCTGCCTCCCATCCGGGCCCCTCTAGGCCCGGGCGGGCCAGGGACCCGCCACACCCCAGCTCCCCCTGAAGCTCCGTCCCTGGATACAGCTAAAGTTTAAGTGAGCAGAGAGTTCTGCAAGAGCGCCAGGAGAAAGGTTTGAGTAAACATTACAAGTTTTGAGAAGAAAGACCTAATCCTGCTTTCAAAATTAAAATGCAAGCAAAAGTATTACAAGCTTTCAGACTGAAAATGTGTACTTTTGAATTATGGCAGAAAAATTCCCCCATAATTTTGTCACTTGCTCACCCACGGGTGTGTGGGAGAGAGGCTCTCCATCTCAAGTTTATCTATCAGTTAGTGTTTCATGCAGTCTCTCCAGGACACCCACCACATATGGAATGTCCTAAATACTTGCACCTGCCGAAATGTTTGATTACGTTAATACCTTTTATTGTTACGTATTATTATTGATAATAATTTAGGTAAGCTGTTGGAACTATGGTAATTCCTTGCAGGGCTCCAAAGGACTTTGGATATTTTCCCATGCACATATGGTTTAGCTTTGAAGTATTTTAATCAGGCATCTTGACAAACACCTAACCCACAACATTGTCACCAGTTTGTATAATATAGTTATCATGTTATTGTTATAGTGTTCGAAAACATATTCCTCCAGGACAGCAGCCTACCGATCAGCCAGACGTATGAACACGTGTCTGATCTATGATCAGTGGTCTGTGGTGACGTAATTGAAGGACACTTTTCATAATAGACTTCCGGTCTACTTATTAATAAGATTATACGTGCCGTTAGTCACAGTAGCAGCAAGGTTAATAGGTGGTGGGTTGATAACACTTGCTCTTTGTTACGGCCAGCGGCAGATATAAAACCTGATGAACATTTAGTACACCAACGATCATTTTTAAGCCCGTGCCACCAGAAAAACACTCTTCCCGTTAACAGCTCCCTTTTAGTTATTTTAAAATTTACTATTTAAATGGGATTTGTTTCCGTGTGAAGAAGCTAAACACCACTGAACTAAACTCCCCACTAGTTTAATGTGCTAGAATACGCTTCACACTTTAGTCAGAGTATTCATACTCACTTGTAAGTCTGTCATTTTCAGTCACGATCCTCAACTGCTGTATGAATCTACTGACGACGTGCAACCAGCCGACAATGGAGGGTTAGCTCAGCGCTCCGTCCTTCTTTCATTGGGACCACAGTTCAAAGTTTAGACACGCCTTTCCGAGCACTATTTTTTTAATTTAACTTTATTGTTACAACATTCGTTTGCAAAACTTGATGCAGCTGTTTTACACTGACATCTAAGCATGAAAGATTAAGCATGTATGAAACGTGTTTAATAATAATAAAAAAATCACCTGACCGACAAGAGTTTAATGCTTGATGTTACTATTTCGTAGTTGCAAATAAATACGTCAAATAAATTGAAAATCTTAATTTTTTCCCATTCATTTCAGAGAAGGGAATTCATATATTATATCGATTTATTGCACATAAGAAATCAAGCTTTATTTCTTGTAATTTTGGAGGTTATTATTTTACACATAATAAAATATAACGTCCCCAACTTTCCCCCCTTTGCTCCTCCTCCCCAAGAAATGCTCTGTTGAACAGACATAATTCAAGATGTTCAAGTATTTCTTTAATAACTACTAAATATATTTAGTTTGTAGTAACGGTCTTTACATTCATTACAGTAAACAACTGTTCTACAGACAGATCACAATTTTAAAAAGAAAGCAGCAAAAACTATCAACCTATTGGAAAAGGATACAAAAGGAAATGACTACGTGCCTGGGCACTATAATGCCCTTAAAGCCATCTTTAACAATAACAGGTATATTCCAGAAAAAAAATTAAGATTACAGTAAGATTTATGTCTTAAAGACATAAATTTCTTTGTTCCCGCAAAGAAAATGATCACAGTCTCATGGCTGAAACTTCAGCCCCCAACAATCTGTCAGTGGAAGAATAGAGTGAGGGAGTGAGGGAGGGAGGGAGGGAGGTGTACCACATGGAACAAATTACAGCTAAACTACAGATGGAAAGTGACATCTTCTTAAAAAAATGGTCCCCAATTCAAACACTCATTTCAAAACACAGCTGATGGAGATTACATTGATAAAGAGATTCTCACTTGTTTTTTGGGTTTTTTTAAGACTGTGGACAAACAAAGCCTCTTATGGAGCACAATATGTGAGGTTGTACATGTAGTTTGTAAAACATATTATATGTATGATGTATGTAATATGACTCACACTGGAAAATCTGAATAAAAAGTAAAAAAAAAAGAAAAAAAAAAAGAAAGAAAGCAGTGGTACACCGATTGCAAGTTTCTGGGTGATCACCGATCTTTAAAAAACCTGACTTGCTGATTTTTTTTGTGTGTGTGCAAAATGTAGCGAAAAGGTCACTAAGTTGGCAACCATCTCGCCTGAAAAGTTCACTGGATATAGGTACCAGCACCCCTCCTGACCCCACTAGGTACAGAAAATGGATGGAGTTGTCATCCATGAGGTAGGTGACTGCACAGGTAGATGACCTGGTGGGTGGGACCGTCCATCAACCTTCTCTCATGGTGGACAGTCACAGTGATTTATATACAGTATGTGTGCATGTTAATGTGCACCATAATTAACCATAATTAAGAAGGGCCCGCACCTTGTCTCAAGTCCAGGGGCCCACATCCTCCTAAATCCGGCCCTGGTAACGGCATTCTCTGATTTTATGGATAATGTAATGTTTTGGTTGCATGAAGCAAGCGATCCATATACTGAACAGAAAAATAATGTTGATGATGATCAAATTGTTGTAGATATGGATTAAATAAATCCTGAAGACAGTGTCTCTAATATTTCAAGTGTAAAGCCACGTTCAAACACATCTTCACAGCAGTCTCGGACTTCATTCACCTCTTCTGCACGCATTAAAGCTGCGGCTGAAAAGGCAGAGCGCTCATGGAGCAAAAAACATCTGATCGAAGCTCAAGAGGAAAACCTGAGAAAAGGAAAAATTACCCTTGGAAAAAGAGTTGGCAGTAACTAATGCAAAGCTTCATGTTTTAAAAATAAATTCAGTTCTGGTTCTAAACGATCTGGTGGAATGAACTCTTATTTTGAAAGAGTAAATAGCTAGTAAATAGTAAAGGACTCTCCCTGCTATATCCCCGTGCTGGCGAGTTTGTTCTAAAAGAAAGAGTTCACTCTGTTGCAAATCCTTCATCTCACTCTCCTGTCGTCAGACCTAAGCAAAGGCAGAAACAACTTCAAATGGATCAGATGAGAGTAAAAGTTGATGTTTCAGCTCAAGCAACACAGCAAACTCAATTTCAGTTTGACTGAGGACTGTCAAAATGATATTGTGAACATCATGCAAAGACAAAATGACATCACTGCCTTACTTGTAAAACAAAACTTATCGTCTGTTCTCCCATCCAGAAACATCCCTGTGTTTGATGGGGACCCCCTGCAGTACAGATCATTTATGAATGCCTTTGAAAACGGAGTGGAAGCTAAAACTGACAACTGGAGCGACTGTTTGCACTTCTTAGAGCAGATCACTAGGGGGCAGCCTAAAGATCTGGTGCATAGGTGCTCAAGTCCAGTTCTCCAGAGCTACCGTCCTGCAACTTTTAGATGCATTCTTACTCCAAGAGACCAGGATCAGCTCTGAACATACCTGCTATTGAGCCATTCATTTGAATCAGGTGTGTTGGAGCAGGGAAGCATCTGAAAGTTGCAGGATGGTCAATCTCGAGGACAGGACTTGAGCACCCACGATCTGGTGCATAGTTGTCAGCATTTATCTCCTGAGCAAGGTTATTCAAGGTCAGTTATCTTCTTGAAGAACATTTTGGAAATGAAAATAAAATTGCTTCTACATATATTCAGATAATGAGTTGGACACCAATTAAAGGTGACGATGTAAAAAGAGCAGAGTAAAAGTTGCAGAGCAGTGCCTCCACAGCAGGGGTCTCAAACTCCAGGCCTCGAGGGCCGCAGTCCTGCAGTTTTTAGATGTGCCACAGGTACAAAACACTGGAATGAAATGATTTAGAATAGAATAGAATAGAATTCAACTTTATTGTCATTGCACTGTCACAAGTACAAGCAACGAGATGTAGTTTGCATCTAACCAGAAGTGCTCTACGAGATATAATATTTATTTATAATGACCTCCTCCTTGTGTAGATCAGTTTTCCAGAGCCTTAATGACCTAATTATTCTGT
Source organism: Xiphophorus hellerii (assembly GCF_003331165.1). NCBI lineage: Eukaryota > Metazoa > Chordata > Actinopteri > Cyprinodontiformes > Poeciliidae > Xiphophorus > Xiphophorus hellerii. The sequence continues at coordinate 256,763 of NC_045678.1, forward strand.
TCAGGTGTGGTGCAGCAGAGGCACATCTAAAAGTTGCAGGACTGCGGCCCTCGAGGACTGGAGTTTGAGACCCCTGCTCCAGAGCATCAGGAAGAGATTTGAAAAGGATGTTCACTACAAGGAGGAATACACTGCATGTGTAAACAACATGCTGCAACAAGGATATGCTGAAGCTGTACTAGCAGATGAGCTACAGAAAGGTGATGGACAACTGTGGTACATTCCTCATCATGGAGGTTCATCTGTAGAAGAGGCCCAGTTTCCACTATCAGATCTGATTATACCACAAATTTTGTTGCTGCAAATCGAGAGCTGAACGAGAATTTGGCTGAACTGAGCCATGCTAAAATTCAAAATGCTTTTGTCCAGGACAGACTCAAATGGAACTTTAACATCCCAGCAGCCTCTCATCAAGGTGGAGTTTGGTAGTGTCTGATTCATTCCATAAGAAGTATTTTAGTCTCACTTCTTAAAGAGCAAGTTTTGGATGCTAAAGGACTTCAAACTATCTTTTGTGAAGTTGAAGCCATATTAAACGACAGACCCATTACCAAAGTTTCAGATGACTCAAATGATTGTGAGGTACTCACACCCAAACATTTGTTGTTGCTGAAAAACAAACCAGTTTTGCCACCAGGATTGTTCAACCAAAAGGATCTTTATGTCAGGAAAAGGTGGAAACAAGTGCAATACATGGAAGAGCTTTTCTGGAAAAGATGGCTTTCTGAGTACTTACCTCTGATGCAGGAAAGACAAAAATGGGCGTAAAGGACTAACAAATGTCTTATTCCTGGAGATATTGTCTTAATTACAGACTCCACAGCTCCAAGAGGATCATGGATGATGGCCAAAGTCTTGAGTGTAAACCAGGATGCAAAGGGCTTGGTGCGTTCTGTACGATACAAACAAAGACCAGTGTTTTGGAACGACCTGTGACCAAACTTCTTTTGCTACTGGAAGCATCCTCCTGAAGAATTAAGAACATGTTTGAGGAAATAGCCTCTATTCCTTGTTAAAGTAATTGTGACAGTATTCACAATTAGGGGCCGTAGTGTTGGAGCTATTTATCCGTTATTTCTTTATCAATTTGAATTTTGCCAGTTTGTTCTTGGTTTACTTTATATATTTTGTATTATTTACAGAGTTTATTTGTAGGTTAATAATTGTCAATTTTATTTATTTTTTGTTTCATTATTTTTGTTATTTGTTTTTCTAAGTAAGACAGGAAGAGCTGCGGGTCCATTTTTTCTAGCAGTATAGAGATTGGTATAGGACCAGCATGCATTGGGTTTGGGGCCTATGGTTTGTTACCAGAGCAGGAGAGGCAGCAGGAAAACAATGAAAAGTTTGAATTTTGTTATTTGCTTGCCAAACTGTTGAAAATGAACAATATAAAGCAACTTTCAAATTTTGGACATTTGACTTCTTTTGCTTGAATATGAAACTTCCCCCAGTGCAGCAGTAGTCGCTCATTGATTGAACTTTTATTGGATGTTTGGCACAAGCATTTAATATAACATGATCAGCAGATGTTAAATAATAATTTTCCCACCACAGTCTCATCATCAACAATAAATCCTGTGATTTTGGTCATGTTTGCTCATTATTTGCCAGAGTTATGAGGGGGAAACCAGATATTTCAGCTGCCTGAAGTAATCCGTTCCCCCTCCATTTCATAGGAACAAATTACTTTACCAGCAAGTCTTGAACTGTGTTTATTCCTCTCTTCATGAACAATAAATCCTGCAAGTTTGAAAACATTTGCTCAATATCTGCCAATGTTATGAGGGGGGAACCAAATATTTTAGCTGCCTGAAATAATTGGTTCCCCTGTTCAAAGCTCTTTGGAGGGGGGACAGGTTATTTAAGGCAGTTGAAATATTTGGTTCCCCCCTCATAACTTTGGCAAATAAAGAGCAAATCCTAAAGATTTCTGGTTGATGAAGAGAAGGAATAAGCATTTAAAGACTTGCTGGTAAATCAATTTGTTCCTATGAAATGGAGAGGGAACGGCTTATTTCAGGCAGCTAAAATATGTTGTTCTCCCCTGATAAATCTGGCAAATAATGAGCAAATGTTTTCAAACTTGCAGGATTTGTTGTTCATCGAGAGGAATAAGCACAGTTAAATTAATTTAATCCTATAAAATGGAGGGGGAACCGATTATTTCAGGCAGCTGAAATTCCTCCTGCCCCCACTTTTACTTTGGCAAATGATAATGAGCAAATGTTTTAAAAATCTCAATGATTGCTATACTTACTATAGCAAATACTATAGTATAGTAAGATTGAGCCAGCAAAAATGAACAACTAGAACTGTCTTTTATCCAGAAAATTTTACATTAGAACGGGATTTTCCAAAAATCCTACACTCATCTTTTCAGGAAGTAATCTTTGTGCCCTGCTGTCAGCCAGCTTCCCTCCTCTTATATTAGCACAAAAAAAATTGTAAATACATACAATGTGTTGGGAAACTGTGTTTGGTTACTGACCTTTATTCGTCAGGCTTAAGTGATAAAAGTAGGAAAAAGACCGATTCTCTTTGCGATTTAAAACCCCCCAACACAAAACAGTGTAAGAAGACCCCGTTTATTTATTTATTTTACAATTTTGTTATTGCTTCTTTTTTAAACAGCAGCTGCCGATTAAACTGAAAGTTACAACCCTGACATGATTATGTGACTTGTTTTACCGAGAAATCGACCAGAAGCGCCGAGAAATGAACGGATCCTCTCTGGCGGCAACAGGAGGAACAGAATTTCACACAAGATCTCTTTCCTGTGTCCCTGCATGAGGTTCAAGAAACTTCAATCCAACATGACAAACATAAAATAAAAACCTCAAATCAGGATATAAAAGGGAATTTTATCCTCATACTCTGTAATGTTTCACTGACACTATGCTTTATTTGTAAAATTTCCTTTAAGATTAATAAAGTATATTAATTCATTAAACACACCTGAGATGTTTGCCACGTATCGCTGCATATTATTATGTCAATAGAGGTCCTGTTGACTGAGGACGTCCTCCACACCGCCAGGTGGAGACACTTAAGAGTATGAATCCACTCGACAAGGTGGAAGGGATCATGGATTGATTCGTCTGGTCTTAAACTTATAGTTTCTGTTTTCCACATGAGTAGAGGCTTGTTTTTATACTTTTAAACACACTTTTTGTGTGTGCTCTTCTGGACGGATGGCCGGTGAAAGATTATCTCATCCGGAGGAATTGAACGTTCCAGCTGTGGTCACAGTTCGCCTCATCAGGTCATTTGAACAAAGAAACTTCAAGCCTGTGGTGTTCCAGCAGGTCAGCCTTAACCAGACCGTGCAGGACTTCATGCGCTGGGTGAGAGACGGTGAGTCGGGGGAGTTGAAAGAGAGACACGTTGACTCGTCGGAATATCCCATTTCTGGCTCAGTTCCAGCTCCAACTTTAAAATCTATTTCCAGTGCAAATGAAAAAGATACTTAGCATGTTTGTGGTTATTTTTAAAATCAATTTCGAAGTAATTCCCCTATTCTCAGAACCAGAAATCATTTGTAGATGAAACTTGTTGTTTTACAAATTTAAGCGCATCAGTTCCAGGGAGGTAAATCAGATCTCATTATTGGGGGTCGGCCAAGTTACAGTGAAATGTAACATAAAATTTGGTGTAAAAAGTTTTTAATGTGTTCAACCTGCAGGACCAAAAATGACTAGGAAGAGGTAATGCGCATTAAACATGTTTTTCTCAATAAACAAACTGTTGAGACCCACAGAAGTCAAACTAAGGTTTAAATGTTGTTCAGATACGAGTTTGGTTCAGTGTCACTGATCTAATCTCTGCTACACAAGTGTAAAGCTCTAAATAAAAAGCTTTAATGAGTGACTATTTAATGAAATTCCTCATGAATATTAATTTATTGTAGTGGCTCTCAATACAAGTTATGGGCTATTTAAATTATAACTTCTTAAGTTGCTTTAATTTTAAACCTTTTTTTGGTTTTCTCATGTCCTGGATGGCTGAGAACCAACAAGTAGATAGAAATAATGAATATATGGGAAGTATCATAACTTAAAGATAATGCTCAAAGTACCAAGGTTTTTCTGGAAAAATATCCAAATTTTATTTTGTGGATTTAAAGGCTCTACGTTGATTATAGTAAGAAATAAAGGCATACCAACATTTCTGTTTTTCTTTCTGCTCTATCTCTTTTTTTCTTAGATATTTTTTTTATTAAAATGACTATTTTTTGTCTCATGAAGTGAAAAAGTTATTTGCAAAACAAACTTATTTGTGCATGTCAGAAATCTTTGGTGTCAATTTTCTAATTTTTGGTTGCGCTTCTCTGCACTCTGCTGGTTGTTCTGGAATAGGGAATTAGGAGAACACCAACTTAATTTCATAACATAACACAGCAAAAGGCATATTACATATAATTCAAAAGAAAACTAAATACAAGAGACACAGACACACCAATTAACACTGAAAAAAGGCAGAAATTATGTGAATATTCTTCCTCGGCCTGTGATCTACCAGCTTGGATTTTCATTTTGCAAATGGAAGAAAATATATATTTAAGAGTTACATTGTCTCTCCTCATCCACAGCACTGATTATGTGCTTGGTAAATAAATAATCTGTCAGTTTTTTAACACATATTTCCTCCAGATACATTTGGTATTTTGCAACTCAACAAAAGAGTGATGGTTAATGAATTCAACATAAGGACAGGCGAATATTACACAAGCCTAGTATATTCACTTTACCTAATGCTAACATTAGCTAGCCTGATATGATAACAGGGACCGCAGCAGACAAGACTGTCGTCATAAGTTGTGTAAGATTTCTTCTTTGAAACAGGGTGGACACTTTAGTAGCTGTTAACGGTGTAATTTTGTAACGATTACTTACCATTCACATTCTGTGTCCCGTCACTGAAGCAAAGCAGCAAGCCCTGCAGTTTGGGACAGAGTTCTGAGGTGGGGGAGAGTCAGAGTCTTCACTTGAGTCAGCGCTAACCAATAGGAACACATCTTACATTGTTCGTCTTTCAGCCCTGCCCAGGATGTTCATGTGAGATTCGCAAGCAAAAGTTTGAGAAGCGCAACCAAAAATTAGAAAATTGACACCAAAGATTTCTGACATGCACAAATAAAAGTTTGTTTTGCAAATAACTTTTTCACTTCATGAGACAAAACATAGTCATTTTAATAAAAAAAAAGTTATTTAAACAATTTTCTTTGTTATAAAAAATCATTACAGTTCCAAAAGTTTTGATCACAGTTTTATTTTTCTAAATATAGATTAGGTTTTTTTGAATGAATAATTGTGAACCAAATGTAACTCCATATAAATGTGCCTTATATACATATTACCCAGAAAGACTTAAAAAACTTGGAAGAAAAATATATCCTGACAATTTTTTTGTCTTTTGTTGTGTGTCAAATTTCAATATAAAAACTGCTTAATTATTTTAGCCTTTCAACATCTTCTATTTGTGCACTCTATTACTTCCATGGTTTATTTTTATTTAATAGATGGGAGCATCCAGGACTTTTTATTACTAACCTTAAACACAACACTTTAAGTTGAGACATACATTTCTTCTAGATATTGCCACAAGGGACGGACTTCCTCCTCCTTTCAGAAAGTATGGATACGGTATGTTTGTTTTATTATTTTCACAATAAGTTTCTGAAACAAAGTGTAATTGATTGTCAGTAGTGTTCTGCCATAATGCAAGATTCCACATTTTCAGTCTGAAAACAGGATTTTATGTCTTTTGTTTTCAAAACTTTTAATGCTTTTGCTTACATTTTCATTTTGAAAGCAGGACTTTATGTCTTTCTTCTCAAAACGTCTCACATCAACGCTCACACTTACTCTATGCTCGGACTCTGCTCGCTTATGAAACATGGAACCATAATTTGTAGATTTGGAGGATGTGCAAAGAAAGATTCCAAAAATATAAATATATTCATTCTACTTTGAAGAAGTTGCATGAGGTATTTTAAGAAAAGACTCAAAATGGTTCCTATTCAAAAGTATAAGGATGAACAGGGGTGATGAATTTGGCTGGGAATTACAGCACTGTGGATGACTTGGGCAATTGGGTGCAGGTTTTTGTATGTGTGTGTAAATGTATGTGGGTGTGTAAATAGGTACAGTATATATTATTCATGTATATATGCAGGTAAATACATATGTATATATATGGATGGGTGTATGACTTTCATCTGGTTCAGGAAATATTATAGTTATTATTATTGTTTTATTTTTTTGGAAAGGATACTGGAAACAGGAAGACTATTCTATGAATTAATGGATGGAAAAGGAATATGATTATATAAGTTAAACTTCATCATACTCCTTTTCAGACTCTCAGTCACAGAATAACTGGTGTATTTACATTTATTTGACAATGTAAATTTGATAGTAAGATATTGTATTTACACTTAGAAACATGAAAGTCTTTATTATTATTGTGTTTTATTGGTGAAATGTCTGTCTGAAATAAAAAAAAGCAAAAAAAAAGCAAAACCAACAACACTGTCAATGTCTGTGATTATTCCTTATTTTTTATATAATATTGTGAAATTTATCTTTGTGACAAAGATCCTCTATGTATGTTATTTATTTGAAATAGAGTAAAAAAAGTAAAAACAATATGTTTGACAGTAGGGCTGGAGGATATGAGAAACATCTAATATCCTGATATATTTTTGCTATATCATGATACACAGTATATTTCACGATATTTTGAAATGAGCTCCAATGTTATTTTAAACTATAGACCCCTTGCAGCAGGATGTCACCCAAGCAAGTTCCCGCCCTCATTTCTCTGCTCGACATATGAAATAAAAAGGGATGCAGTAGTTTGCTATGAATTGTCTACACTATGACTCGATAACAAGGTCAGAAAAAAGTCTTAATTAAGAACAAAATAGCGAGAGAGAGAGGAAAGTAGGTCAGTTACTTGCTTGACTTTGACAAACTTAACTTGGATGTGCTGTGGAATAAGGTGTTTTGGTTCAGCTTAAAAATAAAAAAGGTGACCTACACACAAACTGACATCAGTAGAGCAGGTGTTTAATTTAGCTAATCAACTAGGTTGGCTAATAATAGCAGCTTTTTATTACTGTGGCTAATCTATCACAGCAATCACTTATTAATAATCGCAAAATACACATCAAGCCTAAAAACCCAAAACTGTAGCTGAATGTTCTGCTCTATGTGGGGGAAATGTTTGAGTGTTTTTTGTGCTGAATCCTGATACATAAAGTTGCGTTGTCAGTTGCTATGGCAACGTGTAGCGTAAAGTCGACACGGACAGCGAGAAAGAAGAATGAGTGGTTTTCAGTTATTTTTCCCATTTCATAGCACTAAATGAATCTGACCTACATCTCCAGGTTTCACTTTAAAAAACTTAAGAGATCAGCATGATTTTGTTTAGTATTCTGTTAAAACTCAACATAGCTCTAATTCTGTTATTTTGTATTTTCAGACACTATGAAGATCATTCATCAAGCTCACAGTTCAAAGGTATTTGTCTGTTGGAAAGTCACGCAATGCAACATCAAAATGGTTTGTTTCTAAATAAAAAAAGACTTCTCAGATTAAGATTTATAGAGATAGTGTTGAATTATGTTGCTTAACCCCTTAATCCTCGCCCCCCAAATCACCAAAAACAGCTGAGAAGGTACACCCAAATTAAATCAGCTGCTATTCTTGAACACTTTGGAGTACATGCAAAAGCTTAGTCTCTCTATGAAGATGACAAGATAAATTTTCTATTTTAGCAGTCAAAAATACTATAATTATAAGTAGTTTGTAGCTATTATGTTTGTAACACAAAGAAAATTGAAAATTTTGCTTCACCCATATTTTTCATTTTTATTTCTTGTAAATGCACATTGAGTGTTGAATGTATGGACCGGAAAATACAATAAATCTGTAGAATAAAGTATTCTGCTCGTGGATTTCAAGATTGATCAAAATAGCCCAAAAAAGAAATGTCATTTTGGACATGTTTATTTTAGAGGATGTACATGTGTTGTCCAAGTGTGCCATTTGGAGTCTCCATTTGGAGTCTCCAAATGTGACACTTGGACAACATCTATATACAAACTTCAAATGACTGTAACTCCTCAGTGCTTCAACATACAGTCATCAATGAGGCTCTAATGCAGTGTTTCTCAATTCCGGTCCTCAGGCCCTCCTGCCCTGCATGTTTTAGGTGTTTCCCTTCTGCCACACACCTGGATTGAATCTTTGGGTGATTAACAGGCTTCTGCAGTACTTGGTGGCTGCAGAAGACGTCATGCAATCATTTGAATCAGCTGTTCTGGTATAGAGGCACATCTAAAACATGCAGAGCAGGGGGGCCTGAGGACTGGAATTGAGAAGCACTGCTCTAATGAAAGATAATGACCAGAGGAATCCTCTGGTCATTATCTTTCAACATTACTGATAGTGGAAATTACTTATAATTATATAAATAAAATAGCATATCTGGGGGGGCAGAGGAGGTTAGCATACAGTCAGACCTCCTCCCCCTTCTTTCAATACACTGTCCATCCCTGCCCCCATCCGGCTGGCCCACCCCCCAGCACTCAAACGGTACGCTAGCCCCTCCCTCAATGAAGGTGGTCCTTCATTGAGGTGGTGAAGGACCACCTCAATCCACTGTGGATTGAGGTGGTCCCCCCTCCTTCTTCGCCCTCCCAATGGTACGCTCACCCCCCCAGTCCCCTCCCTAACAATACGCTAGCCGACTCACCCTCTCTCCTTTGCCCCCGGGTCCCCCTCCTGCTTAGATCCCCCTTCCCCTTCTAACGATACGCTAGCACCCCCTGCCCCCCCTCAGTCCACCTGACCAGTCCACCTAACCCGCACCTGTTCCGGTGCAGGTCAAGGGGTTTTAAATGAAATAAACAAATACATGTTTTTGGTATACAGCAATGTATCTAAAAAGTGCTTAGTGGCCTTAGTGTTTTACGTTTCCATGTTCTAATGGCGACTATGTTCCATCAAAGCCTGGAAATGGCCACCTAAAAAATTGCATGCAGCTGTAAGAGCTTCTTGTTTTGGAGAGCTTTCCAGCTGCCCATAGAAAAATAAAGAAGAGCTTATTTTTTCTATGGGAAGCTTTTACATCATTTCAAATTCATTATCACAATCACATCTATAACTTCTTTTGCTTCTCTGATTTAGCATTCATTTATATTATTGATACAATAACTTATCAGTTTCTCTTCTTATAATCATTATGTGAGTAAATATAAGTGATCTTCTGAAAAGAAAACAGGAAACATCCATGATTCTAATTATTTGAAACCAAAGTTACAGTTGTTCATTCTTAAAAGAAAAATATAAGTATTCTGCATTGGGTCTTATTCAAATACTCAATTTGTTTAGACTTAATTCTTTAAAACTTTCATGCATTGAAATAAGGAATAGTCACAACTATTTTTATAAATCCGCAAGCTGGAAACTTCATCTTTTTTCAGGAAGCCTGTTGTTCCTGTTTCATGACTTTCTTTCTGCCTGACTATGATTTCTTATGATTAAATACAAAAAGAAATATAATTAAAGTTTGCATGAGACAAAACAACAAAAACAACCTGATTTTATTGAAATTTGAGTCTACTGTTGGGTCTAGGTGTTACTTTGTGTGATTAAATTTAAAATTAACTTCATGTATTGTTACTGCTACGCTAAAATCTCCAGCATGGGGCTGATTTTGGGTTTTCTTGATAAGTACTTCATAGAGTACTCTGTGAAGTACTCTATAAGTGTGTACTTCAAAGAGTACACACTATGAACACATTTCATAAGTGCACAGAGGATTACAAACCTTCACAAATGTGAGAATTGGGGCAGGACGCCTCTGGGTTGTAATTTTGACATCCAAAATGTTACTAAAAAGTACAGCTATAACAAGGAATTGATTTTAAATGTACAGTATAGGTATTTTAGATTTCCAAAGTTGTTGCAGGGGATACTTGGCTGTTCAAATATTTATGACTTGGTGAATACAGAGTAAAATTTGATAGTATGTACACATGTATTCCAGAGCTGAGAATGTCACTGGTGTGTGTCTACTCTCTGTTCAGTAATTAGAGTAATTAGGGAAAGCTGCAACATTTACAGACTGTCTGAAAAATGGAGTGATCAAATAAATCCAGGACCTGCAGCAAACCAGCTTTCAAAAACCTGTTGAAGGCTGGTAAACTGTGGTTACGTCTATTTTTGCTGATATCACTTAACTAAGCAGTTTGACAGTGTAAGGTATGGTTTGTATTAAACCTGTGACAGGTTATTCTTTCAGAGTACACCATATCGGGTTTCAGCTAGCCAGACTTTCTTTACGACAAACAAATCTGTTTTGCACAAGATAAACTTATACAAAAATCAAGATGTGCATAGTATGAATTTTTACCCAAAACTGCTTCTTCAACTACTGATTTAACAGGAAATATTTATTTTAAAGTTATACTTATAAACTGTACACATTTGGTTCTATTATTTCAGACAAGTGAGTTGGTAATGAGTTTGGATGATGATGAAAAGTTAATTTTACAAGATGACCAAACCCTCAAAGCTGCTGGAGTTGGTAAGAACTTTTAATTGCTATCCCTTTTGAATTGTCATTAGTATTTTTTACCCTGAACACAAAGTGAAATGGAATGTTGTAATTATAATTAATTTGGTAACACTTTATTTGACGGTGTGTGAATAAGACTGACACGACACTGTCATAAACATGACATAACACCTGTCATGAACATGAGTAAGTCTTCATGAATATTTATGACTGTTGTCATAAAGTGTCATTCGGTAAATCATGACACTTTTAATACAAAGTTGACATTATTCAAAATGTCTTTATGACAACTTGACATTAAGAAATGATCTGTCATAAATTTGTTTGAAAAATATTACTGATTAAACTTTAAAATTATGTAGCTTTATCTGGTAATATTATATTGCCCTGCCATTTTGCTTAGTCTTAAATTTCTAATTGATCTGAAGTTTTACAGCAAGATGTCTACAAAGCAATTATGAACTTTGCATGTGAAACATTATTTAAGGCTGTTTTTAGTATTGCAATACACCATCTCTACCAGTGAGAGGCAGCAGTGCACGAAGAGGTGTGCAGTGTGTTGGTGAAGAAGAGATCTTCCATTTTGTGGCAAGTACACCCAAGTAGAAAGGGCTGGGGACGGACCACTGTCAGTCTCATACCTCATTTGGAAATAGGACCATTGCACTTCAGAAGTGAAAGGGGCGCTATTTCCTATATTATCCGCAGTCTCCCGTTTTTATTTTCTTTTGAAATCTGTGATATAGCTTCATCTTTAGGAAGGAGTTTCACTCTCAGCATGTACTTGAACTTCTCTCTTTTATTTACTTCAGCGCAGCACACCGTTTTTTACAAATTTCGTAGCTTATTGTGAACTTCTAAATCTGTTTCTTAGTCTTCATCTTTTCGGGCCTGCTACTGCCTCTAGTGGTGTGGGGGTGTTAACACATCTAATATACCGTAATTGCGTCACTAAACTAGAATACCACACAGTCTTTATTATTTACTATTAATTACTGGCGATGTAAAAGATAAATTATCTTCTAAAACAACATATTTTTCCATTTTCTTCAGGATGTAGAGCTAATTAAGTGACATAAACAATACCTTTATACATTATAAATAATATCTGAGTATCTCCATCAATTATAGGAGGAACAAAAGAAATAGGACATGAAAAACAACATGATTAACTATAATAAAAGTACCATTTACAATGTATACATAAGAAATTTAATTGAGCAAAAGTCAATAATAAACACATTAATTAGGTTCACAGACGAATAACCAGGGTTGTTAAACAGATACAAGCAATAATTCACATTATTTTCACTGTGCCATATATATTATTCTGAGACTTTCTGTTGGTAGAGTATATAGGAAAAAATATGGTTAAACTATTTAGTCTTCCAAGGTGGAAATTTTTCTTCGACTCTAAAATGATAAAATAAAACTCATTCAACAGTATTATCAACAATTTGTGCATCGAGTAAAACACTTTGGATGCTATAGGTAAATGCTATTATTTAGTTTGGCTAAGAATAATTATTGCACTGTCAATAAATCACTTCTAATAAATGTTCTATAGTTACCAGAGGAACACAATAATGTCTTCATGAGCTCAAACTATTTTACCTGCCATTAAAATTATTCTTAAAAGATTGTCTGTTAGTCTGCAGCTCATGTGACCAAACCAGCTGAAAAGATGAAAAGTTAAAACACCCAACAGTTAAAACTTGAGCTGAGTTAAAAATCAAGTTAAAATGTTACGTTTTAACATTTTAACTCAACAACCTCTACCTAACTAGAGGTTGTACACTACCTCTAGTTAGGTAACCCCAAGATCACTGAGTCTTGTCAAGTCTGAAAATTTCTGGAAAACCAAGAGTCAAAGTTAGAGAACAAAAACAGCTTTATTACACTTGCAAGCGGAGAGCACTGATCAGTAACATTGTCAGAGAAACTCTGAACTAGACATCGTGATTCCCTATCCTTATACACCGCTTCACAAATCCGAGGGACATATCAGAGGGCGTTAACACATACCCAAGAGGCTTTCAAGATTAGCACATGTACAAAGATGCAATATAACAAACACAGACAGAATCAGCTGCACAGGGTGGATCTATAATTAAGAACAGCTACATCCTCTTTTCTGTTTCCCTGTCAAAGTGTGATAATTATTTATTCTTTGTGTGTTGTCAGGCCTCTGATGCGCAGCAAGAAGCTTTGAAGCAATAGTCTGGTAGGTTGAGTTACTGAGGCCTCTGGTTTGGCCTTTTCCTGTTTTAACCGTTTCCTGTAGAGAGCTGCAGTTTCTGTCTGCAGAGAGACGCAGACAACATTAGCAGAAAACAAACATATAAGTAAAAATAATCCTGTAAATGGTTTAATGGTTTAACTATTTAATAAAAGTAAACACACTGAATAATTATTTTATTCCACAGTCTTCTTAAAAGATAGAGTCTCTGAAAACAGTTCTTAAAAATATAGCCAGTGTTTTCAGCAAAATTGAGCTGACTGTCCAGGAATGACAGAATTAGCCACAGTTTCAACAGGAGTGAAACTGAAACCACTTTCAGGTCTTGTTTATGTCGTTTAATTAGCTCTACTTCCTAAAGGAAATGAAAAGGTATGGCGTTTTGTGATCAACTTTATCTTTTACAGTTCCAGTAATGCCAGAATTAATAATAAATAATAAAGACGTTGTGGTATTCTGATTTAGTAATATAATTATATTAGTTCTGTTACCTCCCCCACTCCACTAGAGGCAGTATCAGGCCCGAAAAGATGAAGACTAAGAAGCAGATTTAGAAGTACACAAAAAGCTACGGAATTTGTTAAAAACGGTGAGCTGCGCTGCAGTAAATAAAAGAGAGAAGTTCAAGTACATGCTGAGAGTGAAACTCCTTGATAAAGATGAAGCTATATCACAGATTTCAAAAGAAAATAAAAATGGGAGACCGTTGAAAATATAGGAAATAGCGCCCCCTTCCCTTCCGGAGTGCAATGATCTCATTTCCAAATAAGGTATGCGACTGACAGTGGTCTGTCCCCGCCCCTTTCTGTTTGTTGCAGCGAGGTCTTTCTCTCTTGTGGGGCCAACCTAACACAACTTATAACGGTCAGACCTCCTGTTTAAAAAGAAGTCGAAGTATGTCACCTAATACATATGAGGTATGTGTCTTATTAACTTAAAATTTTCTTTGAGAAAATAACATTGACTATGTTCTCTTTCTTTATAATGTTAGCTATGAGCAATTCAAGTCAATCCTACCTTGCTGTAAGTTAATGTTAGCTAAAGTTATTAAACTCCATTACTGTAACATTAGCCCTTAATATTAAACATACTTTAAAGGCAGGCAAATAGGTTTTTACCCTCCAATTTTAATCTAGCAAATTAAAAGCTAATATGTTAGCCAAAGTTATCATTTATGTGCATTATTTTGCAACTTGGCTGATGTGACATGGTGCTTGTGTTCATTGCTTTGGCAACTTTAGCTACATTTTAGCCTAAGGACACATGGTTGGGAGTAGGGGTGGGGGGGTCAAAGTTGGCTAATGAAGACATGCTACAGGTGTGGAGGATGATAATGAGGACCAGCCACCAGAGAAAGAAGTCCTTGTTTGACCAAAGAGAAAGAAGCAGATGAAATATTCTCCAAGAAAATTAGGTAAGTCATTTTTGTGTTACTATTTTCTTCAGGTGAAGTGGGATGGGACGGGACAGATAAGTCGGGAAGGGGGAGCAGGAATCAACATCCATCAGCTGAGTTAATTACGTTACGTTTTAGATAACTAAACACTGGTGTTAAATTTATTTATTTATTAATAAACTTCTTAAGCTATAAGCCAGAGTATCTGGTTGGAAATAATTTTGAATGCTTAAGTGAAAAGATACACTCATGTGTCTAATACTATACATTAAATGATGCATTCTGAATAACAATAGGCTGGATGCATTTCTGCCAAACAAATATTTGATCAGAATAATTTTGTTCAGCTCTAGTCATTATGCTCCTTGTATTAAGAAATAATTGTATTGCACTTTATGGCACCCAGTCAAGTTAACTACTGTAGACATTTGTCTGCCAGTCTAGTATTCTGACAGTGTGCAGCAAAGGACATTTTTGGAATGATATTTAAATAAATGCTGAATTAAGATCACATTGCATTTTTGTTTATGTTCCTTTTTTGAAGTGACCATAGTGGATTGAGTCATCACCCACTATAAAAATGTCCAGAAGAGATTCACCGAGTTTGAATTCATGAAAAGGCTTTCACCATGATTAACAATGACCACAACCATAGCAAGAACAGCTATAATTTCGAGCATTTCGAGACACCTTTAAAGTGCTGCTTTCAGGAAATTAAGACAAGAAGAAGATCTCCCTGTTTTCAGAGCGTTACAGGAAGGCTATAACAAAGGAGATGGCTGACACAATTAAAGCAAAAAATGTTAGGACTGTTTAAAGAACCTATTTTCTTAAGTTAAAGAATAATGTAATTCTGTTTGTTTTTCAATCAGTATTTCAGAGTTACAATATACTGACCTTACTAAACCTTCTGTTTGAAGAACAAGTAATCCTTTGTTTAATTCCAATGTACAAAGAGTTTGTTCTACAGCTATGATGGTAGTTATAAATAGTCTAGTGTTTTCCACTTCACTTGAGGTAAAACTTAGTATTAATGACTGTTAATATAGGACTTGACACTGTAATGACAATTAATGAAATCTTTATAACTGTTGCTACTTGTTTCACTTTACTTGAGGTAAGAGTTAAAATTAATGACATTGTAATAACACTTAATGACATTTCCATAACTGGTGCTATTTGTTCCACTTGATGTAAGAGGAATTATTAATGACTCTGTTATTAAAATATTTGACAGTGTAATAAACAGTGAAGTCTTTATTTCATTAAGCTTGTTCCACTTTATTTCAGGTAGGGGGAAAAATTTTATTTATACTATTTCTTTCAAGCTTTTGACAGCGTAATAACACTTAATGACATTATTACGCCTATGCCTATGACATATTTATGACATATGATGATTCTAGGTTAATGTCAAGTTGTCATAACAGACATTTTGAATAATGTCAACTTTGTATTAAAAGTGTCATGATTTACCGAATGACACTTTATGACAACAGTCATAAATATTCATGAAGACTTACTCATGTTGATGGCAGGTGTTATGTCATGTTTATGACGACGTCATGTCAGTCTTATTCACACACCGTCAAATAAAGTGTTATCATTAATTTTAATTTATTTGAAAATTGTGGACGACAAATGCATTGTAAAGAACTTTATAATGCGTAAATGTGAGAAAATCAATCTTAGGTTAGAGGTTTGTCACGTTTTTATAGCCAAATTTGAAGCCAGCTGTAGCATATATAATTTTAGTCTCCGTTTTTCTCTAGAGCTCAATTTAGGCTGTCAGTTATTTATAGCTGCTGGTCATAAAATTAGAATATCATGAAAACATTCATTTAAATCAGTAATTCCATTCAAAACATGAAGCTTGTATATTGTATTCATTCATTACATACAGACTCAGAAATCAGAATATTGTGAAAAGGTTCAATATTGAAGACTACTGGTGCCACAGACTAATCAGCTAATTAACTCAAAACACCTGCAAAAGCCTTTAAATGGTCTCTCAGACAAGTTCTGTAGGCTACATAATCACGGGGATGACTGCTGACTTGACATTTGTCCAAAGGATGACCGTTGACACCTTGCAGAAGGAGGGTAAGTCACAAAGGTAAAGAGACTGACTGTGCACAGAGCTCTGTGTCTGAGCACATTCATAGAGAAGTGAAGGGAAGGAAAATATGTGGTAGAAAAAGTGTACAGGAAATAGAGGTAGCCACACCCTGGAGAGGATTGTGAATCAAGACCCATTTGAAAACGTGAGAGAGATTCACAGAGTGGACTGCAGCTGTAGTCAGTGCTTCAAGAATCACAGACAGATGCAAAACGTGGTTTTCAGCTGACACATTCTTGTCAAGCCACTCTTGAACAAGAGCCTGTGGTTTTAACAGAGGGCTCTGCACTGCAAGGAGTCAGACTGAGTTTTCAGTACCAAGAGGTCAAACAGAAGGTGCTGAACTTTTGAGATGCTATGGAGGTATTGCTATTTTTGTCTACTTTTAACTGGCATGGACGTCTAATGTACCGTATTTTCCGCACTATAAGGCGCACCACATTATAAGGCGCACCTTCAATGAATGGCCTATTTTAAAACTTTTTTCATATATAAGGCGCACCGCATTATAAGGCACATAGAATAGACGCTACAGTAGAGGCTGGGGTTACGTTATGCATCCATTAGATGGAACTGCGCTAAAGGGAATGTCAACAAAATAGTCAGATAGGTCAGTCAAACTTTATTAATAGATTACAAACCAGCGTTCTGAAAACTCCATTCATTCCCAAAATGAATAAACAGCTGTTTTATTATTTTCCCCGAGGTAAAGTAAGTGTCGTGGTATTTTTGTGACACAGTTTATCTTTTAACTGTGTCAGTAAAAAGACACAGCAAGGTATAACATATAGTGGAGGGGAACTTTTCCTCGATTCAATAAACACGTAAAAAACAGTCTGATACTGTTACGGTAAATCAAACGTTAGTGCAATCACAATATATATCCACTTCTGCACCATTGATTCGTTCATGTCAAATTCTCTCGCTGCTGCTCTATTCCCGTGTTCGACTGCATGACTGATCGCCTTGAGCTTAAACTGTAAGAGCGGAAATACTTCTTATGGAGTTGTTTTTTACTGAGGAAATCTGGCGCCATAAAAGGTCAATTTGACTTAGCCTCCCAACTTTCCCTTGCGTGCGAAGCCGAAGTGTGACTGAAAGAATGTCTGGGAAATAAACCGGCTGGGTAGATAAGAATAATAATTGTTGTTTGGCACTTCTGATGCCTACGGTGATGAGAGGTCAGAAAGGTTGAATACTCCCAGAAAAAGCCCAATACACATTCAATACATGGGCAACCAAGAAGTCTATGTCAAACATACGCAAGACACGAGCAGTAACATTATTGGTTAAAACTTGCCAGTTCAGACCAGTGAAAGTGAGATTATATAAAAACAGGTTGACTCCAAGAAGAGTTTGAGATTTTGGGGAGAGTTTGGGGAGATTTTTGAGATTTTGACTTTATACTAATGAAGCTGTAAGATAATCTGTGGATCAGTGTAATAAATGTCCACCTGGCGTGGCCTGCAGCAAAAGGACTCGTCTCTGAGTATTATTTCTTATCTATAAAATATAATTAAGAGTTTAAGACCTTTTTTGATCCCACAAAACTCTGCATCGTAAGCGTGTCTCTTAATAGGAGCCATTTTGGGGTCTTTACACAAAACCCAGCGTGCACCGCGCGCTTCTTCTTATACTGGGGAAAATGAAGTCGGCGGCTGCTTACCGTAGTTGCGAGACCTGTTGTGGCTCAACATTGGTCCATATATAAGGCGCACCGGATTATAAGTTGGCTTTTGAGAAAATTGAAGGTTTTTAGGTGTGCCCTATAGTGCGGAAAATACGGTACACTCACTGGCCACTTTATTAAGTACATCTTGCAACTACCGGGTAGGACATCCTTTTGCTTTCAGTACTACCTTAATCTTTCGTGGCATAGATTCAACAAGGTACTGGAAACATTCATCAGAGAGTCTGGTTCATATTGACATGATAGCATCATGCAGTTGCTGCAGATTTGTCGGCTGCACATCCATGAGGCGAATCTCCCATTCCACCACATTCAAATCAAATTCTATTCAAAAATACTTTTTTAATCCCAAAGGGAAATTAAATGTTGTAACTCATCAATTTATATTCTTCAGAGTTATTGAAGATGGTGATAGCTGTTGGCAGGAAAGATCTTCTAACACAGACAGTACTACACTGAATCTGAAGAAGCCTCTAACAGATGATGTTCTGCCTTCCCAAGATAGCATTGTGAAGAGGATGGTCAGGGTTGTCCATAATTGTCTTGATCCTATGAAGAATCCTTCTTTGCATAATAATCTCCATAGTCGTCCCCAGAACAGAACCAGCCTTCTTTATCAGACTGTTGAGTCTTTTTAGGTCCCTTGTTCTGATGCTACTGCCCCAAGAGATGACAGCAGAAGAGATAACACTTTCAACAACAGACTTATAGAAGATCTGCAGCATCTTTCTGCAAACCTTGAAGGATCTTAGCTTCCTCAAGAAGTGCTGTTGCTTCACTGTTGTGTCTTCATTCCAGTCTGTTGTCCAGATGAACACAGAGGTATTTATATTTCTCAACCACCTACACTTCTTCTCTCATGATGGGAATAGGATTTGATTTAACCCTGTTTCTCCTGAAGTCTACAATCGTCTCCTTTGTTTTGCTCATTTTTGAGATGATTGTTCCCTCACCATGCCACCAAGCGGTCCACCAGCTCTCTGTACTCAACCTCTTGTCCATCTCTGATAAACCTAACAACTGCAGAGTAATCTGAGTATTTCTGTAGATGACAGAAGCTGGACTTATGCTGGAAGTCTGAAGTGTACAGAGTGGAAAGGAATGGTGAGAGTACAGTCCCCTGTGGTGCTCCTGTGTTGCTGATCACCTGGTTAGACATACAGTCCTTCAGTCTCACAAACTGTGGTCTGTTTGTCAGGTAGTTATAGATCCAGGTGATTGCTGAAGCCTCCATCTTTGTCTTCTGGAGTTTCTCACAGAGCAAATCAGGCTGAATTGTATTAAATTCACTGGAGAAATCAAATAACATGATCCTCACAGTCCTGCCTTCTGTGTCCAGATGACAGTGGGTTTGTTGAAGCAGGTGTATGATGATGTCATCAACTCCAACTCCATGGCGATAAGCAAACTGCAGGGGGTCCTGATACGGGTTTGTCTTCTTATTCAGGTGGACCAACAGGAGTCTCTCCAGAGCCTTCATAATGTGGGTTGTCAGGGCAACAGGTCTACAGTCAATGATTACTAAAGGGAGAGTTTTCTTTGGTACCAGAACTACACAGGATGTCTTCCATAACAGTGGAACTTTCTCTTGGGACAGGCTAAGGTTGAAGAGATGTTGCAGAATCCCTCAGAGCTGGACCTGCAGCCATGTTCTTGTTCAGTCTCTCCAGCTGCCTCTTCACCTGACTTCTAGATACAGAAAAGTGGGAGGGGGAGGCAAAGAGAGCAGCAGCATCTCCTGATTTGGTTGAAGACAAACTTGTGGAAGAAGGGCCCATGACTCTAATCTTGACTTTGAGCATCCCAAAAATGCTCTGTTGGATTGAGATCTGGTGAGTGTGGAGGCCATTTGAGTACAATGAACTCATTGTTGTGTTCAAGAAACCAGTCTGAGATGATTTGCGCATTATGACATGGTGCGTTATCCTGCTGGAAGTAACCATCAGAAGATTTTACACTGTGGTCATAAAGGGGTGGACATGGTCAGCAACAATACTCAAGTAGGATGTGGCGTTGACAAGATGCTCAGTTGGTACTAATGGACCCAAAGTATGCCAGGAAAATATCCCCCACATCATTGCACCACCAAAATCAGCCTGAACCATTGATACAACGCAGGATGGATCCGTGCTCTCATGTTGCTGACACCAAATTCTGACCCTACCATCCGAATGTCGCAGCAGAAATCGAGAGTCATCAGACCAGGCAATGTTTTTCCAATCTTCTGTTGTCTCAATTTTGGTGAGCCTGTGCGAACTGTAGCCTCAGTTTCCTGTTCTTAGCTGACAGGAGTGGCACCCGGTGTGGTCTTCTGCTGCTGTAGCCCATCCGCCTCGAGGTTTGACGTGTTGTGCATTAAAGTTGCTCTTCTGCATATCTCAGTTGTAACAAGTGGTTATTTGAGTTACTGTTCCCGTTCTATCAGCTCCAACCAAACTGGCCATTCTCCTCTGACCTCTGGCATCAACAAGGCATTTGCACCCACAGAACAGCAGTTTATTGGATATTGTCATGTTTCGGAACATTCTCTGTAATCCCTAGAGATGGTTGTGTGTGAACATCCCAGTAGATCAGCAGTTTCTGAAATACTCAGACCAGTCCATCTGGCACCAACAACCATGCCATGTTCAAAGTCTCTTAATTCACCTTTCTTCCTCATTCTGATGCTCAGATTGAGGAAGAAAGGAGAAGATGACTGCAGCAGATCATCTTGGCCTAAATGCATTGAGTTGCTGCCATGTGATTGACTGATTCAAAATTTGCATTAATGAGCAGTTGGACAGGTGTACCTAATAAAGAGAGTGTATATTACATAACTTCTTCATTTTTTTCACCTGAAGATGAGCACAATAAACACCATCTATAGAAGGACTACGGTGGTCATAGTAAAGCTCTGCCACACTGGACATCATCCTCACCAGAACAGTGAGATTCTTCCCTAATAACAAACCCTGGATCACCAGTGAACTAAAGGAACTGTAAAACAAGAAGAAAAGAGTCCTTAGGGAACGAGACAGGGAGTTATTGAGGAGTATACAGAAACAGCTAAAAGTCAAGATTAGAGACAACAAGGAGAAGTACAGGAAGAAACTGGAGAATAAACTGCAGAGGAACAGAATCAGAGATCTGTGGTCAGGGATGAAGAAGATACAGGCTTCAAGCAAAAGGTGAATTAGACAGATGGAACTCTGGACAGAGCAAATGAGCTGAACACATTTTTCAACAGGTTTAGTTCAGGAACAAGGTCATTATCATCCTCTCCTGTCCTCAGCCATACAGACATCCCGTCGTCCTCTGACCCTCAGCTATGTTGTCAAAACTCAGATGTTTCATATTTCACCTCTGTCATGAATTCTTCTACTTCCACAAGTTAAACTTTCATAAGTTGTAGATTCAGGGCCCACAGTTTAAGCCAGCGGTCCCCAACCTTTTTAGTCGCGTGGACCGGTCAGCGGACCGGGGGGGGGAGAGAAAGCGTGGTATGAATCGAGTCCGATGCTGTTGTTCGGGGGGGGGGTTACGCGCGCAGTACTCTGATGTTGTTTTGTTACTCATTCTGCTGTAAGTTGGCTCAATTTTGACGCGCAAGACATAACCTGTAAAATCCGGGTTAGGATTTTCAAAATAAAACATCCGGAAGTAGTTCATTATTTGCGCGGCCCGGTACCAATTGGTCCGTGGACCGGTAGTTGGGGACCACTGGTTTAAGCAATTTCAAGTATTTGTTAATTGTTACATAATTTGGGCTTCCAGCTCATCAAACCCACAAAAACAGGAATTCAAAAAATGAGAATACTCTGAAGAAATCAGCCTAAGCTACTTCTCAGTTTTTGCAGAAAAAAGAAAAAAAGAAAAATATTGTTTTTAAACATATTGTTTAAAACCAATACGTCAATCTTCAATACTTGGTTGGGAATCCCTTTGCCTTAAACACTGTCTCGGTGCGATGTGGCAATGCTTGCGCGTTATGGAAGCCTATATTTCCTTTGTTGTAAGGTAATTTTATTTATATAGCACATTATCAGCAACAAGGCAGTTCAAAGTGCTTTGCATAAATTAAAAAGGAAATACAAACAAAACAAATTACCAAAGGAAAGGGCAAAAGAAAGAGAATCTAATCAAATCAAATCAAATCAAATCAAATTTTATTTGTATAGCACATTTCAGCAGCAAGGCATTTCAAAGTGCTTTACATCATAACAAACACAGAATCACAATGCAATATAGAATCAATCATTAAGTCAAGTTACATCAATAAATTTGTAATTGATTACATTTCAAATACAATTCTAAACAGGTGGGTTTTCAGTTGAGATTTAAAAGAAGTCAGTGTTTCAGCTGTTTTACAGTTTTCTGGAAGTTTGTTCCAAATTCGTGGTGCATAGATGCTGAAAGCTGCTTCTCCTCGTTTGGTTCTGGTTCTGGGGATGCAGAGCAGACCAGAACCGGAAGACCTGAGAGGTCTGGAAGGTTGATACAATAAAAGCAGATCTTTAATGTATTGTGGTGCTAAGCCGTTCAGTGATTTATAAACTAACAACAGTATTTTAAAGTCTATTCTTTGAACTACAGGGAGCCAGTGGAGGGGCTTTAGAACTGGTGTTATGTGCTCTATCTTCCTGGTTTTAGTGAGAACGCGAGCAGCAGCATTCTGGATCAGCTGCAGCTGTTTGATTAATTTGTTGGACAGACCTGTGAAGACGCTGTTGCAATAATCAATACGACTGAAGATGAACGCATGGACGAGTTTCTCTAGATCTGGCTGAGACATTAGTCCTTTAATCCTGGAAATGTTCTTCAGGTGATAGAAGGCCGACTTTGTAACTGTCTTTATGTGGCTCTGGAGGTTCAGGTCAGAGTCCATCACTACTCCCAGGTTTCGGGCCTGATCGCTGGTTTTCAGTTGTAATAACTGAAGCTGTGCATTGACTCTAGATCGTTCCTCTTTAGGTCCAAAAATAATAACTTCAGTTTTGTTTCTGTTCAGCTGGAGAAAGTTTTGGCACATCCACACATTTATCTGTTCTAAGCATCTGTTCAGTGATTGGATGGGCTCTGAGTCACCTGGTGACATCGTAATGTAGAGCTGTGTGTCATCTGCATAGTTATGGTAGCTAATATTATTTCCTGTTATAACCTGAGCTAGTGGGAGCATATAAATATTGAATAAAAGGGGTCCTAGGATTGAACCTTGGGGTACCCCACATGTGACCTTTGACCTCTTTGATGAAAAGTTTTCAATTGAAACAAAGAAATCCCTGTTCTTTATGTAGGATTCAAACCAGTTAAGCACTGGACCGGAGAGTCCGACCCAACTCTCCAGTCGATTCAGTAATATGTCATGGTCAACAGTGTCAAAAGCTGCACTGAGATCCAACAGAACCAGCACTGTGGTTCTGCCACAGTCCGTATTTATATGGATGTCATTGAACACTTTTACGAGGGCGGTCTCTGTGCTGTGGTGAGCACGAAAACCAGACTGGAAGGAGTCAAAGCGGTTGGTTATAGTTAGGAAGCTAGTTAATTGTTTACACACAGCTTTTTCAATAACTTTGCTGATGAATGGGAGGTTGGAGATCGGCCTGTAATTCTGCATTAGTGATTTGTCCAGATTGTTCTTTTTTATAAGTGGTTTGATTACTGCTGTTTTCAGAGCCTGGGGGAAAACGCCTGACGAGAGCCATGAGTTTACTATTTGGATCAGATCAGCAGCAATAACAGGCAGGACTTTCTTAAAGAAATGTGTGGGTAAAACATCCAGACAGCAGGAACTGGAGCTTATTTGACTTATAATTTCCTGTAGGGTTTTATAATTAAGTAGTTGAAATTGGGTCATTTTTCCTGTATTTGTTTTGTTTGTTTGTTAATATTGATAATCCATTCCTGTTGAGTTGCCAGGGTATTATTTCTGGATTGTAAGTTTTTTTCTAATCCCTGTTCTGGGTTGCTAAAGTACAAGTGAGTATGTATTCTCTGGACATTCTAATTATGTTCTAATTTTGTAAAGTAACAAGTACTTAACAATTTCTAAGTAGTAATAAAAACTAAATGTTCCTATTCTGGAAGTAGTTTTCCTGGATTCTAAGTTTGTTCTAATTCCTTTTCTGGGCAGCAAAGTAAGAGTCTCTCTGCATAGCAATGTAAAAACATAATCTAAACAGTAAAGCAAGTGTTCTATGGGCTTTCTAAATATGTTCTAAATTTGTTAAAGTAGTGAGTACTCCACAATTTCTAAGTAAAAATAAAAACTAAATGTTCCTGTTCCTGGGAGTAGTTTTTCTGGATTCTAAGTTTGTTCTAATTATAATAATCTCAAAAGTAATCTAAAAAGTAATTGAATACAAATAAAAATAAGTAGGTTGAAAAGACAACATTGGGTAGGATATGGCACATATAGCAAGACAGAAACATGCTGGCAAAGACCTTGAGGTCAGGGAGTTTGTGTTTGTCTGTAACTGTGACCTGCTTGCAGATCAGCCCATGTGTCTCAGAGCCTGTTCTCCCAAAGAAAGTCTCTAATAAAGGTGGAATAATCAAGAGTGAGTCCTTGAGAGTTCAGCCATAAGATTCCAAGGGTGACTTCAGGAGGGGTGAGGAGATGGGAAGGAGCAGTTTGTTTACATAAACTCCAGGAGATTCGAGATGGCCAGAAGGCCACAGGGAGCCAGATTCAGAAGAAGAAATTCTCTTTTGATCGGGCAGACTTAAAATTTCTGTCTGTCCTAGAGTCTTTAACTGGTATATCTCTTATAGTTCACTCCAATCATCCGAATTGATGTGGCTGTTCCACTGAACCGAAACTAGCAACTTCTCCAAGATCAATTCCATCCCTCTAGTGAGTTTTGGAGTCCTTCATCAACTTGCGTCTCTGTCCCACAACATACAGTCTGAGTGTTTGCTAGCTTGGCCCAATCCATCACAAATTTGTTGATACTCCAAGCATCCACAAACTCCAAACAGCAGAAATCCTGTTATCATGAATCCAAATAAGTCCAGGATGAATCCATCTCGTTGGGTATGTCTCCACAGGACAAGAGGGCTCTCCTGGGACCAGTCTTCTCATTGAGAAAATTTGATCAATTGCATTGAGAGACCAGTTGACCTGATCTATAATTTGTAGGTTTGGAAGATGTGCAAAGAAAGCCTCCAAAAAAAGCAACACAAAGACAGAGCAAGCAGGGTGAGAATGGGTATGGAGAGGAGCAGAGGAAAAAGTGTCTGCCTTCACCGAGAGCTAGAGTGGAAAAAAAAGTGCTCCTCATTTTCTTCTTGAGAATACCCCATAGATTTTCAATGGGGTTTAGGTCCAGCCAGTCAAGTGATGGTCTGAGCATCATACCCAGTTTTGATCCTTCTAGCGGCATGGGCAGGGGAGAGATTCTGTTGGAAGATGAAATCCATACAGATCCTCAGCAGGAATCATGAAGCCCTCTAAAACAGTGGGGCAGATAATGCTTTTTCATGTTGGTGTTCCCGCTAAAGCCTCTCTGTGTGGTGTGGAGGCTGCAGCGCCTCCGACTGGAAGAACGTGAGGAGAGTGGTGCAGACAGCAGAGAGGATCATCGGGCCCCCCCTTCCCTCCATTCAGGACATTTCATCCCAGCGCTGCGTGTCCCGAGGCCGAAACATCGTCAGTGACCCCTCACACCCCCACCATGGACTGTTCTCCCTGCTGCCCTCTGGAAAGAGGTTCCGCAGCATCCGGTGCAGGTCCACCAGGTTCCGAAACAGCTTTTTCCCACTTGCCATCAGACTGCTGAACTCTTAACTGGACTGCACTCAAAAACTGGTCTCCACTTCATACCTTGCACATGTACATAACTAAATAACTTCTATTTTACTGTCATTCCTGCACTTTATATTTTATATTCATATTTATATTCATATTTTATACTGTATTTTATTTTATTCTGGAGTAACCTCATAACATTGGAACCTCAAAACATTGTCATGAGCCGTATGCAACGAAATTTCGTTCTGTATACACCCTGTGCATGCAAAATGATAATAAAGTCAGTCTAAGTCTAAAGCCTTTTGGGTTTTTTTGCCCCGATTTTTCCTTTACGATAATCTTACAACATCCTGCAGTGTGTGGTGTGTTACGTGGTGGTATGTTGAATATGCCCGATCTAAAATCTGGCATATTCCAACATTGTCTTGGCGCGATTATCCAGCCTGTGGGGTTTTTACTGACTGGGAGCGAGAACGCAACCTGTTGAATGTGACAGGTAGCCAATCAGAAAGCGTGGTGACGTAAGCACGGCGAGGAATCCCAAACAGTTGACATGGCAACTGAGAGTCCAGTGGACATCAGAGGTGATATGTGGAAATGTTTATTACTATATGTAAAGGTCATTTTTATATATGTTTACTATATGAGGTTATGTTTAATCAGTTAAAAATGTTAACTATGAACAAACATAACTCACCTCCCAATCATAGTGCAGCAAAGAGAGCGGCTTCTCCAGCTGTCTTTTATCAAACGCCTTTTCTTTTTGTTTCATCTTTTATTGCTTAAAATGAATCCATAAACTATCACTGCTGCTTCTACATCGTCATCCGGGTTTGATTATTCTAAATTCATGTATGGTATGTTGGGGGTTTTACTGGATTTTCTTGTGGAATCGGGATGTTGGTGAGTGGAATCGGTTCGTGTGGTGTGTTGCTCCTGCCGTGTAGCTAGACACACGAACCGACTGAACCTGTTGGACTTTTATCAGCTCTGTGGTCACAGAGGTTTGGAAAATCAGCCGACAATCCTTAAATCGTGCCGTGTGAACCAGACTTAAGACTCATAAACTCTACTCCTCTCATCTCGTCTCGACCACTGCCCTAACTCCGACTCTGGTTGCTATGATAACGTTTACATATCCCTTCAAAATAAGATACAGATGTGCCACAAAAACGAATACTTTATTTTTGTGAAAATTTTAACTCACAATAACGACTAATGGAGCCCTGAGCTTGTTTCTCTGCATGCAACCAGATGGTCCATCTGGGAGTGATGAGAGAAAAATAACACCGGAAGTGTTGCTGATGCTCAGGGTTCTTGGTCTCTAGTGGAGAAGCAATTTAAAGGCTTCATTGCCTCATTAACGAGCCGGTCACCATATTATGCAGAGCGAGCTTGGAAAGGCGGTAATCACTTACCGGGATAAATCCATTCTCCTGTCTCTTCTCTGGGCCTTTTTCCTTCATAAAGAAACTTTCCAAAGAATCTGATCTGTTTTGTAGGATTGAAAAAGGTCTTAAACTCTTAATTATATTTATAGATAAGAAATAATACTCAGAGATGAGTCCTTTTGTTGCAGGCCACGGCGGGTGGAGATTTATTACACTGTTCCGCAGATCATCTTACAGTACAAAGTCAAATCTCCCCAAAATCTCATCGTATTCTTAGAGTCAGTCTGTTTTATAGAATCTCATTTTCATTGGTGTTAGTTGGTAAGTTTCGACCAATAGCATTGCTGCCCGTGTTTGACTTGTGTCCTTACATAGGAATTCCATCAGCTTTTAAATGAGTGTGTATTGGAGTTTCTTTGGGAATATTCAGACATATTGACCTCCAACATCTGCTCCGTTTCAAAAGTGCAAAACAAGCCACTCCATCACTCATATGTTATTCTTATCAGTCTAAACAGCTTTCCTCCCAACACAATTCGGTCCAATTTTATGCTTTGAAAGCAAGAAAAGGAAAGGGAGTTCCAAGTTATTCAGGTCAAACTGACCTTTAACGGCACCAGATTTCCTCAGTAAAAAACAACTCCATAAAGAGTATTTCCACTCTTACAGTTTCTTACTCATTTTGCTGCTTGTGGACTTTCAAAATAAAAGATCCTCCAGACTCAAATAATACATAAAACGGAAATATTTAATTATTTCTTGCGCGGCCCGGTACCAACTGGTCCACGGACCGGTACCGGTCCGCGGCCCGGGGGTTGGGGACCACTGCTCTAAAACATTCTGGTAGACTGTTGCAGTGACCTTGGACTTAAGAAAGCAGAGTTCACCAACACCTGCAGAAGACAATGCGTCCCAAATCATGACTAACTGGACACTGGGCTACAAGCAGTTTGAGTTCAGTTCCTCTCCTGTCCTCCTCCAAATCCTTGGCTCTTCATTACCAAATAAAAGGCACACTATACTTTCGTTGGAAAAGAGGACCTTGGACCACTGGGAAGTGGTCAAGCCCTTCTTCTCCGTGGCTCAGTTGAGACTCTTCCTAAATTGGCTCAGGTTCAGAAGTGGCTTGACCCGAGGAACCTGACAGTTGTAGCCCATCTCCCAGATGCGTTTGAATGTGGAGGTTTTTGAAGCTGTGACTCAAACCTCATTTCACTCTTTCTGGATCCCTGCCAGATTCTTAAATCTTCCAAATTTAATAATCCATTAAAGTCCATGGTCATCTCTTTGCCTTGTGTATTTTCTAATGTCACATTTTGCCCTTTCACTAGACTTTCAATTGATATGCTTGAACACAGCATTCTGTGAACAGCCAGCATCCTTAGCTATGAACTTGCTATGGCTTACAAATCCTATGGAGGGTATAAAGTCTTCCCCATATTGAACCAAACTGAAGCAATTTAATGACACTTGGTGGTACATCAAGTTTAGTAGATGATTAGTCACACTTCATTTAAAACGTTCATGCCCTGTAAAATTTAGGCTGATTCCTTCCACATATTCACATTTTTTGAATTCCTGTTTTTGTGGGTTTAAAGAACTGGAAGCCCAAATTATGTAACGATAAACAAACAAATACTTGAAATCGTTTGAACTGTGGGCCCTGAGTCTATATCTATGAGAGTTTAACTTTTAGAATGGAATTATGGGAAATAAACAACTTTTCCATGATATTCTAATTTTTTAGAAAAGGTCTGTAGTTGGTGTGAGAGAAAAAGACGGGGAAAATAGAATACATGGAGACAGATGACTCGCTGTGGCGATCCTAAAGGGAAAAAGATGAAAGGAAGAGAAGAAGACGACTCCCCAGGTTGACTGTTCTTCTGGAATATGACAACATTGGAGCAGAAATGTCATGTTTCATTCTTCTCAAAGCCACAGTCAATTTACATTTTTGGATTACATTGAGCAGGACTAGGCCTGTCGAGATAAATAATAAATCAATTAATCGTACGATAAATTAAAGTTATTGACCTCATTTTAATTTATCGGCTTTATCATTTCTTCCGGCCTATTTCTCTTTCTGTTGATGACACTGAATGAAAAAAGACTTAACTCCGGTGCTCTCCACTGACCCCTCCCTTCCTCATGTCCTTAGTGTAATGCCCAGCGCACACTACACGATCTTGGAATTGTCTGCCGATCGCGAGGCCATTTTCAAAATCGGAGAGACCACATATTAGCCGACAAAAAAATCCTAGGTATAACGATCGTGCTGTGTGGTGTTCAGCCACAGGGCAAGAGTAACACACCACTCACGAATCGATTTCTCTCACCAACATTCAGATTTCAGACAGAAAATCCTGTAAAAGCCACTATAACGCACGTGAATTTAGAGTAAACAAACACGGCTGATGACGTAGACCCAATAGCGATAGTTTGTGAGCTTATTTTAAGCGATAAAAGATGTAACAAAAAGAAAAGGCTTTGGACAGGGTACTAATCAATATTTTACTAGAATCTACCTGCAATGCCTAGTGTCAGCGTAAAGTCCTGACTATACAGTCAGGTAGATAGGTTATAATGATAGGGTTATTCATACGAATAACCCTATCATTATAACCTATTTACAGTATGTCACGTTAACAATGAACAGCTGAAAAGTTATCAGGTATATGAACTGCAGTACCAGTTTCGCTCCAACTCCTCTCCTTGTCATTTCTGTATTCTTTGCACAAAAGAATACAGAACAAGTATTTGTACTTTGGTTTTATGTTGTTTAGTTTTTATTCAAGTGCATTCTTTGTTAATGGAGACTGAGTCCATTTTATTTTTGGTTGTTTTGTTTATTTAGTTTACCAGTTCCAGTGTTAAATGTTCTTTTGAAAATAAAGTGTATTTATTTTTTGCAGGATATCATTTGCATTATTATGTCATTACCATTACATCAGTTTAAAATGGTCGTCAAACAAGATTATCGTTTATCGCAATAATTTTTGAGACAATCGCTCAGCAAAATTTGTTATCGTGACAGGCCTAAGCAGGACTTCAGCACGGTCTTGTTGACTATTTGCAACAAAATGAGTCATGGTTGTATGCTCACGCACCGATAGCCTGCATTTTTAAGAGTGCATTTTGACTTCTGAGTTGGTTGAAAACTTTTCTGGAACATATTGCCTAAGAAAGAAAAGCTGCCTGATTTCTATGCATAGCTTGATACAAGACATTGATCTGATTAGGCCCTCATTACACAAATTAACATAACAGGCAATGCTTAAAACCCCATTAAAGTTTATGCAGCTTGATTGATCATTGATCATTCAGGGGGAAAAGAAAATAATTCCTAACAGATGGCTGGTAAGACAATAAATGATACTGAGCTCTTTAATAATTGTACAGTAATGTAATTTTATATGGCAATAATAAATGCTACATAAATTACCAGAACAAGCCGGTCAGTTTAATCTAAATATTTGACTTTTTTTTCTCTCCAGCTAATGAAACAGAAGTGGGATTCTTCAGAAAAGAAGATTATGTTTTCTATAAAGCAAACCCCAAATCAAAATGGTGAGCAAACAGTGGAGATTTTCAGCTTGGTTCTTCCTGGAACCACTGCCAGAATAACAACAACCAGGACTTCCATTGTGATGTAAAAATGTGGGTGTTTTTATTTTATTTTATTTTTTTATTTTAGTTGAAGGAACAGTATAACACTGACCTATTATGTCCCTTTATTAATATGGTATGTCTCTGATACATGTTACCATTGAAATGTATATGTTGTGATTAGTTTTACTAATATGTTAATAAACTTTGAATAACTGTTCTTCATTACTGTGTAACAGTAATAACACAATAAAGGTAAAGGTAATTTATTTGTGTAGCACATTTTCAGCAACAAGGCAATACAAAGTGCTTTACATGAATTAAAAGGAAATGCAAACAAAATAATAAACCAAAGAAAAGAGCAAAAGAAGAAAAAGAGTCTAATGTTGATCTAAAGTATGTAAACTAGGTGTTCCTGTTCAGGGTTGCTAAATATCCTCTGGTCTAATTCCTTTTCTGGGTTGGAAGAATAGGAGTCTAAAACATAGTTGCTCAGGTAGTTTTTCTGGATTCTAAGTTTGTTCTAATAACTGTTCTGGGTTACTAAATAAGTGTAAGTAAGTATCCTCTGGACTTTCTAAGTATCCTCTAAATTTGTAAAATTTAGAGCATACTAAATTTTACTATTATTATTACTTCTAAGAAGTATAATTTTGGTCTAAATAATGAGTAGTCTACAGTTTATAAAAAAATAAGCTAAAGGGCGACTAATACCTTTTCTGGGTTAAAAGTGAATACTCCACAGTTTCTAAATAATAAAGGGGAATAAAATAAAAAGAGGAAAGGACACATTATGGCACATAGCAACATTCAGACAAAACAAAGACATGAGTGAAGGCAGTGACATCACGGAGCCTTGAAACCACGTTGCTCAGCCTCCCGGCAGAAGTCCGATAAGATGTTGTTTTCAAGGCATGTCCTTGGGAGCGCTCAGCTCCACAGCTGCATGGATAACAGGAGGGGGTGAGATGTGAAGGAGCGTTATGTTTACATATCTTCAAGGAGATTGGAAATATGCAGCCCTTCCAAGGCAGGGGAAAGCCAATTCAGATACAGAATGTCTTAGGTCGGGTAGATTATAAATTTCAATCTTCCCTAAAGTCTCTCCGATACATCTCAGTTCCCAATCATCCAAATTAGTTTGGTTGTTCCACTGAACCGAAACTAGCAACTTCTCCAAGATGTATTCCTTTCCATTAGTGAGTTTTAGAGTCCTCAGCACGGCTGAGGACTCGCATCCAACTCACATCCAACTTGCGTCTCTGTCCACACCAACGGTCTGAGTGTCTGCTAGTTCAGCCAAGTTCGTCACAAATTTGTCGATAAGCCAGGTATCCGCAGGTAACAGCAGAAACCCTGTTATCATGAATAAATCCAGGGTGTTTCCTGCCGGGTGTGTCCCCTGTGCCCACTTTTCTCGTCGAGAAAATTTGATCAGTTGCATTGAGAGACCAGTTGAACAGATCCATAATTTGTAGATTTGGAGGATGTGCGAAGAAAGGCTCCAAAAATATAGAAAATGACAGGACAAAAACAGAGCAAGCAGGGAAAGGAGAGAGCAGAGAAAAAAAGCGTCTGCCTTCACCGAGAGCAAGAGGGAAAGAACTACAATATACTACAATGTAATATGACTGCTAAGTTATTATTTGATGGTGTTGAACATGAAAATGTGTTTATTGGGTTAAAGATCTATTGGTATCTTCCTTGAGGTCCTGCTATATTGTGGGACCACAATTTAGTGCTGTTGAAAGACATTGTTTTTGGATGGATACTGAGATTGAACTGCCACTGTTTAATTGTTTTACAACTGCAATAATTGTACAAGACTGAATCAAGTCAGTCCATCATACAGAGTCCAAGTCAAGGACATTGCATTCCAAATCAATCCTAATTAATATAAATTGTTGTCAAGTTCAGTTTATTCATCAAATTGATAACATGATCCTCACAGGCCTGCCTTCTGTGTCCAGATGACAGTGGGTTTGTTGAAGCAGGTGTATGATGACGTCATCAACTCCAACTCCATGGCGATAAGCAAACTGCAGGGTTCCTGATATGTGCTTGTCTGCTTATTCAGGTGGGCCAACAGGAGTCTCCTTTATCAGGGTTTCCCTCAGTGTATTATAAGCCTGGTGGCCCCACATGCCTTACCTGCACCCTGTGCCAAGTGTTGGTTGTTTTAGAAAATAAATAAGTAAATCTCTTAATATATTTTTTTAAATAAGCCAGATTGCAAGTGTCTCTGTTGCGCTGAGCGTTTCACTGGCGGAGCAGAATTATTCCTAAAAGATAGTTTATAGTTGACGTATTTACTAGGACACAAAGCCGGGAGAGGACCAATCACACCACTGGCGTCTCTGTGCGTTGTCTCGCGCTCTGTCGCTGTTTGATGTCTGAAGTGTACCTCAGTGAGGATCACACACGTCTCCAGTTTGACACAGGCTGACCGGTATGGATATCTATATGAACCCCTTGTGAGAACTTATGTTTCTTTGCAGAATTTTTCATCAAGGTAGGAGTCGAGTTTAAAACCCACCACATTATCTCTGGTTATGCAGCTTTATGTTAATCCAGGTATATAACCTGTCGCGCTTTCAGAGGTGCGCGTTGAATGAGCGGTGAGAATAATTTGTCTTTGTGAACAAAGAATTATGTGCGGCGTTTACATCTCAACACATTGCCAGCACTTGGCTCTGTGTCTGCACTGATCAAATGTATGTATTGGTACCAGTTGGCCGGTGCGTTAGTGGTTAAGCAGTTCAGCCTGTGGAGGAGCGTTCGTGTTCACCTTGTAGATATGCTGGTTTAATTTGATCATTTTTTTACTATTATTTTTCTGTATCAAATGCTTTGTCCACTTAGTCAGCCAGAGTTAATGCATGTGGCTGTGTGTGCATATCAGAAATACTCGTCCTATAAAACTTGGGCATCCAAATTAGTTTTTGTGGCCATTAAACGTTCAACAGACACAAAATGGAAGAGCTACTAAATTCACATAAATTAAATCTTTGTTTGTCCCTCGGTATCCAGCAAAGATCTACAGTGCAGCGGATTCAACTCATCATGCAGGGCCTGTCTGAGACTGCATTCAGACCAACCCAGGACAAGAGTCCTGAATCAAACTCTAATCCGTTTGTCTAGAAAGTCCGATTTTTGGGGGGGGAGGTCAAAATGCAAATTTGAATTCCAAAACGGACTTAAAAAGCAAACTCTGATCCGTCTAAAAACCTCGGTCTCGGTCTGGTTGAAGTGAACTCTTAAAACGGTAGAAAACCTGTCTGAATGCAACCTGACTAGAGACTGTTCCAAATGCAGTACTTACACAAATTTTAATGTAATTATTAAATGTTAAAGTTCGGTCAACTATTCAATAGAGTTAAAATACTTTCTATTTGAGGAAACATATAAGAGGAGGTCATATTTGACCTTTTTGTTCAATGTTATTTGTATTGTTGGATGTTGGATAGTTGATTTATTTAATATTGATTATACATTTATTATACATTTATTTATTATACATGTTCTTGAGCAACAATACTAATGACGTTATTTATATCTTGTACCTTGTTTGACGTCTGTACACATTGGACATAATTTCTGTGAAGATGGAGGCTCTCCTGCGAAGTGCACGCCTCCTCATATGGAACCATCTCATATGGGATGGTTCCATATCGGCTTATACTTACATGATCAGTAAAGGGGTTACTAGCCCTAACCCTATTGCTGATCTTATCTTCATCAGCAAAGGTTTATAAATCAGCCTCTGTCCTCTTCTGCTCTGCATTGAGAGGTTTGACTGACAGACCGGTTCCTCCAGGTCAGGTCTGCACCTTTGTAGTTAACAACATTCACCCCACTGTTGCCAACTCACCGACTTTCTTGCTATATTTAGCGACATTTTAGACAAAAAAAAATTCATATCAGCCAAAATCAAAATTGGCAGGTCAGACTTTTTAAAGATCAGTAACCAGGGATCGGCCAGAAAACTGCAGTCGGTGCAGCCCAACTTAAGATGGAATACATATGCACATATTCATGACATTCTTTGATTAAATTAATTACTTTTAGGTGTAATTACAATAGATAAAAATTGTATTTATATCAGCTGAGTCATTCTCTCTTGAGAATGTGGATCAGTACTGGGTTGATTCTGTCTTCAAACTATTTTAATTGCAGAAGTTTCACCTAAGTTGATGTAAAAATACAGTTTGTTTTAGATGCATAAATTATCAGCACCAAACAACATATCGTCAACTACAGCTTAGAGTAGCTCATCGATTTATTAATGCAGTAGCCATGTAGCCTGATGGAAAAACAGTTTGCTAGACAATATCAAACATTGAGAAGTTTTAATTATTGATATCAAACGTTATCAAACATGTTTTGAAGGCAAAATATCTCAGGAACATCCAGGGTCAACCACGAGAATCAAGTCATTTAAAGTTCAAACTTAGCTTCACACAAATACAAACATTTGTGCTATCAAGCTAATTTTCAATTAGCACTTCCACAAATCTTCCTGATAAACATTACATTACCAACACACATTAAAACATACTTTTATCTTGACTTTTTCTCCAGTCTTCCTCTTTCTTTTCTCTCTCCCTGAAGGATAAATCATTTTTTGTGACATTGTTTTGATAACTTATCTTCTGCCGATGCTTTGGAGGTTTGGATGCGCTCTGCACAGCAGCTCATATTACCGTTCAGTGCGGTACCTACCGCGCCCTCCAGGGGGCCCCAAGAGCAATTTATTTATTTTTCTTTTTGCCCATATAAGAAAGATTTCTACATATATTATCAAACATATATTATTGTTAAAAAAATCACAACTTTATCATGAATTTATGTGTTTTTGTTAATATAATCACACAGAAATCATTACTAAAAAAAAAAAAAATCTGTTCCACTTAGGGGGCCCCCTAGCGCCCCGGCGCCCTAAGCGGCTGCTTAGTTTGCTTATGCTTTGGGCTGGCCCTGGTGTAATGTATCATCTGTGGAATGATCAATGCCAAATACACCCAAGAAGGTCAGATGTTAAGTTAAGCCAATTGCAGGGGAAGTTTTTTCATTCATAATATGGGACCTACTCCGAGAAAATAGTGCCTCTAAAGTTATGGTCCAATAGTGTATAACTCAAGCGATATGACTGGAAAGAAAAACATGGAATAATGTGATAAATTTCAGTCTAACATAAGGACTACAAAGTTAAGTTTTGCACAGTTTAATCTCTCTTCTGCGTCTATGTACATTGT
This sequence comes from Xiphophorus hellerii, assembly GCF_003331165.1. Lineage (NCBI taxonomy): Eukaryota > Metazoa > Chordata > Actinopteri > Cyprinodontiformes > Poeciliidae > Xiphophorus > Xiphophorus hellerii. The sequence continues at coordinate 292,781 of NC_045678.1, forward strand.
ACTCCCACGTCCTCATCATGACTACAGTTATGAACACCAACTTCACTGTGTGGACAGTCAAAGATGTCAGACTCTGCTCCTGTGCATTGCAGCTCATCCAACAAGATCCTACCGGTACCTAAAAACAGACATGCATTAATGAGACACTTCTTTAAAGAAATCTTTATTTAAGTACCTGGCTAGTCATAGGACGGTATTTTGTTCGTTCACTTCTATTTATGTTCTACTTATGGCACAATTTATTTTGATTTGAACTATATTATCTCAGAAAATATCAGGAGAATGGTGATTCCCAAAAAGTATTAAGAAAAGATTTTGATGAAGGCCTCTCTCTATGTACTGAAGAGTGCTGCATCTCTCAGATCAGTCAATTGGCTTTTTGATCATTTTCTACTTCTCTACTAGGGTACTACTTTACTTCTGAAATGAAAATCAGCTAATGTTTGTTCTGCTTCTTAACTACTTGTATTTGTATTTCCATTTTACACATTTTTTTTCCACATCTGAGTGAAAAAGCATCCAAAGTATACACACATTTACACAATAATGGTGACAAGCTACAGTGTAGCTACAGCTGTCCTATACTGAGTGATGGTGAGTCTGCCATTCAATCTCAGCCACCAGGCCTTCTCACCACCAGCAGGTAAGGCAGGTGAAGTGTCTTGCACAAGGGCACAATGACAGACGGACGAACCAGCAACCCCCCAGTTATAGGATAAAGCCCTACCTCCTCAGCCACTGCTGCCATATGGCCCCCCAAAAATGGAGAATTAAGATCTCCGACTGAAAAATAGGCTGAGCATGCTTGCTTACCTGGGGTAGCAGTGAAGGTGGAAACAACAGACTGGAACCCTAGCATCTTACAGATCACTCTCCCATCTAAAGTTCCAAAGCTGTCATCACAAATGGTGCCCCAGATGTCACTGTGCATGACTTCCACTCGTCCTCTGTTTTTTCCAGGCACTAGACGCACTTTGACTGGGGAGGCACAAAGTTTAAGATTTAAAGTCATTTGGATGTGAATTAACACTAATAGAAATGACTAACTGTAAAAGAAAACACATACTAGCCAGTATCAGATAAAGAAGCATTGTAATGTCTGAATTCTGATTGGCCATATTTCACATATGTTGGAGGAATGGAAAGATGTATAAAAAGAAAAACTAGAAGCAACTGACAGAGTGCGGGGTAACTGCACTCTGTCTGTATATATGAATATATAACTGTTTTATATATAAAACAGTTGTATGTAGAAAAAAAACCTGTGTCAAGCAATGATTTATTAATGGCTAATCACTTAATAATTCTATCCACTTTAAGTGTAATAAAGGGAGCTGGAAAAAGCTGGAATGGAGACCACACAGATTGCAGGACTGTTCTGAACCACACTTTCCCATACTTTTACTAATTACCACTTTCTCCTACTCTCCAAAATAGTAACTATGATTTCTTACCCCATTAATTTGGTTTAGTTGATATTTACATCAACAGATCAATTATGTCAAACGTCTTTTTGTTTTTCGTAGCTGCTGTGTTTAAACTGTGCTCTCTGCTATAAGTTACTTACTCTGTTTTCCTGACTCGCCCTTTTCTCCTTGCAGTCCAGGTTGACCTGTGGGTTTGAGGGAGTGGAGGAAAAAATATTACAGCTAATTCAGTTGATTAAATAGTTGGTAAAAGTTCACAACAAAATTAATCTTAGGGTTTGACTAAGTATGTACATACCCTGAGTCCCATTAAATCCAACAGGTCCTCTTGCACCTGGTAAAACAATACAAAGCACAAACAATACATTGAAACAAAAGCTGTTGGGATTTTTTTAAAAACACATCTTTTCAAGCATTGTAAAAAAAAAAAACTTTGCTGAAAGCCAGACAGTTGAGAGAAAGATTCATAATTTTTCATAATTTTCTTTCAAGTCAGAAGGTTACAAACATTAAGATGATTATACCCTTAAACAACATGGGAAAGTCCTTGTGATAATGACATGGTTCTGTGAGCCTCTGTCACTTCCCAACATTTAATTCATTAGTGAATTACTTGTCTTTTATAGAAACACTTGTTCTGTGCCATCAAGGCATAGAACCAGCTTTGTGAGGAACTAAATCGGTAATTTATGCCTTATTGTATCCCTCCACTAAGTTTGACTATGTTGGTTTTGCTTTCAGGATAACAACTGATGCTGCCAGCTCCATTGCTTGAAACAGATGACACTAAATGGTTTTTGCTACCCAATATTTGGTCCATGAATGGAAGATAAAGAAAAGACATGCAGAGATGATGCAGTTTTGAACTCTTTTGTTTGCCATTCTGCAGGAAACTAACCGAAAGAACAACATAGGTCTATTTCATTCACATAAAAAAAATTGTCAGTGTGTTTTAATAGAATTTGTGCTTTGTTGAGTAGGAACATCATTGTGGGCTAACTCCCTTATGACCAAAAATCTCAACTTTGATTTAATGTCTGTAAAATGCTAAGCATTGTCTGACAATGGCAGAATCCATCTGCATACTTGTCATTGACCTATATTTTTTAAAACTTTATTTAAGACAACATAAAAAAGAGAGAAGTACTTCAAATTGGAGCTCTAAGCATGGTTCATAAAATTTAGGTAGTCAGCTATGAGCATGAATATTGAATTACATTTAGAACTAATTCTTGATAAAAATAACTGGATCTCCTAAGGTCTAGTTTATACTTGGGGACAATTTGTAGATGCTTGACAGCACCATGCTCAATGTTTATCTGATCAAAGGATATGCAAAGAAACAGCCTGGGAATGATCAGCTGTCAATCTGTCCAATCAGGAAGAAGACTGCTGCAGTGTTCTGGAGATGGACATGCTTTGTGAAGATTTGGTCTTACATGGGTCAGTCAAAGAATAGAATAGAATAGAATAGAATAGAATAGAATAGAATTCAACTTTATTGTCATTGCACTGTCACAAGTACAAGCAACGAGATGTAGTTTGCATCTATCCAGAAGTGCTCTACGAGATATAAATATTCATTTACAGATGTACAAGACTATGTATGTATGGACTATAAGGGGTTATAGCAAAGAGATATAGATATTGTGTATAAATATAAATATGGGAGCTATATGCACAGATTATACAGAATATACAAGAATGTTAGGGAATGGATTATAGATAAATAATGGCAGATAAAATTTACAGGTTGTATGTGTGTGTGAAGAAAACAGTCCGTGATGTGTGTGTGTGTGTGAGGATAGTCCATGTGTTATTGTTGTATGAGAGGATAGGGGAGTACAGTCCTTATAGTTTATGTTTTATGTCAGGAGGCGTTCAAAAGCGTGACAGCTGTGGGAAAGAAGCTGTTCCGGTGCCTGGTGGTTCTGGTCCGTAGGCTTCTGTAACGCCTCCCAGAGGGCAGGAGGGAAAAGAGTGTGTGTGCTGGGTGAGTGGAGTCCTTTGTGATTTTCCCAGCCCTTTTCAAACACCGCTTCCTGTAGATGTCCTTGATGGCAGGGAGCGGTGCCCCGGCAATATACTGGGCAGTTTTCACCACCCTCTGCAGCGCCTGCCGGTCGGAGACAGAGCAGTTCCCGTACCAAGCTGTAATACAGTTGGTGAGGATGCTCTCGATGGTGCAGTGGTAGAAGTTCGTGAGGATCTCTGAGGACAGGTGGTTCTTCCTCAGGGTCCTCATGAAGAAGAGGCGCTGATTTGCCTTCTTAATGAGTTTGGAGCAGCTGGTCGTCCAAGTCAGGTCCTCGCAGATGTGGACTCCCAGGAACTTAAAGGTGTCCACACGCTCCACCACTGTCCCCTTAATGTGAATGGGTGGATGTGGGTCAGCGTTCCTCCTGAAGTCCACGATAAGCTCCTTGGTCTTCTCGGTGTTCAGCTGCAGGTTGTTTTTGTCGCACCACTCAGCCAGACGGTCTACCTCCTCCTTGTAAGCGGCCTCGTCATTATCTCTGATGAGGCCGATCACCGTGGTGTCGTCTGCGAACTTGATGATGGCGTTAGAGCCATGGACAGGTCTGCAGTCATAGGTGAAGAGGGAGTAGAGGAAGGCTTCTACTTCCTCTATCACACAGCCTTGTGGCACTCTGGTGATTATGATGATGGTGGATGAGAAGTGGTTGTCCAGCCGGACATGTTGAGGTCGACTGGTCAGGAAGTCGAGCAACCAGTTACACATGAGTGGACTGATGCCGAGGAAGATGACTGATTCCAAAAGCAATATAAAAAGCAAAATTATAGTTTTCAAATGTAATCTTGGATTAACAGTTTATATGCTGATAAAATGTTCTTTGGGTTAGAGAGGACCAGCCACAGTTTATTTATCTCAGATCCACTGTTAGTGGCTGCAGGCCCCACATAATCTGTAGTGAAAGGGAATTTTCTTCTTTTTGTCTTCTCACACCAGAATGGAATGCAAAGAATGAAAATTACTTTCTCTGTTGTGTAGATAGAACGTAAAGCTGACATTGTGGCGGATGTGTAGTGGTTATAAAACTATTTTAGACAACCAAAAGGGAAAACGAGATCTAGTGATCTGCGATCGATTATTTTGGTCTTTCAAGTTCAGTGCTACAGACAGATACAGTAAAACGTAGCCTAAGTTTAATGAAGTTTAAAAACAATGTATTTTTCTTTAATGTTACTTTTCCGGCTATGTTTGTTTATAATTCCTGAAAAGTTCAACCTTTTAGATTTTAAGTTATGAGAGTTTAATCATTCGAGTTTCGATTGGTTTTGTCTGATCGTATGTAGGGGAACGCGACGCTTCTGCTCCTCCATTACAACACTGGAGACGAAAGCAGTGACATCGTGTCCGTGTTTTTATTATTCCCCTACAGGTAGAGTCCTTACTCATAAGGGGCGTAACTGATGCAATGTATATATTTCACACTTGAATGTATATTTTATTGTGAAGGGGACGCACGTATTGTGCTAAAGTAACTGACCGCCGCTGGACATGGCTAACGGCACCCCAATTCACACTTTTGGATCGAGGTTGGTGACTGTCTGTTTCAACAGACGTCAGTTTCAGTGGGACTTTGTAATAACTTCTGTGTCTTTACCAATTTTGTGTGTGGATTTTTTGTGTGCTTTTAGGTTATTAGTACATGTTGCTAATAGCTGCTTAATAGATGCTGTATCTTTTGATACATACCCCTGTAAACTTGGCGGCCATCGACCCCTCGCCAACATGCTTGCCACAGGTGATGAGTATCAGCGTCTGTTAGCAGAGTTCCCATCTTTAACGGTTCCCACATTTTCTGCTACCTTGGCAAAGCATGGGGTTGAACATTGTACACCTAGGGTCGGTCGACCGGTTTTTGCGCGAGCGCGCCGCCTAGACACCGCTAAGTTAGCAATAGCGAAAGAGGAGTTTGCAAACATGAAGCGTCTTGGCATTGAACGGCGCTCCAAAAGTCCATGGACATCTCGTTGCACATGGTTCCCAAAGCAGACAAGGTTTGGCGATCCTGTGGGGATTTTTGGCGCCTTAACAACGCAACCAGTAATGACAGGTACCCAATTCCTCACATTCAGGACTTTTCTGCCCGCCTGGCTGGAGCAACCGTTTCTCTAAGGTGGACTTGGTGCAAAGTTACCATCAGGTGCCAGTGCATCCTTTAGATTTACCCAAAACCGCAGTTATCACGCCTTTTGGTCTTTATGAGTTTTTACTGATGCCCTTCGGTCTTAAAGGCGCAGCGCAGACTTTCCAGCGGCTTATGGATTTGGTCCTGCAGGGTATTCCGTTTTTGTTCGTCTATTTGGACGACATATTGGTGGCTAGTCCCTCTGCGGAAGAACACATGATGCACCTTGGTCAGCTGTTTATTAGACTCAGTGAACATGGCCTGATTGTGAACCCAGCTAAATGCCAGTTTGGTCTGCCTGTTGTTGAGTTCCTGGGACACAAAATGTCTTTCTCAAGGGGCGATTCCCCTAGCTGCAAAGGTTGAAACAGTTTCTGCTATTCCCCGCCCTTCCTCAGTGAAGCCCCTGCAGGAGTTTTTGGGGATGGTAAACTTTTATAACCGTTTCATCCCACGGTCAGCTAACCTCGTGCACCCATTGTATGAAGCACTTAGAGACAAAAAATTGGACCAGCAGATAGAGTGGACCCCCGAGAGGGTGCATGCATTCGATGATGCCAAAAAGGCTTTTGGCCTATCCATCTCCAGTGCCTCCCGTGGCTCTGACAACTGATGCCTCTGATTATGCAGTTGGGGCCATTGCTCACAATGGGTCAGACCCATTGCTCACAATGCCCTGGCTGGGGCATTTATCTCCTCCTGGGTGTCCCGGTTTGGTGTGCCATTGGACTTGACCTCTGACAGAGGTCCCCAGTTCCCTTCAGAGTTGTGGACTGCAGTGGCAGAGAGCCTTTTGGTTAAACACCACCGTACTGCTGCCTACCATCCGCAGGCCAATGGTCTTTGTGAGAAGTTCCACTGCACAATGAAGGCTGCATTGCGGGGCTCGTTGGTGGATAACAGCTGGATAGATCGCCTGCCTTGGGTTCTTTTGGGCCTGAGTTCAGCTCCAAAAGAGTACCTGCGGTTGTGTTTAGCTGAGTTGGTCCAGGGCCAGCCTTTGAGGGTACCAGGGGAATTTCTTCCAGGTCCAGCGGGTTCGGTTGATTCCCAGGGGAGTAAAACAGTTCTAATTGGGGAATCTAGATCTTTTGCCCCGTTGGCAGCACATCACTGCCTTCCACAGGTGTTTGTGCCAAAGGACCTAATGTCTGCCGAGTATGTATTTATTTGCCGTGACTCACACCACTCACCACTTCAGCCTCCATACGATGGTCCATTCCATGTTTTGGAGAGGGGACCTAAGGATTTTTTGGTGGAGTTGGGGGATAATCAGGAGAATATTTCAGTGGACCGTTTGAAGCCAGCTCATGTGTTACCAGGGGACCCAGTTGAGTTGGCTCAGCCACCTTGCCGTGGTCGTCCCCCAGTTTCTTTACCCACTCTTCCAGGTCCTCCCTTTCCAGCTGGTTTGTCCCCCTCAGATGGACAGTTTGGTAGCAGTCGATCTGGAGAATTATATTTACGTCTTTTTCTGCTGACTTCCACAACATGACATTTTTTCTTTCTCCCATTATTGTCGCAGTTAGCAAATATATATAAATGCAGTAGTCCTAACTGACCAAAAATATGGTAAGGAATAAGGTGATTGAATCATTTTATACATTACTGTAGAGTCTGTATATCTGTAAACAGATTGTATTATATGCACTTGTTTTCTGTCACTTCTAAATCCTGTCATATAAACAAACTATGACTTAAATGCTCTGCAACTATATATTGTGGAATGTGAATAAGCAGATGACCTGGGGGTCCCCGAGGGCCAACACTTCCAGGGTCTCCTTTTTGTCCTTTTAATCCAGGTGAACCAGGCAATCCAGACTCCCCTGCAGAAATGAAGAACAAAATGTATTGCATAAATACATACGCCTTTACAAACATTCTGTTGTTGCTAGGATACAGACACAACACCCCAATGCATTTGTGACAATATCTGGTGATTTTAATCATGCCTCACTCTCTTCAACACTGCCAACATTTCACCAGTTTGTCAGTTGCTCCACTCTTGAAGCAAGATTTTGGATTTGCTTTATGCTAATGTCTCCTCTGGAGAAATCAGATCATAATATTGATGATTTCTGCTCTGATTATGAACCCCTTGTTAAAGGGCTACCTGTTAGGAAGATGGCTGTTAGGAGGTGGTAACAGGAAGACATTAACACAGTGGTGCTCAAAGTGGGTCCTCGAGGGCCGGCATCCCTCGTGTTTTAGTCTCTCCCTGGTTTAACGCACCTGGATCCAATGATGGCTCATTAGAAGGCCTAAGAAGAACACTGACCTGCTGAGAAGGTTGTTATTACCACCAGGGAGAGAACTAAAACAGGATGTCGGCCCTCCAGGACCCTCTTTGGGCATCAATGCATTAACACAATTTTGGACACCTTTCTGTCCAGACATTCCAGAGTCACCTTTTTCTCCACGAGGGCCTGTAGTCATAAAAATAGATAACACAAGACAAAAACTGTAAGGAAATTGTCTACTGCTAAACCAGAGGGACAATAATTTATGAAAGAAACAAAAAAAAAGCTTTACATGCTGACAGGCAAGGTCAGTATGTATTCATTCTTATGAACTACCATTCATAAGAATACCCTAACCCCTAACCTACAACCTTACCTGGGGCTCCTGAGTCCCCTGGCTCCCCCTTATTGCCTGGTGCTCCTGGATTCCCTGCTGAACCTGTGGGACCTACAGTGGCACACACACACATGCGCAAGCATAAAAAAATACACACACCAAGACCAGCTGTTTGATATTTTTCAAGATTTTTTTGTTTGACCAATATGCCATCTGTGAAAATATGTTTTGTCTTCCCTTTAAATAGCAGCATGTCAGCAATATTACTGATGATCATCACAGATTAAAGGGGGAAGAGACACTTCAATATTTCACAATCCGCTGACACATTTTCTGTTCAGGAGTTAAAGGAGTTCATATATCTATCCTTATTAAGCATGTAAAGCAAGAGATAAGTTTAATTTGCTTTTAATTTTAGTTCACTGAACTCCAGTTTTAGTTCCGTTTTCCCTTATGACAGTAAGGGTAAACAGGACTGTTTCCTCACACTGTCCTGTGATGGAGTGTGAATTCCGCTTTTTACCCACTGATCTCTAGACATAGATCCCAGCTGACTGGGACTGGGACATAGAAAAGTACCAACAGAGAAGATGGTTCTATATGTCAGCCATAACAAAGATTATGCCAATTTCAATTTGCAAATTTCTTTGACCACTTTCCATACATACATCATTAGAGTAACTGAAAACTAAAACTCACCAACTTCACCAGCAGCTCCCTGTTCTCCTTTTCCCCCTTTAAGTCCTGTTTCACCCTTTTGACCAGAATGGCCAGGAACCCCACTGTCACCTGTCAAAAAGAAGCACTACATACAACCCTTTTCTGTTGTGTACAACGCATCACATGAAATGAAAGCATCTTACGACACTTTCCAGTGGCAAGTTGCTCTCTATTACTATGGAAGCCCGTTTCCGCCACTCTGTTAAAATAAATAAATAAATAATCTCAAAATAATGAGAAACTATCTCATTATTTTTGAGATACTATCTCATTGCTATCTCATTAGCAATGAGATAGTAATGAGATAGTATTTTGAGATACCATCTCATTATAATGAGATACTATCTCTGTTCGTGGCTATCTCATCACCGGGAGGTGCTGGTGCCTTCCGGATGAGCGGCGGGGTCACCCTGGAGAGGTCGCCAGTCTGTCACTTAAAATTTTAATAGAGGATAGTGTGCCTGGTGTAATAGCATGAATTACCACTTTTTTGTACCAGTTGGTCACAAGGCATTTATTTACAGGAGTATTTGGTTCGGAAATTTACAGTCCAAATGTAAACCTCCAAGCGCTTGAGGAGGGAGGAGTAGAGAAGAAAACAAGAACAACTGTGGCAGTTACTATACTGCTAAGGAAAACTGTAAAGTCAGGTTTCCAAAATTTGTAACACAGTTTTTCTCCAACAAAGGTGAGTACATAGACTGTGAGAGATTATCAACCATTTAGCACAGTTAGCTTAGCTACAGACTACTGTTGGCCTCCATTTCATTTAATGAATGAAGGAACAAATCTACCACCATATTCATATATTTAACTTGCACCTATACCTTCTTAACAGGTGAGTCAGTCAGTAGCAGCTCTGAGCCCGATACCAGCATAACCTTTAACCCCTGTACCAGTGAAAAAAGGTGAGCAACACTGTGTTCAATGACAAGCTAGTTAGCATCATTACAGGGAGTCTAGGGATTTCTCTCTCTTTGCTCTTTTTATAATTTCACAACAAAGGTATGTTACCATAGCAACAAGATTGTTGCTATGGTAACATAGCACCAGATGATGTTCTCAGTTTAATCTTTGAGTTTTAGCTGTTCCTTAATGCATCTTAGTAAACAACAATTACATTTGACTGCTCAGTCAATTAAACTTCCAGATTTCACTAAATCCAAGGTGAAATGGGTTAGGGAATGGATTAGTGGATTAGCACATTAGTGGTGCTGATGTTTGCAGCAAGAGGGGCCCCTAAATCAAATTCTGCTCAAGGCCTCATTCAGCATTGGACTGGCCCTACATGATGAGCTAGACCTGCAGCACAGCGCATCTCTGCTGCTGGATGTAGAGGGACAAAAGGGAGATTTAATTTTTGTGGCTTTAGTAGCTCTTTCATTTTGTGTCTATTGAGTTTTTAATAAGCACCACAGAGATTGCTTTGGTTGCCCAACCTTCATGGAACAAGCTGCTCTGAGCTTCGTGCGGCTGCGCAGCAACTCTACCTGAGTTTAAGTAGACAAAGCATTTGATATACATCATGTTGCCACAAAAAAGAAACTGACATAAAAATAAACCAGCTGTCACGAGGCGAGCGCGAAAGCTCCTCCACGGTCTGAACCACCGGGCAATAATGCACCGGCTAACCAGGAATTCAGACTTTATCAACGCAGAGAGAGACAGAGTGTTGAGATGCAAATGCACGCGCCACATGCTTTGTAATGCTTTGTTCACAAAGAAATATTCTCAACGCATGCTCAACGCACACCTCTGTACCTATCAGCATCCTGTATATACTTCCATTTGGTAAAATGATCAGATAAGAGGAGTACAATTCCACTGTTTTACTCATGATACACAAACTTTAGACATGTTTTCAGAACGTAGACATTTGGATAACTTTCAGACAAAACAAACGTTTAAAACAGACCAAGTTTCTTTTTTATGGAAAAGAAACTTAGTCTGTCAATTACACATCTAGAGGGTATTAAAGGACCTTTGTGTTATTTTTAACAAGGATGTTTCTTGCTTAATATTCTAATTAGAATATTATGCAAAAGAGTAATATTTCTTTCCTCTCATCTCAGAAAGTGAAACTTGTGTATTATATAGAATCATCATACATGGAGTATATTCCAAACTTTTTGTTCCTGTAATTTTGATTAATATATTTATCAGATATAAATGAGAAGCCAAAAGTTTGTATCTCAGAAAATGAAAACAGTCTGGAAAATGAGATTAATGGAAATTTATGGAGTCGCATCCTCATCAGCTAATTAACTCAAAACAACTGCAATGGTTTCCTGAGCCTTTAATGTTTAAATAGACTCTCACTGTGGGTCAGTCAGCTTCACAATTAGGGGAAGACTGCTGTCCAGAAGACAATCATTGATGGCCTTCACAAGGAGGAGAAGACACAAGAGACCATTGGTGAAGAAGCTGGTTGTTCACAGATTACTGTATCTAAGGATATTACTATAAAATTGAGTGAAAGGAAGAAGTGTGGTAGGAAAAGATGCACCAGCAACAGGGAGAACTGGAGCTATGAGAGGATTATCAAGTGAAATCTATTCCATAAAATCCACCAAACACAGGTGAATACAGGTCTGGTCCACTGGGTTCTCTGAAGTCCACACTCAAAGGACATGCTAAAGCACTTCATGCTCATTTCTGCTGACAATCTGGATGGAGATGCTGATTTTATTTTCCAGCAGAAATTGGTAGCTGCCAAAGATATCAAAAGCTGGTTCAATGACCAGCTTCTGCAACCGAGGATCGGACCGCCAGGGCCCCTTCCCTCGGCCAGCACCTATCCCACACTGCACTCAACCCCTTTGGCTGAATGCAGCCTACTGTTGGCCTCCATTTCATTGAACCAGGTCATTGGGTTGAGCTGAACCCGGTTCCTGAACGCCTCATCCACCGTGGTTCTGAAGGCCCACATAAACCGGGTCAAACAGAACCTTTGCTGTTAATGAAAGCAAAGGTTCATGGGCTCATGGGAGGGGGGACCAATGTCTCCTCTTCGGGCTGAGCCCTGCCAGGCTCCATGGGTAAAAGCCCGGCCACCAGGCGCTTGTCATTGTGCTCCACCTCCAGGCCTGGCTCCAGAGTGGGGCCCTGGTGACCTGCATCTGGGTGAGGGAACTAGAGGGAACTAGATCCATTGTTATTAGTCATCATAAGGGGTCTTCAGGCTGCGCTTGGTCTGGTTCTTCACCTAGGACCTGCTGCCTTGGGTGACCCTGCCAGCGGCATAAAGCCCCAGACAGCATAGCTCCTCAGATCATATGGACACTCAAACCCCTCCACCACGATAAGGTGGCAGCCCACGGAGAGGCCAAGGAGAAGCGGCCAAAATGGCTACCGTGATACAGGAAATTTATGGAAAAACACTAATATGGGAGCATGGCAGGAAAGAGGGGTAAATACGGTAGTTTCCCAGCCAAAACAGAAGACTTGACAGATATGACCTGAAGTCAGCCATAAGCTGTATGGGCTTCCATCCCATCTGTGCAGTGCAACAGACAGGTTGCCTCCATGCCACGCCACATTGATGTAGTATTTCATGCAAGAGGAAACCCGACCAAGTAATCAAGAAATGTTCATACTGGACATTTGTGTTAAAAACGTCTGTCTTTGATAGCGGATATTATAATTTTCTGACATTAGCTTTTGGTTTTCTTTACTTGTACGCTATATTCATAAACAATGCAAAACACAAAAGTTTCAGATATTTCACTCCACAAGTAATGAATTTCAATAAAATATCCATTTCACTTTCTGAGGTGAATGGTAAGCAATATTGCAGTTTCACACAATATTGTAATTTTTTTAGTTCCAGTTCATATCCAGAACTAAAGGAGCCTTTTAGATGAAACATCATCAAGAAACAAGTTCACTTGTGGCTATTTAAGCACTTAGGATGAAAACATGGATTCATTTATTAATAAATGGAAAAAATATATTTTAGCACAAGGCCACCTGTGAAACAAATTGATCTGGATTCTGTCCAAGAGAGTAAATCTCCATGTCCATATTTTTTGTGAAATCAAATCAAGAGCAAAGCAACTATAACAAACGCCAATAAACTTTTAAAATCGGTTCTTATTAGTCATGTAACAAGACAAACTCTCTCCTGAGTGGTTGCATCCTTGGCATACCAGCAGCAAAAGCAGGGTTCTAAGGCTGGAGTGATCACATATTTTAACTAATCATAATTCTCACAGGTCATGTTATGTGAGACTAACTGTAATTACTGTATTCAAACTATATCTCTAATTGTCCAAAGACCAAATTAAACCACATATCAACCACTGCTGCAGTGTAAAACCCCTTGAAATAGTTTTTTTTTTTGTTAACAACATGCCAAAAACCAAATGTGAGCAGTAAGAGTGTGGCCAAACAAGACACTTGTTCTGAGAGATGCACTCAAAAATCTGAATGTGACTCTTCCCATTCATGTTAGTAATGTCCAGTTAAGATGGACTCACCTTTTGGGCCTCTCTCTCCTTTTGGACCTTGTAGTCCGGGTACTCCGTTTGTACCTGGTGGGCCTAAAAGCACAAAATAAAGTTATTCAAGAGATATATTTGACCTCAGATTGGTTTCTCAACACAAATGTTACTGTATGTAACTATGATGTAAATTTTTAACAAATGTACTCAACCATGCATATATATGTACCTGTTTTGATTTGAATGTTTGTTAGTTTGTTTTCCAGGTTGTGGTTGCTGGTATTGAGCAAGTTCAGGTCAGCCCTTAATCTTTGTAGCTGACCTTCCTCACCACACAGACTCTTGACCTGTTATCATGGTAACCAAAAGATATACAAATGGTTTACATGTTAATAATCAATAACATGTTACATATAGCCTAATTAAAATACTTACATTGGTCATTATAAGTTCTAACTTACTGGAAGACACATTTATATTTTGAGTTTTTGAAATTATTGTTTTTTTGACTCAAGTCTGCACCTCTGAAAACAAAACTCAGAACCAGCTGCGTTAATCTTCTGTGAAATATACAAATGTATGTGAACCTGATTTTGCAAAACCCGTAAGTGGCTCCTCAGACTGTTGGCTTCTTGGCTGTTGTTCTGGATAAGAAGGTTGAGGTCAAGGTCGTTGTTGCTGAGGGCGCTATGATGAGATGTTGGGCTCTGTGGCTCAGGGCTCGCTCCCAACACAACTACCGCCAGAAATAAAAAAGAAATAAAATAGCACTTCTTTCATTAAAAGATTTAAAGTTTTCAGGACTAACATAAGGTACATCATATTTACAATTTTCTTTAATTGTTGTATCTGAATTAAAACTATCTTAAATCCGAACTGTGATTTTAGTCCAGATTTTTTTGTCTAAATATTTGTACCTTTATAAATGAGAAAGGCATCAAGCGCTGTCTGTAAGATGACCCAGATAATTATCACAGTAAAACCCCAGTGTCTTCTGGAGGGGGCTGGTTTCAGATCTGAAACACAAAGAAAAAATGCACATTGACAGATGTTGATCTCTGTGAAGCAGGAGAGAGTTATTGCTTTGTTCGCTGTAGGAAGACATTTATAGTGCAGATCATCAAATAGAAAGAAATTCTCCTTGTTTTAAAGTAAGATATATTTGGGCGTGCCACTTAATTATTAGACAAGTTTATGTAACTGAAATGTTGAGCTACATTAGTTATTATAGTCTTACACATTTACAAATGCAGAGGAAATGTTTCAGCCTCTAGCAATATAAATAAACTGAACATATTAACTGGTAGAAGGTCTTACATGCCTTGAGCCAATGCTGTAACCAAGCAGGTATTAACTGAAGAAGGACTCAGTCAAGCTGCAACATTCTTATTCTTTTTTGCTAAATTAAGCCATATACCAGTTTATGTGTTCACTGCTCTTTTTACACTGTTCCGTTTTAAAGATTTGAATCTTTTCATTAAACTATGTGATTTAGGTAAGTAGTCCTTGTTGTGCATTCAGAATGACAAAGTTCTCCACATAAAGAGCAATTAATGAACATTTTTGCTGAAATTTAAAATTTGTGTAGTGAGGTGGTGATGCTGATTTTTATTGTACTTTTTGAAGTGTAACCCCACAAAATCAATTAATTGAAAATAGTAAAAAAAAAAAATAGTTCTTTGTGTTTCTTTCCTGCTTTCAACTGTTCATATAAATGTTGGCATTTGTTTTCTATTGGATTTCAGGTGAAAATTTTAACAAGCTGCACAAGTTATATTGTACAGTATGTGAAACTAAATCTAGTTATACTCATATTTGGTTTTTTGGAAATCTGCAAATTTTCTGTCATAACTACAGTCAAAAGCAAACATTTTGGCAAAGTAAATCTGGTCAGAGTAAAATGACAGCCTTTAGTTGTGTCCACTGTATGGAAATATCCACGGTTAGCTAACACCAGTAGTTTTTTGTGTGTAATTTCCCAATATCTAGAAGTTCTCCATTAATCTGTTGTGAGAGGTTCTCACTGGTGCTCACCATCATGCTGGAAGCTGTAGCGCTCGCTCCTGCTCAGCGACATGTCGAACAGTGGATTATAATGTGTGACCTGGTCCATTGTCTTGTCCACTGCTGTCTCCATTCTCACTACAGTTTAATGTCTGCCTTCCTCTTGCTTAAGTAGTTCTTGATGTTGGGAAAATGACTCCTCTCAGGATTGCAACATAAGACTCATGAAACTGCATAGATGAGCACAAAGAGGGGAAGTGGAAAAACTTTGATTTTGACTCTGTGTGTTGAAGGGCTGGGGTATTGTGGATTATTGTGGGGTATTGTGGGGTATTGTGGGGCAGCATTGGGCATTATAGGTACAGGATATTATTACAAATGTAATAACACCCTGTGTCTACGATACAGAGACAGAAATAAGCCCAACTCTTCTTTTCTGAGAATGTTGTATTAAATACTTTTAAAATGCAGTGGGGTTTTTCCCTCATCAACTCATTGGTATTTCTTTCTTTAATCAAGCTGGGAAGAAAATGCTGATGTGCCAATTTGATTTTTCAAAAGTACAAAATGTCCAAGCATGACTCGTTTTCTTTTAAATCAGAATGCAGAAGTTGCACAGTGTGGCACAATGCCATACAACATCTTCCAAAATCTTATGCTTTGGAAGGTGAAATCTGAGAAAGATTTCAGAACCTCCACTAATCAGCAAATGGAAAAAATGATCTGGAAAATTTATAGCACAGAGCAAATTCCATTTTCTCTGTCATATGTCTTCAAGAAAGGGGAAGAATACCAGTAAACTAGATGTCCTGTAATAACCTGTAGTCTTGCTTTCCTGACCAACAAGGAACTTGAAGGATAGAATCTGATGGACTCAGGATTCTTGATCTGATGTATTCCATTTACATCTGTTCATACATTTGCAGCCTTGTAGGCTCAACCTTACACACCTGTCTGTTATGATGAGCTTATCTGTCTGTCCTTATGTTTATTCTTTTTGTTTTGCTGTTGTTTTTAAAAAATAAAAATGAAGCCCATTTACTATTTCAATCAGAAGGAGTTTAAAATGTTTAAAACACACACACACCTTTTGATCAACATACACTTTTACTTTTGGGGGGATTGAGGGAAGGTATTATTATTTTTGGGTTTTTCATTTAGCCTTTTGGTAAAAGTAAAACTGAGTTTTTCAGCATATCCTAAAATAGAAACGCCAGTTCAGATCGAACTGCAAATTCCAGTTTGCTAAAGGAGACTGAGATATTTAAAAAGAATGATCCTAAAATGGTAATGATCTTTAAGGTACATAAAACTTTTTTACAGTATCTCACACAGCGGTGCCCCTGAAGCTTTGCTCATGGAGGGTGCTCTAGGATCAGGCTCTTTGTAATATTTGTAGACAGTTCATTGACCTCCCCAATAAAGTGATCTGTAATAGTTTTTTCTCTTTTTTACTTTGATAATTTATGGTGGAAAAAATAGAGAAGCTAAGGGGATTTTCTTACTGACCTTTCAACCAACAGTCAGTGACTACAATAGTTACTATAGTTTGTGTTACAGAAAAAAGTAGTGATGTGTTGCAATAAATTAGAAATCTGAATACATTTTGTGTTAATAATAAATTCATACTTTTTAATATAAAATGCTTATTTTCTTCAGTGTTTCTCCTGAGCTCAGAATAGATGTAATTTAGAGCTAAATATGATCAAAACTTTTTTTGTGTTTCTGGTGTTTAAAGACAAGAAACACAAAATCTCCTCAAAGTTCAAGATGACATGGCAAGTGTGACTCATTACTGTTTAAGTTTATTTTACTCCTGTGTCCGCCCCAAATGACCTCTGCACACATTCATGGATTTGGCGCAGAGTAGAGGGACTCTGGGCTCTTTTCAGAAGAGACAGCTCATTCGGCTCCCAAATGGCTCTTATTATCATCTGCAGTCTCATATTTTACCATAACTTGGCAAATATGAATGTTTTGCATGATAAATCATTTTGCAGTCAATGTTTCCTATACAAGAAGCCTAGGCTTATACTTCCTTAATTGTTCTGTTATGAAAGCACACATTCATACTTTGCATATTTTGATTAACATTTTAATTAATAAAAACAAATGCACACAGTACTGTAACCAAATCTACAGAACAGACCCATAATAATAATTTATTACTATATATCTTTAATCTTCAGCCAGATACTTCATCTCTAACGAAGCTGAAGTTGGTTTCCAATTCCAGCTTCCGATTCAGGAAATGGCTAAAGGGCGATTCCACCTAATTATTCACTTCCTTCCGCATCTTAAATCGACTCTAGTTTAAAAACTACAACACCTAGACACTTCAAACATGCACTGGATTATTCTGCTCTCATAGCAGAATATTTTAATCCACATTTGGGATTTGTGAAACCTTTATGGGATTTGTGAAACTTTACTAAAGTTTAGATTACTATTCACACTTGTTCCATGTAGTTTTTTCAACTTCAATTCTAATTCAAAACCACTTTATTAATCCCAAAGGGAAACTAAATGTTGGTGTAACTCATTAATTCTTCAAAGAGTTATTGTAGATGGTGACGGCTGTTGGAAGGAAAGATCTTCTGCAGCGGTCTGTTAAGTGAAGTGAAGTTTCACAAATCAGATAAAGGTTTCACAAATCCCAAACATGGATTAAAATATTCTGCTACTAGTTGAGAATAATTTAGTCTAGGTTTGAAGTGTCTAGGTGTTGTAGTTTTGGAATTAGAGCAGATCTCATGTGACCGAGACCGAAAAAAGGGTGAAAATGGCCATTTCTTGCAGTTTCACAAATCAGAAAAAGGTTTCACAAATCCTAAACATGGTTCTAAATATTCTGAATAATCCAGTGCATGTTTGAAGAGTCTAGGTGTTGTAGTTTTGGAGCTGGAGCAGTTCTACTATGGTCCTGTTGCAAAAAAGAAGTAAAATCAACCTTTATTGAAGTTTCACAAATCAGATAAAAGTCCAGGTTTGAAGAGTCTAGGTGTTGTAGATTTTAAACTAGAGTTGATTAAAGATGCGGAAGGTATTGAAAAATTAGGTGGAATCGCCCTTTAGCCATTTCCCGAATCGGAAGCTAGAATTGGAAACCAACTTCAGCTTCGTTCAGTTAAATGGGTTTTTGCGACGCACTGTCCTCCTCACCACTGTCTGTTTACTGAGCGGATGGACTAACTTGACTGTTGTCTTTCCCTCTTTGTTTTCTTATAATGATATGATCCCATACATATCCACACAAGTCTGCCATGCTAATCAAAACAAAGTTCTGCAGGGAGCAAAGGAGAAGATAATGTACGGAGCCCTGTAGGGGACATGGGAAACAATTTCCTTTGCGTTATCTCACAAAAGTATTGCATTCCCTCGCAATAAATTACATCCTAGTCTGTTTTGTATACAGTCACAAATGTCAACTAGAAAATTTCTGAAGAAATTTAACCGGGGCCTGCCAAAGCGTGCCCGTCGGTTTGGGCCCGGCGTTGTCATGCTACAAATTAGCATCAATGCTAAAGAACGCTTCAATGTAATCAATAGCATGTGCACAAGAACGTTAAGTAAGGTGGACGTGCACCATTCAGTATTATTTAAAAAATTTTCAATGCTTTTTTTGGAAGTTTTGTTAAACTTCATTTCAAAGGGCCAAACTAATCCCATGTTTAATAGTCATTGGGTTAAATTAGTTATATAATGCTCAAAACACAAGTAGTTGATGTAAAAATATTAAATGCTTTTATTTTGAAATTTTTATTAAGCTTCATTTCAAAGGGCCAACCTAATCCCATGTATAACAGTCATTGAATAAAATCAGTTATATAATGGTCAAAAGAGCAATAATCTCATGTAAAAAATCTCAAGGCTTTTATTTTGAAATTTTTGTTAAGCTTCATTTCAAAGCACCAATCTAATCCTATGTGTATCAGTGCTTTGGATAAAAAATTCACATAATGCCCAAAAGAGCAAATACCTGATCTAAAAATTTTCAAGGCTTTTAATTTGAAATTTTCAGTATGCTTCATTTGAAAGGGCCCAACTAATACCATGTATAACAGTCATTGGATAAAATCAGTTATATAATGCCCAAAAGAGCAAATACCTGATCTAAAAATTTTCAAGGCTTTTAATTTGAAATTTTCAGTATGCTTCATTTGAAAGGGCCCAACTAATACCATGTATAACAGTCATTGGATAAAATCAGTTATATAATGCTCAAAAGAGCAATAATCTCATGTAAAAATTGTCAAGGCTTTTATTTTGAAATTTTTTGTTGAGCTTCATTTCAAAGGTCCAAACTAATCCCATGTATAACAGTCATTGGGTTAAATCAGTTATATAATGCTCAACAGAGCAATTACCTGATTTTAAAATATTCAAGGCTTTTATTTTGAAATTATTATTATGCTTCATTTTAAAGTTCCGAACTAATCCCATGTGTAACAGTTACTGAGTTAAATCAGTTATATACAGCCCATAGCAGCAAGTAGTTCTAAAGGCCAGTTCAGTCATCCTCTGTTTCAACTGAGTGTTCCACTATAGTTAGAACTACAGTGATGCGTATTTGTAGTCCTAATCAGCAGCCAATAGCCTCTTGAGTTCCGTTGCTATGGTAAATAATTTTCTCAGCAAAGTGTGAACTGTTAGTGAGAGAGGCTGGGGCAGAGAATACTCTGTTTCAGCCAGCCAGTTTAACTGAAAAACAGCATTGTGAACAAGTCCTTTCCGTTCGGGAACCGTAATACATATTCGAAAAGCGTTTGAAGCGTATGAGAGGGCTATGTGTCTTCTGCAATAGTCCCGAGATTCATATCTCTACCTCACTCACAGCATTAACAGCGATGAGAGAAAGAAATGTTTTGCACAGATCTGAAATTCTAGTCAAATACATGGGAGAGAGCCTCAGACAGCCTCAGAAAATCCTGTCGCATGACTTTGCTCTGAAGCACCGTGACAGAAAACCGTACGGTCTAGATAAATTTCGAAAACATTTTACCGGAGCAGACATGCATATCAATGTCAGGACCGATTTTGATACCAATCGTGCGATATTTGTGGGCGTGATGGCGATTTCAAAAATGATCTGGGGTGAAAAATTCTCTTCATTTCTCACTCTAGCAGAGGGGCAATCAGTGAGAGACACTCTAATTTTAAGAAAAATGAGAAACTTTGGGTCGCTTAGAGACAAATTGTGGACAAACCGTAATTGGTATCGACGAGCCGTCTTCATTTTCGAAGACATCACAGACGTATAGCAGAAATTTGAATGGCATTTGTACGTGAATTCGTGACGACACAGAAAATCCTCAAAAATAGGGTATTTGTAGGATTTTTCCCATTGACTTATAATGGGGTTTTTTCGTAGTTTTTTGCGAATTATGTCGCCATGTTAACCCCGAATCCCACCAAAAGTAATAGCTCCAATGGCGTGAATTTTCTGCACGTTTTGATACCTCATTTGTAGGTGTGCACGCAGCGGTATGAGCCGCATTAACGGTTACGGATGAAAAATAAAGAATTGGGAGAATAGTAATAGGTTCCTGCCATTGCTTTGCATGGCAGGCCCCAGTTTGAAATTGCAAATATATACACATTTAACTCTTTAAATGTGTCTCTCTTTAACCTCGGTTAAAACGAAAACGTGTTAACCCTTTGATGCAAAAAATTGATTGAAAATCGATTTCTTCACTGCATGTGTAACTAGGTCTATATTGTTAGTTGTATATTTTCACAAAATGGTTTCTTTAATTTATTGGGGCCTGCCATGCAAAGCAATTATATAACTGATTTAACCCAATGACTATTACACATGGGATTAGGTTGGCCCTTTGAAATGAAGTTTAACAAAAATTCCAAAATAAAAGCCTTGAATATTTTTACATGACGTAATTGCTCTTTTTGGCTTTATTTGACTTTTTCATCCAAAGCACTGTTACACATGGTATTAGTTTGGCCCTTTGAAATGAAGCTTAACAAAAATTCCAAAATAAAAGCCTTGAGAATTTTTACATGAGATTATTGCTGTTTTGAGCATTATATAACTGATTTTATCCAATGACTGTTATTCATGGGATTAGGTTGGCCCTTTGAAATGAAGTTTAACAAAAATTCCAAAATAAAAGCCTTGAATATTTTTACATCATGTAATTGCTTTTTGGCTTTATTTGACTTTTTCATCCAAAACACTGTTACACATGGTATTAGTTTGGCCCTTTGAAATGAAGTTTAACAAAAATTCCAAAATAAAAGCCTTTAATATTTTTACATCAACTACTTGCGTTTTCAGCATTATATAACTGATTTAACCCAATGACTATTACACATGGGATTAGGTTGGCCCTTTGAAATGAAGTTTAACAAAAATTCCAAAATAAAAGCCTTGAATATTTTTACATCATGTAATTGCTCTTTTTGGCTTTATTTGACTTTTTCATCCAAAGCACTGTTACACATGGTATTAGTTTGGCCCTTTGAAATGAAGCATACTGAAAATTTCAAAATAAAAGCCTTGAGAATTTTTACATGAGATTATTGCTGTTTTGAGCACTATATAACTGATTTTATCCAATGACTGTTATTCATGGGATTAGGTTGGCCCTTTGAAATGAAGTTTAACAAAAATTCCAAAATAAAAGCCTTTAATATTTTTACATCAACTACTTGCGTTTTCAGCATTATATAACTGATTTAACCCAATGACTGTTATTCATGGGATTAGGTTGGCCCTTTGAAATGAAGTTTAACAAAAATTTCAAAATAAAAGCCTTTAATATTTTTACATCAACTACTTGTGTTTTGAGCATTATATAACTGATTTTATCCAATGACTGTTATTCATGGGATTAGGTTGGCCCTTTGAAATGAAGTTTAACAAAAATTTCAAAATAAAAGCCTTTAATATTTTTACATCAACTACTTGCGTTTTCAGCATTATATAACTGATTTAACCCAATGACTATTACACATGGGATTAGGTTGGCCCTTTGAAATGAAGTTTAACAAAAATTCCAAAATAAAAGCCTTGAATATTTTTACATCATGTAATTGCTCTTTTTGGCTTTATTTGACTTTTTCATCCAAAGCACTGTTACACATGGTATTAGTTTGGCCCTTTGAAATGAAGCATACTGAAAATTTCAAAATAAAAGCCTTGAGAATTTTTACATGAGATTATTGCTGTTTTGAGCACTATATAACTGATTTTATCCAATGACTGTTATTCATGGGATTAGGTTGGCCCTTTGAAATGAAGTTTAACAAAAATTCCAAAATAAAAGCCTTTAATATTTTTACATCAACTACTTGCGTTTTCAGCATTATATAACTGATTTAACCCAATGACTGTTATTCATGGGATTAGGTTGGCCCTTTGAAATGAAGTTTAACAAAAATTTCAAAATAAAAGCCTTTAATATTTTTACATCAACTACTTGTGTTTTGAGCATTATATAACTGATTTTATCCAATGACTGTTATTCATGGGATTAGGTTGGCCCTTTGAAATGAAGTTTAACAAAAATTTCAAAATAAAAGCCTTGAATATTTTTACATGACGTAATTGCTCTTTTTGGCTTTATTTGACTTTTTCATCCAAAGCACTGTTACACATGGTATTAGTTCGGAACATTAAAATGAAGCATACTGAAAATTTCAAAATAAAAGCCTTGAATATTTTTACATGACGTAATTGCTCTTTTTGGCTTTATTTGACTTTTTCATCCAAAGCACTGTTACACATGGTATTAGTTTGGCCCTTTGAAATGAAGCATACTGAAAATTTCAAAATAAAAGCCTTGAATATTTTTACATGACGTAATTGCTCTTTTTGGCTTTATTTGACTTTCTCATCCAATGACTGTTACACATGGTATTAGTTTGGCCCTTTGAAATGAAGCTTAACAAAAATTTCAAAATAAAAGCCTTGAATATTTTTACATCATGTAATTGCTCTTTTTGGCTTTATTTGACTTTTTCATCCAAAGCACTGTTACACATGGTATTAGTTTGGCCCTTTGAAATGAGGCATACTGAAAATTTCAAATTAAAAGCCTTGACGATTTTACATCAGGTATTTGCTCTTTTGGGCATTATGTGAATTTATTATCCAAAGCACTGATAAACATAGGATTAATTTGGCGCTTTGAAATGAAGCTTAACAAACATTTCAAAATAAAAGCCTTGAATATTTTTACATCAACTACTTGTGTTTTCAGCATTATATAACTATTTTAACCCCATCCCTATTACACATGGGATTAGTTTGGCCCTTTGAAATGAAGTTTAACAAAACTTCCAAAATAAAACTTTGACAAAATTTTCAATCATACTGAATGGTGCACGTCCACCTTACTTAACGTTCTTGTGATTCTCCACATGCTATTGATTACGTTGCAGCGTTCTTTAGCATCGATGCTAATTTGTAGCATGACAACGCCGGGCCCAAACCGACGGGCACGCCTTGGCAGGCCCCGGCTAAATTTCTTCCGAAATTTTCTAGTTTGTCCTCTTATACTTGTCTGTCCTTGTGTTCCTCTGCTATGAGGGGTTTGGTCCTCCAGCTCCTCCCTACTTTCTTCTTCTTTTGTTCAGGATCCTCCAGGACTATTAATGAATATTAAGTTATTAATTTCCTCTTCCCTTTTGTTACTTGTTCCAGTGGGAAGAGGCAAGTTTTATAATCCATTGTAATCCTTTCATTTATGTTTAAATGTTTATTTTTCCTTCTGTATTAATGATAGGTGTTTGGATATTTTTATTTGAGTTGCTATTATGCCTTTATGATGCATGTTAACATTATTATTTTGCTATGTGCTAATGCTAATATCTCCCAATTGACAGATTAAATGAATGGAGAGCCTCCAAACCCAGACTTGGTGTTTTATGGTTTGTCCGATCACCACATAACACACACAACGCAGAAGTCCACCTGCCACACATGTTTATGTCTGTTTGTGTGAGGTTGAGATGGAACTGCACATGAAAACGACCCTTCAGACTACCAACACGAAAAGACACAATCAAAACTAACTTTGCTTTTGCGTTTTGCACATATGGTTTGTGATGCATTTCTATCCTAAAGAAGAAGATATAAGACTTCGAGATATAAACATACATGGAAAACCCTTATGAAAACCTCATAGCAGAAAGTAGGATGGCCACCGTCAGAAAGGCTTACAGCATTCAGTTCATGCCACATGAACTGACCACTACATTATTGCGAGGGGATGCAAAAGTTTTGCGAGGTTTTTGCGTAAAACTTTTGCGGAGGTAACGCAAATTCTTAAAGCGGCTCCATAAGAATGAGAACTGAGCAGCAAAAGGGGAAGGAAAGTGAGGAGATGGCCCTTCCACCGTCCATCCCTTCCTCCCCCTGACTCTCCTCTGCTGCTCGTTGCTCTGCTGTGTTTGTAGCTCCGCCCCTTATACTGACAATCACCCTAGTGAAAAAATTGTGTATTTAAGTCAAAGGTGTCAAACTCCAGTCCTGGAGGGCTGCTGTCCTGCAGTTTTTAGATGTGCCACAGGTACAAAACACTGGACTGAAATGTCTTAATGACCTCCTCCTTGTGTAGATCAGTTCTCCAGAACCTTAATGACCTAATTATTCTATTCAGGTGGTGCAGCAGAGGCACATCTAAAAGTTGCCTTTTGAGGACTGGAGTTTGACACCCTGATTAAGTGTAGTGACTATTTGTCCAAAAACTCAAAATCCAAAAATCAAAAAACTTAAGACTTCAAGGTGATCAAAGTGTAACAGGTGGCACCATTAGGTGGCGCTCCCTGCACAGCCTGAGCCTTCATTAAAGGGAAGCTGAAAGGTGGAGGCCAAGTGTTCATTTCCTGTGTGTGAGACCAGGTGTGTGTTGGGCCCACGCTGTTTGCTGGCTGTGGTAGGTCGGAGGAAAACTGTTTTTAAGTGATTCTCTTAAGTAAGTTGTGCTGATTTGGCGTTTTTATACAGGGCTGCATTATTAATGACGTTCCGGTGGCAGCGTAGCGTTACCTGGGCGTGTGGTTGTTCGACGCCGCTGGTAGGTTTAAACATTAGTCTCTTAATCAGAATGAATTGTATGTTTTTTATATTGTTTTTATCTGGTAGGTTTGCACCAGATCTGCTACACCAAGGTTGATCTCAGAGTGCTGGTTAATACGATGCAGGTATGCAGTGTTTTTTAATGTGTTTTAAATTAACTTAAAATTATTTAATAAGTATTTAGTAATTTTTGTGTGTTTGTTTTTACAGTGTTGGCACTGCTTCCTGCTGTCCTTTTAGAGTTTGGTTTTCTGTTAGTCCGCCCAGTTAGGATTGTTTGTTTCTTGTGAGGTCAGGCTAACAACTTTTCATTTATTTTGTTTGTTTTGTCCTCCGTTTGTTTTTGGGTCACTTCCCTGAATATCTATATCCTGTGTCGCTGTTAATCTTAAATAGTTGAGACCCGATCCTGTTTGTGTGATCTTGGTTTGAATTGCATGTGATCATGTTTGCCAGTGCATCTTAGGTTTGCAGTGAACATTGTTGTGGTTTATGCGGGTTTGTCCGCCTGAAGTGGTTAAGTTTGGGTCGAACATTATCGGCGGATAAAGTTAACGGGGAATCCCTTTTATGTGTGTAACAATAAATGTTGTTAATAATTAACTTCGTTCTGGTTGTTTATTGCCCTTCGGCTTGACTGAACTATAACAAAAGCAAGAAGTGAATTCCAACTCAAATAGCCACTTGATGTGTCGCAGGTTTCTGGCTTACGCAGTTCCAGAAATACCAAAAGTCAAAAATGCAGTTCTTTGTTGCTTTCTTCCATATTCAGGCAAACAAGTTACAGGATTCTGCTGCTTCTCCTGCTCTGTTTACTGTCTGACGGCTTGATTGATTCACTCACTGACTGACTGTAGACTGACTGTAGACTGAATGTAGACTGGTAAAAAAAAAAAAACGTGGCCACTCACGTCCGTAATGAGCAGTTTCTTCTTCTTCTTTTCTATTATAGCGGATCGCAAGCAACTTTAATGTGCATACCGCCACCTACTGTACACAAGTGTGTAGCAACATTACTTTACATCTATCAAATTCTATTTTTTTAATGTTGTATTCTGAAGATAAATAAATAATGCTTTCCTTAATTTGTAAATATCCATTATGTTTCCTTCATTTCCCAATATTCCTTTAAGATTCCATTCTTGACCTGTC
The DNA here is from genome assembly GCF_003331165.1 of Xiphophorus hellerii. Classification (NCBI taxonomy): domain Eukaryota; kingdom Metazoa; phylum Chordata; class Actinopteri; order Cyprinodontiformes; family Poeciliidae; genus Xiphophorus; species Xiphophorus hellerii. Next base: position 319,299 of record NC_045678.1, read on the forward strand.
CTTCCAACCATTCTTCTCAATTTCTCCCTTCCAGGTTCATGTGTCTTGCAGTTCATCAATATGTGTTCTACATTTTCTTTCTCTCCACATCTTTCACATTTATCATTATTTTTCCTTCCTATTAAATATAAAATGTCATTTAAATAGGTATGACCTACTCTTAATCTAATATTATTATTTCTTCCCTTCTGTTTCTCTCATTAATATTTCTAATTAATACTGACTTTTGTACTTCATATAATCTTCTTCCTTTCTTATCTTCATTCCACCTTTTTTACCATTTTTCCATTTCTTTACTCTTAATAAGTGATTTCCCTTCCCCTTTCCCAAAAGAAATTGTAATTGTTATTTCCCCCTCTAAAGCCCTTTTTGCTAATTTATCTGCCTTTTCATTGCCTTTAACACCTTCATGTGCTGGTGCCCAACAGAACCAAATATCAAATATCACCCTATATAATCTAAATAGACTGTGCTGACTTTATAATACTACATCTTTCCTATTATTTCCTTCTCCCTGAATACTTTCTAAAACTGCTTTGGAATCTGTGCACACCACCACCCTGTCTGGTGGAACCTCCTCCACCCACTGTAAGCTTAGTATAACTGCCACCATTTCTGCTGTGAAAACAGATAGTTGATCTGATATTCTTTTAGAAATATATTTTTTAAACTCTGGTATATTTATTCCTATTCCCACACATCCTTTTAGATTCTTAGAACCATCTGAATATATTTTAAGGTAATTATAATACGAGTTTCTTAAATATACGTATATCAGTCTTTATCCCTATTTCATTTAAATTCCACTCATTTTTCATTTTAAGAAGTCTCATATCTACATTTACCTCAGGAAATAGCCATGGAGGAATAACACTAATCAGATTAAACTGAGCTATTTTCTTATCTTCTAATCCATACATTTTAATCAATTTGCTTACAATCCATCCAAATCCATTACTCTGGAACTTTGAATATTCCCAACAGTTATGTAAAATTGTTGAAGTTACATTTTCTTCCTTACTACTTTTAATTTTCATCCAATATACTAGAGTTAATTTTATTCTTCTCATTTCCAGTGGAGTTTCCCCAGTCTCTATTAAAAGAGCATTAATAGGTGATGTCTTTACTGCTCCTGTACATATATGTAAAGCCCTACTCTTTAATCTATCTATCTTTTGTAGTGTTGTAGCTGTTGCTCCATATATAAAACTGCCATAATCTATTATTGATCTCATAAGAGCCCTATATGTTTAATAATGACTGTCTATCTGCACCCCAGTTATTTCCAGCCACAGCCTTTAGTAGATTTATAACTTTCTTACATTTAGTTTCCAAGTTATCTATATGTGTTTTCCATGTATAAGAATTATCCAACCATAGTCCTAGATATTTAAATTCTGCTCCCTTTCTAAAGGCTGTCCATATAATGTTATTGTTCCTACATCAATATTTCTCTTATTTGTAATAATCATAAAACAAGACTTGCTTGCTGATCATTTAAAGCCCCATTCATAAGACCATTTTTCTACTTTACTAATTGCTTTCTTAATATTTCCTACCACATGTTTTATATTCTTTCCCCTCATCCATCATATGCATATAGTGCAGATTTTATACATTTATTAGTATCAGAAAAAATATCATTAATCATAATATTAAATAAATTGGGCTAATTGCACTACCTTGAGGTATTCCATTTTCCACATTAAATTCTTTTGAATAATCATTCCCAATCTTCACTCTTATTTTTCTATCCAGCAAAAAATTTGCTATCCAATTATACATCTTCCCACTTATTCCCATCTGATTAATTTTTATAAGTAGCCCTTCTCTCCATAATGAATCATATGCTTTTTCTATGTCAAAAAATACTACAATCATTATTTCCTTCATTTTTAAAGCTTTCCCTATGTCATTACTGACTCTATAGTGCATCCACTGTTGATCTCCCTGTTCTAAAGCCACACTGATATCCATTAATTAATTTCTTATGCTCAAGAACAAATCCAAATCTACTGACCATTATTTTCTCCATCCATTTACTTAAATGAGAAGTTAAAGCTATTGGTCTATAATTATTTGGACTGATAGGATCTTTCCCTGATTTATTAAACCGTAGTATTGTTGCCCTTTTGGGGGTTAGGGTAGACACTTTAAGTTAACTAATTCTAAGTGAACTTGAAGTATACTCATGATTAATCTGACTTAAAGTATGCTATGTATGTATGTATGTTAAAATTTAACATACTTAGTAGCCTATATTTATTTCTCACCAGGGTGAAGAACATTAATTCATTTATGTCAGGGGTGTCAAACTCCAGTCCTCAAGGGCCGCTGTCCTGCAGGTTTTAGATGAGCCACAGGTACAAAACACTGGCATGAAAAGGCTGAATTACCTTCTCCTTGTGTAGATCAGTTCTCCAGAGCCTTGCTAATGACTGAATTATTCTATTCAGGTGTGGTGCAGCAGAGGCACATCTAAAAGTTGCAGGACACCGGCCCTTGAGGAATGGAGTTTGACACCTGTGATTTATGTCAATAAAACTTTTTAATCGCTGTTTTTCTCAGATTGAAATGTGCATATATCCTCACAAAGCTTCTTGAAGTACTGACGGTTTCCAGCCAATTTGTGTTAAAAATATTTGAATGTACCGTAGATCCCTGACTGCTCAGAACGTTTAAGTCAAAAAGTAAATGTCATTTACAGAAATATTCTAAGACAGTTAAATTCTGTAATATTTCTGCATTTGGGGAATCCAAATTATATGTAGTATTGTCCAAAACATTTACATGCATTAATGAAGTTCATCAATGATTTTCATTGGGAAACAACAGCTGATGAGGAATATAATAACAATAGGTATTTGTGAATGACTTTCATCTCTATAACAACCAATTTTACTTGCTATCAAAGTTAACACAGCCTTGACTTATCAATAAAACATGTTTAATTTTATTGGTCAATTCTTAAACCTCCCATTTGTTTCAAAAAGCTGTACTAGGAAATGCATGTTTTCTATTTTTTGACAGAAAATAAATAAACATTGGAAATTTAACTCATTAGAAAAGATCAGAAGAAATAAAATCTTGTCCAGTCATTTGTGTCTTAAACTAAATAAAGCAAGCCTAATTTGCTAAGTAAAGTCACTAAATTATGCCACATTTGCAGATTTAAAGGTCTATTTAATTCTCAGGAGCCTTTTTGATTGCTTATTAAAAATCTAAACCATAATTTTAATCTTTGTCTTAAGTTAAAAGAAGAGGAATTAAAGAACGGGTAGAAAGGAGAAAATAGTCAACAGTCTCATTCTTTGCGAGGTTCTGCTCTATCTTGGCCCAGTTTTCCTCAGTGCTATGAGAAAGAGAAGTTCATTTGTCAAGTGTGAATGCCTAAAAGTTTAGGTAAGTATTGTTGATATTGAAAAAATGATAAATCAAACTAAAATCAGCTAATCAAAGCAGTACTGATCTGCAGCAGAAGTTCATTCTTCTCAGTGAAAGACACAATGGGGCTTTTCCAGTCAGCTTCATTTTTAGCTTATTATCCTTCTTGCTCTGTGCATGATTTATGAATCCCATCTGTGTGGTAATCATGCTTTCAAGATTGCTATTTTTTTCCTCTGATTTTTCCTGGAATCAAAGGGAGAGACAAGCAATTATAAATAAAAAATGAAAGTATATTATAAAAAAAATTGTGTAAAAAGTATTTCAACCCTTTTTTAAGAAATTGCATGATTTGAGAAGTTCAAGATCAGTGAAAAATAATATAGAAATTAATAACAATGAACATTTACTTTTCTTATTACTGTTTAGGCTAATTAGAAAAAAACTGACAGCCATAAAAAATGCACTCCTCTCGTTCAGCCAGCAGGTGTCTCTCTTTTCCAGCTTTATTCTCATAGTTACTGTGGTTTGAAGTTGCCAAGTGTTCATTGTGAATCTCTGCTACAGTGTGTGTCTACGAAGGTGAGTTTAGCTTCTCAAAGTTTCCGAAACTGATGAATAAAATTTTCTGTATTTAAATATTTTACTTGTTTTTAAGCTTTCTTGTAATTTCACTTTTGATAGAAAATAAATTATGAAACTGGACTAAATGTATTATTTTGCCAAGTGACAATGAAAAAGTTCACCAATAGGATCTACCTAAATCTTACTGCATGTTTCTTCTTTGTGCGCCGTAAATCCCAGCCCAGTGTTGGACATAACGGAGAAAAATGTCCTCTGATAGTGGATGTTTCATTAGGAGAATAGAGCCTATAGATAAGCAATTATTTCTTGGACACATGTTCTGTGTTGCCTCAGTTGTGCCCTGAACATGGTGGGAGAACAAGTTGCCCATTCATGGCATGTGGCACGCAGGACCATCTCTGAATATGTGACTTGGCACGAAGACCAAACAGGTGAAACCAGTTTCATTTCTTATACTGTTATTCCTCATGGCCATCATTTCATTTATCAGTGAAAAATGATCATCATTTCATTTATCCAGTCTTTTTGTTTAGACTTGTAGAACCAAAAAATATTCTATAGTTCTTTGAGGAAAAAAAAGGTCATAACTAATCAATCAATTTATTTCTAATATAAATGGGATGATGGTGATTTAAAAAAGTAAGAAAACAAATTAATTTATTTCCTTTTAACAGGTTGATTTTAAATTATGAAACGGTTATAATCAAAAACACTAAAACAGACATCTGAAATGGGAAATAGATAAAACAGGACAAAAGGTGCATTCAGCTGCTGGTTTGGTCCAGGAATTCTGTTGGTCAGACTTGCTTTCACACAGAGCTTTGAAGGGGTCAAAGCGCTGAGCAAATTTGACCTCAAAATGTGGCCTTCTAGTTTTCCTGATAGGGAGGAGGGATAGTAGCAGACCGACTCACTGAGGACAATATGTCAGGACACCGATGTTTCATGTGCCCAGCCTGGTGACATAGGAAACACCTTGGTAGAGGTGCTTTTGTTGCTTCATAGGAGGGAACAGTGGTCAGGATCCGAACGGGACAGCTCCAACCACAATCAGAATGAATAACACGTGCAAGCACTGAACTCGGGAAAACATTCAGAAACAGTTTCACCGACAAATATAACCCTTTAGATTTAAAAAAAAGAAAAGAAAAACAACAAAGAAACGGTAGAAGTTTAGCTCTGGGAAGTGTGCAGTAGAAGTCAGTGAGAGGCATGCATGAGTATGTGATGTCACTGAAGTGTTGTTTGAGAATAGCATAAATTGCTTCAGGCTGCTGTTCAACACTGAGCTGCATATGTCTATTTTCACTACAGCTCTGGCTCTTCCTCACCAGGCTGATCTGTATACTAACATTCTTCTTTTTCAAATACATTGACATCAGTTTGACCCATTCAAGAACAGAGCATTTGTCAGTAACTTAAAATAGTTTTTTTTTTTTGGCATCACCATGGTGAGTTGTGTGAGGTCTATTGTAGTGCGACAAATTTAGTGCACATTGTATTCTCTGCACTGGTTAGTTTATCTGCCTGTAACCTTTCTGTGACTGAATTTTCTATCTTTCTACAGGGGAAGAGGTCTGAGGAGTTTGAACGCTGTGATCAACAAACAAATCAGCCCCACCCTCATGAATGTTACTAGGAATTTCCCTGCTATAACCTGGAGAAACCAAATAACTTAGGCGAGGCGGTGATGTTGATGATTGTTCCTCTACCAAAACTCACCCTAGGACGTGTCATGCCTACTTAAATATTAATTTAGTAAAAAAAGATCAACTATATTCACAATGCAAAAAAAAAAAAAAGTGCTGTCAAGGAAAAAAACTGTTAACAATAACTGATGACTTTTAAACATCACCTCCAAAAATAACACTCACTGTAAAATATATAAGTGAGGTTCCAAACCTCACTTATATATATATAAGTGAGGTATATATATATATATATCTATATATATATATATATAGATATATATATATATATCTATATATAATATAGATATATTCTATATATATATAGAATAGAATTACTTTATTCATCCCAGCAGGGAAATTATTTCGCAGTTACAGCAGCATAGAGACAAGACACACAACAACTACCACTGAGTAGCAATTGTAGACAAGATAAAATAAAAATCAAATATAACATGCTGTCAATAACTTATATATATATATATATATATATATATATATATATATTCTGGAGCTAGTGGCTGCAGACAGGAGAGCTGTTGCTCTGTTGCTCTGCTGCTCTGCTTTGCTTCCCTCTGATCTGAAGGAGGTGCTTCTTCTCTTCTACTTTTGGATCAGAGACGCTTGGCCTAATTGGACATCGTCATTCTGGGTTTGAGAGTGTCACGAGCAGTGATTGGCCGTCCTGGATGTTGGCGATGCACTGGCGGATGGTGAGTGTGGAGATCTGCCGTGCAGACTTAAGAAAAGAATGGTGAAAATCCGTCAGTGTGTCAGAGCTGTGCGTAATAGCAAGCACAGCCAATCTTTGGGTCACTGACGCGCACTGGACGTCTTTTAGGCAGGTTGAATATCCACGTTTTCACCATGTCTTTAAACAAAAATATAAATATCATGTTGTAATTCTCTCTGTTGACATATTTGGACACAGATGTATTTTTATAAGTGTAGGAAGAACACACTTTTATCAGAGGCATTGATGGAAGAACAGCGGGACCTAAACAGCCCGGACAGCAGCGAGGGAGAAAGCGGTTCCCCTCTGCAGGCCGGCCCACAGAACCACAGAACAACAAACTTCTTCATTGACAACATTTTACGGCCGGATTTCGGATGCAAGAAGGAATTCGATCTGGGTCCGAGAGAGAAGGCACAGAGCTCTGGTCTGGAGCGGCTTCACCCGGTTCTTGGTAGACCGTTTTCCAGGACACCGGGCCTGGACTCCAGCTGCAGCAGCGACAGCACCGTTTCTGCGGCCAGTACCACGAAGTGCAGCAGCGAGAGACTGACAGCCACCGCGGGCTCTGACGAGACCAGCGAAGGGTTAAAATACGAGGAGAAGGACGAGGAACATTCTGCCTCCTCGCTGGTGGTGATGAACGGGACCGGAACCGGGACCGGGACCCCCGCACCGGAGGGCCAGGCCCTGCTCTGGCCCGCTTGGGTCTACTGTACCCGGTACTCTGACAGGCCTTCTTCTGGTAAGACGATGGATTCACAAACAGATTCAAGCCGAACGGGTTCAACAGGATATCGATTATAGATATTTAATTTTGATCAAACAAACCATATCCATTCGCACAGACTTTCCAAAAAATACATTAGATTTTTTTATATACATTTTCACTGAAAGATCCAACTTTACAATAACCCTGCTTCACACAGTTCCATTTTATTTTACCTTTGTGTCCATAAAACAAAAATATATTTTTTTATTATATTCTAAAATAAACTATTTTTGCTTATTTATACTCTAAAATTACAGCTCAATTAGAATTTGGAAGAGACTTAAATAAAATAAAATAAATTAAGACGAAAAACAGGCTACAAAATAACACTTTAATTACAGTAAATGTTCTTTAAAACAGCTTTTCATCAAACCTGAATCTTCTGTTTGTTTTTGTCCAAGTGTTATATTGTGTTTTAAAAAATCCGTTTGTCAGCGGAATGTGTGTAATGTCATCTTATTTTAATTTAATTTTATTACGTTTATTCGATAGGAACAGACACAAAGTGAATTAATCAGCTTTCAACAACTTCCAATTTAGAAAACATGGAATGGATTCATGATCGTGTTCAGTTAAATTTATTAACTGAACTTCACCTAATTTGACCCTTAAATGTTATAATAATAATAATAATAATAATAATAATAATAATAATAATGCCGTGTATACGTGCAGAGGGTTTTTCTCAGTGTGGTTCGTGACTCAGGTGTCGATGCTGTTTCTGACTCACTGCCTGCTTTTCTTGCATGTTTCCCTCAGTGTTGCTAATCTTGGGTCAGATGTGAAAACGAGTAGCAACGACTAAAATAAAGCAAAAAAGAAAAAAGCCTAGTGCGACTGACAGCTAAAGTTTAAATGGTCAAACGGGTAGAAATGACTCAGTGGACATATTTCTTCCCTGAGTTTTGCAACCATAAAAATCTAAATGAATTGCTTTTTTATGCCGCTGGTCTTAGGACACACCTTTCAGATGAATCACTAAATTCAATAATAATAATAATAATAATAATAATAATAGTGTGATTATTTCATCCAGTAAGTTAGAGATTAATTATAGAATGAGCGGCATCTATTTAAACCCGTTTTATAACATTTAAAGAGATGAATGAGTTTGTTTTGTTCCACCATCATAGGTGTGACCTTTGAACTCGAGACGTTTGGGGACAGAACCATGTTTAGTCCAAGGCCTCTATAGTTTTAGCTCCGATCCGCTTCGGGTTTCTAATGCGGTTCAGTTCTAAAGGGGTTCAGTTCAGAGGTGTGTTCAATGCTGAAACTGAAAAACTTATTGAACGCAGAAGGTGCAAAAAGGTATTTTCTCTGATTCTTATGTGATTTGGATGCGCTGTATATTCATATTTTCGCTTTGCTGTCACTTGCTCTTACTGCAGGCCCAAGGACGCGGAAATTGAAAAAATGTAAAAGCTGCAAAGAAGACAAGCGGCCGCGCACGGCCTTCACTGCAGAGCAGCTCCAGAGGCTGAAGACCGAGTTCCAGGTGAGCCGCTACATCACGGAGCAGCGGCGGCTGTCTTTGGCCCGGGAGCTGAACCTCAACGAGTCTCAGATCAAAATCTGGTTTCAGAACAAAAGGGCCAAGATTAAAAAGGCCAGTGGATTTAAGAACGGGTTGGCGCTGCAGCTGATGGCCCAGGGACTCTACAACCATTCAACCACAACCACACAGCAGGACAAAGAGGACAGCGACTGAGAGCTGAGCTGGACCCGAACACCTCATCCCGGGTCGGTGGGAGGGTCCAAGTGTTGGCTGCAGAGTGAAACCAGCTGCTCGTCCAGTTCAGTTACTTTTCTGAACTGGACCGATAAAGAGGAAACAAAAGACTACCAAAGATTTTCAACGGAAAGCTGAACGATTTAATCAAAGTTGGATATTCAACTTCAGGTTCTGCCGAAACCAGGACAATAATACGACCACTAGTACTACCACTAGTACTACCACTAGTACTACTACTAGTACTAGTACTACTACTGCTCCTCAAATTGTCCACCACGGAGCAACAACAGAGGATGTTTGGAAAATTTAGACTCACATTCCTTCAGCTAGGAGCCGCGGGTCTCCAGATGTGAAGTTTGTCTGCTGCGCTTCGCCACACAGTTCTGATTGTTGGTAAATGAAAAAACGTAAAGTTTTGATTAGCCCAACAAATTTCTTCCAAGTGTAAATGCAACGATGAACTGCTGAATAAATAAGCTAAAAGAACGTCATTAGTCCTGAGTTGTGTTGCTCTTCAATGCTACGAGACATTTCAGTTTTTGTAGGGCAGCAAGAGTCTCGATAAATGCGGTCAAATGTTCCGTAAATGTTGTTCGTAAGCACAAATATTACGAATTAAATAAAAAATATAGAAAATGTCATGTTTATACGGTTTGTAATTAAATATTTTTAATATTTTGTTTAAAACCGTTATGTTACAAGATAAGCGACGGTTATTGCTATAAACTATTTTGTGTGAATACACAAATTGAATAATTGAAGTGGAAGTTCGGATCAGTAGGACTGGTACTGAGAGAGAAGAGAGTCAGGAGGCAGAGGGAACGATCTCAGGCTGCACCTTTCAAAATAAACTCTTTTCTACCCCATCAAATATTCCCACATTGACCCCATTGACCCCAGCGGATGAAACTGAAATGCTGCTGTCCCTTTAGTGGCAGGCAGCGTGGGGTCTCGGATCATCGGTCCTGCTGAGTGGAACTGCGGGATTCTTGGTACAGAGGTGAACTCACACCGTGGAACTCGCCGCTGTCAGAGATGTTGAAGCTTTGCAGAGCATGAAATTGTCTCGTGTTACATTCAGCCATTTCATCAACAGTCATCCAAATTCAAGCCTGGAACACAAATATGCTGCAAGTTCAGGCCGATCTCTGGCTTTTCTGCCCGGAAAAGAAAAGAAAAGCTTTTCTCACCTAACTGAATGTCATCAAATCGATTGTTCCCGTATTTATCTATCTCTGTTATTCTTGTTACGTATTTTTTGTTGGCTACAAGCAGCTGCAAAAGACAATTGATATCTAATTAATTAATTAATTAATTAATGAGATTAATGCTTGAAAATCTTTCATTTAAAATTGAAAACATTTTGTTTTGAACATCTAAAAAATACTTGTTTTAATGCAATCAAGTATTGATTTGAACATAGAGCAACTTTTCCAAAGTAGACCGCGTGACAAAAAGTTAAAAAAAAATCTTTTTTATTATTCCACATCCTGTCAGTTAAACCAAAGAAAAAGGTTTAATGTGGAGCTGATCCGATGGCCTGAGGGAAAACGAGATGTGGGTTTTTCTTTTTACGTTACAGAAACTCAACGGCTGGTGATCAACACTGATGTAAAAACTAAAATTATGTTTACATTCAGGGTATTTATTACAAAACTTTTCAAACTTCTTAGACATGTGAAATGTAAATATATAACAAGAAGTTAAATGTGACAAAGAGTTTTAGCTTTTATGGTTGAATAAATAAACATGGTTGAGCTGTAGAAGCGGCGGGTGTAGTCAAAGTCTATTTACTTATTATTCGCACTTTGAAGTATAAACTAGGATATAAACATTCAGATTTTACATTTTCACCACTGAACCATCCATCCATTTTCTAGACCGGTTTAATCCAGGATGAATCTTTGTTATGGGGCGCAGGGCTGGTGAGTCTGGGCTTCCGTCTCATGGCGTTACATTGTGACCGCAATGCGTTCCCATATCAAACGCTAATGTGACTGACAGATTTCATGAAAAGATTTTTAAAAAACTAATTGAAAAAGGTTAATAGTGTCTCCTTAGCCAGAGCAGAATGCCCGATAGATCAGGAGCAAATGCAAACCAACATTAGGATGACAGGCAGGTCATTAGTGCTCAGATCGCAAGAATAAAAAACATGGTCGTTTGACAACAACCCGATTCAATGACATGGACCATTTTATTGTAACTGAGATTTAAAACCTTGCCTGGCCAAGAGGCAGAAACACATACAACACAAAAAATCACACAATGGGCTTTTTATACAGATAAAATAAAGGCTAAAAATAATAATAATACTAAAAGTAGAGAAGTCTGAAGTGCGACCTGGGGGCCATTTGTGGTCCCTGTCTTCAGATCCAGAATGATAAATGTCTCACCAGCACAGATTTTTGATGCAGATGGAAACATTTTATTAACATTCTCGTTTTATTTTTGAACTTTTTTCAAAATTACAATCATTTACAGTTCAAAATCATATCATAAGATAAAATTAAGTCCTAAAATCTCATTAAACACCAAATTGGGTATTTATAATAAAATTATAGGGTTAAGAGTGTAAAATAATGGACAGATGGGATATTAAAAAAGTTGAATAATTTATACAAAGCTCGGTTTTGCTTAATCTGCTTGATAAAATTAAGTTCACTTTAGTCTGACTTTCTTTTTCATGTAACAAAATAAAAAAGTACTTTAAACAAAGAACAGTCTTGCTTGATAACCCTAAATAAATGATGCAAACAGTTGCATTAACTTGTTTAAGTAGGGGCAGAATATTCTTATCAGTGTTCGTTAAATAAGCTGAAATCAAACACAAAAATGACTAAATCCTCAAGCACTTATGTAGCTGTTTTCCTCATGACATTAGTATATTTTGCAAAAAAACTGAAAATCACTATTTTCTCAGAAATTGAAGTACAAAAACCATTAAAACTACTTTAATGTCATAAGCATGACACACAGAGAGAGATAGAGATATCGTTAGCATCCATCTTACCAGCACAGGCAGCTTTTGCCTGGCTGCTGTGTCAATCAAACATTCATTTATTAAAGTCCCACCAGCTATAATGTTTGGGAACCAAAAATTAAAAATAGTATAAAACAGAAATAGCCACACTATAATGACTCCAAAGCTCCATCCATGCAGCCATTTGATCAGGAATGAGGCTACGTCCAGAGCACTGCTGCTCTTATTCTCTATTTTTTGGCATTTCCATTTGCATATATGAAACTGCACCATGACTGAGTCCTAAGTTCATCTTCAGGACTATCCAGCTCTGGCATATGAGTGTTTTTGGTTTGCTGAACAACAGTGTACAATACAAACTACCACTGCTTTCCATGTTTCTGTCAAGTTTGGGCAGAGAAGCAAACAAAACAAAACAAAAAAACCCACAGAAGTCAGGAACTGTTTCAATCAAGTCATTTCAAGTTTTAAAAAAATGCTTTTGGTGCTTAAGTGATTATACTCAGCTTTAGGAAATTACACTCACTAAAATTGGACAAGTTAATAAAAACAAAAAAAATTGACTTGAATTTGCATAGAATTATAATGTAAGGAGAACTTACTTTATAATAAAGTTATATTAGTATGTCATTATATTATTCCAAATGATCAAGTTAGTCAAGTTGTGTAAACTTAAGATGTACTGTATATCTTACCCATACTAACATTTTTGACAGACATTTGTGTAAACTTGATTTTCATGAGGCAACAAGTTTGCAAACATTTTTTAAAGTAAAGTCCACTTATTCATTTTACAGTGCAGTTATTTATTCAATTAAGGTTTCCAAGATTTTCCTAAGTATACAGTAATGTGTTCATGTAAACTGGACTAACTTGATGAACCTAAGTTAAGTACAAGGTAGTATAAATGAGATTATGGATTATGGGATCCATAATCTCATTTATGTAATATGACTGTAATTTGATTCCACAGATGTGTACTATGATGTAGACTATGTTGACATTTTCCAATAACAGTTTAATTTGAATAAACTGCAGAATTTTAGCAGCAGCCTATTTCACTGTTTGGGTCAGATTGTATTATTGGACAATATTAATGAGCAACATTAAGATTAACTGAAAGTGGTTAATGATGCTATGGAAAAATGGATAAGTTAGACTTTGATGATATTTGATAATAAAAAACTGGAGCTTAAAGCTCTTTCAGTGTAGATATCCCAGTGAATAATTTGACATCAATGCCTCAGAAAATAAAAACCAGTAAAACTTTGTGTAGATGTTGGTGAAGAAGTGGGTATTGATGGAAACCCCGACTCCAGCGCAATATTTGAATTAGCATCCCAAACATTTGAAGTGTGTTTTGTGACACTTGGACCAGAAGAAACTTTTAGTTTAGGCTTCAAATATGGCAGACATAACCAGTAAGAAGCAAACTGATATATTTACCTTTGACTTCAACACAATTATTGGAGTGACATTGAACTGTAGATGTGCACTCATAGAATCGAGGTGAAGAAAGTTGTATTTACATAAACCAGAGATCTCCACCACCATGAGAGTTGGGTGGAGAGGTGATGGGAGAAGTGTGAGACGTCTCTTAACACTCACTGCACCAAAATCTGAAATATAATTTTAGTAATATATTTAATTGTAATGTAATGTATATTTTACAAAAAAATATTTTTTATAAACTCTACCAAAATACATTTTAAAACAAGAGTATGTTTTCAGAAAGGTATGCATTTTTAATTTTGAATATATCCTTAAAAAGTATGTCCAATTGATAACATATTTGAAATGTATTTCAGAAAAATGCAGCCTATTTAAATATAGAAATATACATAAGTAGATTATTATTTTTTCACCTGGGCAGCCCTGCCTCCAGGTTTCACCCCAACACATTGGAGGGCAGCTGGGACACAAATATACATCAAAGATGTTTCACATGGGAGGAGTTCACTATTCAGACTCATTGTACTTATAGGAGAGACAGCCTCTGGGAAGAAACTGTCTCTGTGACAGCTGGTTTTTTACAAAATGCACTCTGTAGTGCCAATCTGAAGGTAAAAATCTACACAGTTCATGTCCAGGAGCTTGTAAAGATGCTAGCTGCCCTTTCCTGATCCCACCTGTACAAGATCTGGGTAGAGGGAAGCTTAGCCTCAATCAACCCTCTCTTTTGAGTTCTGACTCCTGACATGTCTCTTGCCTGTCAGCCACAAAAAGATGTCTTTCCCTTGGAGGTTCATATCATCTTACCAACCAGAAGCCAACACATTTCTAAAATGTTGAAGTTCTGAACCTCAGAAGGTAATAACTTGCCAACTTGGGGATCCTTTGTGAATATTTCATTTTGTATATCTGCAGTCTTCCCAAGTGACCCTTTAAGTAGTGCTTTCCAGGTTAAATAATGGATAGTATTGCAGCACTGTTCATCATTTTACACTTCACATTTACTTAACTGATTTAATAAAATAATTGCATGGTAGCACAAATGCTATCATTTTTCAGTCCTGCTTGCTTCCAGCCATGATTGACACCTGCATCTGCATGGCCTTGCAGGGCAGCCAGCCGTTCTCTTGTGTAGTTGCTCTGCATGGCCGATCACGGAGGTCCGCCTTCCACTGGATGCTGGGGCCCAACAGGGAGTCAGTCTGCGACTGTGGAAATATTTAGGAAGTGGAGCCTGGTATTTGTCTTGTGCCAGCAGGGAAGATGGAAAGACAAAGGAGGAAGAGTACGAACGCAAGCCACAGTTCTCTGAGCTTTTCAGTGGGAATGATCTGTCTAGACAATGTTTCACAACAGAGACTCAGCTTATTTTATAAGTCTTAGAAAAAATCTGCCACCTGTCCCCATTCTTTGAAGGGTGGGAAAGGAAGTGCTTTGAGAACTTTGGGAGGAGTTTGAGTTGTCATATTCAGTGATCCAAATCAAAACAAGAGCTTGACCTTGGTGATGCTTCAATGACAATATTATGATATGCACCACTGTTAAAGGCTTTTCACTGATGCAATATAACTTATGAGCATTTCATTTTATTGATCCAAATCTTAAGCAGACGTAATAGGTTTACTTTAAAAAATGTTTTAAGGAAACAATAATTCCTGGCCAACTCAAAAGTTTGTTCAGAGGATAACTGACGGATAAGATGTGGTATATGTTCCAAAAAGAAGGTGCAGGCTTTACTGATGAACAGTGAGGTTTAATTGGCAATACATTCCTAGTTTCACCATAAGGGCTGGGAAAGTTTATACAGAAAAAACTATGTAAACTAAAAGACAGTACTCTTACAACCATTATTTTTGCAACTTAAAATATCAGCTATAATTTAAAAATAACTCTAGTTTTACTATACAATAAAACGAATGCACAATTTTAGCTGCTCAATATTGAAAACCTTCATTTTACAAAATAAAAGAAGAGATAAGAGAAGTTATGAAAAAAGATCTGAGGAGGACATCAAGTGAGCTAAAAAACCTTTTTATTTGACCCAGCAGTGATGGGACGTCTTATAATGACACTGGAGTGAAAGACGACCATCTATCAAAGACAAGAGACTGGAGAACTATAGAGGCCATGGTGGTGGCAACTTTGTCTAGGAAATCATTTAAATAGAGATTACAGTCTGTGATAGTGAGAGCACTTGCAGAAGAGGGAGATGACAAAACAATATTTTTAATCGAATACAATTTTAGAATTTTATTCCTTTTAATTTGATAAGGTTTTATAAGGATCTGATTTCAAGAGCTGATCGATTCCTTAAGAGAGTCCATGAGACTCAAGCTTAGAACTTTTCATTCAGCCTTATGGCTGAATTATTTCTTAACAATTATTTATTGTTAAGAATTATTTTTAAGGATTATATTACATATATATATATATATATATATATATATATATATATATATATATATATATATATATATATACAGTACAGACCAAAAGTTTGGACACACCTTTTAATTCAATAAGTTTCCTTTATTTTCATGACTATTGACATTGTAGATTCACACTGAAGGCATGAAAACTATGAATAACACATGTGGAAATATGCACTAAACAAAAAAAGTGTAAAACAACTGAAAATACCCCTTATATTCTAGTTTCTTCAAAGTAGCAACCTTTTGCTGTGATTACTGCTTTGCACACACTCTGCACTTTCTTGATGAGCTTCAAGAGGTAGTCGCCTGAAATGGTTTTCACTTCATAGGTGTGCCCTGTCAGGTTAATAAGTGGGATTTCTTGCCTTATAAATAGTCATGAAAATAAAGAAAACCCATTGAATTAGAAAGGTGTGTCCAAACTTTTGGTCTGTACTGTATGTAATTCCAGCAGTCATTGCAGCTGTAACTGGTAATGAAGAGAGTGGAGCTGCTCTTGGGTTGTCAGGTGAGGGGCTGGAGTTGGAGTTGCTAGGTAAAAAATGGTGATGCAACAATTTACAGGTTTTTGAAACAGATTGTTTTGCAGGCACCAGCAGAACTTCTTTATTTCCCAAAAATTGTTGGGTGTTTTTATTTTTTATTATTATTATTTATTTTGTTCTTGGACTGTTTCTGTTTCTAGACTGTTTTTAGAAGCACATGCAAAAAGTGAATTTTGCATAATAGTGGACCTTTAAACTATCAATCCATCCATCTCCTTCCACTTATCCCGATCAGGTCACAGGGGTAGCAACCTAACTAAGGAGGCCCAGACTTCCCTCTACCCAGCTCCTTGTTCCAGCTTCTCCAGGGAACCTCAAGGCGTTCCCAGAACAGCAGAGATACATAATCTCTCCAGCATGTCCTGGGTCTTCCTCTGGGTTTCCTCCAGGACCTTTAAAATTCTCTTTTTAAAGAATATCATGGTCTTGCTCGCTTTTCAAATATCTGTTGCAGTCCCCACCTCTAAAGGTGGCACAGAAAAAATAAAAAGAGCGGAGTATGAAAATGAATCTTATTGCAGATTATTTTCATTTTGAATGTTGTGATCATAATTGATCAAGTAATAACAGTAATATTCCATCCTTATCACTCTTACAGACATTATAGACATGTCTATGTAAAGCACATCTTTATTTACAAAAATGTAGTTTGTCTTATTTACTGCAGCCGACCTTTTGTTCTCCATCGCCACAGTCCCCAATAACATGACCATAAAAAGCCCATTACATCCAAGGCTACAGGGCTCATTAATACCTAATTAGATTATTGTTAAGAACGCTGGTGCCCTTGTGGTTAGAAGGGAAATGGGACTAGTTCTGACTGACAACAGAATTGGTGGAGGGTATTATGCTGAGATGAACCACTGACCCTAGTCTGCCTCACAGAGGTCACAGCACCAAATGGGACAGATTGAAGATACACTGACTAAAGAATCCTTTCACATTCAGATGAGTAGGAGTGATCCATCTGCTTCTGTTTCTGGTACGACAGCAGCATCACTGCAAACCCCACTCACATTTTTAACATGATAAAAAGACAGCAAAAATGTCAAAAGGTAAAACACTTGGACATGGAAGACATGCTCATGAAAAATAAATAAATAAAATAAATCTCATAACATATGTGTTAAAACTGTGACGATTTTAACAAATATGTAAAAAAAACATATTCTTTACAGAAGTTACATACTGCAGCTTTAAAAGTCTGTTTTTCTCCACCATAAGCCATCCACCTATTTCAGTTTGTTTTTGAGTTCAGAGCATTTTTCTTTAGTCGTTTCAGATTGCCCTTCTTGTTCTGTACTGCAGTCATCTCCATCAGAAGTTATTCTTCTACCCAGTTTTAATTTCAGGTGCTCAGCCTTGATTTGTGACGTTTGGAGTACTCTTCCTTTCTTTTATTATATCTTATCAGTGCAAGGTGCTTACAATATTATGACAAATAACAGTAGAATTCTATCTATCATCAGCAGCTTAAATGAGGACAGTGAAATATTTGTTTAAAACAACAGAGATGGCAGCAGAAATGTAAGGTAAGTAATTTGAAATTAATTAGATAATATTGTGAGACACAGCTTCTTATGGAGTAGTAAAACTAATTAGCTTCATGCCTCTTTTGTTGTTTGTGCATCCATCCATCCATCCATTTTCTAATACATTTGTCCCTAGTGGGGTCAGGAGCTGTTGGTGCCTATCTTCAACAAACATTTTGGGCGAGAGGTGGGGTTCACTCTGGACAGTCTGTTGCAGAGCAACACAGAGACAGACAGGACAAACAACCACACACACACTCACACCTAGGAAGAATTTAGAGAGACCAATTAATCTGACAGTCATGTTTTTGGACTGCGAGAGGAAGCCGGAGTACCGGAGAGAACCCACCATGTACAGGGAGATCATGCAAACTCCGTGCAGAAAGACCTCGGGCCGGGAATAGAACCCCTGACCTTCTTGCTGCAAGGCAACAGTGTTACCAACTGTGGCACTGTACAGCCCTTAATACAACCAAGGAGATGTAACAACTCTACATTGGTTGGTTGATTGATACTAAAATAGAAGTGATTTGATGTCAAGAATGGATTCCACATGGTTAGAGGAAGTGGAAGAGTGCAATGTGTCCACTACATGGACATTGGCTGAAAAACTCTGTAAATGATCTTAACCCTGAGCTAAGTTGTGCAATACAAATATAGATTTAGTCTACTAGATATGATATTAAAATAGATAACATGTAAACAAAAATCTGAAAGTTATTTCTAACTTTGGGTGCGAAGCTTTTTAGCTACATTAGACAACTAAGGAATGAAAATGAGTAAAACTAGTAGTAGTATATAAAATTTAGGTATAACTGTAGAAAAAGAACAATTATACCTAATGGTACTTAGATACATTTGAAGCATAATCAAAGGTATTTTGATTATGCATCCTTGAATCAACAAATTGCTTTATATTACAAGAAATAATATATAAATATTGATGAATAAATAATTATTTTTAGAACTATAAATCCTAATGCAATATTTTTATTGTCTATCAATAAACTAATAAACATACTAAAATTGAACTGTTTGCTATGTACAGTATGTTGGTATGTTGGAGCACAGGCAGACCTTGACTCGTTTATTTGAAAAAACCTGGATTATTTGAATAAAACCAGAAATAGAGATAAATAATTATATTATACATACAGTAGATCATCATTCAGTGATTTGGAGGGGACAGACATCTAGATCTTCATCGTCGGATCCTTTCTCCCCAGAAACTCTGCAGTCATCGTCGTTTCCTGACGATAACTGCAGTCCTCCATCAGAACCAGCTCCCTCTTCTTTATCACTCCATTAAACTCAGTGTTTCTCAAGCTTTTTCAGGCTGAGGATCACTAAATAAGTACTTGTGGACCACCTAACTCCAAATGTTGTTTTCCTAACTCATTTATTGTTGTCTTCCTTGTTCATCCTAGTGAGAAGGCTGGTGATGTTTGGTAAATGTAAAACCATGAACTCAGGTTCTTTCGAGTTATTTACATCTTCTGAAAGTGTAGAATCTAAGCTTTCAAATCTTTAAAATCTTCGCTAATGTTTAGATCGGACCTAAAAAATCCAACCCAACCAGAATATCTATGGACTGATACATAGACATTATGTCTGAGCCCGATCCAACCAGACTAATTGACTTTAATTAGAGATTGGAGGTTGGAGCAAACCCGACATGTTATTTTAATTTTATGCTTTGGTTTTTAGAGCTCCATTTGAATAAGCAGTGTAATTTCTCCCAGGTTTCATTTAACGACTTCCAGCTCCATTTTGTTTTTCGTTTAATGCAGGATAAGTGCAAATCCGATTGACTGAAAGGGTTTTATTTCCGCAGCTCGAGCAGAGCAAGGCGGAGCCATGTGCACAGTCACTTGTGCAGCTCTGCGCTTATTACAGTCTAATTAACTCATTACTTTCTTTTTTAACAAGGTAAACACTCTACCCCTCCATTTAAACAATGAATAGATTAAGACAATGTAGGATTCTCTTTAGTTTTCTCTGTTCTTAATGTACTGTAAGATTGTTAAACGCGCCACTTCAGCTAAAGTTTGAAATGCGTTTTTTTAAACTTCCTGCCCGTAACTTTTCAACACACTGTCAGTTCCGGGTCATTTAGTTCATGTCGCCGATGATATTCATATTTTTGTATTGATTGATTTAGTTACCTCTGCGCAATGTACTCTACTTAAAGTTGAAAGTGTGAAACGTGTCTGCACCTCTATAGCCAGGGGAGTGAATTATAATCTGTCTAAATGACGGACGAGCTTCAGATTTTTCCATCAATTTAAAAAAAAAAAGTCAAATACAGGAAATATTCTGTTAAAATTGACTCCTGGTTGGGATAAACATCAGCTTTCTGTCCACTACTCATAAGATATTTGTTGTATAAAATTAAAAATGTTGACATGCTTTTATTGGGTGATTTTGTGTGTGTGCGTGTGTGTGTTTTTTATATGTGTGTATCTGTGTGATTGCTCTTGACAACAATATCCAGGCCCTCAGAGCCAAGATAACGAGCTGTATGCCTGACAGGTGTGTGAAGATTGGGAATAGGTTGTTCCTTATCACACATGAAAACATATTTTCACTATTACCCACCATCACCCAGTACTCTGCTAACATGGCAGTAAATATTCCCACAAGCTTGCTTATCTATTCTGGGGAGGAGGAATAAGCATAAATGACATAATTAAATCTCTCTTTCTACAAACAGATTTCACGCTGACATAATTAGTGTGGAATTTTGCGTTGTTTCAGTACAAATTGTTTTATCTACAAATGCTTCTTGAGTGGATAAAGGCTTCAGTGCGAACTTGTTGGAAATTTGTCTTTTAAAACAAATTTAGCAAAAAAAATAAAGTGAAACAACAGTCTTCTCTTACACATTTTTCATTATTGCCTTTCATCCACTCCCTGAGCTGCCATCTTACAATGGTGGAGGAATTTGAGGGTCCCAATGATGCTAGGCCCTTAGGGTCACCTGAGGCAGGTAGATCCTAGGTGAGGGATCAGACAAAGTGCAGTCCAAAGACCCCTTATGATGAGTGTAATCAATAGCTGTCAGGATCTGTGTTTTCTGTGTTCATTTAGAGTTTTTTGTGTCCTTGAGTCTCTTCGTTGTCCTGTCCTCCCCTTGATTGTTCCCAGGTGTGTCTCGTTCTGTGATTACCCTCCCGTGTATTTAACTCCACCTGTGTTCCTTGTTCCTCGTCGGGTCCTCGTCAATGTTAGCTTCTTTGTCGTCAGTGTGTCCATGTTCCTGCTGCTCGTTGTTTGGACTGTGATTTTCTTAATTAAATTATCATCATTCATCATACCTGGGTCCGCTGCCTCTGCCTCACCACCAACACCACCCGCACTTCATGACAATAGCTGCTTTCCCACTGGCAATTCGCTCCATAACCAGTTAATGTGAGGTTCGGTTCTAACTCAGGTAGTGAGCTTTTCCAAGATTCTCTGTTCCTCACTATTGCTGGTGGGATGAGAGCAGCAGCAGCTGTGCTCAACTCTCTGCTGATGTTTGCAGCAACATTCAGCAATGGAGAAACCTCCAGGTTCTGGTTCTGATGGACTCAAATAAACCCAGACATTTCATTTTGTCTCATAGAAATTCATTGCTGGTCAAAACATAATGATAAAGACGCACATCAGCTGATTATTTCACTAATCAGCTGATCTGACTCAGCTGATTAGCCATATAAAAAAAATATAAAAATAGCCATATAAAATAATTACATTCTGGTGCTTTATTTTAAAAAAAAAAGTGCAACCCTTTAGATTTAGGTAATGCAGTCAAAATATGTAAATCAATATCCCTGCCTGAACTTTGTTATTATTATTTTTAAATCCAAAGGAAAAATAAAATTCACATCACAAGCAGATATTTCTTAAATCAAGTGTTTCACACTGTTGGCACTAAACTGCAGCTCTGACAGAAAGCTGACAACAGCTTCACTATTTCTCTCTTCTCCATTGCTGTCCAGTTCTTCAGAGAGACAAGCTGCTAGCAGCTCCATCATTCTGCTCCATCACTTAACACGTGTTCCTGCGCGGCTCCTGGTTACACTTATAATTGCTCCTCTATACTGAGCAGCTCTCTGAAACCAGACAGCATGTCCACAGTCCAGAGCTGAGGACCGCGCTGCAACTAATTCCACACTTCTCAAAAGTGAAGTGAAGATTTCAAAAGAAAAAAGAAAAAGGTAGATAATATAGGAAATAGCGCCCCCTTCAGTTCCAGAGTGGTGCTTCTCCTCCCTGCAGCAAGCAGAAAGGGGCGGGGACAGACCACTGCCATAACACCATATTTGGAAATGGCATCATTGCACTCCGGAACTGAGGGGAGAACGGTTTCTTATATTTTCTATGGTGCCACCTTGTTTTTTTTGTTGAAATCTTTTTTGATAACCATCATAATTAACACAAAATTATGACAAACTATGTATTTGAAAATATAGTATGTTAGTTTTACTATTTTTATTATTTTGTAAGTATACTTTAAGTGAACAAAATATGTATTTGCTCAAGTGTACCAATGGAACAATATGCTTTTAAAGGTATTTCGTGTATATTTTAAAAAATATGCTCAAAATAGAATTTTTTAAAATGTACTTAGAGCTTACTATAAAAGTAAACTACTAAATATACTGAAATTTCAGTTTTAAATTACATCTCAGTGTATACTTTAGGCTAATAAAGTATGCCTAAAAGAATATAAAAAAATAACAGTCCTTATAGGGGAACTTGATGTAATGTTGTTTAACAAAGTAAATAATATGTTCATACCTCAAAATATCAAACATTGACAGTTTTGAGGTGCTACAACAAAAACAATACTTGTCCTTAACACTAAATGTAAGGAGTTATCTTCAGTTTTACATCTCTCCAATATAATCTCTTGTTTTCAGATTTTTAACTAAAACACGGAAGCTGACTTTACCCAATCTATTTTCAGATGTGTGATGTAAGATCTGTTATGGGCTCTTTGCACCTGCTGCGCTGACGTCACAACCGCATGCGCAAATGAGTTGCGCATGCGGCTGTCATGGTAACTGTCATGGTAACTCTTTTTTCCGCTTTGAGTTACCATGACAGCTAGAAAAGACAAAGTCTTATTTCAGACGCAAATAAAACAATACTATGAACATTGCTGTCTTCCTAATATAATGGGCTTTTAAGTTTTCATGGATTTCCAAGCGGTCCTGAATTAAGAAGACGATGGTTTGTAAATATTCGTTGCTACCAGTTAAAGCTAACGCTGCACAGCAAAGTTTACAGTCTTCACTTCACTCCGGATCAACTTCTTCAGCCTAAAGAAGAAGGTAAAGGAGCTTCCTGTATTATTTCCATGGAATCACTTCTATATTCAGCCTGAAAGAGAGTTTATGGGAACAAGAGAGCAGACCAGAGCCAGACAGCCGAGCTACTGATTCGCCTGTACACACTGCTGCTTCACAAGAAGCATGCAAAACTAATAAAGCGAAGTAACACGGAGACCTTAAGGAACACGGCCATATTTTTCTAAAAGCAACAACTTTGAACCTGAAGAGTCAGCTGAACTAGAACTCCGACACCAGAGCTGCTCTACTGTTAAGCTATGGGCTTGTTGTTCCTTAGGCTTCAGAAGCAAAAAGCCTGAACCGTAAAATCCCCGTTACTTGGTCTCTGACACTAACGACAATAAACACACGTAATATACTTGAACATAAGGTAAAAATTGTCCGTTAGAATGGATGAAAAATGTTTAGATACTTAAATACCACATTTTTACAAGGAAAATGTCTATCATAAGCTAAAGCTAATGTTAGCCACAAAGTTTAAAGAAAGTAAAACTCACCTTCGTATCTGTGTATAATGAGGCGAACATTTTAAAACCGTTTTCTAGATTACTTGTCGGGGCTTTGGATTGATGTACATCATTAACTGTTACCTTGGACAAGCCCTGCAAACACCCAGTGTAAAGAGCCTTTTTCAATAGATCGGAAAAGATTGAGCTGCTTTTCCTGGAAAGGGGAAGCTGAGGTGCAAAGAGCCCATTGAATGGCATTAGCTCCTGTTCACACTCCAGACCAGATGGTGGAGGTATTGCACACTTTCAGTTTTTTTGAAAAACGCCATAAAGAGAAGAAAAGCCATGAAGCCAGAGAAGATAACAGACGCTGTTCAAATTTGCCATTTTTACTCGCATAATATTGCCTTAAAAGTAGAGAGGGCCTTGATGATAAGTAGTTTTGGTAAATTCAAGCTGGTGACATCATACTCCGAGTTAGACGACAACATAACTAGACAAGAACCGGATGGAAGTGAAATATGTGTCACCAAAGGAGCCCGAAGGGACGAAGGCTGCTAACGTGTTGCTAGTTGGTGGTAAGTTTGCTTCAAAATGCTAATTATCTTCGATTAATTATAAATAGTGCAGTACATATATAAACAAACTTACGTTGGTTTGAGAAATAGTTGTTTTATCAGTTTTATTGTGATTTATTATTATAACAATCATTCCACTTCATGTTATAACAGCATGGAAGTTTGTTGCGACTTGATATTATAATGACCCCAACACCGCAGATGTAGTTCCGCGTTGAAAAGGGTTAATTCGAATGAGTACGATCTGCTATTCCTGAGGCTACAGCTCATGCCTCTAACAAACACTCAACTGTTGTGTTAGCTTCACTGCTAACACAACACTGAACTCTCATCCTCTTCTGGTCCTGGTCCTGCCGCTCCACCAACCCCCCGCCCACATGACAAGCCTATCACATGTGAGTGGGAGTCAGCAGAGTCGGACGGAGGAAGCCCATAACACTCTACACATAACAATAAGGATCACAATGTAACTTATAACCTCAGGGGGTGCTCAGAGTACCATTACTGGCAAACACTGAGGCACTGAAGTGCTGGCAGTCTGCTCCTCTTATGCTCCAGGATAATGGGATGATTAAACACAGGTGCGCTGAACCGCAGGCACGCCCCTCCAGGGGAGCAGCCTCTGTCACCATCTGGTGGGTGAAGGATGAAGCAGCAGGGGAACAGGAAAAAACAAAACCCACAAAGAAGACCAAAAACCCCGGTTCCCAACAGCACCCCCCCCAACCCCCCCCCCCTCAAAGGTCGCCACCTGGCGGCCGAGACGAACAAAACGAGAGCGAAGAACAATAGTTCTCAGTAAGAGAAGGGTCAATAATAAAAGAACCAGGGACCCATGAGCGGTCCTCTGGACCGTAGGCCTCCCAGTCGATGAGGTACTGCCAGCCGCGACCTCACCGACGGGAGTCCACAATGAAGGCGACTGTGTAAGCTGGATGTCCATCCACGTCTTGGGCGGGAGGAGGGGGCTCGGAAGAAGGGCAAAGCATGCTGGTCTGGATAGGTTTGATCTGAGAAACATGGAAAGTGGGATGGATGCGCAGGGAGGCTGGAAGGCGGAGACGGACTGCCGAAGGGCTGATGATGGATTCTATTTCAAATGGACCGATGAACCTGAGGGAAAGTTTCTTGGACATGGACTTTAAAGGGATGTCGTGAGAGGACAACCAAACCTTCTTACCAGAAGTGTATGTGGGAGCAGGGATCCTTTTCCGGTCGGCTAGGTGTTTGTTCTGGACGGAGGTGTTATTGAGTGCGTCGATAGTGGTCTTCCAGATGTTCTTGCACCGGAGGATGTGATGCTGGACAGATGTTACCGAAATGTTATCTTCATCAGAGGAGAGTAGTGGTGGCAGGTAACCTAGGGATACTTCAAATGGAGAGAAACCAGTAGCTGCAGAAAGATGACTGTTATGAGCATACTCTACCCACGGAAGGAACTGACTCCAATCGGAGGGATTGATGGAGGTAAAACAGCGGAGGGTGGATTCTAGTTCCTGATTCATTCTTTCTGTTTGGCTGTTGGATTGAGGGTGGTATCCTGAGGTTAAAGAGACTTTGGTGAAGAGTGCTGAACAGAAACATTTCCAAACCTGTGAAATGAATTGAGGTCCGCAGTCTGACAGAATCTCCTGAGGAGAACCATGCCACCGGAAAACATGTTTGATGAGGAGCTGGGCTGTTTGAAAAGCTGTAGGGAGTTTTCTGAGGGGAATCAGGTGATAAGAAAAATGGTCAATGATGGTGAATATTGTGGTCATACCTTTAGATGGGGGCAAACCAGTGACAAAATCGATGGCGATGTGGGACCTTGAGCCTGTTCTTCTGAAGCGATGATCACATTGTTGTCCTTGTTGATAGGATTGCATTGAGGAGCTTCATCCCATGTTTATTAAGATTGCGTCCGCCTCTTCCAAAGAGGTGAAAGCGCTGCCAATAGATCCAGAGGTTATCAATGAAGGTCACTGAGCTGGCAGAGCAGCTTTTTTTTTTTTTTTTTTAATTGCCCAGCAAGGGGTCTTTTTGTGGGCTCTAGTGTCCCTTTTTCAAAGTAGGCTGACAGGAAAGGGGGGAAGACATGCGGTAAACGTCGTCGGGTCCGGGAGTCGAACCCGCGACAGCCGTGTCGAGGACACGTTGCCTCTGAATGTGGGTCGCGCTAACCCCTCCGCCACCACGGCACGCCCGGCAGAGCAGCTTTTAATCAGCCATTTGTTTATCATGAGCAGCCTGGAGTCTTTTTTGTCTCCTCATTGAGGTGATAGAATTGGACCACTGAGAAATAACTTCATTTTTAATTTTCCCATAGTGTTCAAAAGAGTGATAAAGTTCTTTTTCAGAATCCCAGATTTTTGTTTTGCTAGATCATTGGCTTCAACATGCACAACTAAAGTCTCTATATTTGGCTGATCAGTGGTTAGAGAGAGAACTTTGTGAGTTCAATCAGATACAGTGTCACCAGGAAAAGAAATCACTCGTTTTCTTGGCATTGCAAACATGACTGATTCCATTTACTGCCTAATCTCCAACAATAAGCACTTTTGGCATACCTTTCATTTTCCTGGTGGTCGCTTTGTCCTTTGGAACTTTGGAGGGGTGGATGTGTAGGATCGAAAAAGGACTTAACTCTTAATTATATTTATAGATAAGAAATAATACTCAGAGACGAGTCCTTTTGCTGCAGGCCACGGCGGGTGGAGATTTATTACACTGTTCCACAGATCATCTTACAGTACAAAGTCAAATCTCCCCAAACCTCCCCATATTCTTAGAGTCAGTCTGTTTTGGGCTCATTTTCATTGGTGTAAGTTGGTAAGTTTTGACCAATAGCATTACTGCCCGTGTTTGACGTGTGTCCTTACGTAAGAATTCCATCAGCTTTTAAATGAATGTGTATTGGAGTTTCTTTGGGAATATTCAGACCTATTGACCTCCAACATCTGCTCCGTTTCAAAAGTGCAAAACAAGCCAATTATTATTCTTATCTATCCAAACAGTTTATTTCCCAGACATTCTTTCAGTGTCACTTAGGCTTCGCACGCCAGGAAAGTTGGGAGGCTAAGTCAGATTGACCTTTTATGGCACCAAGATTTCCTCAGTAAAAAACAACTCCATAAAGAGTATTTCCGCTCTTACATAATCCCAATCCATTTGACACAATACATTTCTTTTAGGTTAAAACATATCTTAGTGCAAACCCACCAAACAACATAACTATTAATATAATTATATTCCTCTACATATCCCCCCTAAAATAAGTACACTTATTTTCTAATTAGGAATGATTTTCTTAAAGAGAATTGTATGGGTAGAAGTCTACTTATGAACCAGTGAAGATAAAATGTTAATGTAGATAACACAATTACAATCTTATTCAATATATTGTTAATGAGTTTATCTTACAGTGAATGTATAATTACAGTGCATTGCTCTCTCATGGCCAACAGTTCCACCTGTATAGGATCGAAAAACCCTGTTTGTGCATCTTTCATTCACGGGAAAAAATTCTCCTATGGTCCCAAAGGCAACCACCCGCAGGCACAAATGGAACTGCGGACCACAGTATCCGCAATGATTTTCACCCAACATCATCATTGGTCACATTGGCAAGAATTGAACAAGGCTTGAATTATAACACTAAACAAGTTCTTAGCAGCGATGCAGGAGAACGTAGTGTTGCACAGTTCTTGTCCTTGGGTCGCAGAAGTAAATTGTTGTTCCAGGTTGATGTTCCTTTGATTTTATTGTTCTGCCTCTCACAGTTCTGGTTCAGGGCCCCCAACTCATTCTGCATTGTCCATGAGTCTCTGAGTCCAGCACACAAAGGGTCCCTGAACTACCAATCTCTCTGGGTCGTCCTGAGAAGACAGAAAATACTGACCAGTATCTTGGTCAGTATTTTTCCTCAGTAAAAAGGAAAAATTTTACTGAAAGAAAACAACAACAACAATAACAATAATAATAATACAGACCTTTGGGCACTTAAATAACTTAAAAACAACATTATATGTAGGAGAAAACATAAGATACATACAAACATAAGATTATGTTCCAATTAAAAGGTCTTCATTACTTGTATAGACAAATCTTTGATGCCTCCATTATTCGATTTCAAAGTCCCATTAATAACTGGCATGCGAGCTGCGCATAAGGCTTTTCCATGTGGCATGATACATGGAAAAGCATACATGGAAATGTACATGGATACATGGTACATTTCAATTAACATATTTCATGTCATATTATTACCATCCTCTACATATCCTCCACTACACAAAACTCCCACCAGTCACTTCATTTTTCATACCTAATACCCCATTGAACACCAAGAATTATTTTTACTTATGCAAGGAATGCACTGGCAAATATGTTATAGACAATTAACAACCAATACTAGACACGCTACCTTTCCCATTATCACTCATCAGAGGGACACTGTAAATCAAAATTGTACAAAAATCTCTGACAACCCAATAAAAGAATTTGGTTAAAAAGAAAAGCAGTTTATACAATATCCAAACGTGGCAGATTTGAAACATTGTCATTACAGAATCAATTATCCATGTAGACGCATAATAATGACATCACCTTTGCATTAAAATGGTGTCAATTCCCCCAGTTATCACAGTCTTGCTCTTTAAGAGTCCACATGATTGTCCAGGAGCCACGACTCCACCCCAAGACATAAGATATAAGAAAACAATACATCAACAAAAATAAACTTCCAAATTAACTTCAGCAGTAATGATCATAACTTTAAAGAACATTCATGATGGGTTCAACAAATATGAGGCATTATCAAAATTTTCAACCCAAAAAATATTGGTATTTTAGCTCACTCAACCAGTACTCAGGTTCAGCCGTTCTCTTGGCAAATCTGCTCTTCCTGCTTCCAGTTTCTGAAAGACAGGTCTTATGGGAATATTCATCAAACAGGATTGAGTTTTGTTTAGGTTATATAAATTTATTGACCAGGGTTTTCATGCAAAAGAAAGAACCTAGGGAAAGGAGCAAAAGGGAAGCAATAGGACCAGAAACCCCTGTTTCCTCTGGAAGACTCCCATCTGCAGTTATAGATTCTAACTTTTTGTTTTTGTTCTGTGATGTTTCAAATAAGAGATTTGGTGACATTGAAATTTATTTTTGCGTATGTGGGTGCATTGTTTGTCCAGATACGTTGGACAACCTTTAGTCCAATTCAGTGCTATAACTAGTAATTTCGTCATTCCATTATGCAAGTCATTTCTACCATACAGTGCCGAAGTAGTGTAATTATTGTTACACTATATTAAGTTTAGTACACAATTAATTAGCAAATTACCCCCCTATGACCATGACTACACCCTTATGTTAACGGAATTTAACAATTTTACTGTTTTTTTTGTTCATTGTCTTAGTTTATTCCCTACAATACGTACAGATTGCAACATTTCAAGTGATCAGAAACTGAGTCGGCGCTCCGACGACTATCAAACATAGCAGTAAGCTTAAACACAAATCACTTTCTTTTATTTACATTGAGCCAGGCGCCATCGACTCACTGGTCTGTCAAGGTTACCAATTAGTGAAGATTAAAACATCATATTCCAGATTTCCCCAAAAATCTAACTGTCTGTTATTTGTTGTAATGTGTAATTATAGTAATAAGGATTAGATCATGCACCTCTATATTGTAATTCAATTCACGAGGATGTGAATTGTTAGGGTTAATGCCTCATATTCAGGATGTTGCTCCTTTTATGCTTAAGTAAACCTGCAACCAAGAGAAGGTTTTATGTTCTTACAACTAAGGTCAGTGTTGAAATATAAATATTCCATTGAACTCGTTTTGTTTTCCGTGTATTTAACTATATTGCTCTTATCGTTGATGCCGGAAGCAATCTATTGGGAATAACACTTCAGATTAAATATTACTGTTACCTTGGATAAACTAGACCACATACATTAATCACATCTAATTCATATCGCCATGTTTTTATTGCTTAGTTTATGTGCAACTTAGAAAAAATTATTTTGAGTTTGCCATACATAATTGCATAATGTAGCTTATTTTATTATTTTGCTGCAAATGGTTCTGTTAGGTAATTGGGTTGCATACTTTTCAAGTAAGAAAATTGTAATTTGCCAGTAGACTTAGGTTATAACCTATGATTATCATCCTTGTATTCCGAGAACTGATCAAATGTTACATGATGCAGATACAACCAATGTTAAGGCTTAAGTTACTCTGTCCTACTTTGGTTCTGACATTTGCTGATGAATTTCTGTTTGACGTGAGTCAGCATTAACCTGTAATGCAACATGCCCTTTAGGTTAACATTATACCTGTATAGTTTTCAATTCTATGACTAAAATACTTCCTCAACATACTTCCAATTTCAGGCTATAATATCTGGCCAATAACCATATTAGATATTTCAGATTTTGATTTCAGGCTAAATAAGGATTTTGTTGTTATGAAGCTTTTACTTTTATCTGTCATGGATGCATTTCCTATTATTTGGACCCAATTTTTATGTAGAGCTTATTGATTTAAATTAGAAATGGGTATATACGTAGTTTTATATTATCTAATAATATTGCATCTTTGTTTCACATTTGACTCGTTTATGTGTGCTCTGCTGCTATCAGTTGATCTGTGATCTGTGACAGCTGAAGGAGGAACAGCTTGTCCTGCTCTCTCCCGTCTTTACTGATAACTTTGCCTGAGCTACTTTTAAAGTGACAGTTTTTATAGTTATATTCACATTTTCAACATCATAACTGGATTACTACAAACCTAAGGACTGGGGGATTTTCATACTTTTATTTTTACCTTACTTTTCTTCATCTCCAAGTTGAACCAGGACAAAATGCCTCCGGCCGACCCCAAGGACATTAGCAGTATTATACAACGACTTCAGGTTGTAGAAATGAAGATCAAACAGCTGGAGGTGAACTTTGAAATCAACGCTAACTGTGGAAATCAGACAACTCTTCCTCAAACCAACGGAGAGGTTGTACGCCTCGCATCAAGCAGCTCACCCTGGAACGCTCTGGGTGCCAAGCCGAAGCAAAAGTCTCACACCGCAGATCCGATGAGGCGACTGACAGGGAGAACCCCTCACCTGGACGAATCAGCGTGGCCGGCTCTGAGCCAAAACCCACCTTCAACCTCAACACCTGCTCCACCAAAGAAAAACAAACAAGCAGCTGCAACCAAAATGGTTCCACCGACCCCGCTCCCAAGGACAGAGCGACCAGACCGGGCCTCAAAACATTCTGACTCTGTGGGAATCCCACTGAAAAACAGATTTTCTGTACTCCAGCCTGAGCCTCTGAGTGAAACCTCGCTTTCAAACATCAACAATGAGGCAAGTCTAACACATCCACCCCCCAAAGCTCCAAAGGACAAAGCGGCTATCAGGAAAACGAAAGGTATGCCAAAAGTGCTTATTGTTGGAGACGAGGCAGTAAATGGAATCAGTCACGTTTGCAATCCCAAGAAAACAAGAGTGATTTCTTTTCCTGGTGACACTGTATCTGATTTAACTCGTAAAGTTCTCTCGCTAACCGCTGATCAGCCAGATATTGAGTCCTTAGTTGTGCATGTTGGAGCCAACGATGTGGCAAAGCAGAAATCTGAGATTCTGAAAAAGGACTTTAATATTCTTCTGAAAACTATGGGAGCGTTGAAAATGAAGTTATTTCTCAGTGGTCCAATTCCATCACCTCAATGGGGAGACGAAAAACACTCCAGGCTGGACATGATAAACAAATGGCTGATTAAAAGCTGCTCTGCCAGCTCAGTGACCTTCATCGATAACCTCTGGATCTATTGGCAGCGCTTTCACCTTTTTGGAAGAAGCGGACGCAATCTTAATAAACATGGGATAAAGCTGCTCACTGCAAATCTGTTTCACTTTATCAACAAGGACAGCAACGTGATCATCGCTTCAGAAGAACAGGCTCAAGGATTTCTGACTAGGAAGAAACCTTATCAGGAACATAAACAAGCTGATACGACATCGACTGGAGACGGAGCGACTGTTTCCCTTCCTCCTTTTCCCCTCCCTCTCTGCTCACCCACTCATTCACAGGATTCACAAGATACACATGGAGAAATGTCTTCTGGACCGGAGTTTCTTAAATTTACAGACGGAATGAATCAACAGGTTGTACTTGGGACGTCTCTCCTTAGTGCTCACATAGCAGACCTCACTTCATTTAAGCCACCTGACTCTAACGTCCCAGAGGATCCATCACTCTGTGTTTCTGAGGTCTGAGGTCGGGGTCCAGACTTTATCTTTACACCCTTCTTGCTCCAGAATGTGTCTGGCCCCTCGGTACTGCAGAACAGGACATTACCTGTCTGGATAACTACAAGAAAATTGACAAGAAACAGAAACATAAAATACAGCGGACCTAATTCAAACATCAGACTGTTCCCCTGCCTAAAGGAACCTCAGACTGAAGATTTCTTGGCCTCCAAGTCACTTAAACTCTTTTAAATACCAGATCTCTCTGTGCTAAAGCTCCATTAATTAATGATTTCATCACTGAGCATAATATCGATGTTATGTTTCTGACAGAAACATGGTTAAATGATAATAATGAACCGATCGTACTAATTGAATCTGCGCCTCCTAACTACAATTTCTTCAGTGAGAATAGAAAACACAAAAAAGGAGGAGGCGTGGCTTCAATATTTAAGAATACCATAAATTGTAGTAAAATCTCTTTGGGTCACTTCACCTCTTTTGAGTATCTTGGAATTGAGGTTAAAGGCCGCAAACGAACTTTGACAGTAACTCTATACAAAACTCCAACTTTTGTGGAAAATTTCTTTACTGACTTGAATGAACTTCTATATCTCATATGTATTGATTATGATTGTTTAATAATTGTTGGTGATTTCAACATTCATGTTGACAACCCCCAAGACAGAGGGGCAAAAAAGCTCGCTAATATTTTAGAGACTTTTGGTCCAACACAACATGTCAAACAAGCAACACACACTCAAGGACACACACTGGACCTGGTTATCAGTAAGGGTGTGAATATTTCCAATGTCTCTGTAACTGATGTCGTCCTTTCGGATCACTTTGCTGTTATCTTTGAAAGTTCTTTATCTTTTAACCCACTTGGACAAACAGCAACCATCACAAAACGTTCTCTCACTGAAAACACAGCAGAAACTTTTAATCAAATCTACTCTTCTTCCTCACCCTTAAGCTGTAATGATGTAGATAAGTTGGTAAATGATTTTCAGTCTAAAGTCTCAGATATTATTGATTCCATTGCCCCAATTAAAATGAAGGTTTTGTCTGGTAAAAAGAAATCTCCATGGAGAAATGCACAAACAGTTAGATCTGCAAGACAACTCTGCCGTAGAGCAGAACGAAAATGGCGTAAAACTCAACTCCACGTTCATTGTGACATCTATAAAGAAAGACTA
Organism: Xiphophorus hellerii; assembly: GCF_003331165.1. Classification (NCBI taxonomy): domain Eukaryota; kingdom Metazoa; phylum Chordata; class Actinopteri; order Cyprinodontiformes; family Poeciliidae; genus Xiphophorus; species Xiphophorus hellerii. The sequence goes on from NC_045678.1 coordinate 352,942, forward strand.
TGTTACTATCATTTAACACTAAAACATGCAAGAGAGGCTTTCTTTGCAGATGTCATAAACAAAAACATTAACAATGCTCGAGCTTTATTTGCAACAGTTGACAGAATCACAAACCCTCCTGTGACGTTACCGCCTGAATTCCAATGTATTGCTGCCTACAACCAGTTTTCCAGCTTCTTTTCAGAGAAAATTCAAAAAATCAGAGCATTAATCTGTACATTCACTATAAAGTCAGTACCAATGCTGTGCCCAAACAAAACAAATACAGGAAAAATGACCCAATTTGAACTACTTAATTATAAAACCCTACAGGAAATTATAAGTCAATAAGCTCCAGTTCCTGCTGTCTGGATGTCCTACCCACACATTTCTTTAAGAAAGTCCTGCCTGTTATTGCTGCTGATCTGATCCAAATAGTAAACTCATCGCTTTCATCAGGCGTTTTCCCCCAGGCTTTGAAAACAGCAGTAATCAAACCACTGATAAAAAAGAACAATCTGGACAAATCACTAATGCAGAATTACAGGCCGATCTCCAACCTCCCATTCATCAGCAAAGTTATTGAAAAAGCTGTGTGTAAACAATTAAATAGCTTCCTAACGATAACCAACCGCTTTGACTCCTTCCAGTCTGGTTTTCGTGCTCACCACAGCACAGAGACCGCCCTCGTAAAAGTGTTCAATGACATCCATATAAATACGGACTGTGGCAGAACCACAGTGCTGGTTCTGTTGGACCTCAGTGCAGTTTTTGACACTGTTGACCATGACATATTACTAAATCGACTGGAGAGTTGGGTCGGACTCTCCGGTCCAGTGCTTAACTGGTTTAAATCCTACATAAGGAACAGGGATTTCTTTGTTTCAATTGAAAACTTCTCATCAAAGAGGTCAAAGGTCACATGTGGGGTACCCCAAGGTTCAATCCTAGGGCCCCTCTTATTCAATATTTATATGCTCCCACTAGCTCAGGTTATAACAGGAAATAATATTAGCTACCATAACTATGCAGATGACACACAGCTCTACATTACGATGTCACCAGGTGACTCAGAGCCCATCCAATCACTGAACAGATGCTTAGAACAGATAAATGTGTGGATGTGCCAAAACTTTCTCCAGCTGAACAGAAACAAAACTGAAGTTATTATTTTTGGACCTAAAGAGGAACGATCTAGAGTTATAGATCTAGAGTCAATGCACAGCTTCAGTTATTACAACTGAAAACCAGCGATCAGCCCGAAACCTGGGAGTAGTGATGGACTCTGACCTGAACCTCCAGAGCCACATAAAGACAGTCACAAAGTTGGCCTTCTATCACCTGAAGAACATTTCCAGGATTAAAGGACTAATGTCTCAGCAAGATCTAGAGAAACTCGTCCATGCGTTCATCTTTAGTCGCATTGATTTTTGCAACAGCGTCTTCACAGGTCTGTCCAACAAATCAATTAAACAGCTGCAGCTGATCCAGAATCCTGCTGCTCGCGTCCTCACTAAAACCAGGAAGATAGAGCACATAACACCAGTTCTAAAGCCCCTCCACTGGCTCCCTGTAGCTCAAAGAATAGACTTCAAAATACTGTTGTTAGTTTACAAATCACTGAACGGCTTAGCACCACAATACATTAAAGATATGCTTTTATTGTATCAACCTTCCAGACCTCTCAGGTCTTCCGGTTCTGGTCTGCTCTGCATCCCCAGAACCAGAACCAAACAAGGAGAAGCAGCTTTCAGCATCTATGCACCACAACTTTGGAACAAACTTCCAGAAAACTGTAAAACAGCTGAAACACTGACTTCTTTTAAATCTCAACTGAAAACCCACCTGTTTAGAATTGTATTTGAAATGTAATCAATTACAAATTTAACCTGACTTAATGCTGTGTTTTGATTATTGATTCTATGTTGCATTGTGTTTCTGTGTTTGTAATGATGTAAAGCACTTTGAAATGCCTTGCTGCTGAAATGTGCTACACAAATAAAATTTGATTGATTGATTGATTGATTGTCATAGGCAGAGTTATGCCTATGACAACAAAGCTTCAGTTTCATTTTTACTCCTGAAAATGTTAATCAAATTTATTAAGGAATTGCTAAATTTGTTCCTCTTTTAAAATGTTTCGTTTTCCCAGTTAGAAGATGTTAACTCTTCTTGTATACTTTAAATGATTCCACAAGTTGATCTTATGTACCTTCCAACATATTTGTCAACATCACTTATTATAGCTATTTCCTTACTTATAGTGCTAATTTATTTACTTATTTATGTTCATTTGCTTGTATTCCTTCTTTCACTTAAAGCAATGTATTTCCTAAGTGCTACTTGGTTCTATAATGCTTCAAAATTGCAGAATAATTTTAGTTTAGTTTTAATAATTAAATTGGAAATTAAATTTTCTGGTTCTAATTTGAAAGATCAGTTAATACAACCCTTAATTTATTTATTTATTTTCCTAAGAAAGTCTTATTCTGAAGAAGTGAGAAGTTTCCTAATATATATAGTTCTTAGATTTAGGTTAGTATTAAATGTACACTGTATTTCAGGAATGACCCCAAGATGTTGATGTGGCCCAAAGGGTATACTTTCAGTAGAGAGTTTTACTGAGCTTTGTATTGAGCTTTAACAACCAATTGTCAGGAGAGATCTGTTCCAGTTACCTGAAATTCTGATTGCTTAAATCAAAATGTAACTTTAGCCATATTTTTCATTGTTTGGTTTATCATACCATCTCTCCAGGTCTCACTCCTCCTGTTCTGGAGATATTTAGGTGTCTTCCATCAGAAGAAGGCGGCTAGAATGGGACAGATTGTCAGCTTCTGGAAAAGACAGAACTGACAAGAGTTGACCATGTGAATGTGATCAGGGTTGGTCTGTAATGAGACATGGAAAGTCTGATGTAGCTCTGACCTACATCTGACCTGTGGAAGTTATTGCACCTTGATCTTTCATGGCGAATAGTCAAAGTTTGACACTTAGCCACACCCACATGCTTTGATGTATAAAAAATTGTAGGATAACTTTTGACCTACTATGCCTCAAAACTGTGCTAAGTGATTTTGAAGTCTGCACATAAAAAGCTGTAGGACGCGTTTGATCAGATACGACGTCAATAAAATGGACATGATGGCGGCTTTGATCCAAAATGGCCGACTTCCTGTTGGGAGCATGGCTCCAAGAGACTTTTTTTGTTGGTCCTGACAAGATTCAGATGTGTACTAAGTTTTATAATTCTGGGTTAAACCATGGCTTGGGGCTGATCATTTAAAATATTTGAGGAGGCGCTGTAGAGAAATTAGGCCACGCACGCCAAAGATTGTTGTGGGTTCCTGTCTCGGATGGATAAGGATCGATTCCAGTGAGTTTGGTGCAGCTCGGCTCAAAACTGTGGCATTTAGAGCCAAACGTATGGCCGTGGCCATACGTTTGGCTCTACAGGTTACTTCGCCACACCCACCTGCTCCACCAAAATCCATTGGTGTTGGACACCCAGTCACACCAACATGTTTTCTGTGTCTGCACACAGTTTAATGTTGATTAAGTCAAAGGGGTCAGATAGAGACCATTCAAAGTAAAACATGACACTTTCTGTTCATGGGGCGTGGCTTAAGTGATGTTATCATTTGACCATTTGGTATTGTAGGGCCCCAATGATGATCAATCACTGAAAGTTTGGTACTCACTGAAAGTAAGTTTTGTGTAGGAGATACAACAGTTTCCTGTTTCATGGCAAGTAGGTGAACTTTGACCCCTGGTAACACCCTTTCAGCATGCACGAAAACTCACCATTTTGATAACTTTTAATCGGCTATGACATATGAACAATCTGACCAAGTTTGAAGCCGATCGATCGAAATCCCTAGGAGGAGTTCGATCAAATGCGAAGGCTGTAAACGGTCAAAATGGGGTCAAAATCGGAACTTCAATACAAAATGGCCGACCACCTGTTTGACTTGCACTATGACATTAATTGAATTTTCTGTGCATCTTGAGGAGCTCTACAGGTGAACCAAATTTCATGTCTCTATGATAAACTACGGGCAATGTGGAGGGTTTTTTGAAAGATGCCAGGTGGCACTGTTGAGCCGTTTCGTCCTTAAATTACGTAATTTTCACACAGACTTGATAAAGCCCCCAAAATGCCGATTCATTTGACGGAAGCATAAGAATAAGAAACACTACAATTACAATAGGCCTTTGCAGCGCTTAACTGCTCGGGCTTAATAAAAGTAAGAAAATCCCACAGTACTTAGGTTAGAAGTAATCCAGTTATGATGTCAATAATGTGAATATAACTGTAAAAACTGTGACTAAAAATAACTCAAAGGCAAAATTATCAGTAAGGATGAGAGCGACAGCAGGATAAACTGTTCCTCCTTTAGCTGTCAGAGTGCCATCATGTCATAACTCTAACCCTCCCCCATGCCATACATGACACTGTTGCAGAACTGAAGAGCTCCTACTGTATCCTAGTTGCATGGAGTGTTGTCACAGGTCCTTCATCCCAACAGTTGTAGGATTTTATTATCATCACTGGTCCTATTGAACTCAAACACATGTTTACATCCTTGTTGTCATTTGCAGTTTTTCAATTCCTTGTAGACTGTAGTTTATGCACAAAATAAATGGGAATTTTGTACATTCTTTAACCATTTTTAATAACTATAGTATTTTTCCTTAAGTTGTAAATATTGCCTTACTGTACAGTCTATATGTATTTGTATTTTTCCATTTACTTGTCATTTTACTACTGGTAAACCTGAATTAACTCCTTTGAGGGACATGCAGCTTAGTTATAATTCTAGGTGATTCTCATAAAGTGGGTATTAGCAGCTTAGCAAGTGGCTCTGAGGCTGCACCACCTGGTGATGACAGTGGTGTATCTGCAAGAAATTTTGAAAAAACGAGAAGTTCTCTACAGTCTTTATGCATTATTACATATTTGCAATAAAAGCTGCTCAAGTTCTGGCGCAATAGTAACATTTGCATACATCAAGTGGTTGAGTATTTACTGCTAATGTAGATTAATGTGCCTTGTCTTGTTCTACCTCAAACAGGCACAAGATCTCACAAAAGTAATTATGATGAAGGAGCTGGACTTAAAAAGCTTTTGTCTGGATTAGTGCTAAATTCAAAGATAAGGACAGTTTCTGGGTGCTTTACATGAGTGCAGGAGGCAATTTGTTATGTGAATATTATTGTTCAAGGCTAAATAGATGGTAAAACAATAGGCGTGATGTGTCACAGCTGTAAGTGCTGTTCTGAAAAGGTAAACTTCCCAGCACTAATGAATTCATTAATCTCTCTATTTATTCCTGACAAGCAATTATCTTCTCTCACAGAATGAGGGTCAGGAGGCAAGGTTGAGAGGCTTTCACACACTGCAGGAAAAATCAGATTGGAGTCATTCACCACCATACAGAGGCAGTCCTAGGTTAGTGGAAGGTGGGGGGAGGGGAAGGTGAGATGGGACATTAGTCACAGTTGAAATTCAGAACCTTCTGGTTGAAGGTTCTGGTTGAGGTGGCACCTCTGGACGGTTGCCCTCATCGCTCATATCAGAAACCACCACTGCCACCATCACCATACTTACAGTTAAGCTCAAAACTTTTCACATTCCTGGCAGATTTGAATTTAAAAGGGATTTTCACTCAATCAAGAAGTTTGATTTCGAGTCAGAATAAACTTTGCAAAAAGAAAAAAAAATCATTTTATGACAAGATGTTATGTCAAACATGATTTATATCCCTATCAACAATAAGAAGAGAAATGTTTATTGACATTACTGTGAACTTGAATCTGCCAGCAGGATCAATCATTTTGGACTTCATTCTGCACCATTCCTAGGTAGCTATGAGTTTCCCAGCATCTGAAAAGGGATGTCATATAAACAATATACTGTCTCAAATGACAATATTGTGCCTAATGGAGTATAAATCATAATACTACTCCCCTTTTGCATCTTATTTGCTGGAAGCTCTGTTTTTTTTAATGGCCCTGAACACTTTAGGGTAAAGAATGAGACCAATCAAAGCAGGGGAGGGGAACGTGAAGGTACCCACCTTGCCTGCAAGGCCCAATATTCCACCGCCAAAGACTCTACTACTGTGGGTTCTCGACTTCAATAGATCCCACCTCCCAAACTTCCTCCACTCCATTCCTGAGTCTATCATCCCAGTGTCTACTACACCTGCTGGGCCAGAAACGACCGAGAGGCGTCACTGGAGAACTGGGGTCTTCCCTCATCAAAAAACAGAGTAGCCCTAGCCAGCCAAAGTCTTGTGCTCCAAATCTAACTTAAGTAGTTAGTGAAGTTAGAGCACCTCATTGCCATTGTCCCCATTTCAAGCCCCCTCCTTTCTATTAAAATAAAAGACCTTGAATCAAAACCTGGGGGCTGGGGAAGATTGTTTTCAGCTTAGTTGTGCATATTTCTTAACTGTAACTTTCCCAGAAGCTGAAGATGGATGGATTACTGTAAGCCTAAACATTTGAGCGGCTGATAGCTGCACTTGCTTGGACTACACTAACAAAAGGCTTAAGGCCCCTAATGGTATGATACTATGAGGAAGACATATCTCTCCTATTTATTTTTAGTTTTACCTGTCAAACAAAGTAAAAGTGTCACTATATTCAAAAACACTTAAATCCAACCTCAAGAGTAAAAGTCACAGACTTGAATTAAAAATTCATGAGTTGTGAAAAAATGAATCCAACCAATTCAATAGTTTGTAAAATTATTTCAAGCAACAATTATTTATTACATGCTGTCCAGGAGGCATGCTAGCCAGATGCCCGAGCCACCTCAACTGGCTCCTCTCGATGTGAAGGAGCAGCGGCTCTACTCTGAGTCACTTCTGGATGACCAAGCTTCTCACCCTATCTCTAAGGGAGAGGCCAGACACCAGTGATGGCATAGTTACTTTGAAAAAGTAACTTTAATTGGATTATTAATTACACCTTGAAAAAGTAACTTAGTTAGACTACCGATTACTTGATTTGGAAAGTAACTAAGTTACAATAAAAGTAACTTTTTTAGTTACTGTCGGGGGTTTCTGACAACAACCCTCTGCCATCTTACATTGAGCTTTGCCAATACTTGCAAATTATTTCTTTTCTTTTTTTTTCAATTTTCAATGTTTATTAAATCCTTCAACAAGTAAACATGCAGTGAAACCGATGTTGACAATATCGGTACTGTAAAGTATACAACATTAAGTAGTTATACAGAGAAGGATCTGAGTTTTAACATTTTCCCCCCTGAATCTGACCAGAATCGCCTTGAAGCCATGTGAATGTCTTTCTCCATGGCCTCTCCAAACTCCTCCCACACCCAAGTTTTTCCCCAGCAACCACGTAAGCCTCATGGAGTTTGGATTGCCAGTACCCATCAACTGCTTGTGGGGTCTCGCAGGCCAAAAAGGCTTGATAGAACTTCTTCTTCAGCCTGACAGCATCCCTCACCAAAGGCGTCCACCAACGAGTTCAAGGGTTTCCACAGCGACAGGCACCAACAACCTTGCGGTCACAGCTCTGCCTTGACAATGGAGGCACGGAACATTGTCCATTCAGACTCAATGTCCACCGCCTATCTCTAACTTGTCCCTGTGACAGAAATGTTGCTATGCCTTCATCCATTCTCTGTGAAGACTTCCTGACATTTTTCAGAAACAAAATTTCTGATCTTAGATTGTCACCTCTTTCTAGAGTGGATCCAGTGGCTCCACCAGTTTGCAATGCAACCTTTGAAAGTTTTGAGCCTGTGTCCCTTAATGAGTTGACTAAAATTGTTAAAAAGTTAAAGCCTTCTTCATGCCCTCTGGACAGCAGTGCCAGTCACTTGTTTATAGATGTATTTGACTGTATTGGTCCATGTATTGCTATGATATGGTAAATGCTTCTCTGATGTCTGGATGTTTTCCTACCACTCTGAAGCATGCGGTGGTCCGTCCACTCATTAAAAAGGGTAACCTCAATTCCAATGTCTTATCTAACTTCAGAACTATTTCTAAATTGCCATTTATGTCTAAAGTTTTAGAGAAAGTTGCTGATGTCCAACTGCAGACTTATCTTGACTTGAATGAAATTTGTGAAAAATGTCAGTCTGGTTTTAAATTGCTGCACATCGCTGAAACTGCCCTTTTAAAAGTTTTCAACGATCTTTTAACTGTTGATGAGGGTAAATCAGCAGTTCTTTTACTTTTATATATATCTGCACCTTTTGACACTGTGGATCACAGCATTTTTTGACCCATTTGGAGTCACTTGTTGGTATTCAATGTACAGCACTAAACTGGTTCCGGTCCTATCTTTCAAATGGGAGTTTTTCTGTAATTCTAGGACAGCATTCTATGGAGAGAAAATAGTCTCAAAATATCTGTGCATGTGTAAAAGTATCTGTGCATGTGTAAAAATATTTGTGTGTGTGTAATACTGGATTTGTAACTCGTGTAAGCATCTTTGTGTGTAACTTTGGATAGTTGTTTCTGTGAAACATGATTTGTAAACCGTAAAAATAAAATAAACCTTATCCTATGCATAGAAATGTTGAAAAATTACACGAGTTGCCACATACACACACACAAAACTGCATTTACGCACAGATCGGATTACGAGTGCACAAGTATTTTTGAGACTCATTTCACGCTTCCGGCGCTCCCAGATTTGTGTGTAGATGGTGCGTTTATATGCTAGTAGAATGCTGGGTCATCTGAATTTTGCTCTGAGTCTAGTGTTTTTATCCTCTAAACGTTTCTCACTGTGCTTGAGCCGAAGTGGCAAATGTTAGTTCGGTGGAAAACGGTAAACCTCAGGACTTCCATCCATCCATTTTCTTACACCCTTGTCCCTTAGAGGGGTCGGGAGGTGCTGGTGCCTATCTCCAGCTAACGTTCTGGGCGAGAGGCAGGGTTCACCTGGACAGGTCACCAGTCTGTCACAGGGCAACACAGAATCAGACAGCACACACAACCATGCATACACACACTCACACCTAGGGAGAATTTAGAGAGACCAATTAACTGTCATGTTTTTGGACTGTGGGAGGAAGCCAGAGTACCCAGAGAGAACAAACCATACACAGGGAGAACATGCAAACTCCGTGTAGAAAGACCCCGGCCGGGAATCAAACCCAGGACTTTCTTGCTGCAAGGCAACAGTGCTACCAACTGCGCCACTGTGCAGCCCCTATCTCAGCATTTTCTTATAATATTCCAAAATTATTTATAGACATATTGTGCATTTTTGAGCAGTAAAGGAGACCAAGTGGTCTGAAAAACGACCACTGGGTGCGGAATGGTTCGCTGGCCAGAAAAATAGGCAGGCAAACCAAGAAGCAAGACGGCGCGTCCCGGTGGTCTGTCCTCTGAAGTAAGTAGAAGTTACACCTGCAGGCTTTGCTCTCCGATTATAATGAGACATGGAGTAATTATGAATAATTTCAGATTGCGTTTTATATGTCTGGTACTCTGCCCTCCTCATATGTTTCTGTTAGCGGGAGCTAATGTTTATGTGAGCTATGCTACTTTAGCTGTTCGCCGCTAAGTCCGTGTATTTTTAGTGTCTAAAAAAGATTTTAGTGTTTGGTCAATGCAGTCCCCTGCTTGGACATGACAGTGATTGTTGATCCTATGTTGAAATTTGATAAGTGTATTAGCACTGTTATCAAAACCAGTTTCTTTCAACTGAAGACCCTTGGTAGGATAAAATCTTCCTCTGCCTGTCTTTGAGATGACTATCCATGCATTTATTACATCACGTTTAGATTATTGTAACTCTTTGTACTTAGGGTTGGACCAGAGCTCCCTGCAGCGACTGCAGAGCGTACAAAATGCTGCAGCCTGTCTGGTGACCAAAACAAGGAGGCTTGAATCTATTACCCCAGTTTTGCGCACCCTTCCCTGGCTCCCTATTGCTTTTAGGATAAATTTAAGGTTTTATTGATTATTTTTAAGTGTTTAAACTCCATGGGCCCTTCGTACTTCAGTGAGCTCTTGCAGCCCTACACTCCACCCAGAGCCCTAAAGTCAACTGACCAGCTTTGATTGTATGTCCCTAAAACTAGGCTAAAAACTAGAGGGGACAGAGCCTTCTCTGTGGCGGCACCCAGACTGTGGAACAGTCTTCCTCTGTCTGTTAAGCTTTCTCAGTCAGCAGGTCAGTTCAAGTCCAGCCTGAAAACTCATCTATTCTCCCTGGCCTTCAAGACCAATCAAAGAGAAAAGGTAAAGGATGGTTGATAATTGTTGCAGCTAAATTTTAAATTGTTTGGTTTTTATTGATGTTATTAGCTTTTGGTATCTCTGCTAATTTTATATTTGTCTTATTAGTTTTACTAAACTTGTACTAATTTTATTTCCATTTTTCATTTATCTACCTGTGATGTTTGTTGTGAAGCACTTTGGTCAGCTGAGACTGTTGTAAAGTGCTATATAAATAACTTTGATTTGACTTCACTTGACAATATTTTATTAAAATTTATAAGTACAAAGCAATCTACAGCATTATTACTGTATTGTTTTTACATATAAAATAAATATTTATCTAATAAAGTCTATCATGGATCTCTTTAAGATTTTGATGACTCTGTGGTGACATCAGCTAGCTTCTGTAATGTCTGCTGGAGGCGCAGATTAAATTACTGAGAGGAACCGATTAGACAAGGTTCTCAAGGAAAGACTGGAAGTGCCCTAAACCTAGAGGAAGATGGGGGATCTCTTGTGAAAATAATACTTTGGGGGAAAGACAATGTTACAGCAGTAGGGTGTTCCTATAGTGATAGTCTGCTGCATCCTAAATACATAAATTGTAGGTTGTTCCTCTCTGTAGCTGTTTGACCCAATAATCCAAACAAACCTAAAATTTCATTATGCAAGAATGATTTTGTGCAAAAAAATTTAATGAGCATTGTTTGTAGACCCAACTCAGTGACTTTCTTACTATATTTAGTGACATTTCAGACAAAAAAAAATGGTATCGGTCAAAATCAGAATCGATTTATAGGATTAGGGTTAGAGTTAGATTTGAAGATTTCTCACCAATCGGCACAACCCTATTTAAGATGTAATACATACACGCATATTCATGACATACTTTGATTAAATTATCTTCTCTTAGGTATAATTCTAATAGCTAAAAATGTAATTTATACCAGATGAGTCATTCTCACCTGAGAATGTGAGCCAGTACTGGGCTGATTCTGTGCCTTCAAATAATTTTAATATTAGGAATTTCATGTAACTTAGAAGTTGATGTAAATGTAATGTTTGTTTTAGCCACATAAATGATCATGCTCAGCATTAATTATGTTGTGAGCAGCAAACAACATATCACCAACTACAACTTGGGGTAGTTCATTGATTTATTAATGCAGTAGCCATGTAGCCTCATGTAAAAACATTTTGCTAGATAATGTCAAACATGGAGAAGTTTTAATTATTGTTATCAAAAAATACCAAACACACCATTTTGAAGCCAAAAATACTCCAGAATAATATGGAGCCAGCCAGGAGAATCAACTCATTTAAAGTTAAAAATCAGTCTCACCGAAATACAACGACCCTAACATAAATGTTTGACTGTTGAACCAAATAATTCAAGGTCGCTATCAAGCTAATTTTCTATTAGCATACGCAAATCTTTCTCATAAATATTACATTACTAAGACACAAGTAAGCATAAATTTATCTTGGCTTTATTAAAGTTTTGCTCTTTCTTTTTTCTGTCCCTAAAGGATAAGTCCTTTTTTATATATTGTTTTGCTAATGTATCTTCAACAGGCCGGCGCTTTGGAGGTTTGGATGTGCACTGCAGTTTCCATAGCGCCTCATATTACCGGTGAAGCATGACCTCCGGCGGCCACCAGGGGGACCCCAAGAGCAACTTATTTTTTTTTTTTGCCTGTCTAAACAATGATTTCTACAAGATGAAATATATATTATTGTCCAAAAAGTTACAACTTTATAATGAAATTGTGTGTTTTTATTAATATACTCACATTGAAATCTTAAAAAAAAAAAAAAATCAGCTCCACATACGGGGCCCCTAGTGGCTCTGGGGCTTTAAGCAGCCGCTTATGTTTGCCTATGCCTTGGGTGGGTCCTGCTCAGAGAAAAAAGAATTATTATATTGTACTGTGTTTATTTTGGAAATTCCACCAATTTGTATCTAAAGCATTTGTTAAAAATAAGTTTGTCAAAGGTATGTCAGATCTGCTACTGGTAAATCATACACTGCTGTCACGGGCAGAGCAATGATGCAGTTGGTAGCACTTTTGCCTTTGAACAAGAAGGTCCTGCGTTGAAATCCTGGCATGGAATCTTTTTGCATGTTTGCATGTGCGGGTTCCACATGTCAGGTTAATTGGTCTCTCTAAATTCTCTTTAGGTGTGAGTGTGTGTGCATGATTGTTTGTCTCTGTCTTGCCCTGTGATGATCTAGTGATCTGTCCAGGGTGACCCCGCCTCTCACTCATTGACTGCTGGAGAAAGGCACCAGCAACCCTCGTAACCCCACTAAGGATAAGCATGTGTAATCGACTAGATGGATGGAGACTGCCTTCACATAGTTTTCACAAATAGCTTCTCAAAGGCACAGAAACCTCTCAGGGCAAGTTAAATAGAATGAGCCTGGTCTTAGCTAGAAACTATAATGGTTCAACTTTAGTTTATCTCTAAGATGACTGTCTAAGCTGAAATAAAACCTTGTTAAATTGTGTCACAACATAAAACGCTACTCCTGAAGACTTTTGTCACTGCTTAACAGATTACCACAAATGATCTGTGTACCACCAGATATTGATTACTCTTGTACTGCAGTTGTCAGGTTTAATGCCCAAGTGGCTGGAGGGTCTCACCTCTGACAGCCTATGTCCAACCTCTCTTTTGATTGATTTTAATGGTGAAGTATTGATCTTTTTTACTGGCCAAGGTCTCCGAGCAAGTTTCAGGTCATTTGTTGTGGTAATGCAGGACAGTTTCTTCTGGATCCAATCAATCATTCTGACATGTATCAGAAAGGAAAAACTCAAAAAGTGAGGAGGGGAAAATTTGACCCAAGCTACGATGAATCTTTCCACAATCAGAGCAAGACAAACTTATCTTTTGCACATGTTATGTTTAATATCAATCGTGTGACTATTGAATTGGAATGCACACCAAATAACAATGACAAGATAAAAGCTGAGCTTAAAATGAGGATCTTGGAGAAAGGGTCTATATTTTATTTCAGTGGCTCTCCGCTGAGGCTTTGGAGAGACACTCGGGTAATATGTTGTGTTACAACTCAGTAGTCGTTCCCCCCAGCTGGAGCGATAACAGATTTCCTAATGGGAAACCATCAATCACAATCAGCCTGCTTTCCCCCATGTCTCCCTACTTCTAGCTTTGTGAGAGAGAAGTAATAGAGGTAATAATGGAGTTTGCCTCTTTAGCAACATCACCAGCAGAAGTCTCACATTCTAGAATCACTTTTTCAATCAAAATATAGATACTTAGCCTTGCCAGTTTGTTTTTTGATAAAAGCCATTGCGTTGCCATAAGAAGCTGTTAAAAGGCTGAAGAAAGTCTAAAACTTCAATGGGAATTAGAATTTATGGAAAGCTACTCTTAAATGGGATAGATGTGTTCAAAGTTTGGTGCCTAAAGTAGCTGATTTTTTTTTTTTGTATTTCATTTCACTTCACAATGGCCTGTTAAATTTTCAGTTCTATTAACTACAGTTTTAAAAAAAATCTATATGTACACCCCTGGTTCAAGTAATCATGAATAGAAAACTCAATGAAGACTACAAAATGTTTGTAGAATTTTTTAATCACTTTATTCAGTCTCTTTACGATGTAGTGTAAGGGTACTCAAATATGTATTTTTAAAGGTGCAGTATGTAACTTTTTTATGTTCATATTTGTTAAAAATTTCACTATATGCTGAAAGTAGAAGATGAGTACGGAGACTTTGAGGGGACATGGGGAAATTATTTTTTTTTGTGTTTCCTCGCAATAATACTGATCAGTTAATGCGGCATAATTGAACACTGTAAGTCATTCTCACGGGGCCGCCATACTTTTAGCTTTAATACAAGGTTATGTAAGGTTTTTCTATGAACGTTAATATCTCTTTGTGAAATATCTGATGTTTCATATCTTATTTAGTATAGAAAGGCACAACAAAGCTGTGATATAAACAGAAACTTTCCATAAGTAGGAAAGAAATAAAAATACATCCAAACTATTTGTCAATGTCAAATTTATTTATATAGCACTTTAAAAACAGGTGTAAAACTGCGTGTCGATGTGGGTGTGACGTCACCAGGTATGAATGGGAAGGTCACTGACCTGCTGGCTTTGTGTGTATGAGGAAGCGGTGATCGGGGCGGTCAGTCCTTGTAAAGTTTGGAGCATGATAATCAAAATGGAATAAATTGATAATTGTGACAGAACAAAGAAGTGGCCTGGAGTTGATTGATACATGGACAGATGAGATTCCCCAAGTTAACCCAGTGCGGTCCTTTACCATCATTAGTTTGCCGTGTTTTATAATAATAAAACGTATTTATCATTATTAACTCTTTGGTGCAAAAAACTGATTCAAACTCGATTTATTCACTGCATGTTTATGTCTGTTAAGGTTGAGATGGAGCTGCACATGAAAACGACCCTTTAAACCATTCAGACTACGAACACAACAGAGACACAATCAAAACTGTCAGATGACTTATTACCCCACGGTAATAACTCAGAAATAGTCCAAATAGTTTGGATGTATTTTTATTTTTTTTCTACTTATGGAAGTTTCTGTTAATATCATAGGTTTGTTGTGCCTTTCTATACAAAAGAAAAATATATAAAATGCCAGATATTTCACAAGGAGATATTAACATTCATGGAAAAACCTTACATAACCTTGAATTAAAGCAGAAAGTACGGCGGCCACCGTAAGAAAGGCTTACACCATGTAATTGAATACATGGTGTATTCAATTATGTAATTGAATACATGGTGTATTCAATTACACCATGTTCCAAATTATTATGCAAATTGGATTTAAGTGTCATAAATATACAAAATTTTATTGTGTTATTAAATTTATAGACGGTATTGTGTGTCAGGGCTCTTTGAATCACTATAATTAATTTCAGAGAGCTGGTTGATAAGTTTGTCTGGTGAACTCAATTAAAGGAAATCTACTTAAGAAGGATGTTCCACATTATTAAGCAAGCCACAGGTTTCAAGCAATATGGGAAACAGAAAGGATCTCTATGCTGATGAAAATCATCAGATAGTGTAGTGCCGTATGACAAGGTATGAAAACATTAGATATTTAACAAAAACTGAAGCATTATCGTACTGTGAAGAGATTTGTGGCTGATTCAGAACAAAGATGGTTTGTACAGATAAAGGCACAATGAGGAAGGTTTCTGTGAGACAAATTGATCGGATTAAGAGAGCCGCTGTTAAAATGCCCTTACAAAGCAGCAAACAGTTATTTGAAGCTGCTGGTGCCTCTAGAACCTCAAGGTAGAGGATCCTCCAGAGGCTTGCAGTGCATGAAGCTACTATTGGGCCCCTAACCAGAGCTCACAAGCAGAAACGGTGGCAGTGGACCCAGCCGTACATGAAGATTCATTTTCAAACAGACTTGTTCACTGATGACTGCTGTACAACCCTGGATGGTCCAGATGGACGCAGTAGTGGATTGGTGGTAGATGGCCACCACATCCCAACACAGCTGTGACGTCAGTAAGGAGGTGATGGAGTCATGCTGTGGGCTGAAATCATGGAGAGAGAGAGAGAGCTGGTTGACCCCTTCAGAGTCCCTGAAGGTGTGAAAATGACCTCAGCAAAGTATCTGGACTTTCTGACTGATCACTTTCTTTCATGGTTCAAAAAGAAGAGCCATACCTTCCGTAGCAAAATCATCTTCATGCATGACAATGCACCATTTCATGCTGCAAGGAATACTACTGTGTCATTGGCTGCTATGGGCATAAAAGGGGAGAAACTCATGGTGTGGTCACCATCCTCCTCTGACCTCTGACCTCAACCCTATTGAGAACCTTTGGAGTTTCCTCAAGCAGAAGATCTGAGGGTGGAATGCAGTTCACTTCAAACCAGCAGCTCTGGGAAGGTATTCTGACATCCTGCAAAGAAATTCAAGCAGAAACTTTCCACAAACTCACAAGTTCAATGGATCAAGAATTGTGCTGTGATATCAAAGGTCCAATGTTAACATGGAACTCGGTCTGTTAAGATGTTTTTGATTGAAATAGCTTTTGATTTTAGTACATGTGACCATGTATTGCTGCACATTCAAAGAATGACCATTTGCAGTTCTTTATAATCCAGAAAATGTTTAGAAAATCTGCTGTGCATAATAATTTGGAACAGTGCATTTTGAGTTTTTTATTTTTGAAAAAAATACTGTTCTCATGGGGATCTTTGTTCAGTAAAATTTGATTTATACTGTAATAGTTCATGACTCTAAAATTATACTGACCATCATTTGCATTGACCATTTAAGAAAATCTGAGAAAATATCACTTGCATAATAATTTGGAACACGGTATAGAGCCGCATGAACTGATTGAGAGGAAATGCAAAAGAAAAAAAAATTCCCCATGTCCCTTGAGGTGCTCCGTAAGAGCCTAAGTTTTTGGTTGAAATTCTTAAAGTTTTGTTTGATGCTCCCTTTTTTTGGTTGAACTCAACGATTTTTGCTTGAGATTCTTTGGCTTTAAATTTGTTTCACAATGTAAGGCGATGTAAGATGTGTTCCTATTGGTTAGCGCTGACTCAAGTGAAGACTCTGACTCTCCCCCACCTCAGAACTCTGTCCCAAACTGCAGGGCTTGCTGCTTTGCTTCAGTGACGGGACACAGAATGTGAATGGTAAGTAATCGTTACAAAATTACACCGTTAACAGCTACTAAAGTGTCCACCCTGTTTCAAAGAAGAAATCTTACACAACTTATGACGACAGTCTTGTCTGCCGCGGTCCCTGTTATCATATCAGGCTAGCTAATGTTAGCATTAGGTAAAGTGAATATACTAGGCTTGTGTAATATCCGCCTGTCCTTATGTTGAATTCATTAACCATCACTCTTTTGTTGAGTTGCAAAATACCAAATGTATCTGGAGGAAATATGTGTTAAAAAACTGACAGATTATATATTTACCAAGCACATAATCAGTGCTGTGGATGAGGAGAGACAATGTAATTCTTAAATATATATTTTCTTCCATTTGCAAAATGAAAATCCAAGCTGGTAGATCACAGGCCGAGGAAGAATATTCACATAATTTCTGCCTTTTTTCAGTGTTAATTGGTGTGTCTGTGTCTCTTGTATTTAGTTTTCTTTTGAATTATATGTAATATGCCTTTTGCTGTGTTATGTTATGAAATTAAGTTGGTGTTAAGTTTTGAATACAAGCGTTACAAGTTTTGAGAAGAAAGGCATAAAGTCCTGCTTTCAAAATGAAAATCTGTGCTTTTGCATTACTGCAGAAAAATTCCCCCATAACACTCTGGGTATGTTTTTGATGAGGGAATAACATTTTAACATGATGTGAAGCTCAAAAAAGTGTATTTTACATAACACTGTCTTTAATTTTTACTCTATCCAGCAAAATCCATAAACTTTAGCATGTTTCATTGTATACTATAGGCTGTTTTGGCCTGTAGTGACGGGCACTAACCCCATATAAAAATGAATAAGACATACGTCCATGTGTTTGAGGATTTATTTTAAACAGACTGCAAAGATTGTTACTGATACATAAAGAATAAAGAAAAAGGGACCCATTTTGTTTTGGCACAATCCAGCCAAAGTCTGTGATGTGAAAAAGGAATTGTTCTGTAGATAATCCCCTTCCAGTTAGATGCACAGACTGCACCACACAGAAGGAAAAATAAAGTCTTGTTATGATCCACTTCATCCCAGGGAAGCAGAAATGTTTTAGAGAGACCTGGAGAGAGCGAATCAAAAATACTGTCTTCATCTGCAGAACACAGCCAGTCAAGAGTTCATGGGTTGTTTAACATTTCCTAACTGGTATATGCTGAATACATGTCGTTTCAGATTTTTGATGAGACAGAAATCTCAGTCCAGATGGGTCTTCTCTTGCAGGAACTTGTATTCATACTGGAAATAACAGAGGAGTAGCAGTTATTGAAGGTTCAGACTCCGTTTGGCTTTTCCAAATGTGAAAAGAATTAAATTTACTTTTTCAGTCAAAGCAACAATAATCCTCTTATAAAAGGAAGAATTGCTCAGAAGTGCCTGAGAGTAAGACAAACAGCAATATTTATCATTCAAGCAAGACTGAACCGTAAAGTTTACTTTCTATAACTCTTCATGTTGTGCCAATCTCCAGATGCAAATAGAAAATAGAGCAAGTTTGAGTCACACAAATACAGCCACACATCGCAACAACTGCAGATATGCTTTTTCTATGTGATTAATCTTAATGAGCAGTCAATGTGACAGTCATTACGCCATAAAACTGCACTGGACTTGTAATAATACACAACAAAAACCATCAGCTAAACAAAGATGTGGTATATTTAGTTCAATAAAAAAAAGCGATGATTAAAATCCAAGGCTTTGATGGTTGTTTTTCCATGTAAACCTCTTAAGTTGAGTTCACACAAATCTAATGTATAACTATGGACACTGTTTGTCCAGTTCCAGAGGAGCTGAAGCAAAGCTGGCAGAGAAACCACCTGAAAGTCCAGCTGATGCAACTGCAGCCAAGTACTGACTTACAAAGGGCAAATACACTGCCTGGAGAAAAAAAAAGTCGCCACCAAAAAATGGTCACACTCTCTAATATTTTGTTGGACCGCCTTTAGCTTTGATTACAGCCCACATTCGCTGTGGCATTGTTTCAATAAGCTTCTGCAGTGTCACAAGATTTATTTCCATCCAGTGTTGCATTAATCTTTCACCAAGATCTTGTATTGATGATGGGAGAGTCTGACCACTGCGCAAAGCCTTCTCCAGCACATCCCAAAGATTCTCAATGGGGTTAAGGTCTGGACTCTGTGGTGGCCAATCCATGTGTGAAAAAGATGTCTCATGCTCCCTGAACCACTCTTTCACAATGTGAGCCCCATGAATCCTGGCATTGTCATCTTGGAATATGCCCGTTCCATTTGGGAAGACAAAATCCATTGATGGAATAACCTGGTCATTCAGTATATTCAGGTAGTCAGCTGACCTCATTCTTTGGGCACACAATGTTGCTGAACCTAGACCTGACCAACTGCAGCAACCCCAGATCATAGCACTGCCCCCACAGGCTTGTACAGTAGGCACTAGGCATGATGGGTGCATCACTTCACCTGCCTCTCTTCTTACCCTGATGTGCCCATCACTCTGGAACAGGGTAAATCTGGACTCATCAGACTACATGACCCTCTTCCATTCCTCCAGAGTCCAATCTTTATGCTCCCTAGCAAACTGAAGCCTTTTTTTCTGGTTAGCCTTACTGATTAGAGGTTTTCTTACGGCTACACAGCTGTTCAATCCCAACTTCTTGAGTTCCCTTCGCATTGTGCGTGTGGAAATGCTTTTGCGTTCACAATTAAACGTACTCCTGAGTTCTGCTGTTGTTTTTCTTCGATTTGATTTGACCAAACGTTTAAGTAATCGCCGATCACGATCATTCAGGATTTTTTTCCGACCACATTTCTTCCTGGAAGACGATGGTTCCCCACCATCCTTCCAGTTTTTAATGATGCGTTGGACAGTTCTTAACCCAATTCTAATAGTTTCTGCAATCTCCTTAGATGTTTTCTCTGCTTGATGCATGCCAATGATTTGACCCTTCTTAAACAGACTAACGTCTTTTCCACGACCACAGGATGTGTCTTTTGCCATGGTTGTTTAAGAAATGAGGAGTTACTCATTGCATCAGCTGGGGTTAAATAACTTGTTGCCAGCTGAAAGATAATCGCCTATGCAGTACTTATCCAATAGGAGGCTTGTACCTATTTGCTTAGTTAAATCCAGGTGGCGACTTTTTTTTGGGCCAGGCAGTGTATATACAACACTATTCAGATTTTTATTTGGATAAACTTTTTGAAAACAAGGATTTTCCTTCAAAGTTGAAATTATGCATCAAACAAAAATACTTTTGCCATTTCTTACCAAAGCAAGCTGTCGACCAATGTTTCCCATTGTAATAACTCCAGCAAAGAAGATGCAGGGAAGCCAAGAGCGAATGTAGAGGAAATCTGGATTAGTATACCTAGGCAGAGAATAGGCATATAACAGTTAGCTTTAAACTGTATTTACCATTGAATAACTAAATGGGAAAATATGAAAAATAGTGATTTTCATTTAGAGTAAAAATAAATAAAAATCTACAGTGAAGCAGCTTACTGAAACACTCCATTGTAAACCAGGATCTGAGTGGTAAGTGTGGCCAGTAAGGCAATGCTGATTCCCAAACCAAAGCCACTGCGGGAGCGGTCGAACGTCCACCACAAACCAATGGAGAGTGCTGCTAGGGTCAGAGACAACTGGACATTGTTTGCAAAGTCTACTTTCTGACCAAAGGAGTCAAAGAAATAAACGGACCTTAAGATAAATTCACACATAGGTGCTGTATAGTTCCTGGAAGGAACCAGGTTTTTGCCTGCCATGTAATAAGTTGGTTAGGATGAACACCCCCTAACTGTGTTCCTTTGATGAAAATAGGATCACAGGATGCATTTACTGTAGGGAGGTGGTGGCTTCTATTTAAATGTCTGAACTGTAAACTAGTTTATTCAATATAATGAGAACATTAATTTTTATGCAATTTGCACAGCTGATGCAATAAAGTGAATCTTTGGAGGAGGAAGATTTTGCAGAACTTAAAATGAAAACTAAAACAGGAACTAGAGGTAGTGTGGCATGAAAATAAACGTTGGTTACGTATTGTAACCCCAGATTCTATGAGTATAGGCGCAGCCCTTTAAGGCTATCGCTAGTGGGTTAACGGCAAAGCAGGATGTAGTCTATGCCTCACTGGCTCCATCCAGATATGCGAGCATCTGCTCGCAAATGCTCACAAAAAACAGTCTCAGCCTAGAGTGCGTCATTACGCACTCCTGGCCTTCCATACAGCAGAAGGCTAGAGAGAAGAATAGCGTCTGGTTAGAAAGGATGTGTGAAAGAAAAATTTAGTAACAACGTTTAAATAAATTTGAATGTACACTTTATGATGTTTTTATTAAAGGTTTGCACTCAGTTGCAGCTCAACAGGACATATGCTCTTCTGACCCTCCTCAAATAAATGAAGAACAGGGTGTTCAGCGGTTAGAAATGTGAGACATGGCTAAGGTGATAAGCCTAGTTTGTAGAAGTTCAGTTACTAGCATCTGCAGAGAGCAGAGAGACCTTTTTGGATAAATGCCTAAAGTTGAGCTGTGAATGTGTATGAAACCCTGCTCAACTGAAACTTACAGATAGGTAACGTATAGATTTTTGCTTGACACTTGAGCCAGGGGGTGTGACTAAGTAATGTGTGATGTATCCTATGTAGATGAGGGGACGTTCAGCCCCAAGTCAGAACTCATCCGATTCTCACTGAGATGTGAGCTTTGTATGTTTTCTCCATTTGCAAATGTTAATTAAAGCTGTGTTTGTTCTCTCTTAAAGCTGAAGTTTGGTCTCGAATTTTGTGCAACTTAACAGATGAGATAAACAGACCTGATGCTGCGAACAAGAACAACAAAGGTTACGAAGGAACAATGAAGGAACTGTAACAGTGTAACAATGAACAGAACAGGTAACTTATTATACAGCACTTTGGACAACTATGTTGTCCATTTGAGACGCTGATTCTCAAATGTTTTGTAACTAAACGTAGAACTCTCCAGGAAAAAAATAACACGTAACAAAAATAGTTATTCTGTCAGAACTCTGAGAACAGAATGGGTCATATAGAACGTGGAAACATCACACAGGTAAAACTGAATAAATGAGCACGGAGATGACCAGGAAGCTGCCGTGCAAATGTCCTCAACAAACATTCCTCCACACAGAGCTGTGGAGGATGAAATCCCTCTGGTAGAGTGAACTCTCAGATTCTCTGGAGGATCCAGTCCAGAAGAAGTGTAAGCCTGTGAGATGGACTCACACAACCAGTGAAAAAGACTCTGGGCGGACAGAGGACACCCCACTGAGTTATCTCTGTAATGCACAAACAGACGCTGAGAACGTCGCAGTGCAGATTTGCGCGCCACATAACAAGAGAGCGCGCGCAGGGTTATTGTTAGAAGTCAGCAGCTAACACACTCCACAAGAAGAGCAAGCCAAAGCAACTGGTTGTTCACAGAATGCTGTATAGTCAGAGAAAGTCAAGTGGAAGAAAGAAGTGTAGAAGTTACATCAGCAACAAGGATAACAGCAGCCTTGAGAGAAGAAGGGCTGGGGCTGGAGGGAGAGCAGAAGGGCACAGAATCCATGTTGCTTCAAGATGAGTGTGAAGTTTTCCTACATTCTGATTTGTCAGTGTGCAAAGCTTATCAGTACAGGAGAGATGGGAATAAATTCACAGATACTAATACTTTGTGTATTTTACACAATAAACAACAGACAAAAGGATACAGCACTGGCATGGTTGATACCAACAAATACAGCCACACATCGCATCACACTAGACCACTCCCGCTTGAACTTGTGAGGTTCACCAAGTCTTCTGTCGATGCAGGGATACAGCACTCCAATCATGGCTGTGGAGGACAAAACAACACAGAATGCTGGAAACAAAGCAGAAATGAAGTAACAGTGATGATGAAGTTCTGCTTCAATTCAGACAGGATTTATGGAGCTCAGGCATTTTTGTGCACAAGCTTCTCAGAAGTCAGTCACTGTTCCTTCAGTAATAAGCAGATACAGAGAAATAAACACACTAATTTGGGGTTACTTCCTGTTCCTTAATCCTGAAACATGCCAAAATTATTAGTGAGTTTGGATGATGCACACCTGAAGAGGCAGTTACAATCTAACAATGTTGTGGTTGTGCTTGTAACATATTTAACCACTTTTACACACCTGAGGCAATGCCACAGCTGGGTGGCACCCACCAGACTGATGAGAAGATACTACTGATGACATCTGGAGGGAAAAGTGTCACATTTCTCTGCACCTGAAGAAGGTTTAGCACAAGAGCCAGGAAGACTCCCACAAAGAACAGCATTCCCCCTCGGATTAAAAGGTTGGTGGTTCTGAAAGGCAAAAACACAAAAAGAAATAGGTATAAGAAGACTTGGTACACAACAAATGTCACAAAAAAAATCTTTTAAATTCAGTCACATACATTTCAATTGATCCTAATCCTAACAGTGCAGTATGCTAAGTTAATTATTCAAAGTAGATTAAAAAGGAAACCCAGCATATTGCAATAAAGTATATTTTATTCTATTGCTTCAAGTCATTCACTCCACTTGGACGAGTTTGTAAGCTTGTGTTGTGTCGTTAACTTTACAGCAATCCCTCAGACAGAGCATGCATGCAGTGACAGTGGAGAGAAAAAAAACTCTCCTTTAACAGAAAGAATCCTCCAGCAGAACCAGAACCTGGCTCAGTACACTCGGAATATCTGTCTCGACTGACTGGAGGTTTGAGAAGACAGAGCAGAATGCACAAGAAGAAACAGATGAACTGATGTAGGGTTATTTTTAATGTTGCTGAATGTAAAAAGTTAATATCAGGACAACCAGCTTGTCAAGACAAACCTCATCCTCGTAAATATCATGACATGAAAAGCCAAGTAAGCCTGTCTTTACTGCTAAAAAAAAACATCTTGATAAACAAGAAAAACTGAGATACCATAAAACCAGAAACTTAAAGTTCAATTTAAAAAATGACTTGAACATGTCGCACTATGCAAGCCTGTTATGACAGAAAAATCTGTCTCTTCAGATTGAAAGAGTGAGCAACTCTACTGTACATTTTCACTGCAAATATAGTCTCACAATGGAAGCATGGTTATTGTTACCATCAAGTTAAGAATTTACATTTTATTTTATTGTACTAGTGGTAAAACACATTTACAAAAGTATGACTGGTCTGCAAGTCACTGTAGACCAAATTCAACATATATCCAGCTTATGTAAAAGGATCAAATTTACTACTAATCTCTACATTTGGCTAATTTATTTATATGGGATGATAATATTTTCTAGCAAGATTTGAGAATAGACACTCAAATCACATCTGTAAAAATATTGACTGTTAATAGGACGGAGACCGCATCAAGAATGTTAGGGGTTGTAGAATTGAGAAAAATAATAAATCACCCTTCTCTTTCGAAAATACGACTAACCTAATACAAACTGATTTCAATCATGAAAATCCACCTGTACACATTTATGACAACCAGACCGCTTTGATCTGGATAATTCTAGTTTACACTCCCTGCTTCATTATTTTTACTAAGATATTTTAAATTATCCCATCTAATTTCTTTGACTCTGTTTGCATAAAACCCCCTTGCTGACATTGCTTTTGTTACTGCTCTGTTCTGGAGGGAGGGAGAAGATAAGCAACAAAGTAGTAAGCAGGGGAAACACTAATAGCTTAGCAAAACACGACTGGACTCAATAATCGGTCAGTCACACTGCATGCTTTTCTCAGAAAATATGACACAACTAGGTGTTTGCCTTTGGAGTGTGAGTGCTAAACATGTATACAGGAACTGACATGTCATTACACAAATGACAAACATCATTTATGGGGGAACTTTTTTTTTCTGCCATAATTCGAGAGCACACATGGTCATTTTGAGAGCAGGACTTCATGTCTTTCTTCTCAAAACTTGTAATGCTTTCACTCCATAATTTTCAAATATTCATTGTGGTTTCTCAAACTTTTGTCCTTGCTCTCAAAACTTCTCTACTCAGATCAAATCTCCACTTGCCAAACAAGCTTGGAACAGAAAAGTACCGTCGCCTGGCAACCTCTCAGCCAATAGAATCCAAGTGTTTTAGTGGGTGCGTTTGTCTCCTTGTGGGTGTGCCTGTGTGGCTATGTATCTGTCTAGACTAGATAAAGAGATGTCCGACTACCCTATATCAGTATAGGAACAATCTAGATAGGTGGATATTAACAGAAAACCCATAAAACTGATAACAATCAACAGCCATTCTTTGTCTTTTGAAAGAACTCTCTTTAAAGTGTAACTAATTTCTGAAAGTTAAACCCCGCCCATGACAAATTTGGAAAAAATAGCTTCTCCAGCTTCTACAGCACTGCAGCCAGTCTGACAGTCATCCACTCAACACCAAACCTTCCCCAAATAGTCAGAGCAGACCCATTTCACTCTGTGTCCACGTTGCAAATAAATCACATATTTAAAGCTGAGTAACTCTATCGAGCAATGCTCGCCAGTCACCTTGCGAATTAAAATTTTGACACCATCAGGCGGGGGTAAGGAGGATTTGGGGGGGGGGGGGCTGGCACAATGCACCTAGTATAACACTTACATTCTATTGGCTGAGAGGTTGCCAGGCGATGGTACTTTTCTGTTCCAAGAGCGAGTAGAAAATGTTTGGCAAGTGAGCAGAGAGGTTTGCAAGCGGAGATTTGATCCGAGCAGAGACAAGTTTTGAGAGCAAGGAGAAAAGTTTGAGAAAGCACAGTGAATATTTGAAAGAGAGCAGAAGTTTGGAGTACAAGCATTACAAGTTTTGAGAAGAAAGACATGAAGTCCTGCTTTCAGACTGAAAAGGTGTGCTCTCAAATTATGGCAGAAAATTTCCCCCATAATCAAGGTAATGTGAGACAGTGAAAAGCAAACCTGTTGGTGATAAATGACACATAGGGTCCCCGGCTATTGTGCTGTCTTTCTGACCGCTGGTCACTGGTCAATGCACTGTTGCTCATCGTAGTCAGTGTTGCACACATTCAGAACAGGAAATATCTTTCTCCACCATGACTGAGTCCAGAAGCCTCATCTGGCTGCACAGAAAAAGATTCCGACCCATTGTCACAAAACATTTTTGACAATTGTTTGACATAAAACTGTTGACAACTTTATTTTCTGTCTTAGCGTTAATAGCTGCAAGTTATTTGAATGGCCATGCATTAACTTCACTTCCTTATACCACATTTTGAGTTTTGTTTTCAGCAATTTACCAGTCTGGCAACAAGGATTTCCTGAACTTCACTGTTGTGTCTCTCGGGTCACAACTGTTGTGTTGACAGCAGGATATCAACAAGTCATTTGTTAAGAGATTTGCTTGACTGAGGTCATTGAAGAATGTGCAAATGAAAGACCTGGTTTTATCAGAGATCATGTTAGTTTTTTTTCCCAAAACAGATGACATTTTTTTGAGAAAAATCACTCCACTTTAGATTTCTTCAAAAATAAACAAAATAAATTAAACATTTTATTCATTGCTGATCATTCTGTCCATTTTTATGGATCAACTCACCTAGAAGCCCATAGTGTGAACCTTTAGTTCATTTTGGACCAGAACATTTCTTATGTTTGTGGATGGTGAAGGTTTGAGTGATTATTATTGTATTTCAGCCGTCAGACCAAGCCAATATCTTTAAATAAAAATATCAAAACAAATCATGCTCATCATGTTTTTATATGATAAACATGATATAAATACTTATGTGCTTTAACATGCCTGAGATGGCTTCATCAGGCATGTGTGGGAAGCCCACCAACAGAAGACAGATTTGGGTGCTTTGCATGTTCTCTTTATTTTTGTGGATTTGCTGTGGTGTGCTTGTTTGTTCAGTTCCTCTAAATGTTAATAAATATGCTTGATATTTTTTCTTAAAGCTTTTATATAAGGAAACAATGAGAAAGAAAGAGCCAAAGTCTCAAATTTCACTAGATGTAACATCCACTGTACTGGTATATTAATTAGCTCCCATGGGGAACAGATTATTTCAGACAGCTAAAATAGCTGTATATATATATATATATATATATATATATATATATATATATATATATACGGTATATAAAAATTCCCTTCTCACCCACCGCGGGTGGTTCTTATCCTCTGAGCTCGGGTCCTCTACCAGAGGCCTGGGAGCTTGAGGGTCCTGCGCAGTATCTTGGCTGTGCCAAGGACTGCACATTTCTGGACTGAGATGTCTGATGTTGTTCCTGGGATCTGTTGTAGCCATTGGTCCAGTTTGGGGGTGACTGCCCCGAGGGCCCCGATGACCACAGGCACCACTGTGGTCTTCACCTTCCAGGCCCTCTCCAGTTCCTCTCTGAGGCCCTGGTATTTCTCTAGTTTCTCGTGCTCCTTTTTCCTGATGTTGCAGTCGCTTGGTATTGCTACATCTATCACAACGGCTTTCCTCTGTTGTTTATCCACTACGACAATGTCTGGTTGGTTCGCCATTACCATTTTGTCTGTCTGGATCTGGAAGTCCCACAGGATCTTAGCTCTGGCGTTCTCCGCCACCTTTGGGGGTGTTTCCCACTTTGATCTCGGGGTTTCCAGTCCATATTCTGCATATATATATATATATATATATATATATAAGTCTTTATCATTATGTTTGGACTAGCATTTAATTTCTATAAGACAAAATAAAATATCTGGGTTTATTTGAGTCCATCAGAACCAGAACCTGGAGGTTTCTCCATTGCTGAGTGTTGCTGCAAAGAGTTGAGCACAGCTGCTGCTGCTCTCATCCCACCAGCAATAGTGAGGAACAGAGAATCATGGAAAAGCTCACTACCTGGGTTAGAACCGAACCTCACACTAACTGGTTAGAGAGCGAATTGCCAGTGGGAAAGTGGCTTTTCCACTGCAAAGCCACTTTGTTCCAGCAAATCTTCCCAAACAACAAACAGTTCTAACTCTCCACATTATCTTCTTTAAAGCTCCTCAGATGTTATACCATCAAGCTGTGAAACATCGACTTCTTAAAGTTAAGTCAGGTTTATTTGTACAGCATATTTCAGCAACAAGGCAGATCTGAACTTTTGATGCTATTGATTCTTAAGCTGTAAATCTTTTCATTATTTCCCAATTGGGCTGCTCCTCAACTTTTTAAGCATAACTTTGTGGCGCCAAAGCTTTACAAAAAACAACTTATATTCACAAACAGAGAATGGTTGGTATTTCAAAACTTTGAAAAAGGGACTGCTGCTCAACTGATGACTTAATTAGAGGAAAATCAATGATTGATGAAGCTTTTTAACTGGACTGTGTTTGAAACAGTACACACTAGTTTTCATTTGAGATATATCTCAAACCTCATATCAGTAGTATCAATAACTAAACTTGAGACTGATTATACACATGTCCCTGCAGCTGGACTACTTTAATGGTGTATTTGTTTCAATAAGTTTCAGGAAGACCACAACTCTGCTGCAAGACTTTTGAGAAGCTCAAACAGAAAAACTCATAACTCCTATTTTGAATTTGCTTCATTGGCTACCAATCAGATTTAAATGTAATTTTAAAGTTTTACTCTTAGCCTTCAGAGCATAGGCGTAACTTCCTGAAGGTCTGGTGTGGACATGTCCCCACCAATATTTACTGCACCTTTTTTTCTTTATGTGGCTATTTGCGTACAGTAACTTGGCAGCAGCTGCATGCCGTTTTTAAAATTCCTTTGTAAAACGTAAATGGCAAGTCCGCTCAGTGATCTAGTGGATTGGACATCGCGTGGCTTACTGAGTGTGGCAGTGCGTTACATGTGCTATTGCTTTACATTGAGTCAAGGATATCAGTGGTCGGGGAAATGATGCAATCAAGCAAAGAATTTGAAAAAGGGACACAATGTTTTGCTATTAATTGAAAACGCTACTACAGCAAGATAGCAACGTCCAAGGGAATCACATTTCATACGTCAATAAAAAGTTATATGGCCACATTCTTCGAACAAATGAATAAAGTGGGGAGTAGGTTAGCTGTAGCTTAACTTTGATAACCTTAACATGTTCTTGTGCTGCGCAGTTCAGTGTGTTTCGGTTCAGTTAGTACAAAAATAAGGCTAACCAAATATCTACTTTGTGACAGATTATCAGTGGAGCAGGTGTTTAAATTAGCTAATCAACCACTGCAAGTGTCCATGCCATTACTTCTTAATGATCGCAAAATAAATATCAAGCCTGCAAAACTGCAAGTGGACTGAATCTTCTGTTTTTACGTACTTTTTGTGTAGGATTTTTTTTAATGTTAATTTCTAATACACTTGAACATAATCTTTGCTCTTGTGCTCCTTGTGTTGTTGTCTGTGTTGTCCTGGGAATGGGTCTGCAAGTGATATTAGGATGAGACAGACTGGGAAAGAAAAAGACTACAACTGGT
This sequence comes from Xiphophorus hellerii, assembly GCF_003331165.1. Lineage (NCBI taxonomy): Eukaryota > Metazoa > Chordata > Actinopteri > Cyprinodontiformes > Poeciliidae > Xiphophorus > Xiphophorus hellerii. The sequence goes on from NC_045678.1 coordinate 382,224, forward strand.
TTTAAGTTGTTCTCCTCCTGGGTTTCTACGTCCCATCATTTGGCAATATTCAAAGCAATCATCAAATAGAATGGAATATTTCACAAAGCACAGGGGCCAGAGTTTGTTCAATTTTAAACCAAGGCTCCTACAGCAGCAATTAGGTACAATTAAATTATTGGCCATTATAAAACAAATTCACTCAGTCCTTTATTGCATCTTGACAGAACTGACAGAAACTAAGTTGTTTATATATTTACATCCAGAGAGAATAAATAGTTTATACATCTATAAACTATGTATAAACTTTCGCGTGTTTAATTTAAGCCACATGTTTAAAAAAAATGGATCAGCAATATGGGGCTAATCTGTCATTTGTTGTGACAGACTCCTGCTGATCCTGCATTGGAATCCAGTAATCCAGTAATATACTGTTGTATAATATATATGTTGCTATATATATTGTATGTAGTATATTTATTATTTAATTTGCCTTTGAGATTAATAAAGTATTTTGAATTTGAATTGAATATATTCATTGCCACTCTACAACCCAACTGCCTATAGCCCCCAAAAAGTCCCTCTGAAATTCTTGAGGAGCAGAAACACAGATGTGACAGGCAGTGGCGGTTTCTGATATAGGGCAACCATGGGCAACCACCCAGGGCGGCATTTTGTGGGAGCAGAATGAGCTGAATTGTGTAACTGTTTTTAACTGTAGGCAAGCACTGAGCAAATGTACAGACTCATTCCATGAATTAGAATATGACTAAAAAGGTCATTTTTTAGCAATTCTATCACAAGTGAAATACATTATAGACAACTGATAGTTCAACATCCTTTCACCTCTTAGTATGTTTAATACCTTCTAAAAGGTTTTTATTTTCAATAAGTACTATTAATCTGACAAGATTAATCTGATTAAGAATGCATGGCATTCACATTGAAGTTTTGGCCTTGTTCTTAGCACAAAAAAAGAAAAGGTCTTTCAGTAAATGTGGTGCATCAGCTCCCCCGCCCCTCCACACACCTTCTCCCCGCCTCCACCAACTTGCAACACAAATAGTTACAACCTTGGTTATAGAATACCGGGTGAGCCTGTGAGCCAACAAAAGCTAAGAGGCGGAGAAGTTTTGACACGGACATGTCCTGCTCGGTGTGTGTCAGACAGAAACATGGCCTTTTTGCAAAACAAAAAACCCCCACTAAGAACACAATGTCACGTGTGTTGTGATAATAAGCCAGTTAATGCTGAACGAAATGGACTAAATATAATTCACCTAGCTACTGGAGGCAATTAAACATCACCAGTCATAGCAAACTGGATGAAATCAAACTTAAGTCTTACCTTATCCTGCACCGGAAGATCTCTCACCGCCGCAGCACATTGTTAGGGATTTTATAAAGACTCACGTCCTTACAAAAACAAACAAAAAGGTTGAGACCACCCGTTTTTAAGATTTCTCCTTCGCTCTTCACTCCGATTACTTCCGGTTGATCAGCCTCTACATCCATGACGCAATTACGTTATGCAAGGCAAACGAGAAGGAGCTCGAGTTATGGCAGGCCGTTTCATCATAAATTCGGTTTTAATATGGCAGGCCGTTTCATCATAAATTCGGTTTTAATATGGCAGGCCGTTTCATCATAAATTCGGTTTTAAGTTGGCAGGCCGTTTCATCATAAATTCGGTTTTAAGTTGGCAGGCCGTTTCATCATAAATTCGGTTTTAATATGGCAGGGCGTTTCATCATAAATTCGGTTTTAATATGGCAGGCCGTTTCATCATAAATTCGGTTTCAATTGATCTAAAATTGGATTTTGACTAGACAAAACTACATTTTGACTCTCCGGAATGGTAATTTAAGATATCTGTATTTACATTCTGACTAGGAATAATAATAATTCAAGATATCTTCAATTACATTTTGACTAGTCAAAATTCCTTTCAAGATATCTCAAATAACATCACCGGATTCGTCATCGGAAGGGTCACACTTCCGTAATTATAATTTAAGATATCTCGAACGTAATTATGACTAGTCAGAATTACAATTTTAGATATCTGAAATTGCGTGTAAGCCCCTCTTTGGCTGTACTGAGCTGTCCAAACAATTGCCTGAACATTCAATGGCGCTGGCAGTTTTGGACAAAATTGTAAGAAATTGCTACAATATAGAAAGAGTTCTTCAGAATGGGATATGCGGAGAGCGCGATTTTATTATATTAATATTAATATTCCGCAGCCCGGGCCAGTTCAAGTAATAACCAGATGTAGTTTTTATACTGTGGCAAAGCTAACTGCCTCTTCGGGAACTATAGTAAAGCCAGCCAGCTCTTGATTTTGACATGCTACACGGCACTACAGCTCCCTCCTTTAGCTCCTCTGAAAATAAAAGCGCAGCCCCGGTTCATGTCTGATTCACACTTTAACTTGCTTTCCAGCGTCTATAAAAATTTAAAGCTTTGTGTTCATGCATTTGCAATAGGAAATGATGTATATCAAAATAAATTTATACGTGCCGTGGTGGCGTAGTGGTTAGCGCGACCCGTATTTGGAGGCCTTGAGTCCGTGACGCGGCCGTTGCGGGTTCGACTCCCGGATCCGACGACATTAGCCGCATGTCTTCCCCGTTTCCTGTCAGCCTACTATCATACAAGGGACACTAGAGCCCACAAAAAAAAAGACCCCCTGGAGGGGTAAACAAAAAAAAAAAAATCAATTTATACATTGTGTCTCCTAAGGGTGACACAGGGTCACCTGTAGAGGATAGACAGACAGAGAAAAACAGATGTATAAAGTAAACATTATGCTAAGGCATTTGAATATGACTCTATTTTAGGTGGTCGAGGTAGACCAGCTATTCATATTAGCGATAAGAGAGCAGATCGACTTTCTTTTGGCCCAAGGTGGAGCTTTGTGGTCCATGGTGGCATCAATGGATGTTCTCGCTTAGTTACTTACTTGAGCTGCACCACAGACAATCTCGCCTCAACAGTGCTATTTCATTTTTTCAAGGCAACAGGCCTCTATGGCTTACCTTCTAGTGAGGTCAGACCATGGTGGCGAGAATGTGCAAGTGGCACTGGTGATGAACATCGGAGTCATCTAACTGGGGAATCCATCCATAATCAGAGAATTGAGCATCTTTGGAGGGATGTGTTTTTACATGTTCTGGAACCATTTTATAGCACGTTTTATAATCTTGAAGATTCAGCCCTCTTGAATCCCAGCAATGATGTGCACAAACTTTCTCTTCACATAGTTTTTCTTCCTGAGGTTCAAAGCCGACTAGAACAATTCAGAAAGGCATGGAACCACCATTCCTTGCGTACAGAAAACAATAAAACACCAACACAAATCTGGACTGAACAGATGTTGGCAAACATGGGTGCCAACAGCAGAGCAACTAACAACGTGTTTGGGGAAAATTCCAACGCACCAGAGACTCTTCAAGAATTTCTGCAACAGCATGGCCTCTGGCCACTACCAACCACTGATGCTGAAGAGGTTCCTAGTGTAGTTGTAGAACCAACCAATCCAGGCTCAGTCAGCAGCAACTTCAGTCAGTTAATCATATTTCAGATCTGAAGGAGAAATACCAGGCCTGTTGTGCAGAAATTCCAAATGCTGTATTGATTTAAGTACATGTCACTATGTTTGAGGAGTGACAAACATCAAGAACATTTGATCAAATGCATTGTTATAAAGATACAATTACTACAAATAAAACTCGGAACTGATATGAGTAGGTAACCTTATAAATTTAATTATAAAATGTTAAGGTGTTTAAAGACATGACAAATTAAATATACATTCTGGAGAGGGAAAGAACAATAAAAATTCTACTTTTGAAAATGTTCATGTAGAAATAATTAGTATATCCCAACCCCCTTTTCAAATGCATCTTTTGGAACCTTTGAGCTTCGTTAGAATTGGATTTTGTTTTTAATCCAAATGAGCCGAGTTCATTACATGAACTAGAACAATCATTACAAATAATTAAACTATTTACACAGAAAAACAAAAAATAATCTTACCTAAGATTTTCCAGTGCAAAAATCTTTCTACACTTCAAATAAGACACAAGTAAGATATAAGTAACTTTTCATCAAGATATGAGTTTGTTTTAAGTCATTTTTTCCTTAATATTGATGAAGAAGAACTTATTACATTGTCAGATTATTTCACTTATAGCCAGGAAAGATGTTCAGTTATAAGTGAAATTAATATGCCAATGTAACTATTTTTTCAACAATGCTAAAATACTTAGCATTTTAGCATTAATTTAAATTCAATTAAGTCTGATTAAATTTAAGTCTAATTATTTTAAGTCTAAATAATTAGACTTAAAACAAGCTCAAATCTTGATGAACAGTTACATGTATATTAGTTTTATCTCTAGTGTACTAAGAAATTTGCACTAGAAAGTAGTCCAAAAATACTTGATAAGACCTTTTGTTTTTGCAGTGTGGCTCAAACATCCACCTTTAAATTGTGAAACAAAAAAGTGGTTAAAAAGACAGCAAATATTGCATTTACAATTCAATATTTTCCAAGTTAGGCCACTACATTACCTTTACTATAACTTGCTTTAAAACACATAACTTTTCAAAACATTCCAACTCTTTTTTAAAAGAACTGCTTATTACACTTATTAACTGATTATGCAACACCAAAGGTAGGTGCCTGCAGCATCCCGTCTGTCATATACTTTGTGGAAGACTCATAATCTGGGTGTACAAGAAGGTGGAGTACTATAAGGCAAGTATTTGCTTCTGGGAAGATTTTGTTAGCCTCATGGAGGAATTCAATTTGTGGACGATGGGGAAAGCCCAGTGGAGGCACCATGGATGCTTCAGAAGCAAACTCCAGTATCATTTCAAGCAAGGGCGTAGGTTTGGTCTAAGTTTTGGTGGGACCTTACAACTTACTCACCAACTCACCAGCATTTAAAATGAATGCTACCACTGCGTAGTATATTGAAATATTAAACTAATCAATGTAGATTTTCGTTTATTTATTTTGTTTTTGTTAAAAAATACATATGTTTTTTTTTTTTTAATTTATATGGCAAAAATTGGTCGGGACTATTTTATATCCCTTGAATATTGGTCGTGACATGTCACGACCGTCCATACCCAAACTTACGCCCATGATTTCAAGGGCATTCTCCTTCTGAAAGACAAAATGTTGAAATTATTACCTTTGTTAAAGGTATCCAGCAGGTACTCTTAAAGACATTGTAGGAGCTATTTCTCCATTTTCAGTTAAATCTTAGAATTTAGATTATTTAGTATATTTGTATTTTTTTTCTTATTTTCTAGCTGATTTATAATTAGAATATTTGTTTAATTTGTTATTTAGAATAGGTTTTTGGCTAGTGATTCACTTAATTAGTTAATTAGTTTCAGTTTGGGACGTGGGTGTGTCACAGTATAAATAGGAAGGTTTTAGTTAGGTCATTATGCACGTGGGTGGTCATATGATTTTGTACCAGTTCCAGTATCAGTCAGTCCCAGTTATGTCAGTTATCAGTCAGTCATCAGTCAATCAATGAGAGAACAGGTGCAGGAGTCAGAACAGGAGAACTAGTAGGATCCTGTGAAGCCTGCAACTTGTTTTTATCTGGAAATTAGAATAAACTAACGAAAGAGCTGCATTTTGACTGTTTTGATCCCTTTTTTTGAACTGCGAAAACCAGAAACCCACGGTGCATCAGGTGACTATTTGAGTTTAATTCACTTTGCTTTGATCACTTTTGAGTCTTGAGTTTGAGTTTTGGACAAAAAATCACTACAGACATGGAAGAAAATGTGTTAAATGTTTGTCCTTGTTCCTCCTCAATCTTGTTACATTGGTGATGACAATGCATCTTTTGTTAGTAAATATAAATCAATAAACATTTTGAAGACAAACCATGACTAAGCTTGATCATTGTAAATAGTATGTAAAAGTATGCATTTATACAACAAATTACCCAATATACATTCACTGATAAAAGACAGACAATTTCTATAGCAGCTTAACAAAAAGACTTCCCAGGAAAGACACTTTCCTAGTCATTTAACTGTTTTTGGTGTCACTAGTCATTTAAAGTCAGCCTCTATACTGTTACATGCTCACACTTTGCTTCCGCCTCCTGATTGTTTATTTTTGTTTTTATTGTTGGCACCTTTGACGGTTCACTGATGGGGGCGGGGCACAGCCAGCCCAGGTGTTTTAGCTGGGCTGGTGGCGCACCTGAGAGGGATGAGTGATGGTGGCGTGTACGAAGCGGCCGCAGCAGCTTCGTTTTGGGCGAAGAAAAATTAATTAAGAATACGGTGCGGGAAGGCTCTGGACGAAAAAAAGAGTGCCTTCACCTCGGGACGGATCCACCCAGAGGGGAGTGTCGGAAGTTTTGGCCGGGATGAAGTTTGTTTTTGTTTGTTTGGATTTGTTTTGGAAAAACCGACTGGACGCTAAAGCATTTTAGCACCGGGGAGCTACATGCCTGCCAAGATCAACCACGGACGAAATCACCAGAGGTGCTGGTTTTAGAAAAAGAGAAAAAACTATATATATTAAGATAAAGAAAAAAAACCCTATTAAACGGAGCGGCGGATGAATGAGAGATCGCCAGGGCTCGCCCTTTTCCAATGGATGCCAGCTGGTCAAGGAATATGATCTACTGATCAGACATCTAATGTAAGTCCCGCCACACTGTGTGCTCCGTCAGGTGCCCAGTTTTGTTTTCTTTACTTCGTTCCTTTTTGTGTAAATTATTACACACTTTGTTGCAGCCTCTTCTCTCCCGTAAATCAGCATTAAAAAAAATGTATAAGAACGAGCCAGTGTGAGGATAGCGGGACGTAACAATACTCAAACTATGATTACTTCTTTTTGGACAGTGGTGATAAGTCGGTCACTTGACGCCAGTCGTTGCTGACATTCTTCAATTGCCTAAAACATGAGCACTAAAACCTTTAGGTAATCCATAAACCACTATCATCCTAACAAAGTAATAGTTCTTACTTTTATGTGTCTTTCCTCCCAGCCCTTGTAAAACTGTCTTCTCCTTTCCTGGTAGAACAAAAATTGTACAACAACAACAACAACAACAAATGATGATAAAAATGTTAACTCACATTTTCTTGGTCTGCTAACAAAGACTCTTCATACTCTTCGTCTTGCTGGGACCGCAGAGATCGCCAATCTAGAAGTGTCTATTGTGAATACAGCACAGAGATTGTTAAAGTCAACATCAGAAGTAAGATATAACTAAAATGCATATATTGTTCTTGAAATAAATGACCTGCTCTTTCCCCAAATGTTGTGTGTTGGTACTCTCCACCTCTGGAGAGACGTCCTGTACTCCTGGTGCAGTTGAGGGTTCTGGAAACAAACTGCTGGACATTGCTGAGGTTGAATAGGTTACCTAGACATGACCAAGACATTTCAAATTATAGTGGAAGATATTACTTTGGATATACCATACTACATAAAATTATTTTTGGGTACAAAACAATCATACCTGTGACACATCTGCTAGTGGTAGAATGTAGAGTCTGCTTTTGCCAACCTTTTCCTTCAGCTCCCTCACAGAATTCTCTTGTAATTTTTTACCTTTCGTCCTTTTCCAGCTCTTGCCAGTTCAAAGCCAACCAGATTTAGGCTGATGTGTGGGTAGCTTTGACACACAAAGTTATTCAGTTCAGACAAGCTCCAATTCAGGTTCATTTTGGAGCTCCTGGTTTCTGTCCCCTCTTGCTCAGGGTTGCCTGAATAATCAATGGTGACAAAGCAATGTAAAACACAATAACAAAGAACAAGACATTTCAGTTTAAACTCATCAACCCGCCAGATGAGTCTGGTGAAAGAGTAAAATTATCATGAAGTGGTGAATTAAAACCCAAATGGAAATGTTAAAAGCAAAAGTAACTCCTTCTGTCACATTATGTGGGTGTATGAAATAATGTATTTTTTTTTTTAAATATGCCCACCTAATCCATGGTTCTTCAGTTCTTCGGTTGTACATCTGAGGGAAAAGGGAGAACGTCAACATTAGGGCCAGAAAGCAAGAAAATATTAGTCTTCCATTCAGGGCTCGGCAGCCTCCCAACCAAACTACAATGAACACAACAGAATCACACCATTGATCCGCCATAGATGCTAACTGGTATTCTATAACATGGAGTGTGCTAACTGGGGTTGCCACCTTTCATAAGTTTCAATAAGGAACGCCCACCACGGCTTCTCATGTAGATTATGAAAATTGTGAAACTAAAATGGGAAAGCCAATAATTTCATTTCTCATAATGAACAAAGACTGCGATGGACTGGCTACCTGTCCAGGTGTACCCGCCCGCTGCTGGTGCGAGATGGGAACAAATCATATACACAACAAATCGCTTCCCATATCACTACAATACGGAACGCAAAATACTGGACTATTTCGTATTTTATAGGGCGAATAGCAACTCCAGTGCTAACTAAATAGGCTACTTAAATTTTCCCAATTACTATTTCATTATTCCACTAGCACGAAGCTAACGTAGCCTGGTAAGCTACAGTTATACAAACCCACATCTGAACATCCACTTACCTTAGTTGCAGCGCTGAATATTGTATTAAAAACACGAGCATTTGAGCTGGACTGACCTGACATTGTGGACCACGGACTAGCACAATAAAGTAGCCTAAAGCTAGAATGCCTGTCCGCCAAAATGCTACGTAAATCTGAGACATTTTGACTAGACAGAATGTTAATTCAAGATATCAATAATGTCATTTTGACTAGTCAGAATGTCAATGTAAGATATCTTAAATGGAAAAGCTGAATAATTCAAGATATCTCTAATTCATTTAGATACACTGCCTGGCCAAAAAAAAAGTCGCCACCAAAAAATGGTCACACTCTCTAATATTTTGTTGGACCGCCTTTAGCTTTGATTACAGCCCACATTCGCTGTGGCATTGTTTCAATAAGCTTCTGCAGTGTCACAAGATTTATTTCCATCCAGTGTTGCATTAATCTTTCACCAAGATCTTGTATTGATGATGGGAGAGTCTGACCACTGCGCAAAGCCTTCTCCAGCACATCCCAAAGATTCTCAATGGGGTTAAGGTCTGGACTCTGTGGTGGCCAATCCATGTGTGAAAAAGATGTCTCATGCTCCCTGAACCACTCTTTCACAATGTGAGCCCCATGAATCCTGGCATTGTCATCTTGGAATATGCCCGTTCCATTTGGGAAGACAAAATCCATTGATGGAATAACCTGGTCATTCAGTATATTCAGGTAGTCAGCTGACCTCATTCTTTGGGCACACAATGTTGCTGAACCTAGACCTGACCAACTGCAGCAACCCCAGATCATAGCACTGCCCCCACAGGCTTGTACAGTAGGCACTAGGCATGATGGGTGCATGACTTCACCTGCCTCTCTTCTTACCCTGATGCGCCCATCACTCTGGAACAGGGTAAATCTGGACTCATCAGACCACATGACCCTCTTCCATTCCTCCAGAGTCCAATCTTTATGCTCCCTAGCAAACTGAAGCCTTTTTTTCTGGTTAGCCTTACTGATTAGAGGTTTTCTTACGGCTACACAGCTGTTCAATCCCAACCTCTTGAGTTCCCTTCGCATTGTGCGTGTGGAAATGCTTTTGCGTTCACAATTAAACATACTCCTGAGTTCTGCTGTTGTTTTTCTTTGATTTGATTTGACCAAACGTCTAAGTAATCGCCGATCACGATCATTCAGGATTTTTTTCCGACCACATTTCTTCCTGGAAGACGATGGTTCCCCACCATCCTTCCAGTTTTTAATGATGCGTTGGACAGTTCTTAACCCAATTCTAATAGTTTCTGCAATCTCCTTAGATGTTTTCTCTGCTTGATGCATGCCAATGATTTGACCCTTCTTAAACAGACTAACGTCTTTTCCACGACCACAGGATGTGTCTTTTGCCATTGTTGTTTAAGAAATGAGGAGTTACTCATTGCATCAGCTGGGGTTAAATAACTTGTTGCCAGCTGAAAGATAATCGCCTATGCAGTACTTATCCAATAGGAGGCTTGTACCTATTTGCTTAGTTAAATCCAGGTGGCGACTTTTTTTTGGGCCAGGCAGTGTATCTTAAAAGGAATTTTGACTAGTCAAAATTACAATTCAATATATTTTTAATTTAGTTTCGTCTAGTCATTATTTTCTTTTAAGATATCTATAATTTAGTTTTCACTAGTCAAAACTACATTTCTCCTATCCAAAAATACATTTAAGATATCTTGAATTATGGTGTCATTTGACTAGTCATAATTCTTTAATTAGAATTATGACTAGTCAAAACTAAAATTGAGATATCTTGAATTTACTTTATGACTAGTCATAATTTAATTGTAGATATCTGAAATGTGTATTTCAGATGGTCAGTAATTCATTGTAGATATCTTGAATTGAAGTCTCCATACAAGTCAATGGTAAATCTGACGTCATTTCGACTAGTCAGAATGTAGTTAGAGATATATCAAGTAGATATTTTGTATAGTCAAAATATAATTAGAGATATCTTAAATGTAATGTAATGTAATGGCAGTAAAACTATGGCAAGCCGTCTTAACATAAATTCGGTTGTACTGTCCTTACATTCAAGATATCTCGAATTGTTTTATGACTAGACGTTTTAGCGATTTAAGATTTTTAAGATTAAGAAATAGAGAGACAGAGAGAGAAAAGGGTAAACGTGTCAATTTGTAACTCAGTTTTTCACCGAGAGGTGGGTAGACTGTGAGATTATCAACCATTCAGCATAGTTAGCTTAGCTGTTTGCCTCCTTTTCACTAGCATTTAATGAATTAAGGAAATATACGGAAGAGGATTAGGGCCACTGAAAAAAAAATTATGGCCCAGAAAAGAAAAAATCTCAGAATTCTCATGTAAAAAAAAATAAAAAATTCAGTGTCCCAGAAAAAAAATAATAATAATCAGTGTCCCAGAAAAAAATTAAATAAAAAATTCAGTGTCCCAGAAAAAAAAATAATAATAATCAGTGTCCCAGAAAAAAAAAAAAAAAATAATCAGTGTCCCAGAAAAAAAAAAAAGATATGATTTTTTCTGGGACACAGAATTTTTTATTTTATTTTTTTACATGAGAATTCTGAGATTTTTTTTTTTCTGGGCCATAATTTTTTTTTCAGTGGTCCTAATCCTCTTCCGTAGAAATAAATTACCAACATATTCATATATTGAACTTGTCCCTGTACCTTTTACTACTCTTAACAACAGATGAGTCAGTCAGCAGCAGCTCTAACCCACGTCCCTCCTGACCCGTCCTCTCCTAGTGAAATTGAAGCTGCAGTATGTAACTTTTATAAAAGAAAAAAAAAAATTTTTTTTTTTACTTATTTGTTAAAACTGTCATTATGTTGTGACAGTATGGTATGAGAGATAATCTGTGAAAAATCTATTTCCTCTGCCTTCTCCCAGTACTATATAGAAATAGCTAATCAGAGACGGGAAAGTGCTGTCAATCACAATCTCATGTGGCTGCTCATCCCTATGCTGCAGCTAACGCAGCCTGTTGTGCTATGGTAGCTATGCTCAGTCTAGCTATGCTATGACAGCAGATAAACATTTTTCCTGTAATGATAAGTTGTTTTTCCACCATTAGCACATTTAGTAGTGAGTGAATGAGTTGATTGACAGCGCTAAGACCAATCAGAACGCTAAGACTGATTGGTTGTTTTTGGCCAGAACGTTGCATTACTAGCAATAGTAATTCAGGGAGCAGGTGGAGGAGATTGATTGTTTTCACAGATTATCTGTCTCATAACAAATTGTCACGACCAGTTACTTTGAAAAAGTAACTTTAATCGGATTACTGATTACTCCTTGAAAAAGTAACTTAGTTAGATTACTGACTACTTGATTTGGAAAGTAACTAAGTTACATTAAAAAAGTAACTTTTTTAGTTACTTTCAGCTGCTGCTAACAACAACTCTCTGCCTCCTGTGAAAATTACATTGAGCTTTGCCAATACTTAATTATAAGCTATTTTATAATGGTAACATCAACAATGTGTCTCACTTATAAGGTTGAACTGAAGAGGAGATTGTTTAATAGTTACAACAGTACAAATAAAAAACGTGATTAATTTGTTTTCCACTGTTGTCTGGAAAACTCTAAGAAGGATTTTAAAGCCCCCATACCCCCCAGCCTCCAGGTTCTGCGTTACGGCCCTGCGTTTGGTGTCAAAGCGCAGCACACAGAGCTCCTCCTGCAGCTCCACAACTCAGATGGCTGCACAGATTTGTGACACTTATCTTAATATTAATAATTATAATGGCGTTAAGTTGACATTATAATTATTGGCAACTACGGACATGTTTATTCGTGGTTGTTTTCACGTTTATTGCGCTATTCAAATTAGTCTCGATATTTGCAGTTTTCTGGAGCGCAACGCGAAGCTCGACGTCACTCAGAGGTAATATATTAACTTGACATTAACAAAGACACAGCGGGACGGATTATCCGGGAAATGATGGACAGGGAGAGCCTGACTAAAACTACCTTAATGACGGATAAATTCTGGGATTTATTATGAGTCTCTGCTTATTTCCAAGCCCAAATGAGCAACTTCACGCTCAAAAACAAGCCCAAAAAGGCGCAACCCGCCACTCATTAAATTTGCAAGCGACTTAAAAAACAAAAAAAAATCCCAAAGACGCTTATAATAATTGGACAGAAACTCAAAATAGTTCCAGATTTTCCACCAACAAAATGCGCATCTCCCTCCATTTACATTTCTGTCGCATAGAGACGTTGGTCACTCGACAAGACGCGTAGAGGAAATACGATTAAATAACAAAAGAAGATAGTAACGCACAGTAATGTAAAGTGATTTCGATAAGTAACTGTAGTCATATCCAGTAGTTCATATCACTACTGGATATGAAATAGCAACGCGTTAGATTACTCGTTACTGAAAAAAGTAGTCAGAGTAAAGATACCAAAGGAAACTATTGCAGTCCTCATGCATTTTCCAGGCTAACTGCAAAAAAACAAAACAACAACAACAAAAAAACAATGGGTAATGCTCCATAGATGAGCTATTTTGTTGCGTGCTTGATATGTGAAATCAGGTGATCTGATTCCTGTTCTTTTATCTTAATTGTAACAGTTACTTTGTAACGCGTTACTGACATCACTGGTCACGACATGGTGCCAGCTCTAACAAATATGGAGAAAACATTTTTTATTAAAGTTATATACTGCAGCTTGAATAAAATGCAGCTACATAGAATTTTTTGAGAAGTCTGGATTTCTTCATGTATATTTTGCATGTTGCCTGTGACTTGCTCATGGGGAGAGACATTTCAGTAATCTAAAACTAATAAAAAAAATTAAGCAACCTACTTGCTTAATGTGGACTGGTGGATGTAAAATTCATGAGCAGTAAAAATTGTGCTAGTTATCAGTCTTGGACCAAAGAAAGCAAGGCAATTGCAAGCCTTTAAAATTGTGAAGCTTTTGATGGGTCAGATAGACTCAAAAAACTGTAACAGCAGCTGCGTGGGGGGACCCAATTTAATTTTTTTGTCATGGGGCCCAAGATTGCTATCAGCACCCCTGGTTGCCGTTATCAGCTGTCAGCTGTTGCCGTTTTCTGCTCAATAAAAACTGAACAGAAATTTTCACCAAAGACACCTGAGCCTCCGTCATGATTCAAGAAGCTTTCACTCCATAACAGCTTAGTTTGGGGCCAGCCCTGATGTTAGTGAATATTGTATTGAGGAGGACATTGGATAAATGGATATTTGACTAGAATTGTTGCTCAGCCAGATTCAAAATGTACATTCAAATATTAAAAGTGTGTGTCCATCTGCCCTTGGCAGCAAAGAAAGAATATTATGCTTATTCAAACTGAACTCTTTAGTTTTCTTGCCTGTCTAAAACCTGTTTTGATTATCCTTCCATCAACAGTCTCATGGGACAATCACTTAACCCCAGTAATTAGGAGGATCATGGAAGTCTTGTAAAGGGGAGAGGATGGGGATGGGGATCATGCAGGTTTTTCAATTAGTAGTCAATGGCATCTTTGAGGGTTCTGATATAGGCAGGGATACAATATATCATCACTTCCCTCGCTGATCTCTGGGGGTCTCTTCATTATCAGGCCATTGTCACCTCTGTCAGTGTAAATGTGAAAGATGGGGTGTGGATTGGATGTGGATGATGATAGAGGGATGGAGTCAGGTCTTGGCTGAAAATGTAATCTTCAGTGGACCACTCTAAAATAATAGGCCTCATGACCTCTGAGGTCTATAATAACACCAGACCTCTCCCCTGTAGCCTCCGTCTGCTAATCCCCAGACAGTTCTGATGGTGAAGAGATCCTTCAGTAAGAGTACTGAAGGCTTAACCATGAATTGGGAGCAATAGAAGAAAATGACCGCAGCTCATTTGTTCCACTACATTTCTCAAACTGTTTAGAATTTTGAAGCCTTGAAAGTGACATTTTTTAAATTTAGGAGATTAAATTAAGGACTAGAGTAAAAACCATTTTTTTATTGTTTAGGAACTCACTTCAAATTAAAAATACAGATTGTTTTCAACATAGTTCTATTTTGCATCATACAAACTGCTGTACAAATGCTGCATTCAATTGTGTGACATTCTGTCTGTTATGCACCTATGCATAACATGCATCCTCTTCACTGCTGCCTTGTCTCTTCAACAGCTTGGGGAATAGTTAAGTTTGTACCAACAAGCTCACTGAAGGCAGAACAGAGATGTAAGATGTAGAGTGCAGGTAGCTCCCCAGTGCCAGCATACTGATTCATCACAACAATGGAACATACAGGAAGCACACTGTGGCATCGCAGGTGCCACAGTGTGCTTCTATTAATCAGAATTAATAGACCCAAGTTACAACGGAAAGTCAAATGATGCCTGATGAGTTCGCATGTGGGTTTAATGACATTTTGAAACCAAAAAAATAAACTACCATTCTAGTTCAGAAGAGGAATCATACAGAAAAATAAAGAATGCAAAACCACTGTTTCTTTTGATGTAGGGGGAAGTGCTAGGGGTCTAAACCAAATCAATATCACTGCACAACTGTTTGGGACTAGGAGAGGAAAATGCAAATGAACCACTGCTGCCAGCAGGAAACCTATGGCAGCATGTGTGTGGCATGCATAATGATCATGAAGAAAGAGGGTATATCCCTTGTGAGTAAGTCTGCACAACAATGATTACAGACTGGTGAATGTGTCCACCACTACACAAGAGGCTGTGATTCTGATGCAAATCAAAGCTGCTGCACCCTCAAATAAATCCATTCTTCCCAGCCATGAAATGAATAAGTGTGCCAGCAGCTAATTTATAATTAACCACAGCAATTCATAGAGCATGTAGAGCCTAGCCCTAGAGCACCATCTGCTGGGCTCATGCTGATTCAATGGAACCATCCACTTTTAAAGAAATTATCCATCAAAGATGTTTATATTAAGAGATGAACTCTTGTGAATTTAATGTATACAGAAAATTTAAATACCCTGAATTTTGTTAGATGAATTATATGGACACAAACTGAACCAGGGCTCTGAGATGGACTGGTGACCTGTCCAGGATGACCCCACCTCTTGCCAGCTGACCGCTGGAGACAGACACTGACACCCCTTGCGACCCGATAAGCGTGTTAGAAAATGGATGGTTGGGTTTATGGAAGGAAATTGTACCAGGTTCAGCTGGAAGTTGTCCGGCCTTTTTAATAAGCCTCTGAATACCAAACAGCTGAAACCTACATGGTGGCTCAGTCGGCAGCACTGCTGCCTTGCAAGCAGATCCTGGGTTCATATCCCAGTCTGGCGTTATCTGCATAGGGTTTGCATTTTCTCCCTGAACATTCATGGGTTTCTCTGGATCCTACAGTTCTGTTAGGTTGATTATTCTCTAAATTACCTTTTGGTGTGAGTGTGTAAATGCATGAGACAGCCCCTAAGCCCTCCCACCTCGGCGACCCTGCAATGACAAGCGATGGATGAAAGATACAGAAGATGGGAGGACAGGTGAAATCCCTTTTTCCCCATCCCCACCCCAAATTCAATCCCTTCTTATCCCTCCTTTTTATTTCCATTCCAAAGAAAGATACAAGACAGAGAGCTCAGGCCCAGATCTGCTCATCTGCACACACAGTACAGGTTAATGGGAGGGATACGAGAGGGAGCTCAGGCTGCTGCTGATTCGTCAACCAGTGACATGCAGCTTCTCCGCAGTCGAATCTGTCATTGTTAATCAGGAGCAATCTCTAAACAGCCAGCAAGGACTATCAGAGAGGTGAGCCCATTGCTTTTCAGAATGAAACAGATGATAAATCATTTGTACATAATTAGTGTTCGGCAAGGTTACAACTGACACGTATTTTCATCTTAATTATGGGGGAAATTTGTTCCATTAATTTAATTTGGTGTGCTTGAGTAGCTCTGCACCTAACCAAGTTAATCTTCCTCCTGTCAGGCTGGAAATGGACTCAGGCCTGGGATTACACAAGAAAATGGGCTCTTTCATTCTTCTCACATACCAACACACACACACATGCACACACATCCAAGACAGCTAAAAGATCAATCTGCGTCCTTGAATCTTATCTGGAGTGTGCAGAAAAGAAGGCAGAGGTAATGTGGGCATTACAGTTTCTCACCATCTCTGAATATAACACAGCATAGAATGGCTAAAAGGAAGACAGGGAGCCAGTGCTAGCTGTTGAATTCTACTTTGCACAGCATTAGACTTTATTAGGTTGAGTAACAGAGAAAAATATCTATTTTGTCATGACGCCTACTGATGGAACCAGGAGAATACAGTGCATATGTTCAGAGACTTCATGACTGTCTGTCACAGGCATACGCCCAAGCAAACCAGACCTCTCACCAGGCTGAAAGTCAACAGAAAAATACTATAACCAGAAGGCAAAGGGTCAGATTTTCAACCAAGGGGGACAGAGTCTTAGTCAAAGTCTGTCATGAGGAAGGACGGCAAAAACTAGGGGACAAGTGGGAGTCGCAACCTTACATTGTGGTGAAAAAGCAACCCAACATACACATACACATATTTGTATGTGGTGCGACCAGAAAACAGTGATATTGAGAGGGTGGTCCACCAGAACCTTCTGACACAATGTATGTTCCTCCCAGTAGACATGAACACAGCAGAGGAGATTGAGCCACACACAGCAGAAGAGTTGATGGAGAACACAGAGGATATGACAGGACAAGCCTCTGGAGTGACCATGCAGGGGATGGAGCACTCAGAGCCAGAGAAGTTGGAGGAAAATGTGGAGAACGTTGCAGGTGAGACAACAAATAAACAGGTTGTTTTAGTTCTCTCCCTGGTGGTAGTAACAACCTTCTCAGCATGTCAGTATTCTTCCTAGGCCTTTAATGAGCCATCATTTGATCCAGGTGCGTTAAACCAGGGAGAGAACTAAAACACATGGGATGCCGGCCCTCGAGGACCCACTTTAGACACCCCTGCTCTACCCACTGTGTCACTTTAGTGAGTGAAGAACAAACACGTTTTAAGCAAAAATGTGCCAGACACGATGCCTATTTTTAAGTGAGACTTTTCTTTTATACACAAGCTTTGTTGTTTTAATGTTATTTTCTGTCTGTTGAGCCTGTTGTGCTGTGATATTGAAAGACACAGTGACACAGGGCCATCACTACATCTTTCAGGGACCTACATTTTTATTTACATTCAAATATTTTTATTTTCAATGCTAAAAGAGGCTTTTGGACAAACAAGAGATTTTTAGAAGTCTGATCTTAAGGACATACAATTTGGAGGGAGAAGCTGGGGACAGATGTTCCCCCTTTTTCCCACGTAGAGCCACCCTGTTGTCACCTGCATAAAGCAATGAAAACCCAGCTTGATCACAGCTTTCATCTGCTCAAATGTATCTAATGTTGTTGGAGTCGGTGAAGCTCTGAAGGCTAATTCTCATTTTATTCCACAAAGCTTTACAAAGGTTTAGTAATTGGTCTGAAGAAGTGGTTCAGCAGAGAGTAATGTGGAGAATGTCATGATTTTCAATGGAATTCTCTATTGTCTCTTGAGCATTCAGGTTGACAATCAGTACCTGAACAGATGAATAGTCTATTATTGCATCCTGTCCACCTTAATAGAGTGTCTATCAAGTGTAATGGCTTTTCTTTTAAACTCTCCTGTGTATTCTGAAAAATAGCTGTGAGCAGGAGAAAAGAAGGAAGTTTGACATCAAATCACAAAAATGCTACTTTTAGACACTTCAACAGCAACCCTCCTTCCTTTTCATAGGAACTTTTAGTTAAGCCCAAAATTATTCTTAATTAGATTATGATGATGCCAGGGAACCATTCTAACCTCAAAGACTTTGAGCTAACCACCTAAAATAATAAAATTTCCCATGGAAACATGTAAAGAAGGTGGTCAGGAAACTAAGCAGGGTTTAGATGTCATTGTTAATATAAGTTCAAACAGACAAGAACAGCTAAATATTTTTAATCATGCAACATTATCGGAAACTAACTTCTTGATTGAATTAAAATATTAAATTTAAATCTGCAATGGGTAAGACTAACTGGGCCTAAAGATAGCTCAGAGTTGATATCTGAATGCAACAGATTGTTGCTACAATGTTTCTCACCAAATGCACAGTATTGTAACTGTCCTGGAAAACTCCTTTAGCATTAAGTTGCTGCAGAGCCGTTTCAAAAGTCTTTCTTCCCAACAACTACCAGACTACATAATCACCACTGAAATATTTAAAAGACAAATTCATTCACAAATACAAACATATTACTCTTTAGTGTCACTGGCTTTATGTTTACTCACAGCAACGCAGCACTAGTGTGGTTAAATTCAATGGCCATATTTCACTTTCTGCAGTATCTACACTCATTCAGTGAGCTAGAATATTATTAGAAATGTCATTTATTTCAGTCAGTCCATCACAAAGTGAAAAACACTATACAGTCAAAGATTGATGTTTAATATCTTTCTATGAAAACATATTTAACATTATAATATTACATCAAACCAAAAAGTACTATTTTTAAAAAGAGAAACATGGGTTTCATGAAAAGTTTGTTAAATATCTGGTTAACTTTTATTTTTCTCCAGGTACTTTTAACATGAGAAATGAGACTCATCAGGATGTGTGTTCTAACAACTGTATACAGGCTGTATAACACACTGCGTTTGTAAAATTTGGATTCTAATTAGCCCCAATTAAAATTTTATCTTTGGTATTTTCTGGCTGTTCCAAGTAAAGCCCAGGCTATGGATTATTCACATTAAATATTTTTATAATAAAATCAGTGTATATTTAAGAATTACTGTAATTTTTTGCATTGAAATTAAAGGTTTGATCAAGCCCTCAGGAACAAGGTTTACAGACAGAACTCAGTTTCAACAGATTACAACCCAGCAGAGACACATTTCTGATCCCTAGATACAGATTTATTTCATTATCCTTCTTGGTCTTTTTGCTATTTTGTTAATATATATATTTAATGCCATGGCAGTTATATTAAATGTTTATCTAATATCATTGCTGGTTTTACCTTAATAAAATCTTAGATTACAGGAAACACACCAAAGAATTGACCATATTAGATATTTTATTAATACAGCTTCACCAATGTCACAATGCCTCATTAGATCCTCCCATCTTTTACACTAAGCACACACTTTCCCACAATTTATCCAACAATAAGATAATTATGGAAAAGGAGCAGCACACACCAACATGATGATCTGTAAAAAGCAAACTGCATTCCACTGTCTGTTCACAGACACACAAGGCATTGAAATTACACATTTATTTAATCTGCTTCATTACTCAGTTGATATAAATGTGACTGAACAGAAAAGATGAAGCATTTCAGTTACACTCGTATTTCAAATCATTTTAAGGGAAATGTAATTTTTTCTTTGACATACATGATAAAATTAATCGGTCCAAAATTGTTCTAGTGAAAATTGCTGCCACTTTCTGATCTGCATGGACTTCCCCTAGCTACTAGCAACCACCTTCTTGTTGTTCTTCAGCAGTTCCTCCTCAGCCATGGGATCAATGATGGCCCCCAGCTGGGTGACCACTCTGGGTTTGGTGACCTTTTTCACAGTTCGCTCCGTGTTCCAGGCGCGGCCAAGTGGTGAGCGGATACAGCTCTCAAACTGTGCATGGTTCTCAAAGGGGAATGGCAGGGAATGAACCTGGTGGAGGCTGACAGAGGTGTTCCTCTTCTCAGAGATGATGACACTGGGAAGATGCTGGTCTTTCCTTGGTGGAGGAGGGGCACTCTTAACCCTAAACCTTCTGCGCTTTCTTTTTGGTGGCTTTAGACCCACCCCCCCCCAGTCCCCCCAGCCAGGCAGGGTGAGGTCTATCACCTTTGACTTCCCTTCATCCTCCTTCCTCCTTTTATCTTTAAGAAAGTCTGAGATTACATCATCTCCAGCAAAAGCTTCCTTAATCAGTCCTCTTTGGTCAATCTTAGCTTCTGGATCCTCAGAGTCTGTGACAGTTGGAGTAAATGGAACTTTGATAAGCTTTGTCTCTTTAGTGAGAACTTCTTTCAACTCTATTCCTTTCTTTTTCCTTTTGCCTAGGTGCTTCTCTTCAGAGGGAGGGGCTTTTGTAGTGGGAGGCTGACTGGGTTCATCTGATGGCTCATGAGGGAGAAGCTCCAAGTCTTCCACAGTCCTGATCCTCATCAGCCTCTCCTCCAGCAGAGCTGACCGCTCAGAGCGGTCAGTTGCTTTTGTCTCTTTCAGGACATTTTCTCTTCCTCTGGAGATGCTTGGGGGCTCCAACAGACAGCTGTCATCACTGTCAGAAGCCTCCGACTCGACCGCTGCAGCTATGTCCTCTGTCACCCCCTCTGATAAAACACCTCCTGCTGCGTCAGACTCCTGAGCTTGGTGCAGTTTCCTCCTACTGTTAAACTCTCTGAGGAGGGCTTCCTCTTCTGTTTCCCCAGTCT
This sequence comes from Xiphophorus hellerii, assembly GCF_003331165.1. Classification (NCBI taxonomy): domain Eukaryota; kingdom Metazoa; phylum Chordata; class Actinopteri; order Cyprinodontiformes; family Poeciliidae; genus Xiphophorus; species Xiphophorus hellerii. Next base: position 403,219 of record NC_045678.1, read on the forward strand.
GACACTCCTCTTCCTCCTCTTCCTCACTGACTGAGGCCTGTGCTGCCTCAGTCAGTGCGTCACTCAGCTGCTGCTGTGCTGGTTCTGCAGATAGCTTGCCTTTCATCCACGGATTTGATGCATCTCGACCATCCACTGCATCGTTCACAAAGTCAGGAAGCATATCAGCCTCATCTGCTGCTGCCTCCTCCTCCTCATCATCATCATCATCATCGTTGAGTGGAGTAATCAGCCTTTGAGTGAGCTCTTTGTTCATCTCCAGCTGCTGCTGCATAGCTTTGCGAGCCTCTTCGTCATATTTGGCCATGATGGCCTTTGACTTGGCCCACTTGCTGCTGTTCTGGTGTTTTAATGTCATCCTCTCCTGCATCCTGGCCAGCTCCATCTTATTCAGTTCCTGCAGAGCAACTGCTGGATCCATCTGAACCATCTCTTCAAAGTGCTTCAGGAATTCCTTCCGCTTGGCCTTGTTCTGCACTTTGTGATACTTCTTGCTTTTGATTTTTCTCTCTCTCCGAGCCTTGGCCTCATAATAGGACTGCAGGGCCCGGGCTTTTTGCAGCTCAGCACGGCGGATCTTAGCCTCCTCCAGGCTCATGGCCTTTACTGACGCCTCCTCAGCAGGGGTCAGAATGGGGTCAATAAGGGGCTGCTTGTTGGCAGACAACAGAGCAAAGATCTCCTGCTCCAGTGGAGTCCGAGCCTTCCAGCCCACCACCAGTCTCTCTACAGGTCTGGGGCCGGCCGGGTCCCGGTTCAGAGGGAACAGCAGCTGTTCGGCCCTCTGGTTCTGGGTGATAACGCCGTCCCAGCGGCTCACCTCTGATGCTGCCTTCTGGAAAGCCATGTCCCTCTGGATCCTCTCAGTCTCTTGTTTGCTCAGAGGAGATTCAATGGTTTTCTTAGAGCGCTGCAGATTCTTCAACTGCTTTTTACTTTTAGCTGGAACGGCGGGGGTCTTTTCTAAGCTCCCGATCAGATCCGACAGCTGGACCTTACCGGGACCACCGTCAGGGTTCACGGAGAACTCGGACATTTGTCCGGCCGCCTCAGACCTCTCCCCCAGCGCCTTCTTCCTCTTCCCACCCAGCGACCTGATCCCCTCCAGCAATTTTTGCCGTTTTCGTTCATCCTCTCCCTCGTCCTCCTCGCTGCTCATGGTTTCTTCCTCTGCTTTATCCATACCGCCTTGTTCTTCTTCTTCGTCTTCATACAGCAGCTGCTGATCCCCCTCGCTGATGGCAGGATCACCGCAGCTCACCATTAACTTCTTTTTATTACTGTTTTTCTTGGAGACTTTCGCCATGCTAAAGACCACACTTAGCTCAACCTCACATGTGCCCCAAACACAACCACTGTCGCAACGCCTGATCGTAACAGGAGCAAAAGTGTCGCAAAAATGTTTCCGTCTCTTTGTAAACTTTCCTTCCTTGGGTTTTCTAAATTCTCTTTCCACGAAGGAACTTCTCGAACCTACAAGCCACATCATCAGATGGGTGATGTAGAAATCATTTCTTTGAGATGAAATGATGTCGCAATCATTCAACTGTTTGTAGAAAACTTCTTTATGTGATCAGATTTAAAAGGTGCACTCTTTCACTGCTACTGCAGAAAACGAAATGGGCTATGGGAACAGCAAGCTATAAATACTTGGCATACATGTTAAGATATATTGACTAACTTGACTTGACAGTGCAAGTCACATTTTCTTCTCTGTTAAAATAAGGGATGCAGCCTTTCCCATTTGTGTGAGCTGCTGCCCTCTGGGAGGCGCCATAAGGCCAGTTATCTTCCGATAGATGGATGGATGGATGGATGGATGGATTTTAAACAGTAGTACTGTGATCACAGTAGTATGCTCCAATTAAACATTTGGTTTATCATAATTGCTAATGAAGTACAGTTTTTAGCTACATTTCAATGTCCTTTATTTCTCAGCTTTGGATGGAATGAGCAGGAGAAGGAGCTTCATGCTGAGGCCAGGCTGCCTTAAAGAGAGAAGCATGGTCTTCTTTTTGAATATAAGAAACGGGCAAATGCAAATTTTAAATATGCCCTCCGTTTTATTAAAAGAAATGAGGATACAATGAAGTCTAATTTGCTTGCAAGAAAAATGCAAAACAACTGCACACATGATTTCTGGAAGGAAATAAAGAATATGAATAATTATAAAACTGGTCTGCCAAAAAATATTGATGGCGTAAATGGAGCAAAGGGAATTACTCAAATGTGGCAGAGCATTATTATGAACTATTTAACTGTGTTAAAAGCTCCTCGTTTATGGCGGACAGTGTTACACATGATGAAGACGTGAAGTTTCATTTTAAGAAACTTATAATGCAGTTATGGTCCTAAAGAATAATAAGGCCTGTAGTATGGATGAGGTGTCTGCAGAGCACTTCAAATGTTCAAGCAGAAAACTCTTCCCTTTGCTTGCTCTGTTTTTTACTGGGTTTTTAGTCCATGACATTTTAACTGATTCACTCTTAGCTGTTATATTAGTGCCTATAATAAAGGATAAAGTTGGCAAAATAAATAACAGGGATAATTATCGGCCCGTAGCTTTAGCCAGTGTATTATCCAAGGTTCTGGAGAGGATTATATTGAGTAAGATAGAACATTTTCTACTTACTTCAGATAACCAGTTTGGTTTTAAATCACAGCATGGTACAGATATATGTCTTTGCTTTGAAAGAGATTTTAGATTTGTATAATAGGTGCAACTCTACAATTTTTATGTTTTATTGACGCTTCTAAGGTTTTTGTTCAGGTTAATTATGAAAAGATATTTTATAAGCTACAGAACAGAGGGGTTCCCAGATCTATTGTTAGAATTTTGTCCTTTTGGTACACGCATCAGTTAATGTACATAAGATGGGGTAATTGTGTGTCAGTGTAACCTGGTTGTATTTCTCTTTTGTTATAATTACACAAAATATCTTTTTTTGGTTATTTGTATTGTTATTTACCTGACTGAAACACCTAAAAAAAACTGTCATTGTTTTAGCCGTGTTACTTTAAGAGCGGAAGCCCCTCCTTTTTATTTCTTCTTCTGTGGTATTGTCTTTAAATAGTTTGCGCCCCTTACACCCTCCCCTTTTGTGATGTTGTCCTGCGGGAGAGGACTTGGAGCGGGCAGCCTATAACACGGTTGTTTTCTATATGTTGTTCTCGTCAGAATAAATCGAGAAATCATCCTTTTAAAGACAAACCGTGTCTCGGCCTGATCACTTAATAAAACCAGCACAACGCAGAAAGGATCCGGTTACATCAGCTCTTTTTAAAATAAGAAACAGGGTTAGACAGGGAAGTATTTTGTCTCCTCTTCTTTTTAATGTATATATGGAAAAAAACCCAAAAAAAAACATAGCACTGTTACTGCCACTTTAAAGGTTTGTAATGATCTTATCCAGGCTCCTGATAACAAAAAACATTGTGTTGCTTTGTTTATTGATTTATCAAAGGCATTTGACACAGTAAATCACAAGCTTTTAATTGAAATTCTACACAGGATTGGGCTCTCACATCAAGCTACCATGTGGGTAGCTGATTATTTGTCAAACAGAACCCAGAGAGTTCAATTGGCTGGTGTCACTTCTTCTATTCTCACTATTTTAAATGGCGTACCTCAAGGCTCAGTTCTGGGTCCGCTTTTATTCTCTATTTATATAAATAACTTGTGTGACAATCTGTCAAATGCTTTTTACCATTTTTATGCAGACGATTTAATAATATACTGCTATTCTGCATCACTATCGCAGGCAATACAGTATTTGCAGTCTGCTTTTAGTGTAGTTCAAACACGTTTACAAACTCTGAAGTTGGTTTTGAATGTGGATAAGACAAAAGCAATGATTTTCTCACATGCTAGAAAACTACCAGAAACTTCCCTATTGCTTACCACTGCTGTAGGAGCACAAATCGAGTTTGTCAGTAATTATAAATATCTTGGTTTTATTCTAGATAATGAACTCTCTTTTAAAAATCACATAGCAAATCTACTACGGACATTGAAAATGAAAATTGGGTTTTATTATCGGATCTTGTTTTACACTCAAAGCTAGAAGAAAATTGGTAGCAGCGACATTCCTGCCACTTTTGGATTATGGAGATGTTTTATATATGAATGTTTCGACCAAATGTCTTCAAATGCATTGTGTCTCCAGTACACAATGATACTGTGTATCATTGCTCTTTAAGATTTATAACCGGTAGTAGACGTTTGACACATCATTGTGATTTGTACGCAACTGAGAAACAATCATTTAATGATCCTGATTTATAAATCTCTACTTGGGCTAACCCCAGCATATTTATCCACTCTCCTACATAGAACTGTCAGTTCTCGTTCTCTTCGCTCCAATAACATTATTCTTCTGCATGTCCCACGCTTTCAAACTGAAAAAGGGAAGCAGGCATTCAGTGTTTGGCCCCCACAGCGTGGAATCAGCTCCAGTCTGAACTTAAGATGTCGGAAATTATTTCACTGGACTTATTTCGAGCCGTTCTTAAAGATAGGCAATAAGATTCTATGAAACAGTGTCATTGTTTTTACATTGTTTTTATTGTCTTATACTTGTGCATATGTATTAATTGTTTTTATCTTGTAACCAGGTTGCTATGTATTGCAAATTTTTTGCCCAGTTCCCTCTTGAAAATGAGATCTAGATCTCAACAGGGTTTACCTGATTAAATAAAGGAATATGAATATGATTTATCAAAGTGGCTGCAACACTGTGGGACAGGGTGGTTGTGGGACCATAATTAACCATCTCATGTATGCTGATGATTTAGTTATTTTTAGTCCTTGTAGTAATGATCTTCAAAAATTATTGAGGACCTTCTCAATATATGGTCAGGAGTATGACATTATGTACAGTGCATTGAAAAGTAACATTATGATTATAAGAACCAAGGAGGATCAGAAGTTGGTACTTCCTGACTTCTTATCTGGTGTTGTTCCTAAAGTGTGTACTGCTGTCAGATACCTGGGGCATTAAATAACTGATGATCTGACTGATGATATGGACATTAACAGACAACGTCGTTTAATGTATGCACAAGCCAACAAGCTGGTACACAAGTTCAGGATGTGTTCTGTCTCAGTGAAAGTGGCTCTCTTTAAAGCAATCTGCACTTCTCTGTATGCTGTTCACTTATGGAGACAGTATAAACAAAGCAGTTTACAGAAACTCCAAGTTGCATATAATGACGGAATGAGGATGCTGCTTAGGATGCTGAGATGGACTAGTGCTAGTCAGTTATTTGCTGGTGTCTCCACTTTTCATACTGTCTTATGAAACCTTCTGTACAGGTTTATGTGGAGGTTACGTGTTTCTACAAACAACATCATCCAGATACTAACAGATATTTCACAAAGCTCAGCCAGGTCTAAGTCCAGAATGTGGAATCACTGGCGGTTTTGCCTTTCTGTAAATCAGTGACTTCTACATGTGATTATTGTCTTTTTATGTGATTGTTTTTTTAATTATTAGTATTATTTTTCTATGGACCTATTTGTGTCTTTAATAAAGTTGCTGCTGCTGCTGCTGCTGATGTACATTACAACATGCTTCACTATCCATTACAGTACTGCAAACATTCCAGTATGCAGAAGAAAGAATTACAAAACACTTTCCAGGTGATTCAGATTTATTCATGACCCAAATGTGCAAATAATGTTACAGCAAGAATAACAACTAAAAGACAAAGTATGTTAAAAACAATAAAACATACCAAAAAAGACATCAAAGATAAATCATTACGTAAGGGGAAAGGTACAGCAGTGTATATCGTCGTCGACTGACAGTTGCTCCAAACATCAGTGATACATGGAACAGCACCAACAATACGAGCCCCCCTACCTGGTCCTGCATTAAAAAGAGAAATTGCTGTAGGAACAAAGGAGTGTTTGTACCTGTTACTTTTCATATCTGAGCCAGAAGGTAGATGGTGAAACTCAGCATTTAAATGGTGAGAGCTGTTAGCAAGAATGGAATTAGTTTTCCTGATGATCCATCTATTGAAAAAAATTATATTCAATATATTCACATTTTTCAAGAGTACATTGCCAATATATTATCATAGAATTGTACAAATTGTCAGTATATTAAAAGTTTACAGACAACTTGCTTATGAAAAATAGATACACTTTAGAGGAAATGTGAAATATATTTCACCAAGGATAGAGTATTATTTTAATACAATGTGACAGTATTCCAGTATTACTCCAGACAAACTGACATTTCTCCGTCCTAAGAACAGTGAGGATCAACGACAGAAGATTCCTATTCACTGGACCACTGCGCTTTACAGAAACCTACGAAAAAGAACAATAGAGCAGTTAAACAGAGAAAGTTCTTGTATTTTAAAGAGTACAGAAAAACGGCAAAGAAAAAAGTAAGACAATTTTAAGACGTTGTGAACTCGCTATGTATGTGACATCATCAGAACTGATGATGATTGGGACCTGCTGCCTGGGGTGAAAAAGCATTTCTGGGTGTCTTCTTTGCCTGTTTACATATGGTGCTGTTTTTATGCACACATTTTGTACTTTTTTCATACTCAGCTGATATTTCTGTTACTCTGAGTATGCTATTTTTAATAACTGCAACATTTTAAAATAGTGTGAATTTACCTTTCTTATTCTTATTTTTCAGTTTTTATATTATTTTACCTTTTGTGAGTATTCATTTTATTTACCTGTAACTTGATGATGGTACATAAATTTTCCCACTGTGAATAGAAGATATTTCTATTATATTCTATTCTTTATTGTTCTCAGTTTATTTTATTCTATTCATTCAGATGGACTTGTTAAGTGTGAACAGAATGCCTCTCATGTTTAATTTTTGTATTTTTACAATTGTATTTTGTTGCAAAAGTCTCTATAAGTTGGTTGAAAATAAAAAATATATCTGGATGTTTTATAGTACTGGAGAAGATAAATTACTGAGAATTATGTTTTTGACCTCAGACAGACAGAATGAAAACTGTATGAGGGAAGGATAAAGCTGGGGCTAATCTCCATTAATATTTTTCCTAAGATATTTTGTTTTATTGATTAAAAACTAAATATTGGAAGTTACTGCCTGAGATCTGCTCAACAGACTCTGTGATGACAGAGCCATTACACCACAGCAACTGGAGGTTCTAGACAAGCGTCATGAGATCATGACAGCTGAGAGTCTGAATTGTTCAGGGTTCCTGAAGTGTCAATCCAACCCTCCCCTCCACACCAAGTTTAACAACAAAACTTTCTGGCGGAACATCTATTCACTTTTTTTTCATCTATTCACCTTCCACTTCCTGAAAAGTATAATTGAGCAATTTATTTGACATAGTTGAATTTGTCTTGGTTAGTCATACAGGATTAACCAGCTATTACAATTGGGAAAACATGGTAGGTACAAGATGTGACTATTTCTTTCCAGAAGACATAGAGGAATTATATTGTTCTGTTTTCATTGTGCCAAAAATCTTGAGCAAAGGGAACTGGTTTTTCATTTTGTAACATGCAACTGGACAACAGGTTTTGGACAACGTGTCTAGCTCAGAGTGTTATTATTATTATTTATTATTTTGTGAGGTACTTTAAAAAAGACTAAATTAATCGAGAGTATATACAGTAGTTTGAGTAATTGCAGGTTGGTGTCCTAATCATCACCTCATTCCAGTTGGTGGCGGTAGTACACCAAAACGTTGCATGTCAACCGGACAAGAAGAAGATCATCCAATAGTTCGATCATGTGACGTAGTCATGTGACTCAGCATCGCATTTCGTTCATCATGGCGGCGACTGCGTCTGTCTTCCTCAGAGTGAGAACAGGATCGAAGGTTGGAGCAGAGTACGACCAGGAAGGCCAGCTGATCCAGGTAGAGTTAAGAACCGGTCCGGACAGACAGGTTCCATCGAGTTCAGCTTAAACTACAGAACAGACCGAATGAAAAGTGGATGAGGATCAAATTGGGGCTAATCTCCATTAACACACAGCTGTCTGATTGTAGCTACTTATGTTATTCAGGTGGAGAGCAGAGAAGATGAGGAACAAACCGTGAAGCTGGCAGAAATCCTGGAGCTGCTGCTGGCTGCGGGTTACTTCCGGGCCCGCATCAAAGGCCTGTCCCCATTTGATAAGGTGCTTCATCTAATCAGCCCCAGCAGGGGCGGATCTAGAAAAATATCTAAGGGGTGGCAAGAGGGGGGCAAGGATTTTTCAAGGGTGGCAGCATATATCATTCTCACATTTAGCTTACATAGACCTAACATTGGACTTCATCTACTTGTTGCAAAATATTGTTTTTAACTTGCATTGTTTCAAAATGAGCTTCATGTAGCACTGACCACCAATAATCTAGTCCATGGTTGAAGTGTTCTAGTTTTGGAGCTAAAAAAATTTGGTTTTAGATATTATCGAATCATTGCAGAATAATCCAGACCAGGGGTCCCAAATCTTTTCATGGCATGTCCCCCACAAACAGAATTAGTTTCTGGGTGGGGACTGCTTTGGGAATCCACAGACAATGCTACAAAATATATAAAACATCAACTTGGTATGTTTCTTTTCACTATGTAATAATTATTACATTAGTTTAGCATAAATGTTGCCCATACTGTCTGATTTTTGATGGTTATGACTTCTTGCGGTTATTTTTAGCAGTGTTCTTCCAGGGTTTCCCCCAGTGTATTTTAAGCCTGGTGGGCCACCAGGCTTTACTTGCCTCTCCTCCACCAGGTTCAGAAGCCTTTTTTATCTTTTTAAAAAGGTTTTCCTGTACACCAGTAAACTACACTATGTGTATAATTATTAGACAAGTTTTAGTTTTGACCATAGCATCATTTTCATGCATATTTTCCAACTAAAAGCTGTATATACTCAAATGCTTATTTAATATAAACATATCAACTGATATGTATTTGTTTAATGAGGGAGAGTGAGGCCTATGGAGATCAACACTCTATATCAAGTTGTGCATAATTATTCTTTTCCTCTTTCAAAATGTGCCAAAAAAGAGATTTAAGAGACTCTGAAAAGTCCAAAATTGAAAAAGTCTTTCAGAAGGATGCAGCATTCTTGAAATTACTAAGATATTGGGGCGTGATCATAGAACCATCAAATGTTTTGCTGCAAATACTAGTCAACAGGGTCGCAAGAAATGTGTTAAGAAAAAAAGATGTAAATTAATTGAGAAAGATTTGAGAAGAATCACATTTGAAGCTACCAGGAATCCATTATCTTCCAGTGCTGTCATATTTCAGAACTGAAACCTACCTGGAGTTCCCAGAAGTACAATATGTTCAGAGCTCAGAGACATGGCCAAGGTAAGGAAGGCTGAAACCCGAGCACCGCCGAACAAGACCAATAAGTTGAAACATCAAGACTGGGCCAAGACATATCTGAAGACAGATTTTTCAAAAGCTATATGGCCTGACATGAGTGACTGTTGATGGACCAGGTGAATGGGCCTGTGGCTGGATCAGTAATAGGCACAGGGCTCCACTTCACATCACATCAGACCCCAGCAGGGTGGAGGTGAACAAGTTGGACCTTAATCTACTTCCAGGTTTTAGAAGACACTTTCTTCAAGCAGTGGTAGAGGAAAAAGTCTGCATCTTTCAAGAAGACCATGATTGAGACAATGCTCCAAGGCATACATGAAAGTACTTCACTATTGACTAGCCAGTAAAGGCTTTAAAGATGAAATAATAACAAAGTGTGCCTCTGCCTCACAAAACCTAAACCTCATTGAGAACTTGTGAGCCCTTCTTAAACAGGGGATTTAGGTGAAGGAAAACAGTACACATTTCTGGACAGTGTCTGGGAGGCTGTGGTAACTGCTACACAAAAAGTGTGTGGAATCCATTGTAATGCAGTGTTAAGGACTGCACACGTTTCTGTGGAGGTAACCATTGTTTACTCCAGAAGATAATTTCAGGACATCTGCTCCAATTTTATGCTAATCAGTCTGCTCCTTGGATTGAAAGAAATTTCAGCTAGACTTTCACTATTTTACTTGGTCTGACCATACTGTTGGTGATTTTGTTGTGGCTTCATAATTGTCCACCAAGAGAAGAAGCTGTTGTAGTTATGAAATAAAATCTAATCGTAATGAATCTCTCCCATCACTCTGTGTCTTGCAGAAGTCTTCATTATTCCATCTCTCTGAGCTTGTTCTTCCTTTGCTTTTTCACAGGTTGTTGGTGGAATGACCTGGTGCATAACCACATGTAACTTTGACATAGATGTTGATCTACTCTTCCAAGAAAATTCCACTATTGGACAGAAAATGTAAGTGATATGATGGCAGTGTTCAAGAAATCTTTTGAGCCATTTCTGCTAAACTTGCAAATGTGAGTGTCTCAGGCAAGACGTTTTGAAACATGTAGGACACTGTACTTGCATGCTGCGGAATTGCATTTATTGAAGGGACATTGTAGTGACCTGATTGAATATATATTCAATAAATGCAATATATATTTATAATATTTTTGTTCAGTATACAAGTGGACTTGTATACTGAACAAAAATATAAATGCCCCATGTCAGATATTGCTGCCATTTGGAGTTAACAACTGTAAATGACCATTTGCTGACATTTTATTGTACAAAAGTAATATTTCTCTTGATTTGTGTATAATTTTTAATCCAACTTCCTGTCAGTGAGCATTACTCAGTGAGTTGTTTTTTTACTTAGTGCATGGCTGGGGCATGTCCAGTGGGTGAGCAATAACTGGACAATCCTTGGACTTGGGACAATTAAAGGCCACCCCAAAATGTCAAATTTTGTCACAAGTCACAATGCCTCAGATGTTGTAAGTTATGCGGGAGCATGCCATTGGCATGTTGGATGCAGGGACTTCCACCAGAGCAGTAGCTGCACGGCTCAATGTCCATTATTGGACCATTGGCCGTTCAAGAGTTTTTTTCCAACACACTGGCACTACTGCAAATCGACCTCATCGGCCACGTGTGACCACTCCAGCACAAGATCGCCACATCCGACTCGTCCATCTGTGGAATCGGCTAAGACCAGCGACACACACAGCTGATGAGACTATTGGTTTGCACAACAGATGCATCACACCTCAGACTTCTGTAACCACCTACGAGAAGCCAACTTGGTCAAAATCAAACTCCTCAACCTGACCCCTATCATGTTCAAAGGACTGTCAATCTGCCTCAAATGGTCATACCACGATGTTATCAATGGCAATATGAAGATCAGTAATTACTGAAAATATAGTTTGAGAACATTTGGGTTCTGTATAACCCAAATGTTCATAAAACTCTTATATTTGATATGGAGCGTTTATATTTTTGTTCAGTATATATTTGACACTGACTTTAAACATCATGGATTATAATGCTATACATACAACAAATTATAGCTGCTGCTTTTGATGAGGACAGTTATATGCCTGGCAGTAATGTTTGTGATCATTGTGAGAGATTTGATGAACAGCACTTTGACACCAACTGTAGGACATTGAAGGGCTACTGTACTTCTGATTTCAGTGTGTTAAGAAAGAAGATAAAGAGCTTCAGTTAATAAGAATTATTTCTGTGTTTTATACAGTACAGACCAAAGGTTTGGACACACCTTTTAATTCAATGAGTTTCCTTTATTTTCATGACTATTGACATTGTAGATTCACACTGAAGGCATCAAAACTATGAATAACACATGTGGAAATATGCACTAAACAAAAAAGTGTAAAACAACTGAAAATACCCCTTATATTCTAGTTTCTTCAAAGTAGCAACCTTTTGCTGTGATTACTGCTTTGCACACACTCTGCACTTTCTTGATGAGCTTCAAGAGGTAGTCGCCTGAAATGGTTTTCACTTCATAGGTGTGCCCTGTCAGGTTAATAAGTGGGATTTCTTGCCTTATAAATAGTCATGAAAATAAAGAAAACCCATTGAATTAGAAAGGTGTGTCCAAACTTTTGGTCTGTACTGTATATTTATGTTCATGTCAATCTTTGACCTTCATGTTGTCAGTCACACTTAGTGTTTACTACAGACTGTTTCCTGTCTGGGTTTTTGTTTTGGTGACACGCCAAGATCATAACTGGCTTCTAGCCTTTCCTGGAAACATGCCAGACTTAGGGAGGCATTTAACATAAGCATTAATATTCAACTCAAGGGACAGGCACAGATAGACACTGCACCTGGCCTTTTTCCTCTGGACAAATAAAGGGCCCTTCTGAAATCATTTTGTTTACATTGTAGTGAGTCCCAGGGTAGCATTTCTGGATTCAAAAGTCTATATTACCTGTTGCCCCACATTTTTGTGATTTTGCCTGACGAGACTGCTTTTAACTGATATCCATATTTTCAGATTTATGTTCTTTCATAGTGTCCAAAATGTGTGGAGAGGGTAACTGATTTCCATTTCCTGGGGGTCCACATTGAGCAGAGCCTCACATGGAACATGAACACCTTCGAGCTGATAAAAAAGGCCCAGCAAAGACTGTACTTCCTGAGGGTTCTCAGGAGGAACAGCATCAAGGAGAAGCTGCTGGTGTCCTTCTACAAGTGCTCCATAGAGAGCATACTGACCTACTGTATCTGCGTATGGTATAACAACAGCACTATGGCTCAAAGGAAAGTTCTCCAAAGGGTTGTGAATACAGCCCAAAAAATCATTGGCTGCCCTCTCCCCTCACTGGAGGACCTGCACAGCGACCGCTGTCTAAGAAAAGCACAACACATCACAAAGGACACTTCTCACCCCGGACCTTCTCTGTTCACACTGCTGCCTTCAGGCAGAAGATACAGAGCAACCAGAACAAGAACCAACCGTCTCAGAGACAGTTTCTACCCGATAGCAGTAACAAAACTAAATGCAATCAAAAACAACCATTAATCATCATAAATGATGTATGTGAGAATGTGGCTGTTCTTTTTTTTTTTTGCCAGTTTGTTGATTCTTGCGTTGTGTGTGAATTGTGAGACAGTTATTTTTTGTTTTTGGGCATGTGCACCGACTGATGGCACCCTTTGAATTTCGTTGTCCTTGTGACAATGACAATAAAGATTTATCTTATCTTATCTTTCTGCATAATTGCAATCTTTTCACAGTGACAGATATTGCATTATTTGTTTTGGTTGTGTATCTAAAAGCTTTTATTTTGTGTGAGATTCTCTTTGATATTTAAAACTGTTCTCAGTTTTAAATGTCAAGTCCATTCTTTTCATTTTTGTGCAACTAAAGTATCAAAAGACCTACAAAATAAGTATTTCTTTGTTTACAATTTCAGAAGCTATAATTGTGTAACACAATGCCAACAGGAGAAATGTTTGGTTATTGTTGATGAATGTTCTATTTTTTTTGTCTGTTTCTTTAGAGCCCTGACAGAGAAAATTGTTTCTGTTTTACCAAAGATGAAGTGTCCTCATCGCCTGGAACCCCATCAGATCCAAGGCTTGGATTTTATTCATATTTTCCCAGTGATACAAGTAAGATGCATACTTCCATTAAGCATTTTAAAACAGCAAAATTATGATAGTTTTTACTTTAATTCAGTCATCACTCACTTAATATGAGTACTTTGCTTATTAGAAAACATTAAAACTACATAAGCTAGACTGTGTTCCAAGCCACATAAGTTTCTCATGACAGACAGCATGAGGGCATGTTCAGGTTGCACCACTTAATTAAATTTAAAAGAAGTCTGGTCATCAGCGGTCCACTGGATGAGATTCATACATTGATATCTGCCGTGACTCATTAACTTCTCTATACATTAACTTACCAACACTTAGACTAAGCGGTGACAGTTCAGGTGACTTCAAGTTTTGTAGAGTTTTTTTTCTTTAATTTTTTCTTTTTATTTAAGTCATGTTTTGGTTGCATGTGCATTGCCCTGGCTTTCTTTGGACATAGATTATTGAATGTTCCTAGAAATGGACTGTTTCCATTCTTGCTGTTGATTGCTGCTCTGCCTCTTCCACATACTTACAAGAAGTCAGGTTTCCAGTTGCGTACAAGATCACTCAATGATTTCTTAATTTTATTAACATAAACCAAAGAAATATTCACAATAATATCACACTGTGTGGAGGAAGCTGCCACAGACTTCAGACAGGATCAGTGTCAGCCCCACCCACTGACTGACACCAACTTAAACTTATTAGAAATATTTCAGATCAAACCACCCAGTTTGTGGTAAATAAATTGCAACAATTTAATGATGTTATTTCTGCACTTTCCAGTGAAGATATTGACCTTGAGTCATAGCAAATTCAGAAGAAGTTGTCTTGACTTTTTGTTTGAAGCAGCCAATCAAATGTCTGTTCACTTCATCCATAAAATTCAGCGGGACTATCCACTAAATTTGATGGGTGAAGTTGGCAGTTTAAACTTTGTGTTGAAACTACTGTGTTTCAACACTAAAACATAGATGAGGATAGGAACGTAGATCGACTGGTCAATCGAGAGCTTCGGTTTTGACTCGGCTCTCTCTTTACCACGACGGATCGGTACAGCGCCTGCTTCACTCCAGACACTGCGCCAATCAGTCTGTCGATCTCCCGCTCCTTTCTTCCCCCATTTGTGAGCAAGATCCCGAGATACTTAAACTCCTCTACTTGGGGCAGGACACCCCCCGACCTGGAGAAGGCACTCTACCTTTTTCCGGCTCAAGACCATGGCCTCAGATTTGGAGGCACTGCTCCTCATCCCGGCCGCTTCACACTCGGCTGCGAACCGCTCCAGCAAAAGGTGTAGATCACGACCTGATGAAGCCAACAGAACCACATCATCTGCAAAAAGCAGAGATGCGATCTTAAGGCCACCAAAATGGATCCCCTCAATGCCTTTTCTGCGCCTAGAAATTTTGTCCATGAAAGTAATGAACAGAATCAGTGGCAAAGGGCAGCCTTCGTCACTGTCATTGCCCACAAGAGCGTGGAAGTCCCCCAGCAGAACAAAGGAGTCCCCAGGAGGGGCACTCTCCAGAACCCCGTCCAAGGACTCCAAGAAGGATGGGTAATCTGAGCTGCCGTTTGGCGAGTAAACACCAACAGTCAGAACCCGTCCCCCCACCCATAAGAGGAGGGAGGCTACCCTCTCCGTTCACCAGGGTAAACCCCAACGTACAGGCGGCAAGATGGGGGGCAACAAGTATGCCCTCTCCTGCCCGGCGCCTCTCACCAGAGTGGGCATGGGCAACTCCAGAGTGGAAGTATGTCCAGCCCCTCTCAATGAGACTGGTTCCAGAACCAGAGTCATGCATTGAGGTGAGACTGACTACTTCTAGCCAGAACTTCTCAACCTCACACACTAGCTCAAGCTCCTTCCCCACCAGCGAGGTGACATTACCCTTCCCAAGAGCCAGCTTCTGCAACCGAGGATCAGATCACCAGGACCCCCTCCCTCGGCCACCACCCATCCCACACTGCACCCGACCCCCTTTGGCCCCTCTCGCAGATGGTGAACCCATGGGAGGGGGGACCCATGTCTCCTCTTTGGACTGAGCCCAGCCCGGCCACCAGACGCTCGCCAACGTGCTCCTCCTCCTCCCCCGTGATCCACGTCCGGGCGAGGGAACACCAAATCCAAAGTTATTGTCCATCATAAGGGGTCTTAATTATATCTTTAATAAATTACTTCACTTGTTATTTCCTGTTTTAAAAAAATGAATGACTCATTAATTAATTAGTTCATAAACTAGGTTCATTATTACTTGTTGTAATTTGATGCTCTCCACTCTCCATAGCACTTGGTTTGTTCTTGTATTGCATGAGACATTTGTTGTTGTTTCAGTGGTTGGTGAAGCGAGCCATAGAGACGAGAGAAGAGATGGGAGATTATGTGAGAGCCTATTCCATTTCTCAGTTCCAGAAGAGCCATTCCTTCCCTGAGGTATAAGCACATGGTTAGAACAGATGCAGAATTCTTAGACTGTGCAGTTTGCAGATTGTCATGGTGGGTTCTGCAACAAACTCTCATTTGTCAGTAGCTATATTATCTAACTGTGTGGAGTTTCTCTGTCATTAATCTGCAAAGTGCCGATATTCTATGTAACTGGTCCTCTTAGTAAGAACAATAACAAACTTATGCCATTGTCTGTATTGCATCTGAAACATTTTATTTTGAACTTCATGGCAAAGGCTGTTAATATTTAAATGTGATTGCTTGGTGTTCCATTTTGAATTTGCAAAAATCTCTACATTGTCACACCAGGGGGTATGTGTATGTAGAATTTTATTTAGAGAAAAGCTTGATTTTAGTACAATTTTGAAAGAGGCTGTGTTACGGTCCAACCAGTAAGGCACAAGGATAAAGGGATATAAAAAAATATTTTCTATTTATTTTTCCAAAAATTCTTAACAAAAGGCTTTCAACAGCAAATCTCAAAAATATCACAAAATGGGCCCAAAAGAAATCATCAACTGAGGCATACCTAACTCAGGATAACAAACCAAAACTGACCTCACACAATGAACACACAGGAATTTATACACAAAGACTAGCCTACACAAACGGGGAGGGGTGGGGAAGAAGACAAAGACAAACAATGCATAAACATAAACAACTAATTCAAACCAACACATTTTGACTACAACACAACTGTAACAACAAAACAACCTAACACCAAAAATGTTTTAGCAGTTATGCTATTAGTAGAAAGAGACAGATTCTTCATCATCAAGTCCCCTGCTTCCAGCAGCCTGATGGTTTGTTCCACTTCCTGGTTTGCCTTTCAACCAGTCCTCTCCCAAAGCCAGTCCTTTAAACTCAGCAAAACAAAATAGCTAGTGATCCAAATAAACATAAGGTGTTTACTAAATGTGTGCACCCATAATAGTAAGCAACCTAATGCAATAACCAATGCAAAAAAATGAAATTCTACATATATTATGTGAAAACATAATAACATTTACATAAATACTAACACTGGGGAAAAGATGGAGGAACCTCCACAGGCTATAACATAAAATATAGAAAAAGTGAAGCAAAGTGAGTATTTTCAGGATGCAGCCAGTGCAGTATAGAAGTGCTCCTACTTCTCTAGCAATGTGTTCCCAAATTATAACCATAAAGTGGTCTATACTGTATTCAAATTCAGTTCAGTTCACAAATACTTTATTGATCCCAAAAGAAAATTAAATGTTGTTGTAACTCATATTAATTCAAAGAGTTATCTACAAAGAGTAATTGTAGATAATGATGGCTGTTTACTGGAAAGGTCTGTAGTGGTCCGTAATGGAGCAAATTTGAAGAAGCCTCTGACTGAAGATACTCTGATTTCTCAAGATAGTCTCATGAAGAGGATGGTCAGGGTTCAGGTTCCACAGTCATCCCCAGAACAGAACCAGCCTTCTTTATCAGACTGTAGAGCCTTTTTAGGTCTCTTGCTCTGATGCTGCTGCCCCAAGAGATGACAGCAGAAGAGATGATGCTCTCAACACACTTGTAGAAGATCTGCAGCATCTTGCTGAAGGATCTTAGCTTCCTGAAGAAGTACAGTCTGCTCTGTTCTTTCTTATAGATGCTTCACTGTTGTATCTCCAGTCCAGTCTGTTGTACAGATGAACACTGACGTATTTATATTCCTCAACCACCTCCACTTCTTCTCCCATGATGGAAATGGGGTTTGATCTAATCCTGTTTCTCCTGAAATCTATAATCATCTTTGTTTGGTTTACATTCAAGATGAGATGATTGTTCCCTCACCATGCCACCAAGCGGTCCACCAGCTCTCTGTACTCAACCTCTTGTCCATCTCTGATAAACCTAACAACTGCAGAGTAATCTGAGTATTTCTGTACATGACAGAAGCCGGACTTATGCTGGAAGTCTGAAGTGTAGAGAGAGAAAAGGAATGGTGAGAGTACAGTTCCCTGTGGTGCTCCTGTGTTGCTGATCACCTGGTTAGACATACAGTCCTTCAGTCTCACAAACTGTGGTCTGTTTGTCAGGTAGTTATAGATCCAGGTGATTGCTGAAGCCTCCATCTTTGTCTTCTGGAGTTTCTCACAGAGCAAATCAGGCTGAATTGTATTAAATTCACTGGAGAAATTAAATAACATGATCCTCACAGTCCTGCCTTCTGTGTCCAGATGACAGTGGGTTTGTTGAAGCAGGTGTATGATGATGTCATCAACTCCAACTCCATGGCGATAAGCAAACTGCAGGGGGTCCTGATACGGGTTTGTCTGCTTATTCAGGTGGACCAACAGGAGTCTCTCCAGAGCGTTCATAATGTGGGTTGTCAGGGCAACAGGTCTACAGTCAATGATTACTAAAGGGAGAGTTTTCTTTGGTACCAGAACTACACAGGATGTCTTCCATAACAGTGGAACCTTCTCTTGGGACAGGCTAAGGTTGAAGAGATGTTGCAGAATCCCACAGAGCTGGACCTGCAGCCATGTTCTTGTTCAGTCTCTCCAGCTGCCTCTTCACCTGACTTCTAGATACAGAAAAGTGGGAGGGGGAGGCAAAGAGAGCAGCAGCATCTCCTGATTTGGTTGAAGACAAACTTGTGGAAGAGTCCATGACTGAGGTAGAAGATAGGACATCTGAAGTATGACAGGAAAGCTGTGGCAAAGGAGGGTGGGATGTCTGTATGGCTGGGGACAGGGGAGGATGATGATGAGTTTGTTCCCGAACTAAACCTGTTGAAAAATGTGTTCAGCTCATTTGCTCTGTCCAGAGTTCCATCTATCTGATCCACCTTTTGCTTGAAGGAGAGATGGTGGGCGGAGAGAGAGGGCGGAGAAGGAGAGGGCCGCGGGGGGCTAGCGTACCATTAGATACCATTAGAGGGCTGGGGGAGGGAGAGGGGAAGACAGACAGATGGGGGCGGGATGGACAGCGTATTGCAAGAAGAGGGAGGAGATCTGACTGTATGCTAACCGCCTCTGCCCCGCCAGATATGCTATTTTATTTACATGTATATAAATTATAAGTAATTTCCACTATCAGTAATGTTGAAAGATAATGACCAGAGGATTCCTCTGGTCATTATCTTTCATTAGAGCCTCATTGATGACTGTATGTTGAAGCACTGAGGAGTTACAGTCATTTGAAGTTTGTATATAGATGTTGTCCAAGTGTCACATTTGGAAACTCCATTTGGAGTCTCCAAAGTGTGCCAAATGGAGACTCCAAATGGCACACTTGGACAACACATGTACATCCTCTAAAATAAACATGTCCAAAATGACATTTCATTTTGGGCTATTTTGATCAATCTTGAAATCCACGAGCAGAATACTTTATTCTACAGATTTATTGTATTTTCCGGTCCATACATTCAACACTCAATGTGCATTTACAAGAAATAAAAATGAAAAATCTGGGTGAAGCAAAATTTTCAATTTTCTTTGTGTTACAAACATAATAGCTACAAACTACTTACAGTTTTTGACTGCTAAAATAGAAATTTATCTTGTCATCTTCATAGAGAGACCAAGCTTTTGCATGTACTCCAAAGTGTTCAAGAACAGCAGCTGATTTAATTTGGGTGTACCTTCTCAGCTGTTTTTGGAGATTTTGGGGGAGCGAGGGTTAAGGGGTTAACAGTTCTTTTAGGTCACATTTGATCCAGGGTTTGTTATTTGGGAAGCATCTCACTGTTCTGGTGGGGATGTAAACAGCTACCAAAATAAAAAATAACACTGGTGAACTCTCTTGGTATGGACGGAAACTTACTGCCAAGAGTTCAATGTCTGGACTGCAGAGACAACACTTCACACCAACATGTCCTGGGTGACACCATCTGTTGTTCACAAAACTGTTAATGTGTCTCCTTTTCTTTTCCTGCTGCTCTTTAAATATCTGTCTGCTTGAATAGTCAGGAAGCCTGACAGAGACATGTTGGAGTCAGGCATACAATCCTGCAGCCATGTCTCAGTAACACATTATGCTGCATTTGTTACCTTGCTGAGTCCTTGTCAGGCCTTGAAGTTCATCCATCTTGTTATCCAACAATGTCATGATGGCCATTACGACGTGAGATTGTAGAGAGGGTTTGAACTTCCTCCTTCTCTCTCTCCTTTTTGCTCCAGCTCTGCATCCACAACGCCTCCTTTCAACTCCTCTGGGATTTCTGGCTTTCAGCTTTTCTGATGTTGATCAGCTGCTCCCTGATCAACATGTTTACGCATCATAACAAAATAGCAAAAATACAGAAATATTGCCAAAAATCAGTCCAACCACACAGAATACAAAACAAAAAGAAGTAGCCAACCAGAAAAGCTATTTTCCTACAAAAAAAGCAGGAATGAATATTTGAAAAACAGAAAAAGTCGCAAAGAAATTAGAGCTACTCCAACGTGCTGCCACCCTCAGCTGGGTAATTCTAGAATTGTAATTTGGCACGTCACGCCTTCAAGTTAGCATTTTACATATATATATACTATTTCTCTTTTACTTTCTGACTGAATATCAACTCATTTGAAAAATAAAATAGAACTATTTCAATAACTGTTTAGTCTTTTGACAAATTTAAATAACCCTTTAAAGAATTAGTATGATTATTTGATATTCCAGTCTAATTTAGAATTTACAATTTTGAATTTCTCACTACTAAAGTTGAGATTGAGTATCTATTGTACCCTAGAAAAACAGACTGTTGAAAAATATCCTAATTTTACTTTCTATTTTATATATGTACTTTTATCTATTTAGTTCTTGTATTGTAAAACTCTGGTCTAGGATCAAGAACTTCTCCAGAGAAAAGACAAAGCTGTGAAGGCCGTTCTGGATGTATTGGTGAGCAGCTTTAATATGATTGACACTAAATGTAATGCTTGGTGTCTCTCACAGTTTCAAACTATGAGCAGATTATTTGGTTGTAGGTAACAGACTGATGGCATGTGAATGAGCTCTGGTGTTTTTCAGGAAGTGTACAAACCTGAGAGAAAGTACAGAAGACAGAAAGATGCAGAACTCCTCCTGGATGAGGAGTCCAGGATCCATTTTACTCTGCTGGAGTATGGCAGGTAATATTTCCCTCCAGGTAGCTGTGCCAGGCCACCGTGTGGCCAAGCTGTTTAAAATGCTGTTGAGTCATAGCATTCTGTTAAAACACAAAACCTGCAGCCCACTTTTTATAGGTAAAACACATGAATGTATTAGTTAGTCTTTGCTGTTCAAAAATTGTCACATAAATGTCAAAGTTATACTACTGTACAGCATTGAAATACAAGGCATACATGTTCTCATTCCAAAAAGAAAAAAATCTTCAAGATTAGTGGACAAAACAAGTACAGAGAACAGATGGTTTCCCACTCCATCTTCTTTACTCTTACAATTATTTCACTGCAGACTGTTGCACAAAAGCTTTAAAAATATATAAAAAACAAAAAACATGATTGAAGGTATGTAACCTTTGTAAAAAAAAAAAAACACTTTATTTTGTGAATAAATTGATCTCCTCTAGCTACTATTGCCATCTGGTCAGTGCCAGTAGTGCATTTCTACTGACACTCAGAAATACACCCTCCCGAGGCGTCCCAACCAAAAACAACCAATCAGAGCCAGGAGGAGAGCCTTAGCGTTGTTAATTAATCTCAAGCATTCTCTGCTAAATGTACTAATGGCAGAGAAACAACTTATCATGTTCCAGGAAAACTGTTTTACCGCTGTCATTGTTGGCTATGTTAACTAGCCTGAGCATTGATGACAGGCTGTATTAGCTGCACCCCTTTGTGTGAGCAGCCCACACAAAGGGGTGTTTGACAGCACAAAGACCTGCCCCCTGCCTCTGATTGGTTGTTTCTAGTTAGTACTGGGAGAAGACAGAAGACCTGGCTTTTTTCCCCCCACAGATTCTCATACTATGCTGTCACAACATTACAGTTGACAGTTTCAACAAATATGTATAACAAAATTTATATAAAAGTTACATACTGCATCTTTAACCACAATACTGAAAAGGGAGAGGGAATATTTGTCCAACCCTTCCTTCCCAGAAATGTTGGAGTCATCGTTGCTTACCGGACTACATGGCTCTTGTAAAGAGTTGCAGTCCTTCAGTAGAACCAGCTCCCTCTTCTTCATCACTCCATCTAGCTTCTTTCTCCAAAATTGCAGATAAATTGCTTAAATCTTTGCTGAAACATTCTGACATGGAACTAAGAGTTCATGACCAGAAGGAAAAATACCACGGTTTCTTTCAATTTTACAAAAAGTCAAAACAACTACATAACATTATCTTTGTATTTTATTTCACACAGAAAAGCATAGTTTATTCCTAGAACTGTTAAGTGTAAATATTACTTGAGTATTACAGAAATAAGTTATTTAAAAAGTAATTACTATTTTCATAAATTGTTCATTGCAAACATTTATGCTTGTTGTAAAGAATATTATTCTTGTTTATTATTTACTCTTTTATTATTTACTCTTCAGAGAGTAACATGTTTATAAAGCTCATGTTGACTCAGTATTTGTCAGGTTTCCTGCTCTGGCCACTCAGCTGGTTAGATATGATGCTCATAGCTTACAACTGTAGTTTTGTTAAGCCATCTTTTTGCTTACTGTACCAACTTATCCATAGAGAGTCGTGGTTCAGACAAATTAGTCTATCATAGAGCAATTTGAACACAGCCTTAACTTAATGTGATGGTTCTAATTATTTTTGGTCATGCTCCCCCTTGGGAACATACTTTTTTCATGCACACCCTGAATTGAAATACTGCAGAGAATCTGATAACAGAAATAGAGAAGTGGTTGTCCTGCAATTCACTTGTAACAGTAGCAACATATATAAAGGTTCACACAGTGAGTTCTTAAAGTGTTGAAAACAATATATAAAAAGTAAGGTTAATAATAATGATTTACCTGTTGATTCAATATCAAATAAAGGCCATTACAGCCAATAAAACCTTAAAAAAAACATGGTTCTATTGTTGTAATTGGTCATGTGGTTGAATTAAAAATGCAACATTCCCAACACTTCGACCATGATCTAATGTAGCATGTTGTCTAATTCCTTTAATGTATACATAACTGTGCAGTTTTTTTAACCATCTCAAATATGTACATTTTCTTTTTCTGGTCAAATTCTTCCTTCATCCATCCATCTCTGAACGTAGAATGTGTGAAGCTATGCTGTGAGTACTGGAACTGTGTGAGCATCCTCCTCTGCATGCCTCTGATAACGGTTGTGGTGAAGTGTGTGAGAAGCTGTCCATGTTTAAGCATGGACTCAAACATAGATGTGAATAGTTTGGCCTCAGTGTTGATTTGTAACTGTTCTTGTGAGGTTTTGTTTTAACATCAGTTTGACATTGTAAACCTTGACTAAGTGTATTTCTTTATTTTGTTACCAGGAGATATGGACTAAATAAGCAGTGTAAACAAAACAAGGTAAGCATGAGGATCATGTTGCTTGTTGGCTTAATAAACAGAATATTACAGGGTTTACATAATGCTAAATAAAACCCTTTCATGTGAGCAGTAAGGTTCTAGTTAGAGGATTTTTTATTTAAGCTTATTTGATAGGGACAGACACACATAGACAAACTGAACAGAACAGCGCTCCCTTGTTTGCATCATAGCGCTTATAGTGAAAGCTAATTTGCAGCACTCGACCCTAGATGGGCTTTTAAACAGTACATCTAAAAACTAGTAGAAATTTAAATAATAACCTTTTAAAATAATGCAACTTGACAAAATATACACAATCATGCATATAAAACAATGAAACATAAAACATTAGGTATGGATACAGTTCTGTTTTTGACATACAGTGGTGTGAAAAAGTGTTTGCCCCCTTCCTCATTTCCTGTTTTTTTGCATGTTTGTCACACTTAAGTATTTCGGAACATCAAACCAATTTAAAAAATAGTCAAGGACAACACAAGTAAACACAAAATGCAATTTGTAAATGAAGGTGTTTAGTATTAAAGGAGAAAAAAAATCCAAACCATCATGGCCCTGTGTGAAAAAGTGATTGCCCCCCTCGTTAAAATAGATTATAACTGTGGTTTTTAACACCCGAGTTCAATTTCTCTAGCCACACCCAGGCCTGATTATTGCCACACCTGTTTTCAATCAAGACATTACTTAAATAAGAGCAGCCTGACACAGTAAAGTCCACCAAAAGATCCTTAAAAGCTACACATCATGCCGAGATTCAAAGAAATTCAGGAACAATTGAGAAAGACAGTAATTAAGATCTATCAGTCTGGAAAGGGTTATAAAGCCATTTCCAAAGCTTTGGGAATCCAGCGAACCACAGTGAGAGCCATTATCCACAAATGGCGAAGACATGGAACAGTGGTGAACCTTCCCAGGAGTGGCCGGCTGCCCAAACTCACCCCAAGAGCGCAGCGACGACTCATCCAAGAGGTCACAAAAGACCCCACAACAACGTCCAAAGAACTGCAGGCCTCACTTGCCTCAGTTAAGGTCAGCGTCCATGCCTCCACCATCAGAAAAAGACTGGGCAAAAATGGCCTGCATGGCAGAGTTCCAAGAAGAAAACCACTGCTGAGCAAAAAAAAACATTAGAGCTCATCTCAATTTTTCCAAAACACATCTTGATGATCCCCAAGTCTTTTGGGAAAATATTCTGTGGACCGATGAGACAAAAGTGGAACTCTTTGGAAGGTGTGTGTCCCATTACGTCTGGCGTAAAAGGAACACTGCATTTCAGAAAAAGAACATTATACCAACAGTAAAATATGGTGGTGGTAGTGTGATGGTCTGGGGCTGTTTTGCTGCGTCAGGACCTGGAAGACTTGCTGTGATAAATGGAACTATGAATTCTGCTGTCTACCAAAAGATCCTGAAGGAGAATGTCCGACCATCTGTTCGTGAACTCAAGCTGAAACGAACTTGGGTTCTGCAGCAGGACAATGATCCTAAACACACCAGCAAGTCCACCACTGAATGGCTGAAGAAAAACAAAATGAAGACTTTGGAGTGGCCTAGCCAAAGTCCTGACCTGAATCCTATTGAGATGTTGTGGTATGACCTTAAAAAGGCTGTTCATGCTCGAAAACCCTGTAATGTAACTGGATTAGAACAATTCTGCAAAGATGAGTGGGCCAAAATTCCTCCAGAACGCTGTAAAAGACTCATTGCAAGTTATCGCAAACGCTTGGTTGCAGTTGTTGCTGCTAAAGGTGGCCCAACCAGTTATTAGGTGTAGGGGGCAATCACTTTTTCACACAGGGCCATGATGGTTTGGATTTTTTTTCTCCTTTAATACTAAACACCTTCATTTACAAATTGCATTTTGTGTTTACTTGTGTTGTCCTTGACTATTTTTTAAATTGGTTTGATGTTCCGAAACACTTAAGTGTGACAAACATGCAGAAAAACAGGAAATGAGGAAGGGGGCAAACACTTTTTCACACCACTGTAACCAGAGTTTTGTTTGTTTTTTGAACACACTAAAACTGGTTACAGACTTTAAATTCGCAGGAAGTGATTTCCAAACTATCCTCTAGGACAGAGCACTTTGTGCACAATTGCTATTTAATGCCACTCTGGTAGATTTACTGCTGCCTGCAATTTCTGTATACAATCGGTTAATGGTTTAGGTGCAAGTCTGTGTAGACATTTAAAAATGCATTTTAAAAGGTTAAAACTCAAAAGAATGCCAAAATTAGCAAAAATTTGAAAGTGATGGAATCAGATTGGTTTTTGATATAAAACCTTTAGGCTCTATTATAGAGACTTTCTACAGACTTGAGTATAGTTTGACTAGTTTGTGACCAGACAATAGCTCCGTAAGACAGATGTGAGAGGATCTTTGAGTTAAAGAACATCTCTGCATAGTGGAAGTGTAGGCCTGTCACGATAACAAATTTTGCTGAGCGATTGTCTCAAAAATTATTGCGATAAACGATAATATTGTTTGAAGACCTTTTTACACTGATTTAATGGAAATTACATAATAATGTATGCAATTTGCTGCCAAAGATAGATACACTTTATTTTCAAAAGAACACTAAACACTGGAACTGATAAACAAACTAAACAAAACAACCAAAAACAAAAATAAAATGGATTCTCAGTCTCCATTAACAAAAAATGTATTTGAATAAAAACTAAACAACATAAAGCCAAAGTGGAAATAAATACTGCATTCAATCAAAAGAGTGCAGATTATGAAGTCTGTATACTATATTGCCCTTCAGTAATCATTAGATTTAAATAGAGAAGACGGGTACATTCGACTACCTGATGCAATAGTTCATACTACACAATTTTTTGCCCCGATTTTCCCCTTACGACGAACTTAGAGCGTTGGACGTTCTAAGATTGTCGCTTGCGATTTCGTAACCGATCATCCTGTAGTGCGTGGTGTGTTACGGTAGATCGTCGTTGCGCTCCGATCTTAACGCAGCCTGCTGAATGTGACAGGTAGCCAATCAGAAAGAGCGGATTCCTCACCGTGTTTTCTGATGGTGTGACAGCTGTCCCGACTGTCACACACAGACAGAATTGGTAATGGTTTTCTGTTCTCCCTTAATATTACTTTATATATTGATTAGTGAGTAGTTTAGATTTTTATCTTTAAATTTGTTTTCATTAGTCTGACTTTTTAGTTAACTATTTGTTGTGCACCCATTTAGTTAACTTTATGTCAGTTCTTTGTATATTTTGTTAAATATAACAAATTAATTTCTTTCTTTTGAGTTACCAGTTTCCTCTGGACCTGTTGCTGAAAATCATATAGATGAGCTCCAGCTGATTGGTGTCCATATATGGGTGTCAAACTTCCTCAGCGGGTCGTTCCTTTTGTTCACCCGGGGAGGGGGAAATTTTTTCTTTAGTTTAATTTGACCATTTATTTAATGTTTCTTCTTTTGGAAAGTTAGTTAATTTGGATATTTATTTCATTTACAGATTTAGTAATATTCTGACCAGTATTTGTTAGGTTTTTGTGTGTTTAATTACCCCTAGTGTGTGTTAATGGTCTGATCAGCCACTATTTAAGTTCCCCTCATGTCTTGTTTGTTAGGTCAGTTTGTGCTTGAGTTTGTTCTGTTACCACCTGAGTTGTACTTTGTTATGTTGACCTCAGTTTGGGCCCAATTTATCATTTTTGGATTTTTTTTGTTAATAAATTAAGATTATATTTTGAATTTTCTTCAACGTCTCTCTGGCTGGTTTATGCAAAACCTTCACAGAGGGGAAATTACAGAGGGGAATGCCAAACAGCTGACACGGCACAACCCAAAGTCCAGCGGACATTGGAGATACGTGGAAACAACATTAATGTTTATTCAACATTTCATGCAAAGAATATAGAAATGACAAGGGGAGGAGTTGGAGCGAAATTGCTACAGCAGTTCATAAACCCGGTAACTTTTCAGCTGTTCTTCGTTAACGTGACATAAATGGGTTCTAATGATTTTCATTCAGTCAGGACTGACACTAGCCACATGCATTGCAGGTAGATTGTAGTAAAGCATTGATTAATGCCTGGTTTTAAAATTAGTTCACTGGATTTGTAGTAATTATTTTGTGCCCATTGTTGGACACCACACGGCAGGATTGAACCCGATTGAACCGTTATACCTAGGATTTCTGTCGGCTAATGTGTGATCTCAGGTTTTGAAAATGGGCCGACAATCGGCCAACAACTCTAAGATCGTGTAGTGTGCGCTGGACATTACACTAAGGAAATGAGAAAGGGAGGAGTCAGTGGAGAGCACTGGAGTTAAGTCTTTTTTCATTTAGTGTCATCAACAGAAAGAGAAAAAGGCCTGAAGAAATGATAAAGCCATGCTGTGGTGGCGCAGGGGGTTAGCACGCCCCACATTTGGAGGCCTTAGACCCGCGGATGTCGCGGGTTCGACTCCCGGTCCCGACGACCTTTGCCGCATGTCCTCCTTCAAAAAATGGTTCCGACTCAGCTGGCTGCCTGCAGACGCAGCTCCCGTCGTGTGTGTGTTAATCTGGGTATAAAAAATTCTTGCTGTAACTGCGAAATAATTTCCCTGCTGAGATGAATAAAGTAATTCTTCTTCTTCTAAAATGAGGTCAATAATTTTAATTAATCGTGCGATTAATTGATTATCGCGACAGGCCTAGTGAAGTGTTGGACAATTTCTAGTAATACTGAAACAGTTTATATTTGATCTATCTGTTTTGCTGATTTTATCAATATGGCTCCTAAAGTTTAACTGAGCATCCAGAATTATTCCCAAATATTTTTCTTGTGATACTTGTTCAATAGGATCTCCATTGTTCTGAATATGCAAGGACTGTAAGGATGTTTTCTTTATTGAAAAGCAAATGCA
Organism: Xiphophorus hellerii; assembly: GCF_003331165.1. Taxonomy (NCBI): domain Eukaryota; kingdom Metazoa; phylum Chordata; class Actinopteri; order Cyprinodontiformes; family Poeciliidae; genus Xiphophorus; species Xiphophorus hellerii. The sequence goes on from NC_045678.1 coordinate 431,445, forward strand.
CTTTGTTTTCTTTGTATCAAGAGTTAACCAAAAATCATGTAGCCATGGTGATAATCTCTGCAAGCTGTTAAGGGTTTCTCTGACTATGATACTGCTTTTGTCCGATGTGTAAACAATGGTGTCATCAGCATACACTTGCAGGTTAACTTCAGGACAAATTTCAGGAAGACTATTAACATACAAGCTAAAAAGAACAGGACCTAAGATAGTTCTTTGTGGAATTCCTGTTTCAGTTCTTCAAAAATGAAATTTACTATTATTAATGACAACACATTGTTCATAATCTTTCAAATATGACTGAAACCAAGACAATGATCATTCAGAAAAATTAAATGAGAGCTTTTGAGATCAGTAAATTGTGGTTCACCATATCAAAGGCCTTTTTTAGGTCAAGGAAGACTGCACCAACGATCTGTCTCCTGTCAAGTGACTGTTTAACCTGTTCAAGCAGCTGACGTATAGCGGTTTCTGTCAAATGATTGTATCTGAAGCCAAACTGAGGATGAAAAGATTATTTTCTACGATAACAGCCGTTCTAATATAATCTTCTCCAGCACTTCTGACAAGACCGGGACGAGACTTATTGGCTTGTAGTTGCTGATTTCATGAGGACTTACAAATTTCAAAATCAGTTCAACTGCTTTTTTGCCTTTTTTAGTCAGATTATTCAATCGTTGGAGAAATTGATAGAGTACTTTATTACTAAAACAATCTTTAGCTGCAGCCCTAAAAAACTGGAAAAAAACAAGCAGAAAAATACATGGGCTTTATTATGGAAGAACTAAAGTACGTGCATTTGGGGGCGTGCTGTGGTGGCGCAGGGGGTTAGCACGCCCCATGTTTGGAGGCCTTAGTCTTTGACGCGGACGTCGCGGGTTCGACTCCCGGTCCCGACGGCCTTTGCCGCATGTCTTCCCCCCCTCTCCTCACCCTCCTTCCTCTCTGCCTACTGTCGAAAAAATACGAGCCACTAGCGCCGCAAAAACTCTTCGGAGAAAAAAAAAAAAAAAAAAAGTACGTGCATTTGGAACAGAATTCAGCCTAAACATGTGGAGCACACATTTGGGTCCTGTATGTGAGACTTTTTACCTTTTTTGATTCAGAAATGACAGCAAGCCTAATCCTTTGCTTACAGCAGGTCGAATACATTTGGAATTGTTCAGCTTCTGCTGTAGGATATTGCGGAACCCATCTGTTTCTTTTTTTTTCTTCAGTCAACACAGAAAAATTTGCTGTTATCTAAATTAATGTGTTATTGCATCAGTAATGGCTCTAGTGGCTTTTATTTGAAAATGCTAGGATAGGAACGTAGGGTAATGAGAGAGAGGGAAGATGTGTGGCAAAGGTCACCAGGCCAGGATTCGAACGTACGACGGCTGCGTCGAGGACCAAGGCCTCTTCATGTGGGTTGTGCTCAGCTCCTTGCGCCACCACATCACCCCCATTAGATTGCAATGTTAAAAGCTTGTGTGGCTTGAGTTGTGTCACTCAAAGTTATTTTATCAATTGAAATATTGTGTGCCTATATCTTATGCAGCTAATTAGTTTGTGCCATATAGATAATTTAGAAGGAACATTTACATGGTATAATAGTTTTTGTTTTGGATTTTTAACCTTAGTGCATTTTCTTTTCTATTTGTAGGAAGATGAGGGGCAGTTCAGTGGGCCTCAGGCAATACCTGCCAGCATTACAGAAGTGTTGGAAGAAGACAAGCTGCAGGCAGCAGAAGAGGTGATCACTTAATCTAAGTACAGCTGTCCCTCTGTATCATTGACAAGTCATGTGAAATTCATATAGACTGATTCCACACTTACCTGCGGCATGATTTGTCAACAATGTCAACAGCAGTACTAGAAATATAATTATTGCACTGGCTTATCTATTTATGTTCTATTTTTGGTTAATCATTTTTCTTCAGTTTACCCCTGACGTTTACGGAGCTCTATTTAAGAAACCCAACAGATTGGCTTTCCAAACAACAAGTATTCACAGAAGACTCTGACTTAGCTAAAGATTTGTTAATAGAATTGCTGTAATGTAATTTCCAAATTTACCAACACTTGTTTATAAATTGGAAGAAGACAAGCTGCACAGTTTCACACAGTTTCATAACTCAGATGCAGAACTTGTCTTGGGGTCATTTTTGCCACAAATCTCTGTTCGATTGGGGACCAAAGTTGCAACCTTTGTTTTATTTTCAGCTACTGTGGTTCACTTTCACACTGCAGTGTCCAACTATCCAAACCCTTTAAACAATCTGTTCCCCTCCTCACCTGTGGTGGCGCTGCACCAAGAACTATTGAAGGAAACAACACAAAATCCTCTGACGAAGATACTTGGCGCTACTTCCTTTTTCACAACATTTACACAAAAATGGAGTAGCGTCAGGTTTTAGTAGCTGTAGGATTTCTCTTTTGTCTTTGGTAAAAGTCCACAGGCCATTTCTTCCTCTAGCGTTAGACTGTCACATTTGTTTTAGTTCTGTTTACCCAGAATGCCCTGCGCTATAGTCCACTTCCTGCTTTTGGAGCAGTCTCTGGTCCTCTTTTATTCACATATGCATTCGAACTGTGCCAGAGTTCACTTCAACCTGAACCTCAACCTGTATGTCCATGCAAAGGCTGCTGACATACAGCATCACAGTACAGTATAGCAGCTGTTCTGTTACAGACAGGATGAGGCTCCAGAGGACTGTAAAGGCAGCTTAGAGGATCATTGGCTGTCCTCTTCCTTCTCTGGTGGAAATTTACTCGTCTTGCTGCCTCAGTAAAGCTAAAACCACCACCAAAGACAACTGTCACCCTGTCTTCAACCTGTTTGACCTGCTGCCCTCAGGGAGGAGCTACAGGTGGATCAGAACAAAAACATGTCGTGTTCTGTGTTTTCTGTGCGTTAATTTCGAGTTTTCGGTGTCTCTGTGTCTCCGTGTTGTCCTGTTCTCCCCTTGATTAGTTCCCAGGTGTTTCTTGTTCCCTGATTACCCCCAGTGTATTTAGTGTCACCTGTGTGTCTGTTCTTTGTCGGGTCCTCGTCTAATGTGCGTTCGTGTTGTTCCGTTGTCCCTTCATTTTTACGGTTGCTACCGGCGTCGAGCCCTGGTTTCTGCTCGGCCGTGCTGCCCGTTATTTTGGGCTGTGTTTTGCTGGACATTCACCATTAAAATCATTCATTTATCACATCCTGGGTCTACAGCGTCTGCCTCACCACCTCAACACCCGCAATTCATGACAAAACAGCTTCTTCCCGAAAGCAATTAACGCCCTGAACGCTCACATACACTAATTATATAGTGATTATATGTGTATGTGTGTTTTTCTTTCTTTAACTGATTTAATATTGTAAATATTACCATATTTATATTGTATATATTTCCTACATTGTTTGCACTGTTTTGGAGCTGACAAACAATAGATTCTAATTCTATCCGAACCCAGACCAAGGTTTTTAGGTGGACCAGACTTTGCTTTTGTTGGTCCGCATCAGAGTTCGACTGCGTATTCACACCTAACCAATCGAACTGGGCTGTCGAGGCAGATGAACTAGAGTTTGATTAAAGCGGAGGCGTTCCAGCAGTACCTGCCCGGATGTGTCCTGAAGGATTTTCTTGATGTTCCTGAAACACCACGACCTCTGGAGGTGTTGATAGAGAAGATCCCACCTTAATCACCTTGTGATAGAAGCCACTGGAGATCTACGCACAGAGCCAGTCCATCAGGACAACAGCCGTGTCTCAGGGATGTTACCTTTGCTGAGAGAAGGCTGTGGTTAAGACTACTGCTTGTGACCTTCAACAAACACATTACTTCCATTAAATGCTTAGAAATGCCATTTGTTTGGCATTTCTAAGCCAAACAAATGGCACCGGCAGTGCACCTTTAATCCACAAAAGTAAATCACACAAACATATTTTTTGCAATGGTGAGTGATATGGCAAAATATATATCACAAGGTTCTAACATCAAAATTAATTTTCTTTGATATTTTCTGTATCTAAAACCAGAAACCTTGAAGATATAAGTGAGGGAGTATTCAGGCTGAAATTTCACTAGTTATAACTCTGGATATTTTGTCTTTCTCAAAACATTTAATTTAGTTTGTAAGCTGAACAGCACTAAGACTTGTTATAAGTGCCTTGCAAAAACTGGCTTATGCTTCTGTGCAAAATATTCTGTTTAGACATTTAAATTCTTTACTATCTATTATGACAATATCCTCCACAACCAAAGAAGATGTGTATTCAGCTGCTGTTAGAAAGGTTAAGCAGATCAAATCTTTCATCAAATCAGTTTGAAATTGTTCTTGGATGAATTGCTGTGCTTTGTTTGTTTTGGTGCAGGGGAAGCTGACTGCAAGTGCTGTGGGTCAGATAGTTGGACTCCAATCTGAGGAGATCAAACTGATTGCCTCGGAGTACGCTGGAAAGGTCAGCAAAACTTTATACTCATGCTGCACACAGCCAGCATTTTGTTTCTATTCTGGAAGATCACCAGCTCTATGGAATAAGAAGCAACAATGTAGGACATGGCCATATTTTGTGATTATGGAGTTGAGCTTTGTGCTCATATTTCGTCTTTCTGTGTATCATTTTGCAGCAGTTGAAACGTTCTTCAGAGGAGCGGTCAGAACGTTACGGTCCAGTACAACAGCACCGCCGGGCCGTCGCCTCACTGGACAAACAGATCCAACAAAAAGCCGAGCAGTTGAAGGAGGTCAGTGCTGCCTTCCTGTCATTTCAAATGTAAACTGTCTTTTTCGCTCTGATGTAGATGCTAGCCAGGGAAATTATTGCAACCTGCTCACAAAGAACACAGGTTTATAGCATCTTTCTGCTGAGTCTTTGCTTCACTGTAAACTAGAGCCTGGCACCTTTTAAAAATAAAAAACAGAAAACAATTAGTGGTCTTTATCTAACAGTAATTTGACAGGAAGGGAAAGTCACGTGGCGAAGGAACCGAGAACGGTAGTGGAAGTCGGGACGGCCGGGTTGGCGCCGCTCTAACCTCTGGGCTACACAACTTTATCTATTTGGGTTTGAAAATTTGTACTATTAGGTGAAAGTTTTATTAGAAGATTTATTCAACTGGGTTCACAGAATCAGTTGCAAACTCTGCTCGATATTTAAGTATGAAGTGCACTTTATGCTGATATACACTGCTCAAAAAAATAAAGGGAACACTTAAACAACACAATATAACTCCAAGTAAATCAAACTTCTGTGAAATCAAACTGTCCACTTAGGAAGCAACACTGATTGACAATCAATTTCACCTGCTGTTGTGCAAATGGAATAGACAACAGGTGGAAATTATTGGCAATTAGCAAGACACACTCAATAAAGGAGTGGTTCTGCAGTTGGGACCACAGACCACTTCTCAGTACCTACGCTGTCTGGCTGATGTTTTGGTCAGTTTTGAATGTTGGTGGTGCTTTCACACTCGTGGTAGCATGAGACGGACTCCACAACCCACACAAGTGGCTCAGGTAGTGCAGCTCATCCAGGATGGCACATCAATGCGAGCTGTGGCAAGAAGGTTTGCTGTGTCTGTCAGCGTAGTGTCCAGAGGCTGGAGGCGCTACCAGGAGACAGGCCAGTATACCAGGAGACGTGGAGGAGGCCGTAAGAGGGCAACAACCCAGCAGCAGGACCGCTACCTCCGCCTTTGTGCAAGAAGGAACAGGAGGAGCACTGCCAGAGCCCTGCAAAATGACCTCCAGCAGGCCACAAATGTGCATGTGTCTGCACAAACGGTTAGAAACCGACTCCATGAGGATGGTATGAGGGCCCGACGTCCACAGATGGGGGTTGTGCTCACAGCCCAACACCGTGCAGGACGCTTGGCATTTGCCAGAGAACACCAGGATTGGCAAATTCGCCACTGGCGCCTTGTGCTCTTCACAGATGAAAGCAGGTTCACACTGAGCACATGTGACAGACGTGACAGAGTCTGGAGACGCCGTGGAGAGCGGTCTGCTGCCTGCAACATCCTTCAGCATGACCGGTTTGGCAGTGGGTCAGTAATGGTGTGGGGTGGCATTTCTTTGGAGGGCCGCACAGCCCTCCATGTGCTCACCAGAGGTAGCCTGACTGCCATTAGGTACCGAGATGAGATCCTCAGACCCCTTGTGAGACCATATGCTGGTGCGGTTGGCCCTGGGTTCCTCCTAATGCAGGACAATGCTAGACCTCATGTGGCTGGAGTGTGTCAGCAGTTCCTGCAAGATGAAGGCATTGAAGCTATGGACTGGCCAGCCCGTTCCCCAGACCTGAATCCGATTGAGCACATCTGGGACATCATGTCTCGCTCCATCCACCAACGTCACGTTGCACCACAGACTGTCCAGGAGTTGGCGGATGCTTTAGTCCAGGTCTGGGAGGAGATCCCTCAGGAGACCATCCGCCACCTCATCAGGAGCATGCCCAGGCGTTGTAGGGAGGTCATACAGGCACGTGGAGGCCACACACAATACTGAGCCTCATTTTGACTTGTTTTAAGGACATTACATTAAAGTTGGATCAGCGTGTAGTGTTATTTCACTTTAATTTTGTGTGTGGCTCCAAATCCAGGCCTCCATTGGTTAATAAATTTGATTTCCATTGATGATTTTTGTGTGATTTTGTTGTCAGCACATTCAACTTTGTACAGAACAAAGTATTCAATGAGAATATTTCTTTCATTCAGATCTAGGATGTGTTATTTGAGTGTTCCCTTTATTTTTTTGAGCAGTGTATTTTAAGTTGTACAGTCTCTTTTTTTCTCCCAACAACTTTATCCTTTTCTACATACTACATAAGTCTTTCCCCTTATGTAGAGAGCAGACTGCATAAGAACCTGAACTCACATGTTTTCTGTCCTGACAGCTCAAAGTAAAGCATGCAGAGGAGAAAGCCTGCAATGAAGAAGCGAAGAGGAGTCTGCTGGAGGTAACTACTCCTGGGCATTTTTTATCCAGATATCTCTATTTATGTTGTCTGTGTATTAATAGTGATAACTGATTATTGCTACGAGTGCCCAGGGTAACTACAGATAGATGTCTTTATTTGTTTTGTAACAATTGGTTTCCAACAGCGACTGACTTATTGTGAAACAATATGTATTACTGCAGCGGTGTGTTTTATACAACATGCAGCCATGTTTAGTGTCATGGTCAGAAATGGATCATAATTTCAACTTAAAGTTGACAGTGTTTTATTTGAACAGAAACAAAATTTCAGTGGAAATTAAATGCTGCAGTGGAGCTTGTTGTTTTTTCCTGGTATATTTTGGCCAAGCTACTCCTCAGTGAGAAGCACCTCTTAAATTTCTTCAACACTTGCATTCTAGTTCTCAAGTTTGAAAGATTCATAACAAGTTTCTTGGACAACCAGCTTCTCACTAACGGAATCAGAAGAGCTTCCTGAAAGTTTAAGGGCTTTGTGTGAAAACTGCTTGCATTTCACTACCTAATGAGAGCAGACAAGTTAATTAGGGTACATTACAGTAACCTTCACAAGCCACTTGTATTTAAATAAGAGGGAAAAACAAATGCCTGCCAATGACATTGTTTTAGGCAGTCCATGTGTTGAAATACTGTAGATTTGAATGGAAATATAAAAGAATTAAGATGGGGCCCCAAAATTGATCTCTGGGAAACACTTTTTTGCTAAATCTTGAAAAGATCCTCCTTCTGTAAGGTGTGTAAGCTTTCCTCTTTAAATAACAAGACAACAAAAGCAGATTTCCAAACAGAAGGAAACTCATCAAAAAATCTAAAGGCAGGTGTATATTTATGAGATATATTTATAATTGTCAAAATTTGACAAATCAGTTTGTCAGAACTGATTTGTTGAAGTACTTGTCTTTTGGTCTTGTCAGATTGACATCAAGCCATCAGACACTGGCTGCAACCAGTTTAGTTTAAGTTTCCTTTCAATTTCATTACAATTTATTTTTACTAAGAGCTACATTAATATTGCTAGAGTCTCACCTGTGGTTGAGAGGGGTCAGTAACAACTAAGGATAATTAGGCGCATTGATTTGGAGACCTCAAGATTAAAACTTTAAAAGAATTTTATAAGACTTTTGTCTTTTTAACTTCGTAGAAACAGATTTATGGGAAAGTTGTTTTGGATTAAAAACTGCAACTCCCTCCTCTTTTGGGCAGGGTAGTCTGTCCTATAAAGGGGAGCATGGGGAGTAAGTAGTTACATGTAACAGCATTACAAGACATAATAATTACAAAATAAAAGGAGCTGTAATTCATTAGTTAATGAAGAAAAGGTGTAAATTAAATTACTTTGAAAAATCGATGTCAATTTCTGTTACATTTAAATAATCTTCTGTTGTATTCATCAACATTTACCTTTTTATTTTAATATTTTTATTGGATTTTCAGCAAAATAAAACCAACCAACACATTCAAATCCACACATCTATTACATAGATGGAGAAACAAACCAAACAAAAGAAAACCCCCCACAAATTTTAGTTGACTTTATGCTGAATTGACTGGGAGTCTCTCTATGCCACAAGATTGATTGACATATTTTGTAAAATGTGTGGGCAGAACCATGCACAACAGGCCTCTGTTATTCAGCTTTGAGATTGGAGAGCAAGTCCTCAATCCATCGTTTATGGGAAAGGGGTGTCTCTTTTTTTCCATGATAGGATTATGAGTCAACGGGCAATCAATGTGGAAAAGGCTACAGCTGAAGCTTGCCAGGTGGACACACCGCATATCGGAGGAACAACCCCAAATATTGCCGTGAGAGAGTTTGGGGGAATATTAATATTCAACGACTCAGATAGGAACCTAAACACATTTGTCCAGAAGGCCTGCAGTTTTTGGTCATTCCCAGAACATATGACCAAGTGTCCCTTTCTCACTTTTACATCTTGTCTGACCCTGGGAACAACTTTGCAAGTTTACTGTTTGACAAATGGAGCCTATGAAAAACCTTAAATTGTATTAAGCCATGTCTAATACATATAGATGATGTACAGATAAGCCTACTGCCACTGCAGGCATTCATCAGTCCATCTGTATGCTGTAGTCTGAAGCATTGATGAGAAGAATTTTTAACAAAGCTCCACAGCTGCAAATATCTAAAAAAAGTTGGAAGAAGGTAGGCCAAATGATTGCTGCAGCTGTTGAAAGGAAATAGGATGACCATCCCTGAACAGGTCTCACAGTAGTTACAGTGTATCACAAAAGTGACTACACCCATCGCATTTCTGCAGATATTCAAGTATATCTTTTCATAGGACAATACTGACAAAATGACACTTTAACACAGTGAAAAGTAATCTGTGTGCAGCTTCTATAACAGTATAAATTCCTAAACTGTTCCCAGATCTTAATCACCCCCAATGGAACTTGGTTATTTGTAATCAGTCGTTTATCTAATGGCAATGGCAAGCAAACAACTGAGGCCAGTGAACCAGATTTACAAGATTTTGTTCCATCAGTGACCAAATGGGCACCGTTTCATTTTCTGCAGGCTTAAACCAAAAACAAAGTTTACAGACATTAGCAGCCCAGTCAAAGTGCATATAATTAGGCATGGCCAGTCCCCCCTCTACCCTTCGCCTCTCCAAAAACTCCTTTCTGATATGAGGAATCTTCCTGTTCCAAATATACATAGAAGTTATCTTCTCTAACTTTTTAAAAATGATTTAGGAATAAATATCGGAATTGTCTGAAAAAGGAATAGCAATTTAGGCATTACAACCATTTAACTGAATTTATCCTTCCTGCCAGGGACAGAGGAAGGGATGACCAACGCTCCATATCCTGCTTAACTGATTGAAGGCAATATTAAAGTTGCGCTTGAATAGATCTTTATAATTTCTGGTTATGTTCACTCCTAAATATGCAAATTTTTCAGAACTCACTGTAAATGGAAGAGAGTTTGGGGCAACTGGTTGGCTTTATCATAACAGGAAAAATAAGACATTTTGCTCTGTTAATCAAGTATCCTGATATCCTACCAAATTCTTCAATGCACTTTATAGCTTTAACAATGGAGTTGCATGGGTCAGCCAGAAAGAGGAGGAGGTCATCTGCATATAATGACACAGTGTGGATTTGTCCCGTTCTACACTGCCTGGTCAAAAAAAAAGTCGCCACCTGGATTTAACTAAGCAAATAGGTACAAGCCTCCTATTGGATAAGTACTGCATAGGCGATTATCTTTCAGCTGGCAACAAGTTATTTAACCCCAGCTGATGCAATGAGTAACTCCTCATTTCTTAAACAACCATGGCAAAAGACACATCCTGTGGTCGTGGAAAAGACGTTAGTCTGTTTAAGAAGGGTCAAATCATTGGCATGCATCAAGCAGAGAAAACATCTAAGGAGATTGCAGAAACTATTAGAATTGGGTTAAGAACTGTCCAACGCATCATTAAAAACTGGAAGGATGGTGGGGAACCATCGTCTTCCAAGAAGAAATGTGGTCGTAAAAAAATCCTGAATGATCGTGATCGGCGATTACTTAAAACGTTTGGTCAAATCAAATCGAAGAAAAACAACAGCAGAACTCAGGAGTACGTTTAATTGTGAACGCAAAAGCATTTCCACACGCACAATGCGAAGGGAACTCAAGGGGTTGGGATTGAACAGCTGTGTAGCCGTAAGAAAACCTCTAATCAGTAAGGCTAACCAGAAAAAAAGGCTTCAGTTTGCTAGGGAGCATAAAGATTGGACTCTGGAGGAATGGAAGAGGGTCATGTGGTCTGATGAGTCCAGATTTACCCTGTTCCAGAGTGATGGGCGCATCAGGGTAAGAAGAGAGGCAGGTGAAGTGATGCACCCATCATGCCTAGTGCCTACTGTACAAGCCTGTGGGGGCAGTGCTATGATCTGGGGTTGCTGCAGTTGGTCAGGTCTAGGTTCAGCAACATTGTGTGCCCAAAGAATGAGGTCAGCTGACTACCTGAATATACTGAATGACCAGGTTATTCCATCAATGGATTTTGTCTTCCCAAATGGAACGGGCATATTCCAAGATGACAATGCCAGGATTCATGGGGCTCACATTGTGAAAGAGTGGTTCAGGGAGCATGAGACATCTTTTTCACACATGGATTGGCCACCACAGAGTCCAGACCTTAACCCCATTGAGAATCTTTGGGATGTGCTGGAGAAGGCTTTGCGCAGTGGTCAGACTCTCCCATCATCAATACAAGATCTTGGTGAAAGATTAATGCAACACTGGATGGAAATAAATCTTGTGACACTGCAGAAGCTTATTGAAACAATGCCACAGCGAATGTGGGCTGTAATCAAAGCTAAAGGCGGTCCAACAAAATATTAGAGAGTGTGACCATTTTTTGGTGGTGACTTTTTTTTTGACCAGGCAGTGTATTTATTCCCATCACCCCTGGATTGTTCCTAAGTGCAATAGCAAGAGGTTCTATATCTATGTTAAACAGCAGCGGGGATAAAAGACATCCCTGTCTCATCCCACGAAAAAAAGGAAAGTAATCCGACACAACATCATTTGTCTGAACTGCAGCCACTGGAGATCTATAAAGTATTTCTATCCATGCACGGAAAAATGGCCCAAACCCAAAATGCTCAAGAGCCTTCATCAAATAGCTATGTTCAATTCTATCAAATGCTTTATGAGCATCTAATGATATGATAACCTCTAGCACAATATCTCTGCCCAGCAAATGCATATATTAAACAAACTGAAGCCACAGTATACATGAGTTTACGGACCAATAAGAAGTAGTCAATTCTTGAATAGGACTTGTGTGGGGGCGAGAAAAATGAAAACTTTTTCAGGGTTGGATTTTTAGATAAGAAGATAAGATTTATTTGTCATTGTCATCAACAGATTACGAGATTGAGATTTGCTCGACTCGAGTTAAGATGCAGGTTATGTGTATATTCATAATATACAAAGATAAAGAAATAAATAGTACAAAATGAGAAATAAATAGACATAAGATGGTTGCAGCGCCTGGAGGTGTCGCAACAGAATTTACATTTTTAACAAAGTGGTGTCAAGAGCAGAAGTTCTTATGCCTTTGAATTTAGTGCCATGATTGCCATCGGGTAAAAACGGTTTTTCAGGCGATTTGTCCTGGTTTTTATTGCTCTGTATCTCTTGCCTGATGGCAGCAGCTGGAAGAGACCATAGCCAGGGTGTGAAGAGTCATTTAAAAGGTCCAAAACTTTCTTGTGGAGCCTGGAAGTGTAAATCTGTTCCATAGTGGGGAGGGGGCAGCCTATGGTTCTCTCTGCTGCCCTAACAACCCTCTGGATCGCCTTCTTGTCCACAGATGTGCTGCTGCTGTACCAGACACTCAGACTGTACGTGAGCACACTCTTTTAGCCCTCCAAGGGTCAGCCACCACATATCAATCAATCAATCAAATTTTATTTGTATAGCACATTTCAGCAGCAAGGCATTTCAAAATGTGTGAGTTGGAGCCAGCATCAGACACATCTGCCGTTGTGGTGATGCTAAAGTTTGACAGCCCTTGAGTCTAGGCGCAAAAAAATAATTAACATGGCCTTTTAATAAACTTTTACAAATTAAGTAGTTTTATGGTTCACAAACTACGTTTAACATCTTATGCTATTAGTGAAGAATAATGTAGTCCAGGTTTGAAGTTTTGTAGTTTTGAAACTAGAGCACATTAAAGATGCGTAAGATGGTGAGAAAATAGGTGGAATCTCCCGTTAGCCATTTCCTGAAGCAGCAACAGGAAGCCAACTCCAGCATTAACTGCGACAGCAGCTGGGGCATCCAGTGCTGGCCGTCAGCTTGCATTTAACATTTCAGATACAGCTACTCTGGAAGCGCAATATTACAATATTATTTAAAAAACTCATTGCTTCCGTGAGTAACTTAAGCTTTGCTCCCTTAAAGCCCTGGCATCTCAATATCCACGAAAACCCACCTTCTTACAGGCGTCCAATCAGAAAATGAGAATTCAAGATAACTCCTGTTTCAGTCAAACTCTCACACACACCACTATACTCATTGAGAATGATTGTGAATTAATTCTCACATTCACAATCAAACTGTTCTATATTTACTGGTATTTTCTTTCTCAGTTTCTGTCATTCATTCTCACATTTACTATTATGTTGTCAAATTTATAGAGCTACTTAAATGGGGGTAATGGTTGTAAATCTTTTGAATAAATTTAAACTAATTTAGAAATACAACAAACTCAAAAGTCAAAGCAAAACTTTTAAAAACAAGAATGATCATTAAAGAATAAAATAGTTTGAAAATGAATACATCGCTGCCTTACAATAAGTTTTGTTTTTTATTGTAAATATAGTTCAGATTTTGAGTTTATGTAATTAAGTTTATTTCAAATAGTTTTTTTTTGTCTGGTAGTAACATATGTAAAGAGAGCTTGATGATAAATGTATGAATTTATTGGTATAGGTTGGCATATATGAGAGTTTATCATATATGTGAGAGTTTGATGGTGTTTGTGAGAGCGGTTTGTTGTATTATGCAAGGGAATGGTTGTGTTTGTGTGAGAGTATAATAAACAGTTTTGTCCCTTGGGGCCTCGACGATCAGCATGAACTTTTGGGCTATGCTCAAATGTACTTCAAAATTAGTAAAGCTCGATGGTCAAATTACTCTTGATTGTTATACAGCAATTTTAACCTACCTTAAAGTACCCAGTCTAGGTAGTTTTTTTTTTCCCCCAACACCAATTTTGAAAATACAAACCTAAATGTTGTCCTATATCTGTTCCAAGGCTACAGAACACTCAATAAAACTGGAGACTGAGATGAAGACACTAGAAGAGATGGAGGAGCAAGCAGACAGTGGGTGAGCCATCTTATTTTTATCTTACAGAACTATACAGGTACCTCATCATAAAGTTGATCACTGGCAGCAGCGGTCAGATTTTTAATGGAACGCGAACATGCGCACACAAGAAGACAGAGCCGGGCTTGAATTAATAGCAGGTTTGGAACTCAGGACCCTTGACTAGTGGCAGAAGTAATATAATTTTTGTCGGCAGTCTGATGGAGAAGCTCAGGGCTTTGGTGACGATGAATGAGAACCTGAAGCAACAAGAGCAGCAGTTTCGGACACACTGCAGAGTGAGCACATAAACCAGCAGTCTTGATGGGATTTTTTTCCCCTTAATCTTAAAATGGTCTTTACTATGTTTTGATTTTATTTAATAAAATCTGCTTTATATACAGGAAGAGATGGTCCGTCTACAGCAGAACATTGAAGAGCTGAAGTCAGCATCAGGACAGGACACAGAGGAGGAGCAGGTTCATGTCCAGCTGCACTAATATATGTAGTATATTAATTAGAATGTTTATTTCCAAAACCCATGTCAATCCAGAGTTTTAAATGGGACCTTTTCTTTTCCCAGGAGAGGAGGCAGCTAATAGACCAACAATACAATTCAGATAGAGAGAAGCTGCAAAAAGTCCGCCTGCTCATGGTAACCACTGCTCTAATATTACACACAGACTGGAGTTCTCTCTCTAAACAGTGCAGCATTCTCACCACCAGTAGCACTTTATTATTGTCCCCAAAGGAAAATTTCTCATTGAGCTAGGTGAAAAATTAAAACACAATCACAGACTCAATCACTGTCTAATTGTAGTCCAAGCAGAAAAGGACACTCAGGAGAAAGCATCAATACAAAAACCATTAAAGCATCAGACTGAAATGACATCACATTCACAGCTAATGGTATGTTAAAATTTAAGAGACTGGCGTGCCCTGCTAAGGCAGCACAGAGAGGAGCATGCTCTCTGCAGACTGCAGCTAGTAGAGCGCACCCTGCTGCTGGTGGGGGAGTGGAGCGCTCTGTTGCTTAGGTGGAAGGAAGCACTTTACCTAGGCAGCAAGAAGTGAAGTGTGCCCTCTTTATGCAGTAAGGAGAGTTGCTATGCAATTTGGAATTTTGTTTATAATTTTTCATGTTTGGATAAGAATGGAGAAAAAACTTTTTTCCTTCTTTCACTTTTCTACGAAAATGTAGAGGTGCTTAGTATGCACAGTGATGTTTCTATTTAAATGAGTTGCTTTTTATTTGATTTGCCAGATCATACCATTATTTCAACATTTTACCCATTTGTTAAATTACTGACTTAAGTGGATAGTTATACAATTACAAAAAATAATTTAAATTCAATCACGGGTACATTCCAATTGATCCTAGTTATTAAACAGTATATTATGCTTAAATAATTGTTCAAAGTAGATTAAAAACTCTCTAAGGAAATCCAGCAGATTACATAGTCATGACCTGCAGCATTCACTTCTCCTGGACAAGCATGTTGTGACAATCGCTTGCGTTGTCATTGACTTTACAGCAATCCCTCATACAGAGCATGCATGTAGCGACAGTGAGAAAAAAAAAACTCCCCAAACAGAAAGAATCCTCCAGCAGAACCAGAACCTGGCTCAGTACACTCGGAATATCTGCCTCGACTGACTGGAGGTTTGAGAAGACAGAGCAGAATGCACAAGAAGAAACAGATGAACTGATGTAGGGTTATTTTTTTTAAACTTTTTTTATTTTTGCAGTTTTAGAAATATACATACATTGAACATTGAGACCCCCACGAACAACAATTACAGAGCATCTAGTTGGACAAGAGCAATTAAATGATAATTAAAAAAACATAAAACTCAAAAAATTAATAGGGGAGAGAGAACGATTGGTTGACAGCATTATGTCAAAACATTAACAGGACTTCTGACCTTCAAGTCTGATTTGAGGAAGTACAATCTACTTTTGGTTACGGGTCAAGGCTTTGGTAAATGGCTTGTACTTGAACAGTGCCCAGAGGACCCCAAAGTTAGTTATTCACACACACACTCACACTCTGATGGTGGCAAGCTACTGGATAGTAGCCACAGCTGCAGCCTGCAAGGCTGCTGTGCTGGCTGGGCCTTTTGACCCCCACCAGCAGGCAAGGTGGATGAAGAGTCTTGCCAAGGACACTTTATCCACGTAGCAGGGATCGAACCAGCTTCATTACCATTGTCCCAACTAAGCTTCAATCGAGCTTTAGACACAATTATAAACATATTTTCTGTCAACCAACTGCCACAGGACTGCTTTTGCTCTCCTCAGGCTCGCAGGAACCGTGAGATCGCAATCTTGCAGAGGAAGATCGATGAGGTGCCTAGCCGGGCGGAGCTGACCCAGTACCAGAAGAGATTTATTGAACTCTACAGCCAAGGTGGATTCCTCTTCTATATCTGATATAGTTACAGATGGTGTTATATAATTTCTTCATGTGGACCTGTCTCTGTAAAATGTTTATTAATCTTGTCTTCCAGTTTCTGCTACCCACAAAGAGACCAAGCAGTTCTTCACTCTCTATAACACCTTAGATGATAAGAAGGTCTATCTCGAGAAGGAGGTAGGGTAATCACGGCAGACTGTGGCACCAAAATTGAATCTCTAATTGAATTTCGCCTATAACAGTGATTTGGTAAACATGTTTAAAACATCACTGAAGAATAATAATCTCATTTAGGTAAATCTGCTGAATTCAATTCATGACAACTTTCAACAGTAAGTAAAAAGTATCTTGTTAAAAATTAAATCGTAATATACAGTTTTGATGTAAAGAAGAGTGCAACTTTTGTTTTTCATCATCCCTAGTTGTTGATGTTTGTGGTTTTAATCTGTAACTTTCGTTTTAAATGGCTCTGCTGTCTTCCAGAGCTATGTCATCTGCAGCTGCCAGGGATCAGTTCCTCAGACAGATGGAGCAGATAGTGGAGGGGATCAAACAGAGTCGCATCAAGGTACAGGTGTCGCTGCAACTGAGTCATTGGTGTTGTAAGACATTACCTCCATCTATTGGCCTGCATCTCTAACAGATGCTTCTCCTACCTGTCTGCCTTTTCAGATGGAGAAGAAGAAACAAGAAAACAAAATGAGAAGAGATCAGTTGAATGATGAATACCTGGAGCTGCTTGACAAGCAGAGGCTCTACTTCAAGACTGTTAAAGATTTTAAAGAGGTAAGAAAGTCTTATTTTAAATAACTTTTGAATCAGTCGTCCCGAAACCTCGGGCAGCGGACCGGTACCAGTCCGTGGATCAATTGGTACCAGGCCGCACAAGAGTCTGGAGAATCTTTTATTTTGAAAATCCTTTAACCAGATTCTCTCGGTTACATCTTGCGCGCCAACATTGAGCCACAAGCAGCAAAATGAGTCAGAAACAGATCAGATTATTTGGAAAGTTTCTTTGCGAAGGGAAAGGGCCAGAGAAGAGACAGGAGAATGGATTTATCCCGGAGCAGTAGGTGATTCCCACATTCCAAGCCTGCTCTAAATAATATGCGGTGACCGGCTCGCTAATGAGGCAATGAAGCCTTCAAACTGCTTCACCACATAGAGACCAAGCACCCTATGCATAAGCAACACTTTTGGGTGTCATTGTCTCCCAGATGAACCGTCTCGTTGTAGAGAAACAAGCTCAGGGCTCCCATTAATTTGTCGTTATCATGAGTAAAAGTTTTCATGAAAGTAAAATGTTTGTTTTTGTGGCGCATCTATATCTTATTTTGAAGGGGTGTGTAAATGTTACCATAGCGACTAGAGTCAGAGAGCGTTGGTGGTCGAGACAAGAGGAGAGGAGTAGAGCTTGTGAGTTTTAAGTCTGGTTCACACGGCACAATTTAAGAATTGTCGGTGGATTTCCCAAACCTCTGTGACCACAAACGAGCTGATAAAAGTGGAACAGGTTCGATCGGTTCGTGTGTCCAGCCACACGGCAGGAGCAACACACCACACACCTTCCAATTCCACTCACCAACATCCCGATTCCAGAAGAAAATCCTGTAAAACCCCAACATACCATACGTGAATTTAGAATAATCAAACACGGATGACGATGTAGAAGGAATACTGATCGTTTGTGGTCTCATTTTAAGTGAGCTGGCGTCAGCGTCAAGCCCTGACTTATCGTTATAACCTATAACCTTATCGTTATAATTATATTACGTCAGGTTAATGAACGTTGAAAAGTTACCAAGTTTATCTACGGCAGTACAAGTTTTGCTCCAGTTCCTCTCATTATCATTTCTGTTGATATTCCTTGCACCAAATACTGAATAAACATTCATGCTGTTTCCACATATCATTTGTCCACCGGACTCTCGGTTGCGCCGTGTCAGCTGTTTGGGATTCCCTTCCATGCTTACGTCACCACAATATCTTCATATTGGCATTGATAACATCGTGGTATGGCCATTTGTAGCGGATTGACAGTCCTTTAAACATGATAGGGGTCAGGTTGAGGAATTTGCCAAGCATGCTTTGTTGTGTACTCAACTCACAACAAAGCGTACCAAAGAACATACTTCTTACTGATGCATTTGCAGACTGCAAAACTGGAATTTTTTTGTATTGATTCACCAAATTAGAGCATCCAAAAAGCTTTTCTTGTTGTACAGAAGAATAAATAACTGGATACAGAACAAATCTCAATCATCCCTTTAAATGCCTTTAAAACTTTAAGGCATTTGCTCAGAGTATTCCTTCAAGAAAAGCAAAAAACGAAAGAAAAAAGTGAAATTTGGGCTAATCAAAGTTCCAGGTGTGCAAAGTTTTATAAAGTTTTGAGTATAACATAATCTTTTTTTTTTCTATCACCAGGAGTGCCGCAAAAATGAGATGCTGCTGTCCAAACTAAGAGCAAAAGGAGCTTCCTAACTTTGTTCTACCTGCTGGCTCTGTGTTTTCTTAAGCTAGCTTGAAGCTTTGATATACATTGATTGAAGTGTGTGGGATCACAGAACATGGTTATTTTAGTTATGCTTCACAGGCCAGAAACCCAGTTTCTTAATGGGTGCCCATCACAGCAGATTTTACCATAAATGTGTCATTTGGCTTTAGAACGTTTTCATGGGATTGAGGCCTTTGTAACATAAAGATTACAAATGACCAACATGCTTTGTGATATCTGTTTAGTCCGAGCTATTGGTGTATTATAACAAGACTGAAGTAAACACTATTCCTGATACTGTATGCTTTCCCAAAGTCAACAAAAGATCTTTGACATGTCTGTTCCTGCTTTAGTGCCTCAGATCCTGCTGTAGCCATTGTTGCAATACAATTACATTATTGTAACTAGCTGTTGATAAAATATTTTATGTTGACAATAAAATATTGGAAAACTTGATAATCAAGAGTAAAAGTGGTTAATGATGAGTCTATGAAATAAACAGCCGATGGGTTGTGAATGTGAACAGTCAGAACTTAAATCTCCACCAGGTGAGTAATGGAAAAAAAAATCTAAATCAATAAACATGTAAAGATTCTGACATTAATGTAATATATTCTTCTTCTAAGGCTTTTCGCTTCAGGGGTCGCTACAGCAAATCATCCGTCTCCGTTTAGTCCTGTTCTCTGCAGCCCTTTTCCTTTACACCAACTATCACCACATCCATAAATCTCCTTTGTGGTCTTCTTGGCCTCTTGCCCCATGACTCCAGCCTCAACATCCTTCTACTGATATAGTCATAGGTCCTGTCCCAATACTCGCACTTCTTCCTTTGTTCAGGGACTTTGGCGAAGTATATTACCCACTTGCATTGCTGCAAATGATGTTTTGAGTTAAAAGGCGGATTTATGGCAATGTTTCTTTTTTCCATCTTCATAGAAAATTCAACAAAATTGAATTGGACAGGTTTATGACACAGCACATATTAGTGATAAAGAAATTTGATATGATAAACTGGGATAGTCACAAACTAAGGAAAGTAAAACAAAATGTTACAAATGCAAGACAAATTTCAAATCTTAAACTAAACTATTAACATATTGGTATAAAGATTGGACTTTTGTGATGTTGCAACATTTAAACACTCAAATTAAATTATTTAACTTTAAAAATGGAGGTGATTTTTAGAAAGCAGTATTTGTGAATAAAAACTTAACTTGAAGATTAGATTGTTGATATAATTTAACTCTTCATCCCTAATTTCATTATATTAAAACTTAAAGATGGAATTAGATTTCTTGTACAATAGCCACTTTTGAAAATCTTTCTAAAAACATTAATGAAGTTGCAATTGAAAAAAAGGTGCATTGTTTCAGAATCTCAGTCACAAAATGCTGGTATTGATATTAGAATTTCTTTTGCAGAAAATCATTACAGGGAAAACTTTACATAATTATGAAATTAATATCTTACATTTTTTGGTGGAGTAGAATAGAAAGCTGTTTGGTTCCTATTTTCTTTAGAGATGTCGTCATGATTTTCAAACAAATGTTTTCTTTTCAGGTTAGCGGGGAAGAAATTTGATGTTGGTGTTTCCCAGAAATTTCCTGACATTTTTGGTTTATAAAGTCACAATTAGTTTATTTTAAGAAGGGAATTTTAGTTCCATTAGTCTTTTCACAATGTAGCATCAGACCTTTGTACTGTTTTGTTGTTTACATATGCCATATGTTTGTCCTTTTTTGTTAGCACATTAGCTTCACTTTATACAAAGCTAACTTTTAGCCACATGAGTTTGTTTTTTTTCTGAGTGACAGCTGAATATGTAATTATGTCTCTTTAGTCAAATTGACTGTTATATTCAATGTTAGTGTATTTTTTTGCCATCTTAGAAATATGACAATGCTAACAGCAAGTTGTGTCTGTCACAAAAAAAGAAAAAAGTTTTCAAAATTAAAGTATTGAAAATTTTTTTCATTCTACTGACCATGAGTGACTACATCAAATTTTCCTTTGTTTTCAATAAGTCATAACAAAACACATTTGGACAGTCAAATATATCCAGCAATGAATGTGGAAAGCAAAAATACTTTTACTGTACATTTCAAAGTTTTTTTGTTGTATTTTTAAGCAGCACAAATGCCTAACACCATTTTTTATGTCCAAGTTACGACACAGGGACTTACTGTCCTAATTATCACATTTTTGCAGGCTTTGTAACTTGTGCACTCAAAACCTTATGTGCACTTTGAGGCCACACTTCATAGAGGGGCGTAGGGTGCAATCCAAGTACTGGGACTGGGTCACTACCTCTCCTCTGAACATAAACAAGCAGGGCCTATCTGCCACAGCCAGAGCCAGGCTGTGACAATTACATAATTCAATTTATTTTAATGAAATATTGTTCAGCCATTCAATGGCCAGTTCTGTTTGAAAGAACAAGAAGTGTCTAATCAAGGAAAACAACTAAGGATATTTGTTAAATGGAGCTATCCTTTCTACAAATTGACCATTGTTGGGGATCAAACGTGGCTGCTGACCCACAGGGATGATCAGAAGGAGCTTGAGATCTGGACTTACTCTGTCTACTTCCAGGGCAAATTTTTACAAAAATATCCAAGTGCGAGATGAGGTGAAGACTGAAGTCAGCTTTCACTGCAGCCCAATGAAACTATTTTTAAAGTAGAGCAGTGCAGTCAGGTTATGTGTATAATTGTTCATGTAATAACTAAAGAAACACAACATTCTTACTATCAGTTCAAGTCCATCGTTTTTATACTGCAGTGCTCTGCAGTATAAAAACTATCCAGGCCTCAGAGTTATGCTCCAACTCTTCCCCAAATTTTTGCTACTTTCATGTGATCGTATTTGTCTTCCTGAGTTATACTTGCTGTATATCAGCACAGCACAGCTTGCTATGTCATCTCACTGATTGTGATACTAAACAGACAGTTTCCATTTTTCTCTCCAGTCCACTTCAGTAATCTGCAGTCTGGACCTCTTGAGCTATCTGACACTTGCTGAACTCTTTGTCCTAAAGAACAACATGGTGCTCTCTTCAGTAATCATGTTTTAAATTGGCTTCTAGCAGACTTTCTGATATAGACCTGATAGTGACCATGTTGTCTCTTGGGTGTGTCCCTATCAGCAAGTGCAGTAGAGTAGAAATAGGCATTGATAGAGGAAAAGACTACAGAACATTATTCAGGGTTCCATATGTACAGTCAGGACTGTATTCAGGCTTAGTGCTGCTCCCAGAGGACATGAGTACTTGTGAGATACCACTGTGTGGTCCTCCTTCAGATGCCTGATGTTTTACACCATGACAGTTACCTCAGTTCTGTCTGGCCTTCTGTTGCTTTTGATGTTACCAGTATATGGTCAGCTAGTGGGAGCAAAGAGGTCACAAGAGGCTGAAGAGCAAAGTTCCCGTCTGCAGGGCCTCTGGAAGCTGCACGTTAGGGCATCCAGGCTGAAAGGAAAAGGTAAGCAAAATCCTATATAAGTATCCCAATTTTTAATACAGCCATCTCTAAAAGTTTTTTTTAATTCCAGCAGTTGTTTAATTTGGAGATCAGTTGTTTTATTAATATAGTTTGTATCAGTATGGCTAGAGATGAATAATTCTCTTTCATGAATCAGCTTCTCCTGGTATTGGTATCTAATATTTCTTTTTTCATCTGGGATGTAAAATTATTTTTTATTTTGGTATTTTCATATCCTTGAAGGTTTATGCATATTTTAAACCACTAGAATGGTGGTTTAAAATACAGGCTTATTTTATTTTAAACCTGTATTTTTCTAGTTTTCTACAGGCTTAGAAAACTAGTTACCAGTCCATAAAGTTTTGCATCTATACTCTTTAGCAGCGCTTGCTTCTATTTCTTAGAAGTGACCATTGCCAGGGCTTTTATCGGGATGTTAACTGTTCCTGGTTGCTCTCTTATTAGGTTTCCAATCTGTCACTTGGCATCAGTTTCTTCTTCCTGGAAATTGTTTGCTCTTCTCTTCAGAAGTTACAAATGATCACAAAAAAGTTTTTTTTTTTAATATGTTGGGGCTTTTGCTAAAGGAAAGTTTTACCTAAATGTTATGTGACTCACAACACACCAAGAGTTGTATCTTCAAAAAATCTTGATGTACATTTCACTAAACATTCAATTCTTAGTCATATGCTATTTTTTATTTTACAAACAAAACATTCAGGCATTAAATACAACTTAACCTTTAAAATAAACAAAACTGCCAAATGATGACAGAATGTGATCATTTTATCAGATTTACTATTTTTGAGAAATGTATTTTGAAAACCTCATTAACATTACTTTCCGTCTTTATACTGAATGATAAGTTGAAACATCACCCGATCATGAGATCCATCTACAAAGTCAGATTTAGTCTGACATCCAATTTAGGTCAAATATTCTAAACTTGTTTTTGTTTGATCTTGAAATTCAACATAATGGCAGTCGGATAGATAAGATTATTGTAGCTGCTGGAACAGAACAGGAGGACTTCAGCAGCAAATGAAGCTTAGGAAATTCAGCTCACCTGCACTGGAGTTACTGGAATATGAGAACATGTGTTGAACAGGTAGAGTCTGCTCTGATCCTTCTTATAAAGAGCAGTGTTGTGAGTCCAGTCCAGTTTATTATTCAGGTGAGCACCTATAAGAGTTCACCATCTCAATGTCCGCTCCCTGGATGTTCACCGGTACCATTGAGGTGCCTGCGATGAGAGTTATCACAGTACTGAAGATGACAGCATGGGGAGTTAATGGAGAAGTCTGTACTGTAGAGGGTGACTAGGAATGGTGCCAGAACAGTCCCTGTGGGGCCCCTGTTCTGTACGCCAGCCTGTTGAAGACACAGGCTGCCATTAAAATGGAGGGGAGATTTCCATGTGTCTCACCACATTTATCCATGCAGGGTCATGAGGGGCCAGGTACCTTCTCCATAATCCTCTTGGCGAAATACATGGCACACCCTAAAGAAGTCACCAGTCCATTACAGGTCAAGCTAATTATGTGTGAAATAAAATTTTATGATATCTGTCAATGTGTCCTGTGAGTGTTCTGTGCGTATCTTAAAAAATATACTTTGGGAAAATTGTCAATGGTTTCTCTTCAATAAAGGATCAAGCTCTAGCCCAATCAACGAAGTGGCCAAACAACTTCTGCTCTACTGCCGGGCCGGAATTGGCTACCACCTTCAGATCTTGCCCAATGGTTCAGTGGGAGGAGTCCATAGACCTACTCCATACTGTGAGTTCAGTCAAAATGAGTGAATATTTACACATCCACGCCCGCACACACATACACACATATATACAGTATATATTTGTCGCTGCACACAACCAGACCCCCTCTTCTCTCTACTTCTCCTTCTGAGAGGGTGAGACTCGCCTGGTTCCTGATGACCTTCATTCAGTTGTCCCACCCTTCTTCCCCCTGTGAATTAGCCAGACTGAGCAGCCTGCAGTCAACTAGTTTCACAGAGCACACCTGTTAACGGTCACTCTTTCTCTTTGTTACAACATGCTCTTGTTACTGAACCAGGTTTGTTTTAGTGAATAAAATGTTGTTTTACACATAGTTTTGGGCTAAAAGCAACCTATAAACCATTTTCTACCTTTTCCTCTCCAGAATCAAACATTACAGCTATTTTACGACCATCAAAGAACTTTGAGGTGACCAGGGGCACAAATGCATACTTTCTGACAGGAGCAACAGCACCCCCCCCCCCCCCCCCCCCTCCCACCCCCCCGCGCTGCCCCCCAGGTTTAATATGTCCCTGTAGCTCTCCTTTATTCATGCACTTAGAAATTAAAACCATCATGGTATTTAGGTTTTTGTTGCCTCCCTAATGTTATTATTCCGTCCTGATGTGTGAAAAAATTGCAGCCTACAAGGCCATTAAAAAAGAATGAAACAAAAAGTAGGCCAATAGTTTATCATTTAATATATAAGTGAGCCAAAGAGCCACTTCCACCAGCTTCTAGAACCACCTATGGGCTGCAGGTCTGAGGCTTTTTGTTAGCATGTTTTCTATCATTCTTATAGCTTGATAGGAAGCCTTATCCAAACTGGCAACTCACATTAATAAAATGCTGAAATAATATTGACCACAAAACACTGTATTTGTGAAAGATATCAACTTTTTTTTTTTACACAAAAAGCCCTAACAAACTAATGTAGAAACAATTAAACGGTTTCTCTTCACAATATTTTCTTTATTTACCAATTCTCTATTAGTATTGTTAACGGGGCCCGCGGATGGATTGTAAAGGTGCAGGATAATAACCACTCCAGGAGGGAATAATGTTAATCCTTCTTTAATGAAGATAACCAAACAGGAGTACAGCTGGGTGGTTTAGGTGCTCTAACGCCGATGCAGACGAACTTTATACGTCCACACCAGAGTCAGCGAGCATCCAACAGCAAAACAGTCCCACCACCAAAACATTCCCCTGGAACACACACCCACTGCATGCAGAGTTCCGTTAACGAGATAAATGCACAGTAACGCACCCAAACTCAGATCAACCTAGCAAGCATTCAAAATAGTGCTGGCATAAGCAGAAACATACAAGTACTACACTACACCCCTTTTCAAAGAACATCAAACTACTATGGCATGCTAAGTTTACAACCAGATGCACATTTGCAACATTACTAGTGCAAACATTGGAACTTTAACATAACTCATCTCTTACTGCAGGATAATTATTCAGTCCAGTCATTTTGATAGCGGGCAGGGGCCCGTATTTCTCGACCCCTAAAAGTCTTTTGAATACAGGGTTCTTGTTTGTCTCCTTCAGATCCAGAGGTATGTGGTTCATCTTGCTGCCGATGTTGCACAGCCAACCTTCTTCTACGGGCTGCAACCTGACGCTTGCCCTTTTTCCTTAGCAGTTTCGGAGACCCAACCAGAGCTTTCTTTTCGCTGTCACTTCCAGGCTCATCTGCTGCTGGTGTAGGGGAAGTGGTCATGTGTTTGGGTAATGGGACTACATCTTGGCACTGAGGGAGGACCACATGTCTTTGTCGTCTGACCCATGCTGGTATGACATCGCTTGTGTAAGGCCTCAACTGATCATGGTGCATGACCTTTTTGTCACGTTGTGTTAAGATCTCATATAGTACAGGTCCAAGCTGGGCTTTAATAATACATGGGCCTTTCAAGGGCGGCTGCAATTTGGGACTAAAGCCCAGCTTCCTCGTATTGTCCTTTACATAGACCAGATCCCCTATGTTGTAACTGCATTCTTTGGCACGCAGGTCATGGGTCCTCTTCTGTCTGAGCTGAGTTCCACGTAGATGCTGCCGTGCCATGTCATGAACCTCGCCAAGGGTTTTTTCAAGGTCATGAGCGTACTCCAGGGGGTCCTTTTCACTCCACGTTTGTTCTGCAAGACCTAGCCAGAGGTCTTGTGGCTGATGAACTTCTCTCCCCAGCATCAGCATATTTGGCGAGAATCCGGTGCTGGAGTTCTGTGAACTGCGATATGCAGCTGTTAGAAGAGGCAAATGCTCGTCCCAGTTTTTCTGATTTTGGTCTACATAGCAGCGGATCATCTGCAGAAGGGTGCGGTTAAATCGCTCCACTTGCCCGTTTGAAGCAGAATGGTACGGAGTGGTTCTAGTCTTGGAGATCTGAAAAAGTTGACAAATACTTTTGAAAAGCACACTTTCGAAGTTGCGACCTTGGTCCGTATGGAGCTCTAATGGGGCTCCAAAACGAGCTAGGAAGTTATTGACTAACATTCTGGCAGTTGTTTCTGCTCCTTGATCTGGAACTGGGAAAGCCTCAACCCACCTCATAAACTGATCCATGATGACAAGAATATACTTGTTTCCAGAGCTTGAGATGGGAAAGGGGCCCAATATGTCAAGGTGCAACCGGTCCATTGGTGCTCCTGCCTGGTAACTTTGAAGTTTAGCTCTCTTCGAGGGGCTGCTTGACTTCAGACCTTTGCACTGGGGGCATTGTTGGATGTATTTGTGGAGGTCACTTCCCATGCCATACCAATGGAAGCTCTGCCTAAGATGTTGGAGGGTCTTTGTTTCACCTAGATGCCCTGAAAGTGGTGGGTCATGGCAGGCCTGCATAACCTCCATTTGCAATGAAGCAGGGACCAACAGCAGGAGGGAAGGTTTTAAGCTATCCACGTTTTCCCAGCGATAATATAGAACCCCTTGATGGAGTTCTATCTGTAGCCAGCAGAGCCAGTATTTTCTAACTGCTGGACTCTCAATCGCAACTTCATCCTTTGTTGGAAGACTCCCTGCTTCCTTCCAGCTATGTAGGACGGAAAGTACAGTGTCCTCTTTCTGTGCTGCTGAAAGCTGCTGGCTGCTAACAGTTTGCACCCAATTTATTTGGGGAATTTGAGTCTCAGCTTCGGCTTGGTGCTGCTCCTGTGTGCTGTTTCCAACTTCTTCCCCTGTCACATGCCTTATGACGAGTGGGACAACATCATCAACATCTTCTTCAAATCTGGTCCACTGTTTGTGCAGTCTTTGACAGTGAGAACATCCTCTACAGGGAAGCTCTGTTACATCCTTGCCTGCTTGATAACAGTCTCAGTTTGTTGACCCTTCTGTAGCCTGTCTTGAGAGTGCATCAGCATTTGAGTGTTGCAGACCAGAGCGGTGTTCGATGTCAAAATCATACTGACTTAGTTCTTCAAGCCATCGAGCCAGTTGGCCTTCAGGGTGTTTGAAGCGAAAGAGCCAGGCTAGGCTTCCATGATCTGTTCGAAGAAGGAACTTTCTGCCCAGGAGAAAGTGGCGGAACTGTCTTGTGTATTTTACGATTGCCAACAGCTCTCTTCTGGTCACACAATATCTCTGCTGTGTAGGAGTGAGGTGGTTGCTCGCATATGAGATGACTCTTTCCTCCCCCCACTGGACCTGTGACAACACTGCACCAATGCTATAATTGGAAGCATCAGTGTCCAGGATGTAGTCACTTTCAGCTGCTGGGTAAGCCAGGACAGGTGCGACAGTCAGTCCCGTACCTGGGTCTACAGCGTCTGCCTCACCACCACACCCCGCACCTCATGACACTTTAAACCCAGACTGAAATTCCTCTTGTATGTTATCTATTAAGGAATTGAGCTGAATAAAAACTAACTTTTCGAAAACCTTAGATAAAACAGGAAGTCTAGATATGAGCCTGAAATTTTCTAATACACTTGAATCTAGATCAGGTTTTTTAAGGAGGGGTTTTAACCACAGCATGTTTGAGAACTGATGGGACGCAACCTGACTGCAATGAGGCATTTATCACCATTAAGATGTAAGGACAAAAATGTCTCTTATCAAATGGGTAGGAAGACTACCCGTGGTAATTTGATGGCTGCAGATGTTTAATTACAGAGGTCAGTTCAACTAGTGAAACTGGCCGAAAATGATCCAGAGTAGCTACGCATTGTGGCATTCCATGAGAATCTAAATCTAACCGTGTATTTGAGCTTCTAAGAGTTACAAATCTTTCATTGAAAGAGTCTCACTCATCAGAGGCTAAGGAGCCAGCTATCATCAGCATGAGATTAATTAAAAGCAGGTTCAGTTTATGAAGAAAACTATATTAAGTCACAACACACAGAGTTTCCATACAGCTATAGCATGAAGTTGAATGATTGACATAATAACAATAATCATAATAATCACAATAAAATTGATAAAATACCTATTTCTGAAACAAACATAAGGTTGCATAAGTTTGTTTGTATATGTACTAATTAAGCATAGATAATTAGCATTTTTAAGCAAACTACCACCAGCTTGTAACACGTTAACAGCACATTTAACTTGAATATATTTTAAGAAAGTATACAAAAATACATTTAAAAAAAAGAATATTATAAGCATGTTTTTAAAAATGTATTTATTTTACATTTTTAATATAATCTTAAGTACTTGATAATGTACTAAATGGACAGATATATAGCGGTTTTCAATCATTTTGACCACTCAAAGCGCTAAACACTAGAGTCACATTCACCCATTCGCACTCACAAACGCTCACATATTTATACACCGATACGCAGATCAGTAGGCAATTTAGGGTTAAGTGCCTTGCCCAGAGGTGTCAGGAGGAAGCTGGAATCGAACCTACAACTTACTAAAATGTATTTCAGAAAAATACTGTACATTTAAAATATACTTTAATATATATTTCTTTCCACCTGGGTGTATCAAGCATTTTTTGATGTATTTAGTTTTTCACAGACTTTTATATTGAGTTTGATAAAGTATGACAGTGGAATCTGTAGTATGGGGCTTTGAACACTTGACGTTAAATTTAAAGCATATTAGAACCTGGTCAGCATTGAAATCTTAAAATCCTTCAGAAATTGTTTAAACAAGATTGAGTAATTGGTTGGACACTGATGATTCTATATTTGCTTAGCACATAGGGAATGGGAGAGAATGAAGAAAAGTGCACACATTTCTGTTTTTTAAGGTATAAACAGTGTTGTATAGTAACGAAGTAAAAATACTTCACTACTTTACTTAAGTATATTTTGGAGTACTTCATACTTTCCTCGAGTATGAAAATTTTTGATGACTTTCACTTTTACTTCACTATATTTCCGAACTTAATTGCATACTTTTACTCCGATACATTTTCAATGTGTGGTTTAGTTACTCGTTACAAAAATGCGAGAGAGAGAAACGCAAGTGTTTTGACCCCACCTACTGATTAGCAAGTAGCAAGTAGGCTACCGAACAAAGTCGGTAGCCTACTTGCCTGGGCTTGTTCATCACCTCCAATAGGATACACCTGTTTCGCTTCTCCCATTAAACACAAAGCAAGTCTCGCAATCAGCAGCAGCCACATGGAGGAGGAGACGGAGACCACAACGACTGCAACTACGTCGGACACGGCTCCAGGGGAACCACCAGCTGGTGATGAGAGCCCATGGCCTTATTTAAACACAATATACTCTTTCGTGGGTGTTAAAGATTTTGTCGTACCACATGCAGTTTATGTTATTCCTGCCCGAAGATGTGGAAATTCTATCTTACAAAAACTCCCGTCCAACTTGAAGAAACACATCGAGGTAACGCCTTATGAAATGGTTATAATCCTCCTGTTTCAGTAACTATAGCTTGGTCACTAGACACTACTGTATTGTGAAACGTTGACCATAAATGAACTTTGTTTGGCATTGTTTCAGTTCCACACGTGGTGTATTTAGCTTAGGCCTAATGTTGACTGTAGCAGGCTACCTAGACTCCTCTGTTCAAGGGGGGACAGAAGCCATAGCGATAGCAATTTAGACTAAATTTAACGAATATAGGAAAGGCATGCAAGTTCAAAACCAGGTTTACAGATGCCAATAAGCTGCATTTCCCTCCCAATTCTTTTTTTCTTTTGCATAATGACCAGTTGTGTGCACCACCTACTGACTGTAGCATTGACTGATTCACTGATTTGTGAAGTAGAGTAATCGTAACAGCTCTTTTTCTTCATGTTGGCCGCATTTTCTGTACTATTTATTTTTCTCATTTTCAGCACTGACCTTACTTGAAGGGAAAACTTAAGGCTTACAAAAACTTTGTATTTTCTGTCCTGGAGGGTTTACTAAGAAGCTGGTTCAGTTGTAAAGCAGGTTAAGTTAACCTTGTGCTATAGGTAAAGCACCTAATTTTCTTAACTAAATGATGCCTGCAGGTATATCTATTAGCAGGTTTAATTTTGCCTGCACTTGGTTGTGTACATTATTTTAAGTGTATTTGACAAGTTTACCAAAATATAAAAAATGTCATTCAAACTGCATTTGCTTTGTTTTACTTTTTACTTGTACTTTTCATTACATTACTTGAGTACATCCATTTTTACAGTAATTTCCATACTTAAGTACAAGAAGTTTCAGATACTTTAAGACTTTAACTCAAGTAACATTTCAGTCAGTGACTTGGACTTTTACCAAAGTCATATTTTGGAGAGGTACTTATACTTTTACTTGACTCTGAGATTTCAGTACTTTATACAACACTGGGTATAAATAATAATAAAAAAAGGCCTCATCATCGATTACCACACTTTGGATGCACTTCAAACGAGATTTTACTGCACAATTAACTTAAAGTCTATGTTCGGTCAGAGGTTAGAGTGGAAAACTTGTTCTTTGAAAGTGCTACTTGAACAGTGTCAATTTAATTTAACACATGAACATTCACTCTGTGTCTGCATCTCCTCCAGGTTGGCTGAAGATGTTTGCTGTGAGGCGTGGAGTGGTAGGAATCAGAGGGTTGAAGAGTGGCTTGTACCTGTGTATGAGTGGGCAAGGACTGGCATATGGAGAGGTACATAGTCTACTGCACACAACATATTAACATATGTTAATATGTCAATATTAACATATTAATATCTATCTATCTATCTATAGGCAATTCCATGTTATGAGGATATGTAATGGGAATATCCTGGTTAATATATCTGGTATATCTGGTTTGTATATCCATATACAGAATATATGAATGTATCCTAGGTAATGGATGCTTGTATCACACAAACACCACTGTAAAGATGCTGCTTACCCTTTTTGATCTGGCAATAACAATGTGACAATGGTGGTAAATAGGAACTCCTCCCCCCTCAGTCTTTGTTGCGCTTGAACAAGGCACAAGATCCAGCAGTTCTTCAGTGGATGTTGTAACAAAATTGTTTTTTATCACTTTGTATAATTTTCAGTGAATAAAGGATGTGCACAAGTTTAGATGAGCTAAATGCAAAGGCCAAGTTTAGTGTAAAAGTACGTTGCCCCCTAAAGGAACTCTAATATTTATACATTGAAATGAAGTCAAATAACAGAAGATTACTTTCTTTATTCATTTTGTCTAGGAGCAGTTTTCTGACAACTGTCTGTTCAAAGAAA
This sequence comes from Xiphophorus hellerii, assembly GCF_003331165.1. Classification (NCBI taxonomy): domain Eukaryota; kingdom Metazoa; phylum Chordata; class Actinopteri; order Cyprinodontiformes; family Poeciliidae; genus Xiphophorus; species Xiphophorus hellerii. The sequence continues at coordinate 463,025 of NC_045678.1, forward strand.
GCGTAGAAGAAAATCACTACACCACCTACTCTTCTATGTCCCACCTGGGTAACTACCTGGCAATTTCCCACAGAGGACAGCTCAGGAGGGGCAGCAGTGTGAGCCCAAATCAGTCCTGTGCTCATTTCTTACCAAGGAGAATATGATGTCTGTCCATTAGCTTTCCCAAGCTCCTGAACCTATGACAAAGTTGATACTTGTTATTGAATAGCATCCCTGGGTTATTAAATAAGCTATATTCTACACACCACCCTGTTCTCAATCAACTTCACTGACTCCCCATCCATTTCTGCACTGAGTTCAAAATCTTCTTGTTGACATTCAAAGCCATCCTTATGTTACTCGTCTCTTTCACATTTAAACACCGTCTCACATCCTTCATTCCTCTTTTGACTCACTTCTCTGTACGCCAGGTGCCCGGCCGACAAAATGTCACATCAACGTTACAGGACTAATTTTGGATATAAAAGGTGTTATGTGTTATTTAACCCTCCTGTAATGTTTGTTTCTGAGGTACAGCCTGCAGGGTTTCCCCCAGAAAACTTGCTAAGCCCGGTGATCGGGGCACCGAGGCGGTCCACCGGTGGTCCACCGTGTTTTTGTATTAAAAGATGTTAAGTAGACAAGAAATGTGAAAATATATCTAGATAATTATATGTTATATGTAATATTTTAACACAAACCACAGATACATAAATGTAACATTTGTTTATTCAGATCATCAATGCTGCTAAATTTGATTTAATGGTTTCAGCATAAATAAAAGATTTTAAAGTGTTTAACATTTATATGTAAAATTTTAAGGAGCTGGCAAGTTTACTTTGTAAAAGTTCAAAGAACAATATTCATAGTTAAATTGTTTTGTTACCATAGCAATAATCTGATGCTGTGAGTTCAATCTTTGAGTTTGAGCTCTGTTTGTTCACAAATACAAATGAGTAAAATGCGGTTATAACTTATTGCTTTTTAGGTTGGCCAATTAAACTACGCCCCCTCTCCCAGATTTCACTAAATCTAACCCAGAAGTTGTTAGCAGTGCCGAGTCAAATTCTGCTCAAGGCCCCATGCAGCCTTGGACCGGCCCTGCATGATGAGATAAACTCGCTGCACTGCGCAGAGTTGCGCAACAAATGTGAGATTTAATTAAATGCTACTCAGTAGCTCTTCCATTTCGTGTCTGTTGAGGTTTTAATAAGGGGACACAGAAACTATTTTGATTGGTCTCCGCGGCCGCGCGCATTAACTCTGTCTGACTAAGTGGACAAAGCATTTGATATGGTTTGATGCATAATGTAATCGGAACAATAATACTACTAATAATAATAAATTAATTAAATTATTATAAAACCAGTGTGATGCGTGACCGCGAGGCGAGTGCAAAAGCTCCTCACCGGACTGAACCTGCATGATGTTAGCGCTGGTTCGTTAACCACTGACGCACAGGTGTTCTGTTTATCTGTGCTACCCGTAAATCCGTCCTACCTTATGGTAATGCGGATGCGCACATCGATGCTACGTCACATACTGCTTACTCAGCAGATTTCTTATAAATACGTCCTACTTGTGGAAGTTTCGTTTCATGTGTTTTATTTCATCGCAGATTACGGTAAGCTTTATTTAATTTATTTTGTACCTGGCTTTCATTAAGCTGCTGTATTACTTCATGGTTTTAGTTTACATGACAGGCAGCGTGTAAATATATTTATAAATATTTATATAGTTTGCCGTCTGCAATGTCGTTACTGTAAATAAGTTATTATTTGGCAGTTAATCGGGACAAAATACATTGTTTTGTGGGCTTTTTTGTCCCTATACTTTAAAATATTTTAGTTTAGTAACTCTCTTTATTACTAAACCTTGCTAAATAGATGTTGGTAGCGATACTATGATTGAAGCTGTGCAATAGCCGTGTAATATTAGTGTATATTAATCATATCCTATCATTTCAGGTGCACAGTGACCTGCGCAGTTCGGTGAACACATTGTGGCTGCGCTGCATTTAATCAAGTCTGTCATACAACGGATTAATCCACAAGAAAGTGTTGCGGTGATCTGTATTTGTCTTTAATTTAATTCCAATAAAAAACCTGTTCCCCCTCTCTGATACTGTTTTATTCTTACAAACGCCTCTGTATTTAAAATATTTTTAACAGGTAGGATATTCTACTAAAAGGATTAGTGCACATTACAGCTTTTCATTTTAAACGGGTAGAATATTCAGATGAAGTTAGTGATCTTCTTGTGGTTTCATCATAAATTGTTCCAACGCTAAGGCAAGCATAACTCCTAAGCTTCCACTTCAGTCCCGTCACTCAAATAATGTTATCCAATATATTTAACATTAACACAACCCGCTATAGTTTTCTGTTTGTAAACATGACGGTAGGAGCTTTGGGCGCGTAGCACTGACAGATAGACTTAGCCATCTATCCGTGCTACGGTAGGAAAATCTGACCAGGTAGCACTGATAGTCAGAACTCCGGCCAACCGGGAACACATAGCTACATAAACTTTATCAGCCCAGACAGAGCCGGGAGCTGGGCAGCATGTTGAGAAGGAAAAGCCGCACAAAATTCTTGGTCCACAAATATGAATCATTCTCACCGCTCGCTCAACGCACCTCTGAAAGCGCGACTACAAGTTATTCCTGCGGTTCACGTAGAAATGCGCAACCCGAGCTAACGCGGTGGGGTTTAAACTCCTACCTTTATCAGAAAATCTGGAAAGAATCATAATTCCTCACATGGGGTTGATGTAAATATCCATACAGTGTGTCCAGTGCCTGTGTCCAGTTTGAGTGAAAGGAGGCGCGCGCGATCCGTGCTGAGGCATCCAAATGCTGCAGCGCGCGAGGCAACGGGCAGAGGCGATATAAATGCATCAATTATAAACCTATCTTCTATAAACCTATCTTTTAGGAATAATCCTGCCCCGCCAATGAAACGCTCAGAGCAACAGAGACGCTTGCAATCTGGCTTAAAAAAAAAAAAGAAAGAAAAAAATAAAAAGCAATTTAAAAAAAAAAATTTTATAGAAATGTAACACAGTAGAGAAGGGTGGTATATATATATTAGATAAATGAGCCAATAGGTTCGGCTATCGGAGCACAGTGGAGTGTTTAAATGACACACAAAGGCAGTTGGATGTATCTAAAGAACTGGCTTTAGTGACATAAAACATACAATTGACAGTTGCACAAAACACACAATTATGAAAATAAAATTACACACAATAAAATACATAAAATAATGACAATATTACTTGGCCAAGTGCTATCTCTTAGATTCAAATATTTTGGGTGCACCCTAGTAATCTGCACTCTAAATTATATTAGTCAACAGATTAATTAAATTCATTTCCAAATTGAGTTAACTCGACATCGTTCACAGAGGAGAATTTCCACCACAGCAGTATGTTATAATGTATGAAATAAAATTGGTCCAAAATGTATTGTCCAAAATAAAAAAAAACAATAAGAATGGAGAATGTCAGTCGGTGGTCTCATATATAACCAACTGTGTGTGAAGATGTGTGTTACACGCCTACCACACCGCAGGGTGCAGCAGGACTCCAAATGGGACAGACGAAATCTGGTTCTTTCTTTAGGTCCAGGTGGGAAGGCTCGCCATCAAGGTCAAAGGAGGATCCACTTCAGGAACAATCCAGCATAAATAAAAAAACCTGACCTGTCAACAGACAGGACCAGCAGAAATATAGGATTTTTACTAAGCTGTTCTAGCTTTAATCCTTTTTTCCAATACAATAATAAAACATTTCTTAATTACTCAAATAAAGGATATTTTAACAACAATGTGACAAACAACAAAAACCCAAATGAAAGGCTCAGAATATGCTCACCGATCTCAATGCGACACGCCTCAGACAACTGTATAGTGTCTCTCAGTCCGGCTGCGTGGGGCACTAGACGGTGTAACAAGGCATATTTGACCTAAATAATATAAACTTAATAAAGCAAAAATAGGTTATAGCCTAAATTTTACCTTTAACTGAACGGAGAACAAGATGAACCAACTGCCAGAAGGAGCTAACGGTTCCTAACGGCTCTAACAGCAGAAAACTGAAGTTTAGTCTTTATACTTAATAAATCATTTCCAGCCCAGAAGCTGGACGATCAACAGAAAATCTATTTACAAAAGAGTTAGTTTATAATACAGTTTGTAAATAATACAGTTCGTACGAAATACTTTAACTGTCACAATACATACGCTGGCGCTGCACAGCTCAGCTGTCTCATTACGTCGGAACTCTAGGGCAAACCAACAGTACTGCAGACCCGGGGGAGAAGGGCGGGACCCACAACGGCAGTCTGCATTCTGATTGGTTCAGACGCTCTGGAAACTAAACTTCCTATTGGCCAGGTAGACCACCCAGCCTCCTTAACCTCTGTCTCATGTGGGTTACAGAAACATAAGCAAGAAAGGCTTAGCCTGGCGGTGGGGCTAGTAAAGCATGGCGGGCCGCCAGGCCTATAATACACTGGGGGAAACCCTGTATATTTTCTTCCAGATGTAAAATGAAAAACCAAGCAGGTAGATCACAGGCCCAGGTAAGATATTCGCATAATTTCTGTCATTTTTTAGTGTTAATTAGTGTGTATGTGTCTTGTATTTAGTTTTATTTCAAATTATATGTAGTATGCCTTTTGCTGTGTTATGTTATGAAATTAAATTGGTGTTCTCATAATTCCCTATTCTATTATAATCAGCAGAGTGCAGCTGAAGCAGGACAGGACATTTTTGCTTTTATGGTGCCATATGTATTCTGAGCAACTTTTTGTTGGTAGAGTCTTATATTGATTCTATATATAAGAAAAAATAAGATGAAACTATTTAATTTATCAAGGTGGAAATTTTCCTCTGACTCTAAAACAATAAAATAAAACACATTCATAGAATCACAATATCAACCATTTGTGCATAAAGTAAAACAATATGTAACACTAGTAAAATACAGTAAAACACATGGCACGCTCTAGGTAAATGTTATCATTTGGTTTGGTTACAAATGATTATTGAGCTGTGACTAAATGACTTCTAATAAATGTTCTTAGTTGCCAGAGAGACACAATAACGCCTTCATGAGCTCAGATATTCAAACCGACAACAAAAGAGGATGGATGCTCTCTGCTAAAATATTCCTTGCCGTCTTTCATGTTGGACCTGGAAATGATGGACCTGGAAGGCCTGACTAAAACTAATTGGATGTCCAACACATTCTGGGGTTCATTAAGAATCTCGGCTTATTTCCAAGATCAAGGAGCAACTTCACGTTCAAAAATGAGCCCAAAAAGGCGCAACCCATGACTCAATAAATTTGCAAGTGAATTTAAAAAAAAAGGAGAAAAAAAAACAAGCCCAAAGCCGCTTATAATAATCAAACTTGGCAAGCGAAACTCAAAATAGTTTCTATTTTTTCATCAACAAAATGGCATCTCCCTCCATTTCTGACATTATTAGTTGATGCTGTCGCACAGAAACGTCGGTCACTCCCCAAGTCGCGTAGAGGAAATAAAATTATATTACAAAAGAAAATAGTAACGCAAAGTTATTTCACGCAAAGTGATATTGATAAGTAACTGTAGTCTGACTACTGGATTTGAAAAAGCAACGCACTAAATTACTGAAAAACCTGGTCGTTACTAAGTAACCGTTACTGACATCACTGATCATGATACAGGATATATTTCACGATATTTCTTAATGTTATTGATTCTTTTAATTTGGTGCAGTCTGTGACTGGTGCTACCCATGAGCATGGTCACACTCTTGATCTGGTTTTATCTTGTGGTCTACCAGTTTTTAATTTAGTGATTGGTGACTCATTGTTTTCTGATCATATGCCTGTTTTATTTGAGATAACGCTGTCCTGTGCTAAAGCTAAAGCACATGTTGCAGTTCAGCTCTGTCATGTTCTTAACTTTTCTACTGCTGGTCAGTTTTCTTCTGTTTTTAATCAGAACTGTACCATCCCAGAGGCTGTGGGAAATAACACCGAGGAACTCAGCAAGTGGTTTTATTCTACCAGTAAAGCAGCTCTGGATTTGGTGGCACCACTAAAAATTAGACTTCCAAAATCCAAGCGTGAACCCTGGTTAAAATGAGGTCACTCTGGCTGCCAGGAGAGACTGTCGCAGAGCTGAACGCAAATGGAAAAAGGACAAACTACAGGTGTCGCTCCAAATCCTGAAGGAATGCTGGCGCCGTTATCAAAGGATTGTAAAACGCCCAAAGAAGACACCTGTCCGGTCTGATTGTATCAAACAGTCACAATCCTGCTATTTTATTTAAAACCATTAACTCTGTTCTAAATAATCCACATAGTGGTTTTATGGAGACTTCACTTACTGTATGTGAAAGCTTTTTACACTTTTTTGATGAGAAAGTTGCTTTTATTAGGGCCCAGATTGTCCCCTCTGCTTATGACCTTCAGTTTTTGTGCCTTGTTCTGCTGTTTTACACAGCTGCAATCATTGCAGGTGGTGGTTAGTCACTTAAGGCCAACTGCTTCTCCCGATGATGCTATTCCACCCCAATTATTTAAAGATCTTTTTCTTACTATATGTCCTTCTGTCCTTGCTCTTGTAAATAGCCGCTTGTCCTCAGGTGTTGTTCCTAAAACTCTGAAACATGCAGTTCTGAAGCCTCTACTTAAGAAACCGATTTTGGATCCTACTGTTCTGGTGAATTATAGATCCATCTCTAAACTGCCTTTTATTTCAAACATTCTTGAGAAGGTAGTCAATAATCAGCTAATGGCTTATCTTAATGAACATAACATTTTTGAGGTTTTCCAATCTGGTTTTAAACCATTTTATAGCACAGAGTCAGCTCTTTTAAAAGTTTTTAATGATATACTTTTAGCAGCTGATTTTGGTGACTGTGTTGTTTTGGTGCTGTTGGATTTATCAGCTGCTTTTGATACAGTTGATCATGGCATCTTACTTTCATGTTTGGAACAGTGGGTGTCGGTCACATTGCGCTGGATTGGTTCGAATCTTATTTGGCCAAGAGTACTTTCTGTGTCTGTCTTGATGCCCATAGGTCCCCCTCTGCTCCACTGTCGTGTCCCACAGGGCTCAGTTCTAGGCCCTCTTCTTTTCTTGTTGTACCTCCTTCCTCTTGGCTCTATTTTTAGAAAATATGGGATTGCTTTTCATTGTTATGCAGATGACACACAGATATATTTACCAATGAAGAACACAGACTCCACCTCTCTTCGCTCTCTGTTTTTATGTCTGGAAGATTTGAAGGCCCGGTTGGGCCTAAATTTCTTGAAACTTAATGAGGATAAGACAGAGGTCAGTTACTTGCTTGACTTTGACAAACTTAACTTGGATGTGCTGTGGAATAAGGTGTTTTGGTTCAGCTTAAAAATAAAAAAGGTGACCTACACACAAACTGACATCAGTAGAGCAGGTGTTTAATTTAGCTAATTAGTTGATTAGCTAAATCAACTGATTTAGTTGATTAGCTAAATCAACTGATTTAGCTAATCAACTAAATTAGCTACATCAGTACTAATTTAGCTGATGTAGCTAAATTAGTACATCAGCTAAATTGAACTCAGGACTTTTCAGTAGGAGGAAATAAACACAGAAATGAGAAAAAATAACTCTGATCTGCAAGAAAAGTCCAGCCTGTTGTTTGGACTCAGGGAAACCTCTGTATCCCCTTACAACAATCTTAAAACGTTGGTCTTTCTAAGATTGTGTGGTGTGTTATGGTAGATCGTCGTTGCCGCTCCGATCTAAATCAGGGGTTTTCCCCGACTGGGATCTTAACGCAGCATGTTGAATGTGACAGGTAGCCAATCAGAAAGCGCAGATTACCTCCTGCTTTCTGAGGGGAAATTACGGAGGGGAATCCCAAACAGCTGACACGGCGCAACCCGAAGTCCAGCGGACATCGGAGATGATATGTGGAAACAACATTAATGTTTATTCAACATGCAAAGAATATAGAAATGACAAGAGGAGGAGTTGGAGCGAAATTGCTACTGCAGTTGATAAACCCGGTAACTTTTCAGCTGTTCTTCGTTAACGTGACGTAAATAGGTTCTAATGATTTTCATTCAGTCAGGACTTTACGCTGACACTAGCCACATGCATTGCAGGTAGATTGTAGTAAAGCATTGATTAATGCCTGGTTTTAAAATTAGTTAACTGGACTTGTAGCCATTATTTTGTGCCCATTGTTGGACACCACATGGCAGGACCGAACCCGATCGAACAGTTATACCTAGGATTTCTGTCGGCTAATGTTTGGTCTCAGGTTTTGAAAATGGGCCGACAATCGGCCGACCGCTCTAAGATGGTGTAGTGTGCGCTGGGCTTTACACTAAGGAAATGAGGAAGGGAGGGGTCAGTGGAGAGCACCGGAGTTGAGCCTTTTTTCATTCAGTGTCATTAACAGAAAGAGAAAAAGGCCGGTAGAGACGATAATGCCGATAATTAAAATGACATCGATAGTTTTAATTTATCTTACGATTGATTTACCGTTTATCGCCACAGGCCTAGATATACATATAATCCATGATGTGAGAGTGATATACTGTTATCAGGCTCCAGGGTTTATTTGTGGTCTAAACACAGTGGTGGAAGGTTAAACTGTGATTTAATGCATTCACTTAATTAAAGTAGTTTGAATTCTAAGATAGTTATGCCAGTTTACAACAACTGTAAGATACATGCCCATGAAATATGTCACTGTGTGTGATTAAATATGCATATAAAGTGCAGTGAATTGAAGGTACATGTTACCTGAGGGAATTGTGACAAAATATGATGTTATGGGATTATTTCTGATTTAAGGAAAGCTAATGTTGATGTCTATGATGGAATATGTCTAATGTGTACAGTAAGTTACTGAACTATAAATTGGACTGTATTGACAGTTAGATGAGCTGGTTTGTTCAGTAAATAAGCTGAGAGAAATTGGAGTAACACAGAGTGTGTCTCCCTTGTGCTCATTTACATGCTGTTTTTCAGCTTCATCTGCTGCTGACGGGTCCGGAATCCTGGTACCCTTTACCCTAGTCTGAACTAAATATTTAGTTCAGAGACAAATATTTGCCTTGTTAGCCAAATACTTAGCTCAGAGCTAAGTATTCAGCTTGCTCAAGGCTTATCATTTAGCTCAATATAATATATATAGCTTGGTCACTAAATCTTAAGCTTAAATAAATATTTAGCTTAATGCTAAATGTAGTTTGTAAACTAAATATTTATTGTTTAGCCTGACAGGGCTCCATGGGTTAAAGCCTGGCCACCAGGCGCTTGCCAACGTGCCCCTCCTCCAGGCCTGGCTCCAGAGTGGGGCCCGTTGACCCACGTCCGGGAGAGGGAACACTGTTTCCATTGGTGGTCCTCATCATAAGGGGTATTTGGGCTGCACTTGGTCTGGTTCCTCACCTAGGACCTCTCTGCATTGGGTGACCCTACCAGAGGCATGAAGCCCCTGACAGCATAGCTCCAAGGATCACTGGGACACTCAAACCCCTCCACCACGATAAGGTGGCAGCCCATGGAAGGGATGTGTATATGTGTGCATGTTGGGGTGGGTGTGTGTGTGCATTTATGTATGTGTGTATGTACAGTATATGTATGTAACATTTATTATTTAAGAACGAGAGAGAACGAGAGAGAGAGAGAGCAAGAAAGAATTGTATTTTTTTCATTTTTTTTCAACATGAGGAAATGAGCACAATGTGGTGGCAGGTATATTTTTAGTTTTTTATTCTCTAGTGGCCTTTATTAAACAGTAATTGAACAGGAGATTTGGAGGAGAGAGAAGGGACTGACATGCAGCAGATTACCCAAGACTTGGAATTGAACCCGGGATAACTGTGTTGAGGTCTACAGCCTCTGAAGATGTTGAGCATCCTGTCGTTCTTCTCTTTTATACCAGTAGACTACACATAAGCTCAACAACACATAGGTTTCTATTTATAGCAATGTATTCATTTAAGAATCGATTTTCCTCACCAACAGTAATAATTTCTGATTATCTTCTCTGTTTCATGGATTGTGCTTCGTTTTTACTTTTTCTACTCAGTTTTTCATGTTAAATTGCACTTTTTTTTATTAAGTTTGTTATATTATATTGAATACATTTTTCTAAATAAAGACTAACAGAAAGATCACACAGTTCCTTTCATTTTTGATAAAGCCTGTTTTTTCTTATAACAAACAAACCAGATAGAACAAGTTTGGGCTTCTTCAGGGTCCAGAGTATTAAATTATGATTACAATTATCATCTAATATTATGCACAGATGTAATTCTAACCTTAATTTAACACCCGGGGACCCTGAAGAAGTCCAAACTTGTTAAATCAGCTTTTTTATGTTTGGTGTAAAAAAAACAAACACAGGATTTATCAAAGAAACAAAAAGATGAATGGACTGAACTTATGAATTGCCTTGCTAATCATTTTGACCACTCAAAGCACTTCACACTACAGTCACATTCACCCATTTACACCGATATGCAGATCGGTAAGCAACAAAAGTGCCTTGCCCAAGGGGACCTCGACATGTGGCAGGAGGAAGCTGAACTCGAACTTACAACCTTCTGATCACAAGACGACCACTCTACCCACTGAGCCACAGTCACCCTGAAATCTTTTTTTTAAAAAGCCACTGCATGATCCTTCTGTTAACCTTTTTTAAATTCCGGATTTAAACACATTTCACTACGAAAAAATGCAAGTGCAACATAAAATGTGAGTAGAGAAGGTAAAATAAAGGACAAACCATAAAACTACAAAAACAGAGAGAAAATAAACAGAAATCATTTCTATTACAAGAAGAATTTTAATTCTTAAATTAATCGGTTGCTATAAATATTGAGCTATGTGTTGTGGCACTGTGCCATCTGCCACTAAAAAAGTGAAGGGAAAAGGGCTAAAGTAGAGGAAGCAGCCATCGTTGGAATAGTCTTAGATTTAGTGCTGATACCTCAAGACTTTTAGGCGATTTTTAAAGCAATTCTTGCAGTTTCTTTAACACTTTTGGGGGGCAATTTACATTGACCAATTGACCTAACCTACATGTTTTAGGAGATGTGGGGGGAAACCAGAGCACCTGGAGAAAACCCACGCAAGCACGGGGATAACATGCAAACTCCACACAGCAAAGATCTGACACATCCTCCCTGTGAAGCTTCAGTGCTAACCACTGCATCACCGTGCTGCCCGCTTTTTTTCTATTTCAAATTCATCTTAGCGTTTGATTGTTTTTTGAATTGGGTTAGGAAGGGATCTTTGTTCTAGTTGGTTAATGGGGGGAAAAAACTTGCCTTTTTAATTTTTGTCATGACGGAGCGTCGCATGGCATGATAGTTAAAGTGAGATGTTCTTGATTTTCGTTCACTCTTTTCCTTCTTTTTTCTGTTTCTTCAAACACAGAATGTTTCGTAGTTTTTTCCAAACTGAAAGCTTTGGCTTTTTCCTTTTACCATCCTGCATGGATTTAGGATCTGGGTTGTCCACATTCTCCTGGATGGTTTCTACAGCGAACTCCGTCTTTGCTGTGGATTCCAAATCCGTGGAACATCCTGATGAGGTTTCTTCTGAGAAATCCTTCTCAGAAGAAACCTCTTGATGTAAAACGTCAACCTGGTCAGGTTGGCTCTCTGAATCTTTCTCCTTCTCTTGAAAATCTGCAAACTCTTGTGATGTTTTTTGTTGTAGGTCTTCCCTCTCATCTCTCAGAGAGTTGGCAAGCTGGAGATCTTCATTTTCTCTTTCCAATTTAATATTTCTCTCACAACTTACTTGCTGATAGTTTTCTGCTTGTTGTGTTAGTGCAGCAACATCCGTTTCATATCTACAATTCAGCTCCTTGTACAAACCTTTAATCTTCTCTAACTCAGTCTGTGCATCCCTTTCCTTTTCTTGCAGGATTTTCATATCTTTTGCTGTGTTTTCCTGGAGGTCGGCATTCATGGCTTTTATGTTGTGGAGTAGAGCCAAGTCTTCCAAGTGAGCTTTTTTCTCCTCAGTTATTTGCACCTGAAGATTTTGCACCTGCTGTTGAAGTGAAGAATGGCTTGTGTCATACTGGCCTATATTAGATTTTAAATGTTTTGCGAGCCCGTTGAATTTCTGCTGCAGAGTCTGGAACTCTTCTGTCATTGTTTCATAGAGATGATCTTGCTCAGCTTTCAGTTTGTTGATTTCCTCAAGGTCTTTCTTCGCTCTCTCAGAACTGGCTTCTCTTTCACGATCTATCTCTTTCTTGTATGTTTCTACTTGGGCTTTAAGTCCAGAAACATCTCTATCATACTTCCCGTCGAGTTCTTCATATGAACGTGTGACCTGGTCCAATTCGTCCTGCAAACTTTTTTCGCTGCTTTGCAGAAATTTGATCTCTTTTGACATTTTTTGAAACACATCTTCTTTTTCAGCTCTTAGATTTTCAAGGAGCTGTTGTACCTCACTATCCCTCTCTTCACAAAACGTTTGTATCTCAGCCTCCTGCCTCACCAGAGCAATGTCAGCTTCATACTTAGAGCAAAGCTCCTCGTAAGAAGTCTGGAGTTTGTCCAGTTCTTCTTGGAGGGCTTTACCTTTTTCTTTTTCAGCCTGGATTTCTGACGAAAATGCTTCTTGGCTGAGGAGATGGGCCGTCTTTAAATCTACAAAGTCTTGTTGCAGCATCTTCTTATTCTTATGTCTCACATCGTTGTGCACCTTGGAATTAAGGATCGCAGCGCTGACAGCTGCTGGATCACTAAGCTTCTCTACTCTCTCGAGTTCCCTCTTTGACTCTTTGGACTTGTTGATGAACACTTCTTTGATAGCTTTCTGCCTTTTTAACTGGAGTTTCGTTTCTTCCAGCTCTTCTTCCATGTGGGCCAGTCGTTGGTTATCTTCAAACCTTTGGGCTCTCTCCATTTCCAAAAAAGCACGCAGCCTTTGGATTTCCTCGTGTAAAACATTCGGGTGCACAGGAGGGAACCTGCCTTGGGCGTTGTGCTGGAATCCCCTTCTCATCTGGGGTCCCATCTTTCCATTGTGGTATCTTGGGTTTTGATGAAACATTTTCCCTTAAATAGTTCTTTAAAATCAGTCGGTTTCTAAATTACCTGAACGGTATTTGAAAGAGCTTTGAGTATGTCTGAACTGGTCAGCGATATAGCAAGCAATGAAAGATATGCAGAATTGTGTTCTGTACATATATGTCTAGTTGATGACATCACACAGACTGCCTCACTAGTGACATCACAGAATCTTCTGCTGGTGGTGTTACATCATCTCACCAGTAAATTTCATGCTTTTTATTCTTGTTTATATTCAAAATAGTCTGATTCACTTGTTTTTTTCCGCCATATGTGATCATTTCTTTTGAACATTTTTCAATATCTATTCATTAGAAAGTTAATTTTGCTAGTTTAGTCAAACATTTATTTTCTTGTTCTTGTGTTAGCAAACATTGGAAAAAGAAAGTTGGAAAGAAAATTTGTAATAAGTAGATGAGGTCTGGAAAGTTTGTTTCTTTTATCAAACATTTATTGCTTTTGTAGTTTTTTGTTTTTTTTTGCTTTATATACATATATTGATGTGGGAAGAGGTAACATTTTGCTAAGTTAATGCCATGAGTAGAAATAAATATATAAATATAAAATCCTTTAATAAAATGAAAATGACAAGAACTAATTAAAATAATAATAATAAAACAATTGAACTAGTCGGGGCTGAGCACAAATAAAGTTGCAAGATTTACCCATGAGAAAACCAGGGATCTCAAACCCATCCCACCATGCTTGACCGCCACAAACTCAGTGTGTGCCACAGTAAATGTTAAGCCTAGGTCATTTTCAGACCTATGCAAATGCATGATTTTTGTTTGTATGCCCTCATATTTAGGTCCTCTCTTCCATGATCTACCATCTTGGATGGTAGATGAAGACAAACCAAGATCAACTGACCGACCAGCAGGTGGCGGTAGTGTACCAACTTGTTCTGTGGGAAGAAAACAACAAGGTGAAGAAGAAGAATATCTGCAACGTGCTGCTGTTGTGGTTAGATGCTATAGCCGGAGTCTCACTTTCTCTGGTTTTACTGTAGTCGACATTTTTTCGCATTTGGGTCAGTACATAGTTCACACAAGAACTATCTTGTTGCAGACACATTTAACCCCAGAATATTCTAACATATTTGACTGACTGCTACAAAGGTTATTATTGGCATTTGTTCCTGGATTTCCTGGTTCCTGGAAAAGTTTCAGATCCCTTCACAGATGTTGAAGTCTGGAGAATCGTTTTAAACACTTTGGGACCTTCATGTGCTTCCTTAGCCACTCCTTTGTTGCTTTGTTTGGGGCAATACTAACAGGACTCATCCTTAGTTTCTTGGGCACATAACCAGTTCTCTAATTATTTTATAAAATATATTTTATTGTTGCATGCAGTTTTGGTTCATTTTTTGTTAGCAAATGTTAAAAATCTGTGAGGCATGTTGCACCGTAGCCCTCTGAATGAACATAACCAAGTTGTATTTCGCAGGAGTTTGAACTGAACTTATTAATTTGCTGAAAGAAGACAAGTTTTTATTTTTTGAAGTTCATAGTTTTGGTTCTTCAGTGAAATTTAAAGTTTTACAGTTTGTTTTTTTTTCACAGGGTTTCAGAAAGTCACAGCTGATGAAACCCAACAAATGGTTGAGTGTGAATAAAGTAGAACTAGTTTGGAGCTAAATACTCCAGACTAGTGTGATGCCCACTGGTGTGTGCCCACAATAGGAAAAAAAGGAGCATGCATTTCTTTAAATGTTTATGGGGTTATGATAAGTAGCTATTTTATTTGTTGTTAACAGGGATTAATGACGACGGGTGTAGTAGCGGTGTTTCACCAGTAGGTGTCGCGTGGAGACTCTGAGCTGCCTGTTGCTCTACCGTTTCTCATAAGTTGAGAGAAATGGGAGTAACGCAGACTGCGTCTTACATAGAATAGAATAGAAGTACTTTATTCATCCCAGCAGGGAAATTACTTCGCAGTTACAGCATAGAGACAAGACACAATAACAACTACCACTGAGTAGTAGTTGTAGATAAAATAAAATAAAAATATAAATTGTAAAATATGAAATGCTGTTAATATAAAAAGCAACTTAAGAGCAGTCCTTGCAAAGATAAAAAAAAATGCAGATATGTATATATAAATATATGTACAGCAAGTGTGCCATAGTGCAGTTGTGCAAAATCGGACTGATTAGTGCAGAACAATGATTTAGCTTTTATTGTACAGTGAGATGGCATGTGGCAGGAAGGATTTCCTGTATCTGTCACTACGACAGCAGAGCTGGAGCAGCCTATGTGAGAAGGTGCTCCGCTGTCTGTCCACTATGTGTTGGAGAGGGTGCTGTTTATTGTCCATAATAGACAGAACCTTCTTCAGTGTCCTCCTCTCCACCACAGTTTCCAGGGACTCCAGCCTTAGTCCCAGTACAGAGCCAGCTTTCCTGATGATTTTGTCCATCATGCTGTTTTTCAGGTGAGAATAACCTTTAAGTTTATTTTAATAAAGTACTTTTTTAATTATTCGGTATTGTTCGAGAAATGTTTAGGGAAATGCGTCAATGTGTGAAAGATATTGGAAGAGTTTTGTTGTGTTTTGGAGCCAACAGCGGCTAGAGGAAGTAGCCAACATGCCGTGATGCTAGTTGGTTAGCACACTGTAGCGGCAGATAATAGCGGGTTCGGTAGAATTACTAACAATAACCGCTTGTAAAGGAAGTTGGGATATACATAGGCCTGTCACGATAGCAAATTTTGCTGAACGATTAATTGTCTCAAAAATTATTGCGATAAACGATAATATTGTTTGAAGACCTTTTTACACTGATTTAGGGTAGGGTTAGGGTAAGGGGTTAGGGTTAGGGTTAGGATTGACTAGCCGTACTTGGTGCTAGAGTGGCTAACACGAGTAACAGTTTAGTCCAAAGCCTTTTCTGTTAAAATAAAATCTTTAGTGTATGTCAGATACAGACACATTGCATATTGATCTGTTTAGCTAACGTAAGACTGTGTAGCAGACAGGCTTCAAGGTGTAGAAGTTGTATCAGTTCTGCCATTATGCTGTACTTAGCTAACGGGAAGCTAAGTGTGTTTGTGAGATGGCCGCACACGTGACCACGTAGAATGGGCATCAGCCAATGAAAAGCGGCCCCTGTGGTAAGGTCCATAGTCACATTAGGTTGCTGGGTTTCAAATGACGTAGCACCGATGTGACCCAATGCAGATGGAGGGCAGGAAGTCAATGGAGCCCATTTATTTCTGTTGATCCAGCATCAAAAAGCCTAAAGTCTGAGTCCTGTACGGTTGTTCCAGTTGTTTTAATAGAGAGAAAGATAATCGTTATTTTCGTGTTTTGAAGGTAGTTGGTCACAAGGGAGTTAATTTTAAAAAACATCGAGAAAAAGAGGAGAAAAGTGGATCAACAATCTACAGCTAACAACAGGAGGTATGAAAACTAACAATGCCAAAGCTTACAGCAATTACTTTCTAACAAGTTTAAATTGTATTTTCAGATGTTTTATCGGACAGTTACTAACAAAGACAAGCATTCATACAGTATGTAAGGTAAGATATATTATTTTTATGCACTAGCGTGGTTGCCCTCAGAGTGCTAATGTTGTTAGCAGCTAGCTCAGTGCCGAGTCACAGAGAAAATATAATGTTTATTCAGCAGAACTTTCATACTAAAAAATAAAAGCTAAATAAATGAAATATCACCTATCCAGCCATATAGTCACAGGAAGCTGTGACTGTTCCCCCCCATGATTGGTGTCTGTCTGGCCATGAACTATATTCGTGGTCAGACATGAACAAGGGGGTTTCTGTAGATCGGTGTGAATAGTTGACCTACATTGGACCTGATTCCAGCATCCTACAATGACTCAACATTCACATACAACTCCAGCATGAAGTTAGGTTTACAAAAGCTAAATAAATTATACCAGGAGATTGAAGCTCATAGAAATAACATGGGTTACTTAAAATAGCACAATTCACTACTCACCTGACAGAAACAAGTCAACAGTCATTTAATGCTTATTTTGAGCCTAATAAAAAGTACGACAACACAAAAATTGTTTTTAAATGTATAATATAGGTATTTTTGCTTTCCAAAGTCACTATTGGAGATGTTTGGTAGTTCTAATATGTTTTGTTATGACTGACTGACGACAAAGCAAAGTTACTGTAGGTAGTATTCACAAATGTAGAGCAGAGTGAAACAAAAATTATTTCTATACTTTAGATTTGAAAACTGATTTCTGTTTTGCGACAGACACAGCCTGCTCTGTGAACATTGCCATATTTCCAATGGCAACATTTTATTGTATAATGATTTTGTCAAAATATACTCATTAAAATGTACTAACATTCAATTTAATAGTCTTAAAGGCAATTCCTCCAGCTACTGTAGTGATTATTTGTCTCAAACTCAAAATTCCAAAATCAAAAAAACTCAAGAGTCAAAAGTGATCAAAGTGAATTAAACTCAAATAGTCACCTGATGCACCGTGGGTTTCTGGTTTACGCAGTTCAAAAAAGGGATCAAAACAGTCAAAATGCAGCTCTTTCGTTAGTTTATTCCAATTTCCAGATAAAAACAAGTTGCAGGCTTCACAGGATCCTACTAGTTCTCCTGTTCTGACTCCTGCACCTGTTCTCTCATTGATTGACTGATGACTGACTGATAACTGACATAACTGGGACTGACTGATACTGGAACTGGTACAAAATCATATGACCACCCACGTGCATAATGACCTAACTAAAACCTTCCTATTTATACTGTGACACACCCACGTCCCAAACTGAAATTAATCAACTAATTAAGTGAATTACTAACCAAAGAACCTATTTGAAAATAACAAATTAAACAAACATTCTAATTATAAATCAACAAGAAAATAAGCAAATAAAAATGAACTAAATAATATCAATTCCAAGATTTAACTGAAAGTAGATAAATAGCTCCTACAGCTACGATTCACTTAATTAAAGGTATGATTCCATATTCAGCTGTTACTCTAAAGAACTATAAAGAACCATGTGTCAGGAGGCTGGATTTTGGGTTTTGTGTAGGGTTTGCCTTCCTCAGTGTCCTCCAGAGGGAGCCAGTTAGCCGCTGTGGAGGATGGACCTGCCATACATCTTGCACACCTGCAATTCATCCGGGCTCGTCCCTCGAGATGTTGCCAGTCCCTCGACGCCCGAATGTTAGCCTTTATGGTACGCTGAGCCCTCCAGTGTTCTACCATTGTTGCTCTTTGTGTGAAAGTTTTATTAGCTCTGCGACTCACCTCTACTATACCTTCTTTAAAGGTATCTTCTGAAGAAGCTCCTGGAATTCTCCCTTCAAATCCCTTCGGTCTCTACCTCTGGATCTCATACCACGACTCAACATTAACATAGGGTATTAACATGCTCGTTGTGATCAATTTTGCTTTGTTTTGGACCAGAGAAATCCCCTTCCGGCCCTCCAGCTGAATTTCACGCGTCATCCAGGTCACATGTCTGAAACCCAGCAATTTGTGGTACAACCTTTTGTGGTAACAGTTTTATAACATGTTTCGCAAATTACCTCATTTTTTTTTACATCCTCCATATAAAATCCAAACCACTGGCAAATTATTGATCCAGCGCTGTTTCTCTTTGGAACTATATGAGTTCATCTGATTCCTCTTCAGTTACACGTCTCATTCACCCGCTTGTTTCAAACTCTCCACCATGTTGGTTGTTTTTCCAAGTGATTTTTAGAACATTTTCAGGTTGGGAGGGGGAGGGACTAGTGATGCATTCATAGGGTGTCGGATAAACCATACTCACAGTGAATTAGATGGCAAAAGCTTACTATTTTAGCAACAGTTTTTACTCGATGGTTGCAATAGAGCCATTTTAACCATCGTAAATTAAAAATCTCGCGATACATCGAGTATACTCAATACATCGCCCAGCCCGCCTGGAGTGTTTGATTCTTTCATGCAAATTTGAAAAATCCTTTAATCTCCCGTGGCAACCATTCAGCTGTGCCAAACACCTGGTTGGACCTAGCCCCTCCTTCAAGTTCCTCCTTTAAGCTGCAGTTTCCAAGCTTCCTCACTTCAGAGCTTCCATCTGACAGAGCAGCCCTTCACAACAACTCCCCACTCAGCTCCTTCATATTAGTCAGCAGCAATTAACAAACATCTGGTGGAACTGCACATCTGCTAAGCCCATTATACGAGCTACTTCTCTGATAAAAACATTTTTAAAGGGTAAATAGAGGAGCCATGAAGTCATTCCTGAGCTTCAGGAAGAGCACGAGATTTTAAAAAGACAGAAGCCCAATTTCAAGATGTTAAATTACAAAGTAAAATTTCTTTTAAATCATATTTGATATAAAGCATTTTAATAAGTGAAAATCACATAGTTACTTGATTATGCGATAAAATTGTCACAATGTCAGTGTTTTGGGATGTGTTGTGGGTTTTTTATGTTTCATAAGTTTAGTTTTCTTTCGGATGTCAGGTTTTATTTCTTGTCTATATGGATGTAGGTCATTGGTTCTCCAGCTCTGTCTCTTCTGTTAATTTAGCTCATGTTTTTCACCTGTGTCTCCTGATCGGTTACCTGTTTCCTGTAGTATTTAAGTTCGAGCCATGTCCTTGTCTGCTGCTGTATTCTTGTACAGTGGTGTGAAAAAGTGTTTGCCCCCTTCCTCATTTCCTGTTTTTTTGCATGTTTGTCACACTTAAGTATTTCGGAACATCAAACCAATTTAAAAAATAGTCAAGGACAACACAAGTAAACACAAAATGCAATTTGTAAATGAAGGTGTTTAGTATTAAAGGAGAAAAAAAATCCAAACCATCATGGCCCTGTGTGAAAAAGTGATTGCCCCCCTCGTTAAAATAGATTATAACTGTGGTTTTTAACACCCGAGTTCAATTTCTCTAGCCACACCCAGGCCTGATTATTGCCACACCTGTTTTCAATCAAGACATTACTTAAATAAGAGCAGCCTGACACAGTAAAGTCCACCAAAAGATCCTTAAAAGCTACACATCATGCCGAGATTCAAAGAAATTCAGGAACAATTGAGAAAGACAGTAATTAAGATCTATCAGTCTGGAAAGGGTTATAAAGCCATTTCCAAAGCTTTGGGAATCCAGCGAACCACAGTGAGAGCCATTATCCACAAATGGCGAAGACATGGAACAGTGGTGAACCTTCCCAGGAGTGGCCGGCTGCCCAAACTCACCCCAAGAGCGCAGCGACGACTCATCCAAGAGGTCACAAAAGACCCCACAACAACGTCCAAAGAACTGCAGGCCTCACTTGCCTCAGTTAAGGTCAGCGTCCATGCCTCCACCATCAGAAAAAGACTGGGCAAAAATGGCCTGCATGGCAGAGTTCCAAGAAGAAAACCACTGCTGAGCAAAAAAAACATTAGAGCTCATCTCAATTTTTCCAAAACACATCTTGATGATCCCCAAGTCTTTTGGGAAAATATTCTGTGGACCGATGAGACAAAAGTGGAACTCTTTGGAAGGTGTGTGTCCCATTACGTCTGGCGTAAAAGGAACACTGCATTTCAGAAAAAGAACATTATACCAACAGTAAAATATGGTGGTGGTAGTGTGATGGTCTGGGGCTGTTTTGCTGCGTCAGGACCTGGAAGACTTGCTGTGATAAATGGAACTATGAATTCTGCTGTCTACCAAAAGATCCTGAAGGAGAATGTCCGACCATCTGTTCGTGAACTCAAGCTGAAACGAACTTGGGTTCTGCAGCAGGACAATGATCCTAAACACACCAGCAAGTCCACCACTGAATGGCTGAAGAAAAACAAAATGAAGACTTTGGAGTGGCCTAGCCAAAGTCCTGACCTGAATCCTATTGAGATGTTGTGGTATGACCTTAAAAAGGCTGTTCATGCTCGAAAACCCTGTAATGTAACTGGATTAGAACAATTCTGCAAAGATGAGTGGGCCAAAATTCCTCCAGAACGCTGTAAAAGACTCATTGCAAGTTATCGCAAACGCTTGGTTGCAGTTGTTGCTGCTAAAGGTGGCCCAACCAGTTATTAGGTGTAGGGGGCAATCACTTTTTCACACAGGGCCATGATGGTTTGGATTTTTTTTCTCCTTTAATACTAAACACCTTCATTTACAAATTGCATTTTGTGTTTACTTGTGTTGTCCTTGACTATTTTTTAAATTGGTTTGATGTTCCGAAACACTTAAGTGTGACAAACATGCAGAAAAACAGGAAATGAGGAAGGGGGCAAACACTTTTTCACACCACTGTATGTGTCTCACCTGGTGTCACCCTTATTTTGCTTACTCGTGTCTAAAAACATCAGTAGATAAACTGCAAGATGTCACGCCACCATTCATTTTTTGGTTCGCCTTCACATCCTAAAACATCTTACCTGACAAAAATGGCACAATGTGTCTGGAAAATACATACTACTGACCTTTTAAGTATTACTCAAAGACAACACAAGTAAACACAAAATGCTTTTATAAAAGAAAGTATTTATTTTTAAGGGAGAAAAATTTCAAACCTACATGTCCATATGTGAAAAATGTTTGAACCTTAAACCTCCTTGAATAGTTGAGGCACCTTTTGCTCAGTGTACAGAATTATAAAAGGTAAATTGTAAGTACTTGCAAATAACCAAGAGATTCATCCTCTAGATGTCTGGAACATGGCCATTTGTAATCCAATGCAACAAGTGGGAGGGATTCTGCAACCTGAGCCAGACACCTGAGAACCAAGCCACTCAGGTGTCTCTTTCTAACCGGAGACATGACAGAAGACTGGGTGCAAAGGAAATAAAAAATAAAAACGGGAGCACATTGTCATTGAAAGTACGGTGTGGTTGGACTTAATTTTTTTCAGATAAAGCTAAATTACATGTGGACAATGACATGATGAGTATTGCAGAAACAGGTATGTTTAATTTGCAAGCTACAGTTTCATAGAATTACTTCATACTATATTTTTCTTTGCTGATTTTCTTGCTGATCTGATTCTTATTTTTCATTATCTTTTACCCTTCCATTGACTCTCTACCCCATGTCTCTTCACAGATACTGCTGCTAACACCACTGATACATCAAGTACAACAACAGTAAGGGACAAAAACTGAAAAATGATCAAATTAAATGTTTGTGCAAGTATTTTTTTTAGAATTCATGTAAACAAATGGTGCATTTGGTGATTCTGAAGTAATTTCATGTCCATTTTGTATTTCTAACTTTATTTGTGTTCATTTCTGTTTCCTGGATAATATTTCAAGAAAATATGCATAAGAAAGTTAGAGCAAATGAAGATAAGAAGTAGACTGGACTTCATAAAATAAAAAAAAAGTTTCAATATTCACCACCTGCCTCCCTTGTTAGTAACACCTAACTGCTTATTTGCACTCAGAACAGGTAGCCTATCAGATGGCAGAAACTCAATGCATTTAGGCATCTAGTTTCACACAGAAGGCAAATGGGACCAAATCTATTTTTTCCCCCCAATATATGACATGTATCCGACTTTTTATTGACAGTTGGAATGACCTTGTTATGTGTTACTAAGTTGGATATGTATGATTGTTTTCAAAGCATTTCCAGCCTGAACAGTCATATCGCATTTTATCGGACTTTTATGACATTGATGTGAGACGTGTAATTTTGCACCAGAAAAATCCGGATGCGGTCATAAGTTCATTCATGAACTTATGAATGAAGTCTGACAGTGAAGTGCATCACTGACAGACCTGGGGCCTCATGCATAAAGCGTGCGTGCGCACAAAAAATGTGCGGCATTGTATTTTACGCACAAGCCGGCATGTATAAAAATTAACTTTGTATCAAAGTCTACGTAAATGTACGCACATTTAGCTGCCGTGAAAATGTGCGGCAGGACGGCAAACTTTTTCAGTGAACAATATCAAACTACAAAGCGTCAAAACTCTCCTAAATACACTGAAATCTGACTCCATTCAGTTATTTAGACCAAGAAGTTTCAAACCGAATGTTTTTTCATGATTTTAATATTTTATTGTTTATACGTAAACAATGAAACTGAACCACATTTGTCCTCAGACAATAATATAACACGCACACAAAATAAAGAAAATAAAAATAAAAGCGTGTGAAAACCTCACTCGAATGTAAATAGTACTTTTCCTCAGTTTTTGTCTCATAAAGATGTAACGCATTGGTCTCTGTGCCGAAATGCTTGAAATGAAATGCATCTATGGGGTCATTTCATTCTCATTAAAAAAGAAAACACTGTTGGATCACAAAGAATATTGTGTTAGCTGTCTTATACAGCTAACGCACTGTTGCACTGTTGCAACACACGGCAACAGTGTGTTGCCATGCATCGTCAACATTCTGCTTCTGTGAATGCAGCTCGCTTTGGAGTTGTAAATTTTTTACTTACAAGTCTCATACTTGGCTCATTAAAAAAATATTTATTTCAGCAAAAAATCTGAATTAATTATTAAACTATGCAGTGTGATTGTAGCCAATGCAACTTAGTGAAGTTCAAAGTGAACGTATGAATGCGGAAAACAGTTTTTTTAATGGAAAGGACAGTCTCCCAGGTACAGAGAGGATGGATGATGTCAGAGGAGAAATGGCTGAGTGGTTGTAGAATATACAAAGCCAACAGAAGCTCAAATAACCACTTGTTACAACTGCATTATGTATAACACCGTCTCTGAATACACGTCAAACCTTGAAGCACATTTGCTACTGCAACAGATCATTCTGGTTGCTACTGCTGCAATGTAATGTAAGAAACTGAACTGAGACCTCTGGTTATTTTGACACTCTTTGGGACTCTTGTACTAACTGAAAATTGCTTATTCTTATGTCACTGACTACCTGAGTTCTGTCTCTGACCATGATGACTGTCCCTTTATGGATGGTTTATCCATTTTCTGGTGGCTGTTTCTAGCAGGTTGATGCACCATGCCGCAAAGTTTCAATTATACATGCTGGTTTTCTGAAAGGGACAAGAATTTAATCGTAGTTCACCTACCTCCAGTCACCAGAGTCCTTTTTTTTGAAGAATCCTAAGACTAAAGGTTACTCCTATTGTT
This sequence comes from Xiphophorus hellerii, assembly GCF_003331165.1. NCBI lineage: Eukaryota > Metazoa > Chordata > Actinopteri > Cyprinodontiformes > Poeciliidae > Xiphophorus > Xiphophorus hellerii. The sequence goes on from NC_045678.1 coordinate 487,145, forward strand.
GTCATTTTAGGAAAATTCTTAAGCGTTTTCCTTGGTATAATAAGTTATTCTCAAAGCACTTTAGGGCTTAAAGGTGGAGCATTAAGCATTTTCCAGGCATGTAGTGCACAATAGCACAATCAAGTAATTACGGTAGTTTCATCCAGTTGTTATAAAAATGCTGTTTATATCAAATATGACTTACAAGAACTTTGACTTTGTAATGTAAGGCCTTGAAATTGGGCCGCTGTGTCTTTAAAAACTCCTGCTCTTTCTGAAACTCAGCCTTAAGGAAGTCATCTCAACATCACTCTTCAAGGCCCATACCCAATATTCGCACTGCACCCTACATCCCTCTATGAAGTGTGTATTCAAAGTGAGCATAAGGGTTCAAGTGAACAGGGTACAAGGGTGCAAACCAATCACAGGCATTTACTTATAAAAAGTACAACTACAACACAAAAGTTGTTTTTAAATGTATAATATAGGTATTTTTGCTTTCCAAAGTCACTATTGGAGATGTTTGGCAGTTCTAATATGTTTTGTTATAACTTATTGACAACAAAGCAAAGTTAGGTAGTATTCACAAATGTAGAGCAGAGTGAAACAAAAATTATTTCTATACTTTAGATTTGAAAACTGATTTTTTTTTGCAACAGACACAGCCTGCTCTGTGAGCATTGCCATATTTAGATAAGATAAGATTTATTTGTCATTGTCATCAACAGATTACAACGAGATTGAGATTTGCTCGACTCGAGTTAAGATGCAGGTTATGTGTATATACATAATATACAAAGATAAAGAAATAAATAGTACAAAATGAGAAATATTGCCATATTTCCAATGGCAACATTTTATTGTATAATGATTTTGTCAAAAAAATACACATTAAAATGTACTAACATTCAATTTAATAGTCTTAAAGGCAATTCCTCCAGCTACAATTCAGTTAATTAAAGGTATGATTCCATATTCAGCTGTTACTATAAAGAACTATAAAGAACCATGTGTCAGGAGGCTGGATTTCGGGTTCTGTGTAGGGTTTGCCTTCCTCAATGTCCTCCAGAGGGAGGTAGCCAGTTAGCCGCTGTTGAGGATGAACCTGCTGTACATCTCGCACACCTGCAATTCATCCAGGCTCATCAGCCAGAGGATAAGAGGAGATGTTGCCAGTCCCTCGACGCCCGAGTGTTAGCCTTTATGGTACTCCAAGCCCTTCTTTGGAGGTTGTCCCCCAAAATCTCACGTTCTCCGTGATTTCCTGAATGTGTTTGTCTTCGTATATTTAAATGACATTCTCATTTACTCCAAATCCCTGGCAGAACATCAAAAACATGTCCGCCTGGTTCTTCAGCGTCTCCTCAGGAATTGTCTTTATGTAAAAGCAGAGAAGTGTGAATTTCATAAGATGTCTATCTCATTTCTTGGTTACATCCTCGAGCGCGGACAGGTTCGCACAGGTCCAGGGAATGTCAAGGCTGTTCTGGATTGGCCCCTACATGAGACATGCAAACAACTTCAAAGGTTTTTAGGTTTTGCTTACTTCTATCGCCGCTTCATTAAAAACTAGTCAGACCTCTAACTGCTCTCACTTCTAAAAACGATTCCATTCTCATGGACTCTGGAAACCAATCCAGCTTTTCTTGACCTCAAAGACCGCTTTGCTAAAGCCCCCATTCTCATTCATCCTTATCCACATAAACAATTCATTTTCGAGGTTGATGCCTCTGAGACAGGGGTCGGTGCAGTTCTCTCACGATCACCCTCTGATAACAAGACTCATCCTTGTGCCTTTTATTCCTGCAGACTGTCCCCTGCCGAGAACGTACGACATGGGGGATCGAGAGCTTCTTGCCATAAAACTTGCCTTGGAGGACTAGCGTCATTGGTTGGAGGGTGCAGAGTTTCCCGTGTTGGTCTGGACTGATCATAAGAATCTTTCATACCTCCAATCCACCAAACGTCTTAACCCCCGTCAGTCTCGCTGGTCTCTATTTTTCTCACACTTTAACCTCTCCATCTCTTATAACCCAAGTTCTAAGAATGTCGAGCCGGCTGCTGTTTCCCGACAATTCCCTCCAGATGACCAAGTCAAGAACCCTAGCTTCATCCTACCTCCCAGTTGCACCGTTGGCGCAGTTTCCTGGGACATAAAAAAATGCCATAAAACAAGCCCATCTCACTGAACCTGACCCTGGCACCAGTCCCTCAAACAGAACTTTTGTTCCCACCTCAGTTAGAGCTCGCCTCATACACTGGATCCGCACAGCTAAGTTCTCTGCTCACCCTGGAATAAGCCGAACTATTGCCCTGATTAACCACCAGAAATGGTGGTTAATCAGAATCTCTCCATCAAGATGTCAAAGAGTATGTCCTAGCCTGTTCTATCTGCACTGGTAACAAGACCTCCCATAAACCTCCTGCCGGTCTCCTTCAGCCACTAGCCATGCCCAAATATCCTTGGTCTCACATCGCAATTGATTTTGTCACTGGACTTCCACTCTCCAAAGGTATGACCACAATTTTCACTATAATTGATCGTTTTTCCAAAGTCTGTCATCTTACTCCCCTCAGAAAACTACCCACCACCTTCCAGACAGTTCAGCTCCTAGTCAAGCATGTTTTCAGACTCCATGGCATTCCCCAAGAGATTCTATCTGATCGTGGTCCCCAGTTCATGTCTCAAGTCTGGAAACATTTTTGCTCTGCTCTCGATGCTCAAATCACTCTCACCTCCGGTTACCATCCTCAATCTAATGGACAAACAGAAAGAATGAACCAAGAATTAGAATCAACGCTCAGATGCCTCACCTCATCCAACCTCGCAGACTGGAGCCAGTACCTTCCGTGGGTTGAGTATGCACATAATTCACACATTTCTGCTGCTACTGGTTTCCCTTGGCTATCAACCGCCACTTTTTAATACAGATGAAAAAGAAATCTCTGTTACCTCAGTCCACCATCACATCCGCTGCTGCAAACACATCTGGTCCAGAACCATCCAAGACTTACATTGCACCTCAGAACTGAATCGCCGTTTTGCTGACCGCAGAAGAATTCCTGCTCCACAACATCCACCTGGACAGAAGGTCTGGCTATCTGCACGTAATGTGCCTCTCAAATTTGTCTCCATAAAACTCGCCCCCAAATACGTTGGCCCGTATGAGATTGACTCCATAATCAGTCCCACAGCAGTCCGTCTTCGCCTTCCCCCTTCTCTTTGCATTCATCCCACATTCCACGTATTCCAAATCAAACCTGTCCAGACCAGCATGTTGTGCCCTCCTTCCAAGCCCCCTCCACCCGCCGAGTCATTGAAGGGCACCCCGCTTATGAGGTCTGCAGGATCGCGGACTCCCGTCGACGGGGTCGAGGTTGGCAGTACCTGGTCGACTGGGAGGGCTACGGTCCGGAGGAGCGCATGTGGGTGCCCCGTTCTTTTATTTTGGATGATAATCTTATTTCTGACTACCATTCCCTTCCGTCCTGCTCTTCTAGGCCGCCAGGTGGCGACCGTTGAGGGAGGAGTGGTGTCAGGAGGATGGATTTTGGGTTCTGTGTGGGGTTTGCCTTCCTAAGTGTCCTGCAGAGGGAGCCAGTTAGCCGCTGTTGAGGATGGACCTGCTATACATCTCGCACACCTGCGATTCATCCGGCCTCGTCAGCCAGAGGATAAGAGGAGATGTTGCCAGGCCCTCGACGCCCGAATTCTACTGTTGTTGCTCTGTGTGAAAGTTTTATTAGCTCTGTGACTCACCTCTACGTGTCCTTCTTCAAAGGTATCTTCTGAAGAAGCTCCTGGAATCTTTCCTTCAAATCCCTCTGGTCTCTACATCTGGATTTCATACCACAGCTGGCAACATCCAACTCCTCTTCTTAACACCTGAGAACCTGTCCGTCCTCCACCACCCGGCGACTGTCCCTCTGGACAGTCTCAAGATCTCCCCGACGCCAAGACGCTTCCCCACATGGGCCAGCTCCCTGATCTCCCAGACTGAAGACCCACATTGAGAATTATCTTTGTACAATAAACTTTATTATCTTTTATCACCTGCCTTCTGAGTGTGTTCTGCATGTGGGAAAAGAAACTACCCAAAACCATGACACCATGTACAGTAAATAACTACAGAGACAAAAATGTAATAATGAATTCATAAGGAACACTCTTGTCAATGTTCTTCCTCTCTACCATGAGAAGAATGCATTTCTTTAAAAATTATATCTGTAAAAGAAATAAAAACCAAATACTGTTCCTTTCCAAGCTCACAAAATATTAAAGAAATTCAACATTTCTTTAATAAAACATATGAAATTTCCCTGTAATGACTTTCTGCAAAAGAAATTCAATATAAATATCAATTATTGTGTTTTTTGTGACAGATATTCAGACAACACACCTTTGTTCAATTGCAAAACTGGATCTACAAGAAATCTATTTGGCATTTAAGTTTTGATATAATGTAATTTGGTCTTAGAACAGGTGAAGAGTCAAATTATGATCTTAAGAATTTAATCTTTTGGCTAAATTTTTATTCCCAAATGCCGCTTTCTAAAATTCGCCTCCATTTTTAAATCTTTTTAAAGCTGCAGTATGTAACTTTTTCAAAACCATGGATTTAGTCTGAAAAGTTGAACAAGCTCCCAAAAGCCCCGCTCCAATGCTCTCTGCTGTGTCACACAGCCCTCTCTCCTGCACAGAGGAGGCTAGTGTCAGGACGCGCAGCCTAGTAAACACGGCTCCACTGTGGCGGATAAACAGCTATAACATCGTTAGGTGTCAATAATATGCTGTACATTTAAAAAATAGTTCATATTTTAACATTGCACTCATTTTATACGTTATAAATAGCTAGTAAGCTAACATAAAAGCAGCCATGGTGCGTAATTACTCAATGTTAGATGAGGTTTGCTAACTATCTAGGCAACATGTCAAGCCAGTGAATTAGCAAATTACATTTTTCGCTTTGCACGGGGTGACATTTCATCTGTATGTTAAGAGACATGGAGTCTATGGGCTCCGATAAGGAATTTACACAAACAGTGATGGGCGGATAGAAGAGGACGTGTCCATGGAGAATCAGGCAGGGCAGGTGTAAGATGGGTCAGAGGTCGCGGAGTCGATTCAGCTCCTGACCATCTCAGCTGAGGACTTGGGATGTGGAGAATTTAAGATCAGAGGTTGCTGCTTTTGAACGTGCAAGTTTGCTCCGTTTCACTTTTTTCTCTTTGCACATTACAAATTACAGTGAGGAAAATATTTTAACACCCTACGACAGGGGTACTCAATACGTAGATCGCAATTGACTGGTCGATCGCGGAAGGTTTTCAGACGAACTCGGCAGTAGGTGACAAACTGAACGCCTCCAAGAGGCTGAAATCAGCGCGTCCTTCTCTGACGTGCTGGTTTCGCCACGGCAACGGGTGTGCTAAAACGACAAAGAGAGACGAAGAGTAAAAAGGTACGACTGGTTTTGAGTTGATCACCTGTTCGGGTTGTTTTACCTTTGCTGTGGTGCATTACAGCCACTGTAGTTTCTGAATGTTCAATAAACGACAAAAATTTGGACTAATTACCTTGTTCGTTTGCGAGTATACGTCACAACAAACATCAAATGGGACAAATATATTTCATTAAGTAACAAACAAATGGCTTCTACCACGATAATTATATGAAATTAAATTAATTGTCTATTGCATAAAAATTAGTTTGGTGTTCTCTGGCATCTTGCTTTGAGCTCAGAGTCTGAGAGGCTTTTTCTCTAGCAAACATTTATTTTCGTCTCTTATTTAGTGGAAATATTGATGTTGATGAGATTTTCTCATTTTGGGGAAAATCTCATCAACATCAATATTTCCACTAAATAAGTGGAAATATAGTCCAATATTGTTGGACTGGAATTTATTTCAAAGTCATTTGTTAATGTTAGCTCATTTTCAACAGTGGACCTTTAAAGGTCCACTGTTGATTATTTTCACCACGCCATCTACACCATACTTCTTCTTCCATTTAGTCAGGTACTTTAAGTCACCTGGCTCTATCTGATACATAAACTTTTCATCCCCTCCTTGCCTTGTGAAGAACACATTTTTCAGTGTTTTAGTCAAGTTCCTTAGACACCTAGGTGGGTTCTACGGAACGGGGATGTGGACAGTTAAGTTCTTATTGTGGTAATTCTCACTTTGACTCAACGGTTAATTGAGTGGAGAATTCTTGCTATGCATCCACAACAAGCCCGTCACTTACTTTCCCACTGCTTTTAGACTTCACCCTTTTAAACCTTTCCCTTCATGGCTTTTAATTCTTTCCCTTTTCCTTAAACGGGGGACTCAAACCTCCAATACCATTCACTTAGTTGGTTGATCCCTGCTCTGTCCCGGTTTGGATCCCGTCAATCCGCCGTTGGTAGAAGGAGATGACCTAAGACGCTGGCCCCATGCCCCGGGACCTTCAGGACAGGTCCTCAGACCCTGACTGCCAGCAGATTTCAGTGCGTTGTACTCCCTCCGTCAACGGGCGGGTATGTTGGGATCCCGGACAAGCCCCCAAGATGTTGGGTCTATTTTAGTTCCCAACCTGCAAGGAATCAACCAGAGACATAAATTGCTTTTCTGCAGAAGAGGGAAGAGAAGCCAGACACGGAGAACCACAGTGAAACACTGTCTGGGATCAACTTCGCCTGCTCTCAGTCCTTAGCTGCCTCTTATTATGATAACAAAAAAGGGGTTGGGTTTCTTCATACAGTCTGACAGGCAGTTTAGTCAGAGTCTTCTACCACAGACTGTTCTGGGACATTCTGTGATTATACCCTTACAATGACACAAGGCTGACCCATTTAAATCAGTTTCAACATGCAGTTTGATAAAACAAGAAGAGTGTGTAAGCGTTTCTTTTCTCCAAGCAAACATCCAAGGAACAGTTAATAATGTACCATAGAAAGAAAAGAAGCCAAAGTTAAAAACATGAAAGAATAATATGAAAACATATCCTTTCAGATAAACTCATAATTTAAATGAACTTAGATAATAATTTTTCCAACAAGTATCAATGGAGAAAAGCAGACTGATGTAAACCTTTTAAAACAACGGAAACAATCCCAGTATTCTGATGATTGAAATTCAAAAGTGCTGTGCTACTATCGTTTCATCACTTTCAGCACCGATGTTAGCTTTATAAAATGAACGCTCTGTATGATATCACCCATGGAGAGATTTCTTTATTTAAATTGGTTCATTTTTCTGAGGGATACACAGTGAGTGTATCGTTATTTTAGTTACATAAGAGCGATATTCTGTTGTCCTTCCATGGAAGCGGGCAGCATCCAGACGGACAATAAAACATTTTATAATATAAGTTGCTGCTTTGACATGACTACAACACTGTTCAAACATATGTACAAACACCCTCAATAAAACATAAAATATTTCAAAATCAGACACCAGACAAGTGAATCACAGCAACGTCATTAGCTGGAGAAATGCTGCACTGATGCGGTGATCAGTAGCAGGAGAACGGAGCTGACAGAAAGCTGACAGAAACACTGAAGGGTAGGAGAGCTACCATCGATACAGTTGCAGCCAAGCATGTTTTAATGTTACACAATACAGTTTTATCAAGTTGCTCAAAGGCTAAACTAGTATTGTTGTGCATTTAAAGTGTAAAGTTTACCTTCGAGCCAATGCCCCCCAAAGGAATCTCAGCGCCCCCTTTTGTAAAAATTTCTGCAAGTGCCCCTTGCAGTCTTCTGAACACCCCCATTGAGAAACGCTAATCTAAATGTTCAGAAGATCAGGAGGCTTGAGCCACACAATGGCCACTGGTCTAAGAAGCCAGAAATAAAGTGAATAGATCATTTCTGAAAGAAGGCTATGCTGTGATTGACAATCAAAGAGTAGATCTGAACAGATAATTAGGGGTTACTGATTTCAATTCTCAGGTATGCTGGTTGTTGTTTAATCTGTCTAAACTTATGTTCTCTGGCTGCTGAGGGTTATTGCATCACTTACTCTCCATTTATGCAAGATAGAGCTGTTCCTTCCTGCATGTAATGTAATTTTACTTGAATCTAAAAAAATCTCTATCAAGTTGTAAATGCTAAAGAGCTAAAAAAAAAACTAGATAGAAAGTTTTGGGGTTTTTTTCCATTTTTTTCTCCGAAGAGTTTTTGCGGCGCTAGTGGCTCGTATTTTTTCTACAGTAGGCAGACAGGAAGGAGGGTGATGAGAGGGGGGAAGACATGCGGTAAAGGTCGTCGGGACCGGGAGTCGAATCCGCGACGTCCGCGTTGAGGACTAAGGCCTCCAAAAGTGGGGCGTGCTAACCCCCTGCGCCACCACAGCACGCCCCAACTAGATAGAAAGTTAAGCAATTTTTCTTTTCTGTAAGGAGCAAAAAACCATGTGTTTTTCTACAAGAGACTCATTCAGCAGAGACAGAATTTTACAAAATTCTGCAAAGTACATTGTGATGATGCTGTTTTATGTACAGTACACATGGTTATTATAAAATAACCATTGCAAAAATGATCACTCCCATCTATCTGTGGGAGTGATGATGTTGAGCCATTTTAGGTCCCTGGCTCTGATGCTGCTGCCCCAACAGATGAGAACAGAAGAGATAACACTTTCAATAACAGACTTGTAGAAGATTTACAACATCTTGCTGAAGGATCTTAGCTTCCTCCAGTCTGCTCTGGAGGGTTAGGGTTAACCCTATGTAGGGACCTATGTAGGTCCAAGGTGTCCAAGGTGGTGGGAAGGCTGCTCCCCATAGTTGTCTGTGCAGCCTAACCCACCCTCTGCAGTGCCATTCTTTGAGCAGCGGTGCACCTACACACAATGATGCAGGTGCAGAGAATCCTCTCCACCACACAGCGATAAAAGCTCCTCAGGACTGAGTTCCCAAGTCCTACTCTCTACAGCTTTGTGAGGAAGTACAGACACTGGTGGGCCTTCCTGGCCAGATAGCGGGTGTTGGCACTCCAGGTGAGGCCACTGGATTTATGCACACCAGGTACCTGTAGCTGGAGACTGCCTCCACAGCTGCTCCTCTGATGTACAGGGGTTGAAGAGGATCCTTGTTCCTTCTGAAATCCACCACCATCTCCTTGGTCTTCCTCACATTGATGCAGAGGTTATTGTCTCTGTACCCCTGCACTAGGTGTTCGAACTCCTCTCTGTATTTGGACTCATCACTGTTTGTGATGCGTCCCACTACTACTGTGTCATCAGCAAACTTCAGACAGCAGGGGTGTCTTGCCGAGCAGTCATATGTCAGCAGAGTGAAGAGAAGGGGGCTCAGCACACAGCCTGGCAGCGAGCCAGTGCTGAGGGTCATGGAGGAAGAGACGGTGTTGTGGATCCTTACAGTCTGAGGTCTATTGCACAGGAAAGTCCAGAATCCAATTCCCCAGTGTGGGACTCAGTCCAAGAGAATAGAGCTTCACCATTGTCTGGTACACCAGGGTCAGCACCAGACCAGGTGCACCTGGTCTTCAACTCCTTGGTGTTGAAGCCCAAGGAGGAATCCAGGAAGAGCAGATGGATGTAAGAATTTCTACTCTCTGGGTGGATGAGGGCTGGGTGGACCACAGATGATATGGTTCCTCCTGTAGGCACTCAGATGTGTATCCACAGTGATGTTGTTGGAGTCCTTGATGATGCGTCCCTGATGTTGTAGTTTCTGATGCACTTCATGCCCTTCCACATGCGCTGGGGGTCGTTGGTGGTGAAGTGACCTTAAATTTTCTGGGCGTATGTGGCTTTGGCCCTCAGAATGCCTGCAGTCAGTTCTTTCCTCTCGGAGTACTGACGCTTCCCCTTTCCTGAATGCAGTGCCCCTAGCTTTCAGCAGAGCTCTCACCTCAGCATACAACCAGGGTTCCTGGTTCGGGTAACAGGTTACTGTCCTCGTGGTGATGACATCAACAGCAGGTCTAGAGATGAAGCCCAGAACAGAGGAGGTGTATTCCTCCAGGTCCACCAGCCAAGCTGTGCACTGAAAACAGTCTTGGAGCACACAAACATCCCTGGGCCACACAGTGACTTTCTTCTTCTTTGTACTAATCCATCTCATCAGCAGATGATATGCTGGCACCAGCAGGATGGAGATGTGGTTGGAGAGGCCAAGATGAGGGCAAGGAAGAGCTCTGTACACAACGTGAATGTTAGCATACACAGTCCAGAGTGATTTCTCCTCGTGTGGGAAAGGTGACATGCTGGTAAAAACTGGGAGAGTGTTTGTCAGTTTCACATACCGTATTTTTCGGACTATAAGGCGCACCGGATTATAAGACGCAGTATCAGTGAACGGATCTATTTTCATATATAAGACTCATCAGATTATAAGGCGCATAAAGCGACACAAAATACGGTAGTCGGATAGGTCAGACTTTATTCAAATCATTAACAATAACTGTCAATATTCCACAAAAAAGTACACTCACTTTTTCAATCATTCATCTTCTACAAATCCATCAAATTCCTCGTCTTCGGTGTCGGAATTTAACAGTTGGGCGATAGCGGCATCAAGCAAGCCTGGATCCCTCTCGTCATCATCTGATCATGAATCGGATGATGACGATTGCTGTTGCTTGGCTGTTCATTGATGACTGAAGCACCGCACGTATCAGGAAAAGTGGTTCGCCACCCCAAAACAAGTCTGTCTAGACAGCATAGAAAGTTGACTCCACAAGGTTTCTGACCAGCAGCAATTATGCTTCGACAATCAAGGGGAGTGGCTTCGTCGCTTACCAAAGTCGTAATAAAACATACGGTACACTGGTCATACATAAGGCGCACCGGAATATATGGTGCATTGCCAATTTCTTTGCAAATATAGGGATTGTATGTGCGCCTTATAGTCTGAAAAATATGGTAATTAAAGTACCTCACAACAACCACTCACTTAAAACACCTCCAGGTGTTTTATTTGCAATGAGCTAGTGGTGTCATACAGCTTCTTCGATGCTTTGTTAACGTTAGCACCTGGTGAAATGTAAACAATGGTGACGAACACTGCAGTAAACTCCCAAGGCAGATAGCACGGCCAACATTTCACTGTCATAAGTTGTCTCAGAGCAGCAGCTTTTTACCAGTCCACAGTTCAAACACCAACCTTCATTGATGTGCATACAGAGTCCTCCTCCCCTTGTTTTTTGTTAGTTGCGGTCCTCTCGGAAAGCTAAGTCCGACATGTTGTTCTTATTCCAGGTTCCTGTTAGGCAAAAAACAACACAGTTCTGGATCTCTGTAGAAACCCTCAGCCTCAGATGTAAAAAATCCACTTTATCATCTAGTGAGCGGACATTAGTCAAAAAGAGAGTCAGAATCAGTGGCTTCATAGCCTTCACCTGGGCCAATGCCCCCCGACAATTCCCCGTCTTTTGTTTTCAAGCAGCATGAGGATAACAAATCAAATAGCGAAGGAATACCTGATTAGCAATTATTGTAGGAAGGGTTTAATTGCTATAATGCCAATAAAAATGTTTCTATTGACCATTGAGAAGTGTATAAATGTTTTTCAACATGACACTTTAGAGTAAAATTTATGCAAAGAAAATAATTATCTTTTTATTGATGCAGTGTTTTGATGATCTTTTGAGAGATGCTGGTCTCATATTTCCTATCTGAAACAAAAAAAAATGTGGCCGAATGCAAATAATCGTATTTCTAAATCTGTCATTGCCATAAAATGATTTTGGGTTAACTGTATGTTGATCAGTTGGATGTCTAAATAAATTTTTAACTTTACATAACTTTCTTTTAGGAATTGAAGACGAAGATAGGTGGAGGTTCAGATAGCTCCAAGATCGAAGTGGTTTCGGTTACGGAGGACGATTTCCCCACGGTAGAAACCCCCAACACTCTTATTATCAGTCCCCTTGGCAGCTTTATTGCAGATTTTCGACCAGAGAAAGATCCAGGCAACCCAGAAGAGCTTCATTCTCAAGCTGCACCCAGTCTAACCATGCCAGTCACAAAAGTTCAGCCTTTTGTTCATGGTGAGATATGTTGATGTTTTCAATATGAGCACACTTCCTGTTAACCATGGCAGTTTGGCAAATAACTCTACTTCCAGTGGCGCAACTTGTTTGTTGCACCATTACTATGCTTTGAGTGATGTCCACAAAACCATACTGTTCTGATGTAGGATAAGCATGAATCTCTTCCAAAAATGGTTGTAACACCCTTGTTTCTTTTCCAATTTCTGTAAAATTTGACTAAAATTAAAACTGAAAAAAATTGTACATGTGGGTGATATATCTTACTTATAGAGATATGCTCAAGATCCCGATTTAGTTTCTTGAGATCCTGAAAAACTTTTTTTGGGGTGAAAATGCATGTTTATACAGTTTCTGGAAATCCAGTAGTGGTGGTGGAGTGTAAACGAGAGGCATAAAGAATGATTTACAACGTTTCCTATTGTCTAGAGATGTCCTAGATGACGATATTAGGCTGAGAGACACGAAGCTGAAATTAGTTTCCGATTGCAGCTTCTGATTTGGGAAATGGCTAAAGGGCAATTCCACCTATTTTTTCACTATCTTCTGTATCTTTCAATTCTAGTTAAAAATACAACACTGAGACTCTTCAAACCTGACTAGATTATTCTGCTTTAATGGCAGAATATTTAAAACCAAGTGTGAGATTTGTGAACCCTTTATTTGATTTGTGAAATTTCAATAAAGGGTGATTTCAGCCTTTTATGTACCCTATCAGCTGCTACTTTTTTCCCACACTTTGAACCATGCGGCTTATAGACTGGTATGGCTTTTCTGTGGATTTTTCTTCAACCACCAGGGGGCTTTCTAGCAGGAAGTGAAACATTGGAAATCAAAGTTGGAAATCAAAGAATAAAGTGCTGATTTTCATTTAGAATAAGCACATGCTAGCAGCAGGCACAACAGAGAAATGTTTTCAAACTCAGACCCCCTCATCATGGAAACCACAGGAAGAAGTTCATATGATGCAGCTTTTAAGTTGAAGGCAATTGATCTGGCAGTACAGGTCGATAGCCGCTGCACGTAAGCTCAGCGTGAACGAATCCATGGTTTGGCGTTGGAGGGATGCGTTTTTAATAGATTTTTTAAGGAGCCAGACCTCTGCTACATCCTTGTTGAAAACCGAGAGTGCGGCTCATATGTATATTTCCAGTTTATATAATATGATATTTGGATCACACTACAACATCTATACACTTCAAAGATGGACAAGATTCTTCTACCGTACTGGCTAAATAATTTGGGCAGAATGACAAGAAAAGTCATAATAGACATGTTTGTGTTAGTGTGGTGGCACTATGGTATGAATCTGAGACTCTGCCCCTCAAAGCAGGGTAACCAGAAGGGGTCAGCAACGCCACCTTGGGAATTGCACTTGGGTTCGTGACCAAATGAGAACAAGACTTTATTCCACCAAAAAAAAGTTACATTTTATTGTTCCATGTTTTAAAAAGACAATTAAAATTTGAAGAACCACAATGGGAAGTGCACAGTACTGAGACCTACCAGCAGGGGGAGGGCAGTCCAAATGTGGGGAACTGGTTCCTAAAACAAATGAATAAATCCAAATAAATCACCCCAAGCACTTGTGAACAGACACTCGATTGTGAAGAAATCCCAACACCGGTCACTTGCAAATCACACAGGTCCAGTCCCCTGGACGCCCCCCTCCCACCACCTTCAGCTCTCAGGCTGGATACAAAAGGGTGGGGTTAAACAAAGCAAAAAAAAAAAAAAAAAAAAAAGAAAGACACTACATTTTAGACATGAAGTGCTAAAATTAGGTTACCCCTAACCTCTGACATATCCAGTCATTAAAAATCAATGCTTGAATTAAGTAATCTAAAAAGCCAAGGCTGCTACCTGCAGCAAGGCCGAAGGCCACACAGAACAACCCGAAATAAATTTAAACAAAAAGCACAAAACTAAGAAACCAAACAAATAATTGAAATAAACAAAGCAGAAAATAAAAGAAACAAAGCAGCAGGGTCTCCAGCGAGGTGCAGCAGCTTTATGTCTGAAATGAAGTTACAGATTAATAGGTGATTTTAGAAAATGGCAGAAGGTAGAGAAAGCCATTGTCACCTACAAACTCTGCAGTGGTCAAAACTGCAGAGTTTTGACCACTGCAGAGATGGATGACTCCACCCTGACCAGTGAGCCCCTTCCGGCCCAACAGCAGGAGGATCCACTTGCCAGTTCTTTTTATATATAAATAGTCGTCATTTTTGTGCTATTGAACTGCATGGGTGCAATTAAAAAAATAAAAACATACCCGTTTTATGTTGCCAAGCTGAACTGGGGAGGGTAAATTACAGCCACACCCCAGTACCAAGCAGGAGACTTCAGGCAGCTTCTAAATTTAGACATTTTGAGTTGACCTACTAAAATTGCAGATCTTATACAGGAGGAGAAACATTACTTACTGATGTTAGAGTTTTGACCACTGCAAGCTAATCAAGCGACCTTCCTACTGAAGTGCGACCAAATGCAGGCATAAAGAAAACAGGTGAGAGAGTCTTCCTTTATGCTCCACACCCATTTATGAGGTAATTAGGTGCCAGGTGTCCTCAATCCTGGGGTAGGCTTCATCCTGCTACATTCGTATGAGGAGTCCTAGTTAAAACCATTAAAAAAAATTTATTTGTAAACATTTTTATTTCACAGCTTTTCTTTGATTTTGATTTGAACATTTCTCGACTTCTGCTCATAGTTGCATGAGTAGCTTTTCTTTCTCACTACAAAAAAGACATTCAGTTATGAATCACCTGAATTGTGTTTTTGTATACATAATTATTTTTGTATACAAAACTTTAATTCTCTTGGCTATACTCCATTTATTTCACTGCCTGAGATCTGGTAGGGATTTTGTGTTTTCCAGTGCATTTATGGATGCCTGCCTTACATTCAAAATGATTGACTGTCAACTTCTGATACTGGTGCACATACTAAGCTACCTGTTTTATTGTCCCTGAATGCATGCTGCCATTTTCTACTGTCACTACCTGCTGGTCCAGGAGGGTTGAATGCTGCAAGTCCATGAGTTGCTGGGTAAACCTTTTAAACTAATTAGGATAATTAACTAGGTTTACTATACTGTCTGATAAATAGGATCAAATCTTGCTACACTGAATATAAAAAATGAGAGAAAACAAAGTTAAAAGTACAAAACAGCAAAATAATGCTAATTTCGGAGAAGGTGGAGTTCAGTTCTCGTTTGGTCCAAATGCAAAAAAGTGGTTTACTGAAGTCTCACAAATCACAAACTTGGTTTTAAATATTCTGCTGATAGAGCAGAATATTCCAGTCCATGTTTGAAGAGTCTTTGTGTTGTAGTTTTTTCAACTGGAGTAGAAGAAAGATGCTTAAAATGAAGGTAGTGAAAAAATTGGTGGAATCGCCATTTAGCCATTTCCCGAATCGGAAGTTGCAATCAGAAATGAACTTCCACTTCCTATCTTTCTCTTTGCATGTGTATAATATCCTCATCTAGGACATCTCTAGACCAAAGAAAACATTGTAAATCACCCTCCATGTCTCTCGTTTAGACTCCATCACTTCCTACATTGCATAAACTGCATAAACAGCCTTTTCACCCAACAAAGGAACATGCAATTTTTCGAGAAGTTTCTTGGGATTTTGAGAAAGTACATAGTGTCAATACTCCGCCTCCCCCAGTCTCACTTTCAACTTGTGCTTGAAGTGCACATTTTAAACTACACACCAGTTTTTAAATTGTGTTAATAGGCCAAGTAAAACCGGAGTTATGCTAAAATAAGTAAACCATATTTTTCCGAATGTCAGATAAATGTTAAAAACGGGTTTTTCTGGGAATGTGACAGGAAATGAGCTTCAAATGCAAAAACGAAACGCAACATTAGATTCCTTTGTTATTGGAAATCTCACATCTTCAACAAATAATTATGGGCTGTATTTTGTTGCAAAGAAACTAAGTAAAATTGCTCAAGTTACAGTGAAAGAGAAGCGGAAACGGAGTAGAGGCGCGAATGGAGTAGCGGGAAAGGCAGTGAGATCGCGAAATTGATGCAAAGTTTGGATATCGGGGCGATCGGTGGCATCCACTTCGGAATTTGTTTTTAGCTTAGTGGTTTCTGTTCTGTATATAAAGGATTATGTGAAGAATGAACGCGCAGCATGCAGCGGCGCTCTGTTTTGAGACGGAAGATGAAGACGGGAAACCCGCAGCCGGAGTCTGGGCGCAGTGAGGATTGCCATGATGACGATGGCTGATCGATCATTCTTATTAGCAACTGACAAAGAGTATCAGAGACTGAGAGTATGATGAGATCCTGGCAGGTTGAGAGGCATCTACTCAGTAGTGATGTGTCGGTCGCGAACGATCCGGCTCTAAGAGCCGGCTCTTTGAAGTGAACGATTGGAACCAGCTCCACAATGGGAGCCGTTTTAGGATCCTATTTGGGAGCCGGGTTTTTTTCTACAGTATATCGCTGTCTCTTCGCCTCCCTGTCGTTGTGCTTGTGCTCTGCAAGTGCCAGAGCCGATAGTTTTTCCCCACATCGTTTTTTTTTTGTCCTGCGGTGCCTCGCTGTCTCTCCTCCCCCTTCTCCCTCTCCTTCGCGTTCTGCTCTTCTGCCAGTGCTAGTAGAGCGGAGAGTTTTTTTCCCCTCGGTCGGTCCACTGCCCTCATGTCAAGCCTGTGCTCCACACATCTGACCAATCACACATAGTTTCAATTAATAATGTGGCGGGAAAACACTGAAAAAAAAGTTTATCTCCACTTTTTTTGTGGAAACGGCAGGCAGTTGGCCAAGCTGTATAGCGTTCGTCGGCAGGTGTTTATGTACAGACACTCACTCAGCGGTCAAGAAGCACAGAAAGAAGGGGAGTCAGTGTGAGAACTGAATAGGTGAAAATAAATGAGTGACAGAAAACGGAGCAAGATTTGGACTCATTTTAATGCTACATCAAGCTCCAGGGCAGAGTGCAGACTGTGCAAAGTCAGCATTTCCTATGGTGCAGGCTCGACAAACAACCTGCACAGGCACATGCTGACATCACACGCATCGGTATTGCTATAGCATTGTTATGCGGCATTTTTACTCATCATAAGTGCTTAACAATGTCAATAATGAAACAAAATATTATAAAGTTAGGTTTAAGCTATTAATTAATTAATAATGTCAAAAATATATATGGGGAGCCGTTTGGGAGCCGAAAGAGCCGGCTCTCCACAGTAAGAAGAGCCATTAGAGCCGCATCTCGAAAAGGAGCCGAAAATCCCACCACTACTACTCAGAGATCCAAGAAGGGGAATGGCGGCGCTGCGCAGCTGCAAGGTCGATCACTATGGGGTGAGGCAGAGCCGCTCACCCAGCAGCTAGTAGTAAAGAGCTTACAGCCACCTAACTCTGGGAGCCAAGGTTTTTCCTATAGTCCAAAAGACCTTTTTTTAACCTTGTTCCCCCAAACAATTACACATTTTTTATCATCTTGTTTTGACCTATGACGGTTTTTCAAAAATTGCATATAAACGAATGAGGAATTGCCTTCATTTTCATGCTAATAATGATGTAAAACTGTGTTGTTTGCAATATTTTTACATCAGTTTAAGAAATTTACAGTATATACTGTAATTCTAAATTATAAAAACCATTTGTTGTGAATATTTGACATTTTCACAGTGAAAAAATTAACATTTTTCCAAATCGGATTTAGTTTGTCTGTGACTCAAGGTCCAAAATGCAGCCACAGTATGTCCAAAAGTAAAACCTAAGTGTAAATTCATAAAGTTCAGATTGTCCTTAAAAAAATGATACCACATAAGGCAATATTATATATAATATAATGGTTTCTATTTTATTAAGGTAAAATCAAAATTGGTCAAAAATGACCATATGTACCTGGTCCCATCCATCCATCCATCCATCCATCCATTTTCTGTTCACCCTTTGTCCCTAATGGGGTCGGGAGGGTTGCCGGTGCCTATCTCCAGCTACGTTCCGGGCGAGAGGCGGGGTACACCCTGGACAGGTCGCCAGTCTGTCGTGGGGCTGTACCTGGTCCCCAGAGGGTTAAAGACAACCACAAGGGGAGCTGACATCTATAAAATGGTGAAGGAGTTTTTTGTACAGAGAAAGGTACCAATGGAAAAGCGGGTAGCAGTGATGATAGACAGTGCACCTGCTATGATTGGCCGACATACAGGTTTCATCGCTCACTGTCAAGGTGACCCAGACGTTCCAAAATTTCTGCATTATCACTGTGTCATTCACCAGCAAGCATTATGTGCAAAAGTGATCAGCCTTGAGCATGTGATGACTCCCATTGTAAAAATCATAAATAGCATCCGATCCAAAGCAAAACAGCACAGAATTTTCAAGGAGGCTATTGGAGGAGATGTCAGCTGAATATGGTGACTTGCTGCTACACACCGAAATCAGATGGCTCAGCAGGGGGCGAGTTTTACTTCATTTTTTGTCACTTTTGGATGAAATCAAAGAGTTCATGCAGTCCCAAAGTGAAGATGTCTCACTGCTAGAGGACACAGAGTGGACACTTGACCTGGCATTTTTGACGGACATTGGTGGGAAACTGAATCACTTGAACTGCGAGCTGCAAGGCAAGGACAGACCTGATACTCATCACTTGTGGCAAGAATGTTGGCGAGGGGTCAATGGCCGGAACCACCAAGTTCACAGGGGTATGTATCAAAAGACACGGCATCTATTAAGCAGCTATTAGCAACATGTACTAATAAGCTAAAAGCACACAAAAAATCTGCACCCAAAATAGGTAAAGATACAGAAGCTATTACAAAGTCCCACTGAAACTGATGTACGTTGAAACAGACAGAAACTAACCTCGATCCAAAAGTGCAAATTGGGGTGCCGTTAGCCGCGTCCAGCGATAGTCCACCAGGAAACGCCGTCCAGAGAACTCATCCATGATGAAAACCAGCTTGTCCAAACTGCCGGCACACACCGATGCTAGCAAGCGCCAGCTCTGTCGTTTCCCTGACGCACGAACGAATATGGAGGGATGCAGCGCTTCGCCTTCACTCCGAACCGGCGATGGTAGAAGCAGAGAATGTCATCCATCCGTCGCTCCGTCACCGCAGCCACGGCATCGACAGGCTCCGACTCTCCTTGAGTCACACCTGATAGAAGTGCATTCATACTGTAGTGCCTGGAAGCCAACAAAATCTGGTCTGCTTCTTCAGCCATGGAGCGATAATCTTTTGTCTGGATTAGCGGGGAGCTGGCCAGCGCGGTGCAAACAGGTGGAGGGTTAGAGCAGAAACAGATGTGCAAAAAGGAAGCAAACATCTCCTGAGCCAAGTAATGCCAGCATGTTCTCCAACAGCGCGGAGGGCTTGCGATCCCCGAACGCCATTCAGAGAGAGCAAGCGATCGGCCCGCTCCATGTCTGACAGCTGGTAGAGCCGAAGCAGATTCTCTTTGAGTGCGCTGTACTTGTTAGCGCTTGGTGGGTTCCTCAGCAGACCCATCGGACGGTGGGTGGAGACGGAATCCAACGCAGCAACTACATGGAAGTACTTGGTCTCATCTGTGGTTATCCCACGGAGATGGAACTGGGCTTCCAGATGCTGGAGCCATGGATCGTGCTGCCAGAACTCTGGAAGCTTGATAATGGCAGCAAAAACAGAAGCGGCGGTTGGAGTAACGGTCGCCTGGCAAGAAACTGGGTCCGAAAGCACAACTGGCAGAGAAGCTACGGCAGTATCTGGTGAGTTCTCGTTAAAAAACATGTTCAGGTGTTCGCAGATGTTCAGGATCACCAATGTGGAAGTCAGCAGAAAAAGAAGAAAAAGTAATTTGAGTCTTGGTTTATTCTCAATGTCTTCCAATATAAAAATAAAAACGAATGAAGTACAACCGTTGGTGTTTTCTCTTCTCACCTTCACAATAAAAGTACCGTATTTTTCGGACTATAAGGCGCACCGGATTATAAGACGCAGTATCAGTGAACGGATCTATCTTTATATATAAGACGCATTGGATTAAAAGGCGCATAAAGTGAAACAAAATACGGTAGTCGGATAGGTCAGACTTTATTCAAATCATTAACAATAACTGTCAATATTACACAAAAAAAGTACACTCACTTTTTCAATCATTCATCTTCTACAAATCCATCAAATTCCTCGTCTTCGGTGTCGGAATTTAACAGTTGGGCGATAGCGGCATCAAGCAAGCCCGGATCCCTCTCGTCATCATCCGATTCATGATCGGATGATGACGATTGCTGTTGCTTGGCTGTTCATTGATGACTGAAGCACCGTACGTATCAGGAAAAGTGGTTCGCCACCCCAAAACAAGTCTGTCTAGACAGCATAGAAAGCTGACTCCACGAGGTTTCTGACCAGCAGCAATTATGCTTCGACAATCAAGGGGAGTGGCTTCGTCGCTTACCAAAGTCGTAATAAAACATACGGTACACTGGTCATACATAAGGCGCACCGGAATATAAGGTGCAGTGCCGATTTTTTTTTTGCAAATATAGGGATTTTATGTGTGCCTTATAGTTTGAAAAATACGATATACATTCGGGTGTGAAATATATACATTGTATCCACTACAAATTCACAATTGTACAATTCAGTTCACGACAAATAAATCAAGCAACAATTAAGGATCCGTCCTGGGACGAACCGCCACGCCACAGCAGACGCCACCCAGAACGGCACTAGAAGAATCAGTCCGAACTGGTCATAAACCAGCCCAAATCAGCAACACTGGACGAGTGACAGGAGCCAGCTTTACGCCAACCAGGGCAACGGGCATGAGGCCGGCAAACAGGACAACAGGTAGGCAGCCGACAACAGATAACCAAAAGGACAGGTGGACCGCCAGCCAGGGACAAACAGAACAACAGGCAAACAGCTGGCCAAGGACAAACAGCAGCGTCTATCAAAAATAAATGTCAGAAATGGAATCTGGAAGCGTACAAAAGATGAGCATTTTACTTACCACTGAGCTCTATATGTAATGCCTCTGACAGGAAGGGAAATCAGGCAGCATATACGGGCAGCCTGGATAGACAACAGTGTGGTGTGTTATGGTCCTCGGGGCATTCCATACCAGAGGCGGGTTATGTACATGTATGGTTTCCGGTAAAAGGGGTTTTGTTTTTCAGTAAAATATGCCTGCCGGCTAAAGACAAGCTGTTGTCAGAGTCCTCAATTAATGGTCTACAAATTACTACATGGTGTCAGAAGTGGTGACTCTTCAACGTTATGCTGCATTCCCAATGCACTCGCAACTAACATCAAGATAACTGCGCAGGGGAGATCGTCGTATTCACAATGTCCAATACCGAGAGGGAACGCGCTAACTCTGCTGCAGCTAGCAACGTTGGAGAGGAGTTTCACCTAAGCCCGCCAGAAAAGTTTGACTGCAGAGATGTCCAAAACTGGCCCAAATGGATCAGATGGTTTGAGAGGTACAGGATCGTGTCGGGGCTGGAAAAAAGGGAAGAGGCTTTTCAAGTGAATACGTTGATATATTCAATGGGAGATGAATCAGAGGATATCCTTAATGCGTCAGAGCTAACGTCTGCAGACAAGTTCAACTACAAAAAGTAAAAGAGTGCTTTGGTGAACATTTTATTGGAGAACACAATAGAATTTTTGAAAGGGCAAAGTTTAACATGCGTAAACAAGAACCGGGAGAAACGGCCGAGAGCTTTATCACCGCGGTTCACAAGCAGGTGGATTATTGTAAATTCGGGGCTCTCAGAGATGAACTGATCCGCGATTGCATTGTTGTCAGCATAAGAGATGACACGCTCTCCGAGAAGTTGCAGATGGATGCAAAACTGACCCTGACTACAGCTGTAACACGGGTCAGACAGAGTGAAACTGTGAAACAACAACAGTGTTGGATGCGCGGTGCGAGTGGCCCTGTATCCATTAAGAAGCCCAGTGAAGAGATGCATGCGCTTTCACTTGCACGCAAGACAGAGGGCAGTGCACAACAGAAACCGAAACCGAACAGGTATGCAACATCGTCTGCCTGTTATAAATGTGGGAGGGCTCCATCACACAATTGGAAAGACTGCCCTGCCAAAGAGGCTGAATGCAGGAAATGTCACAAACGAGGACACTTTGCTGCTGTCAACAAGTCTAAGCAGCCTGTACACGAGATGACAGAGGAAGAGGGACTCTAACAGAACAGTCTGTTCTTAGGTGAGATGAAGTCAGACAGCAATGGCTGGTACTCAGACATCAAACTAAATGGGGCAGTAGTTTCCTTTAAACTAGATACAGGTGCAACAGTGGCCGCCATTCCTACCAGACTGTAAAGCTACAGAAGAGACGGCCCTCTATTGCACACCCACAAAAAACTGTATGGCCCAAACAATACCAGACGGTGGTAGGTCAGCTTCAATGCAGTCTTGAAAGCAAGGACAGTAAGTCCACTCAGTCAGTGTTTGTCATTGATAGCTTGGGTAGGCCACTGCTGGGTTTACCGGAACTTACAGAACTACGTCTTATGGAGCGAATGGGAAAAATTGACACACTGGAGGAGAAGGGGGACCTGGTGAGAAAATTCAAAAAGAAATTCCCAAAGGTGTTTACAGGATTAGGCAGACTGGAAGGTGACTATCGTATCCGGCTGAGAGACGATGCTGTTCCCTATGCCCTTACAACCCCTCGCCATGTGCCAATACCGTTAACTGCAAAAGTCAAGGAAGAACTAAAAAGAATGGAGGAAATGGGGGTCATCTCCAGGATAGAGAAGCCTACTGAGTGGTGTGCGGGGATAGTGGTAGTCCCAAAACCCAATGGCAAAATTAGACTTTGTGTCGACCTTACCAAGCTTAATGAAAGTGTGTGCAGAGAAAGACATATCTTGCCCTCCGTGGACCAGTCATTAGCACAGCTGAATGGTGCAAAAATATTTCACAAAATTGGATGCACGGAGTGGCTTTTGGCAGATTCCATTAGCACAAGAAAGTAGGGAACTAACAACATTCATTACTCCCTTTCGCCGTTTCTGCTTCAATGTGCTACCCTTTGGGATAAATTTGGGCCCAGAACATTTTCAAAGACGCATGTCCCAGCTCTTAGCCGGCCTTGAAGGTGTTATATGCCATGCAGATGATGTCCTTGTGTTGGGAAAGAATGAAGCAGAGCATGATGAGCGGCTCACAGCTGTCCTGACGCGACTCCAAGAGGCAGGACTAACACTAAATGAGAAATGCACCTTTGCACAGTCGGAAGTTCTGTTTGTAGGACATAAAGTCAGTGCATCAGGCATTGAACCAGACCCTAAGAAAATCAGAGCGATTACAGACATGCCTGTCCCACAGAACGCAGCAGACCTTAGGCTTTTTTGGGGGATGGTGACATATGTTGCAAAATTCCTCCCTCACTTTGCAGCTTCTACCAAACCACTCAGAGATCTGCTGGTAAAAGACAATGATTGGACCTGGAGTCATATGCAGCAGACAGCCTTTGACAAGCTCAAGAATGAGCTGGCATCACCAACAGTCTTGGCTCAATACAGACCACAAGCCAAGGGTGTCAGTGGACGCCTCGTCTTTTGGCCTTGGGGCAGTCTTAATGCAGAGAGAGGAAAATATGCAGTGGCGTCCAGTTGCCTACATTTCCCGAAGCCTCTCTGAAACAGAGCAACAGTATGCCCAGGTTGAAAAAGAGGCACTAGTCGTCACCTGGGCCTGTGAGAGGCTGAGTTCATACCTGATCGGAGTACAGTTCACAATAGAAACTGACCATAAACCCCTCCTCGCACTCCTAGAGACAAAAGCACTGGATGACTTACCTCCCAGGATTCAGCGATTCCGGCTGCGACTGCTTAGGTTTATATACAACATAGTACATGTACCTGGAAAGGCCCTCATCACAGCAGATACATTGTCCAGGGCCCCGATAAGGCGTCCACTGACAGCAGAAGAAACACAGATGAAAGGGGAAGTACAGATTTTCATTAACACAGTACGTGATAACTTACCTGCATCTCAGTCCAAACTCCAGCAGATAGCTGACCATCAGCGTCAAGACGCCATCTGCAGTCAGCTGATCCGCCAGTGCCAAAGAGGCTGGCCACGACAAGAGGAACTGTCCCAGCAGCTGAAGCCTTATTGGATTCACCAGGGTGAGTTACACATGAATGGTGATCTTTTGATGAAAGGACGACGTATTGTCATTCCAGAGACATT
Source organism: Xiphophorus hellerii (assembly GCF_003331165.1). Lineage (NCBI taxonomy): Eukaryota > Metazoa > Chordata > Actinopteri > Cyprinodontiformes > Poeciliidae > Xiphophorus > Xiphophorus hellerii. Next base: position 511,312 of record NC_045678.1, read on the forward strand.
GCAAAATGAAATGCTTGCCCGACTGCACGAGGGACATATGGGGATATCCAAATGCAGGCTGAGGGCTCAGCAATCTGTGTGGTGGTTAGGCCTGAGTACCCAAATCACAAAAGTTGTGGGCCAGTGTGAGACATGTGTTAAGTGTTTTCCTCTAGCTCTTTCTCCTCTTTTGCCACAGACTTCAGACATGTCACCAGTAGTCCATACTTCGCTCAGAGTAACGGAGAGGCAGAGAGGGCGGTAAAAATAGTGAAAAGCCTCTTGAAGAAGTACACCGACCCATACAAGGCCCTGTTGGCATACAGGGTCACGCCGCTGAGTCAAGGCCCTTCACCAGCTGAGCTCCTGATGGGCAGAAGGCTGCGCTCACCCTTGCCACTCTCACCCAGTCAACTTAAACCACAGTGGCCAAACCAAAAGAAATTTGCAGAAAAGGACAAAGAGTTAAAACAGGCACAGACATTGGCCTACAACAAAAGACATAGAGTGGTGGTCAGGCCAGAGCTAAAAGCAGGTCAGCGCGTCTGGATTACAAACACCCAGGAGACGGCTACGGTGCTGAGAGAAGCAGACACTCCTCGTTCCTATGTCGTGGAGACCGATTCAGAAGAGGTGAGGAGAAACAAGGCACATCTCAGACCCTTACCAGACATTCAAAGCCCAGCAGCACCAGACATTCAAAGCCCTACAGAGAATGTGGGAGACACAGAACAAATTACAGCAGCACCAGAAGTGAGGGTGGAGGAGAATGTGAAAAAGGTTCATCCAAGGAGGGAGGTGAAGGCACCAGCATGGCTCAAAGATTATGTCCAATAAGGCAGAACATTTTCAGAACATTTAAAACCTGTTTCAAATGTTATTGTTATTATGTATGTTATTTTAAGTATGTTATTTTCAGTATTCAGTAGACAGACTGTATGCTTTTAGTTAGGTAGTCCATGTTTTGTTTAAAATTTTATCACTACTTTGGGGAAGGGGAGATGTGGTGGATTATGGTCCTCGGGGCGTTCCGTACCAGAGGCGGGTTATGTACATGTATGGTTTCCGGTAAAAGGGGTTTTGGTTTTCAGTAAAATATGCCTGCCGGCTAAAGACAAACTGTTGTCAGAGTCCTCAATTAATGGTCTACAAATTACTACAAACAGAAGCTGAGCTAACGCTAAGCTAACAAACATTAAGTGTGGGAAGCTTCTTACCACGAGGAGGGTCAATCGACTAGAGTGTATTTAACTGCACCATTCAAACATGCATTAGTGTGCGGTTGTTATACAGAAAATAGAAATAAGCTCAATAAAGAGATTAAGCCTGCCTTACCTAGCGTGCAGCGCCAGCAAACGCCAAGGTCTGAACAGGAAGGAATACAACGTGATGTCAACCAGGTGAGGGAGGGCCCTTAATATACCGACAGCCAGCGCCGCAACCAATTAGATTCAGGCATTTGTGTGGTGCATTCCAAGCCTACAGGGCATACTGCCACATTAGGATCACAACTCTGCTTTTAACAGATGATGTGGTCCTATTGGCTCCATCTGGTTGTGATCTACAGCTGGAGTGGTCTGCAGCCAAGTGCGAAGTGGCCAGGATTCCCCTGTAGCAGCTGGCCCAAGTGGGTGGAGAGAGGGAAGTCTGGGCCTCCCTTCTTAGGCTTCTACCCCGACCCCAGATAAGCAGAAGTTGATAGATGGATGGATTGGTGGACATTCTGATAAGTGAAACCAGTCAAATGCACTGTTCATGTGTCACTCATTCTTAAAGGATTTTATCTTCAAAAATCAAAAGGAAAAATAATGTTAAGGATAAATTCAAACTTTTTAAGATGTTCAAAATCTCGGCTAGCCTTCATAGCTGGGCTGAACCTCGGTATTACCAAATGCACTATGGCTAATATTAGCTGGCATTTCGCTGGTGGACATAAATAGAGTATAGTAATATTCTATACTATACTCTATAGTATAGAGTATACTATAGAGTAGTAATATTCTATTCACAAAAATTAAACAATATGTTCATCTTACTTGTGAGAAGTTATCCTCCGAGCCTTCACGTCAATTTGAACAAAAATACCCCAGAGTGCTGAAGCATCTTCTGCTGTTTTGGTTTAGCCAAGTAGAGCAAATACATCTTGCTGCAGGTAACAGTAAGGGGCGAGGCCAGACCACATGGCAGACCAATACCATATTTGAAAATGGGAAGCTTCCACTCCGGAAATGAAGGGGGCGCTATTTCCTATATTATCTGTGGTCTCCTGTTTATATTTTCTTTTGAAATCTGTGATATCTTCATCTTTAGGAAGGAGTTCCACTTCCAGCATGTATTCGAACTTCTCTCTTTTATTTACTTCAGCGCAGCTCACAGTTCTTAACAAATTCTATAGCTTTCTATGTTTTTCTAATTCTGCTCCTTAGTTGCATCTTCTTGAGTCTAGTACTGCCTCTAGTGTCATGGGGGTGGTAACACAACTATCATAAATGTATCACAATACCACAAAGTCTTTATTATTTATTATTAATTCCGGCATTACTCGCACCGTAAAAGATAAATTCTCTAATAAAACACCATACTTTTTTCCATTTTCTTAAGGATGTAGAGGTAATTAAATGACCTAAACAAGACCTGAAAGTCTTGTTTAGGTCCCCCTGAAAGTGGGATCAGTTTCACTCGATGACCAACCTGTTGAAACTGTGACAAATTTTAAATATCTTGGGTCATTCCTGAACAGTCAGCTCAACGTTGCTGAAAACACTCACTATATTTTTAAGAAATGTTCTCAAAGACACTATCTTTTAATACGACTTAGGCTACGATCACTCTACAGGTTACAGTGACCCAATTCCGATTTTATTTCATAACGGGAATTTTTTGCCATGGCCGTTCACACTTCCAAATATATGTGACTTGTATGTGATCTCCATTGTGAACTGTAAACAACCTGAAAGTGTCCCGCATGCGCAGTAGAGGGCAAAATAACATCAGACATAGAGAGCATGTTCAGTGTTTTGCCAACCGCCATAAAAAAGAAGCATTGCTCAGTGTTTGCGGAAGTAATCAGGGATGCTAAATGTGGAGCATATCTTGCGATTTTGAAGTTGTTGTCTGACCAGCATATTTACAACTTAATTCTTGTTATTGTCTACCATAGTTGTTGTTTTCCTTTCTGCTTGGGTGCGAAATATTGACATTTGTCGAGTATCAATGACATTCCAGTCGGATGAATGCAACCTGGACATTAGGTCACATTTGTATCGTATCTACATATTGGATGTCTAAGTGGCCTCTGCTGCATTAGAAAAAAATCAGTTCAGACTGTCATGAAAAGATCAGATACAGGTTGCATTACGGCAAAAAAATTGGAATTGGGTCACTTCAGGCTGCAGTGTGAACGCAGTCTTTACAGGGCTATCTCGGGGATAGCCTATTAGAGCTTTTGTACAAGACAATTATTGAGAGTTTTAATTTTTCATCTCCTCTGATGGTTAGTCACATGAACTGAAGACTAACAGACAAACAATATGACTCTACCAACAAAAAGGCTCTCAGAACAAAATATCCTCATGTGAGCAATAGTAGGCACAATCCATTTCGAATGTCAACCTTTGTGAATATGAAAAATATTCTGATTATCAGAAAGTACAAAATACTGGGAGAAAGTATTTATTCATAGGAAAAATCAGCTAAATATTCTAAACGTTATTCTGTGTTTTTTTTATTAGCAGACAATGACTTGGATAAGGGATGGAAAAACAGACTCATCCCTCATCGATTTGAACTGCTGATTGCTTCAAGCCTCATCTTGATGATATTTCTTGTTCTCGGGATTGGCCTTGGAGGTAAGGAGCACAGCTTTGTGTTACCTCTGTGGAGCTGTCAATGACTGAGACAACCACAAGATCCTGATGCACAGTTGTTGTACAGAAGGTATTTTTTTTCTGTTCCAGGGTTATCATCAGTTCATTACAGTGTTGTGAATAACTGTTTGACACCTTCTTGATGTCCTTTATTTGCAGGCTTGTCACACTTCAGTGTTTTGGTACATCAAACCAATTATATTAGTCAGAGAAACACAAGTAAACACAAAATGCAGTTTTTAAATGACAGTGTTTATTAAAGGAGGAAATAACAGGTTAGGCAACTGTAATCAAGCGTTTGCAATGAGACCTCCAGTGCTGTGGAGGAATTGTGGCCCACTCATCTAGGCAAAACTAGTTCTAAGGGTTTTTGAGAATGAAGTGTCTTTTTAATCTCAATAGGATTCATGTTGGGACTTTGGGTTGGCCAGTCCAAAGTCTTAATTTTATTTTTCTTTAGTTATTCATAGGTGGAATTGCTGGTGTTTGTAATTATTGTCCTGCTGCAAAATCCAAGTGCATCTCAGATTGAGGTCAGATACAGATGAACAGACATTCTCCTTTTGGGATTATTTGAGCAAAATAGAAAAAACTGCGATGATGTACTTCAAGCGAATAAATGTGGACTGCCATTATTTATATGGCCAAACAACTTGCCAGCCACAATGCGCTCTTGGTACAGTATTGATAACAATTGTATAAAACAGCAAAATGCCCATTAGTTGTTGTGTGGTTCTAGATCAGTGTTCCTCAAACTTTTTCCGACTGAGGACCACTTAACCCATTTAATAAACACTCACAGACCACCTAACTGGTCCTGGGTTGTTTTGAGGTTTGTTTATTATTCTGTGTTTCATAGTCTCCTTTTTTTAATTAGATCAGCTGTGTTCCTATTTTTCTTTTGTACAGTCCTTTCTTGATGATTCTACTTTATTTATTGTGTCTGGTTATTCTTGATTACTCTAGTTTAATTATGTTTCCTGTTTAGTTATGCTTTAGTGTTAGATTCATATTTCATAGTCCCCTGTGTGATCTCCCTCGCCCCCTCTCTCTCTTTCTGTCTCCTCAGTCTGCATTCTGCTGTCTCCCCTCACACCTGAAACCAGTTTCAGCCATCCTTTTCTTGTTCAGTAGTCACCCTCCTCAGTATACCTCATTTCCTCCTCTGGCTTCCTTTATTCACTGTGATATTTATTAGTTTTCAGTTTTATCACTAGAGAACATTCAATATGATCCACGTATGCATTTTGGGTCCACCAACAAACACCTCATGATGCCAACTAGAAATTGCCCCACTGAACACATATTAATATACAACCTGAAATGAAAATATTAGTCCCTTAGCTCACTTATTGTTGTCTTCTTTGTTCATACTAATAAGAAGACTGGTGCTGTTTTGTAAATGTGACTGACCATAATAAAATCATGAACAATCTACTCATTAATAACATTTTAGGGCTATTTGTAATTTAGAAGTATAATAAAAGAAAAATAGCCTGGAGTTGCCCTGGTAGAAAAAGAAAATCCCTTTCTGGTCCAATAAATATACAAATTATCCATCCATTTCTATCAATTGTATTTATCTATTTTACTTTAACATTTTCCTTAAACATTTTAAATTAAATAAAAATAACAGCTGTTGACATGCTGTATTTTTAAGATAAGTCATGAAAACAAAGCTCTGTTTGAGACTTGAGTCCTACCATTCACAGTAAAGAGCTGTTCAAAAGAATTGAATCACTTGTGAATGCCCTCGTTGCTCTATACCTGAAATGTACTGTGTTCCATCAATAGTTATAGAATAATGTGACACAGCAGGGTTTCCCCTAGAAAACCTGCTGAGCCAGGTGGTCGGGGCACCGAGACGGTCCACCATGTTTTTGTTTTAAAAGATGTTAGTTAGACAGTAATAACAAAAATATTACTGTTAAGGGAAAACATCGCCAGTGAAATGATATTTAAACCCACAACTAGTCTTAAAACAACAAATCAAAAAATACATTTAAAATGAATATTAATTATTTGCACTTCTGTTTAATCCAAATTAAGTCAGCGGATCCATAAGGCCTCCCAGTGCCTCCAGGACCCCATAAATGCTAATATTTTAACACAGGCCACAGATACACAAATGTAACATTTGTTTGAAATTATCGATGCTGCTCAATTTGATTAAATGGTTTTAGCATAAATTAAAAGATTTTAAATTGTTTAACATTTAAATGTAAGATTTTAAGGACCTGGCAAGTTTACTTTTAAAAAGTTCAAAGAGCAATATTCTGTCATGAAGTGGTGGTGTGGAGGTGGTGAGGCAGAACACTCTAGACCCAGGATGTAATAAATTAATTATTTTAATGATGAATGTCCAGAATAACACAGTCCAACATAGTCCAAAAACACCGGGCAGCATGCCCGGCATCAAGCCGGGTTGCTACCGGCTTGATGCCGGCTTGATGGAACGGGCTACACTAAGGACTAGATGACAAACTGGGCACACAGACGAAAGAGGCAATACGAAACGACAGCTTAGACAAGGACCCGACAAAGACGCAGAGACACAGGTGACACTAAATACACAGGAGGTAATCAGGGAATGAGACACACCTGGGAACTAATCAAGGGGAGACAGGACAAACGGAGACTCAGACACAGAGACCTCGAAATAAATGCACAGAAAAACACAGATCACGACAGTACCCCTCCCTCAAGGGCGGCTACCAGACGCCCCAAAAAAAAAAAGTTCAAGAAACAAAATCACAACAAGGGTGGGCGGAGGGGCGCTGGACGGGGGGCCTGAGTTCAAAACAACAAAAAACAACCCAACAGGGTGGGCAGAGACGCAGAAAGGAGCCAAGAGTCTAAAAACAACAGAAAACAACCCATCAGGGTGGGCGGAGACGCAGGAGAAGGAACCCGCGGGGAAAGTCCGGAACCACAGATCCGGTGGTCGGGGGTCCGGGGGACGTCCGCAGAGGCAGGAACCACGGGGGAGGTCCGGGGGACGTCCGCGGCGCTGAGGGTGATGGCGAGGAGCTTTAGGGGCCTCCCGAAAGCGGCGACGAGGAGTCTCGGGGGCCGCACGGAGGCGGCGACGAGGAGTCTCAAGAGGAGCACAAGGAGGCGGGGTCTCGGGAGAAGCACTAAGAGGCGGGGTCTCGAGAGGAGCTCTAGGGAGCTTGGGTGGAGCACGAGGGGGCAACAAAGGGTTTGTAGGGGGCGATGAGTAAACACTAGAGTGCGACAAGGGACCACTGAAAATACTAGGGAACGAGGAGGGAGCACAAGGAAACTCTGAGGAGGGACTAGGAATCAACGAGGAAACACTGGGAGGGGACACAGAGGCAACACTAAGAAGCTCAGAGGGGGCACTAGGAAGCTCTGGGGACTCAGGGGAGATGCTAGGGAGCTTGGAAGAAGCACTGGAAAACTCGGAAGAAGCACTGGGAAACAACGAGGGAACAAAAGACCCACTAACTGAGGCTGATAACCCACTAACCGGGGCCGCCTGTCGGGCTGGAGCAGTCTCTTGAGCGGTGGCATGAGGCTCGGGAAAGCCGGCAGGTGCGCCGGCTGGAACGGGCTCTGTGCGCCGGCTGGAACGGGCTGAGGTGCGCCGGCTGGAACGAGCACAGGTGAGCTGGCTGGAACGGGCTCTGTGCGCCGGCTGGAACGGGCTGAGGTGCGCCGGCTGGATGAGCCTCTCCTCTCCTCCCCCTGCCCTAGTGGTACAATGACCCCTCTTCTCCTTTGCCCCCCCAGCGGTACAATGACCCCCCCCCCCCCCCAGCGGTACGATGACCCCCCTAGCGATACGATGACCCCCCTCTCTCCTCCTCCCCCCCACACTCTAGTGGTATGGTAAACCCCCTCTCCTTCTACTTCGCCCCCCCTCCATCAACCAAAGGTATCCCCCCTTTTGTTGCTGGAACTTTATGGGACAAGTTTTTCAGATCTCCGCACGGCTGCACGCATTAACTCTGGCTGACTAAGTAGACAAAGCATTTGGTGTGGTTTGATGCATCGTGTAAGCGGAAAAATAATATTACTAATAATAACAAAATAATATAATACCAGCGTGATGCGTGACTACGAGGCGAGTGCGAAAGCTTCTTACTGGGCTGAACCTGCATGATGAGGTTAGCGCTGGTTCGTTAACCACTAATGCTCCGGCCAACTGGGAACACAGACATAAACTTTACAGGGGAAGACAGAGCCACATGCTGGGCAGCGTCTTGAGATGTAAACACCGCACAGAAAGATAAATTATTCTCACAACTCCCTCAACCCGCACCTCTGAAAACGCGACTACAAGTTATTCCTGCGGTTCACATGGAGCTGCACAAACAGAGCTAACGTGATGGGTTTTAAACTCTTACCTTGAGGTACAGTTCTCCAAAGAAAAATAATTCCTCATGGGGGTTTCATGTACATATCCATAGAGGTGAGCCTGTGTCCAGTTTGAGTGAAAGCAGGCACGAAATCTGGGCTGAGGTAAACTTGAAACTGCGGCAGAGCGCGAGGCAACATGCAGAGAGGCGCCAGCTGTGTGATTGTTCCGCTCTCCGGCTTTAAATACATCAACTATAAAACTATCTTTTAGGAATAAATTTGCTCCGCCAGTGAAATGCTCAGAGCAACAAAGACCCTTGCAATCTGGTTTAAAAAAATTTTAATTTAGTGATTTTTTCCTTCTTTTTTAAATTTTTCTAAAAACAAAAACAACATTAGGGTGGCAGGTGGAAGGGCAGTAAAGCATAGCGGGCCGCCAGGCTTATAATACACTGGGGGAAACCCTGAAACAGGTAAAAAAAAAAAAAAACACTTGTTTGCTGTTATTGAGAACAGGCCATTGTTCTCAATTTTTAGATTGTATCACAGATTTGTTATTTGATAAGATCATTATGGTGGGGGACTTAAACATTCTTATTGACACTGAGAGTGAATGCCTAAATGTACCCATTAATTCTATCTCAGACTCAATTTACTCAAATCATTTAATCCTGTCCAGTCTTGTTGTCATATGTCAGACCTTGTGCAGATATATGGAATTGGGTGTGTAGTACTTCTCCATAACCCTGTGTTGTCCAATCATTTTTACTAACCTTTCAGCTTATTTCATTTGAGTATTCCAAATCTGAGTAAAACTTTTACTATTGTAGATCTCCAAAGACAATGCTGTAAAAATCTTTTTAAAGAACCTGTCCTATGTTTACTTTCCTCAGAATCTCAGAGAAACACAGCAGAAGGCCGCAATTAAATCTGTAGTCCAGGGATCCTCAAATCCAGGCCTTGAGGCCGGTGTCCTGCAGATTTTAGAAGTGGCTCTGCTTCAAAACACCTGAGGAGGTTTCTTTTCCTAGGTTTCTTTTCAGTACAGTTGCCAAATTTACACATTTATTCATAGCTCTTTTGAGTCTTCAATTCCTTCAGCTCTCCATAGTAATGACTTCATGGGATAAAATTGATTGTATTGGAAATAAAATTGTTGGAACCCTCCCTTGCTTCATCCTCATTAAGTGATATAGCACTAAATGTAACTATAGAATGTGATGTATGTGTGGACTGTTTTGAATCAGTTTAGCTTTCTGTCCCAACCAACTTCTTTAAATAAGTGTTCCCTTTGATTACTGCCCCCATTTTAGGCATGGTTAATCTATCCTTAGTAAATGGACACCTGCCACAGACTGTAATTAAACATTTACTTAAGAAACCATCTCTCAATCAAGATGACTTAGTACATTACAAAGCTATATCTAATTGTCCAGTTGAGTGTCATGATAAAAGGATGGAGAGCTTACTCATTCACAAGCAAAGATGGCATGAGCAAATATTCCAACAATTTAACAACAACATCTCTCAATGAGTAATTGGAAGGAATTAAGAGATTTCATCGTCTATAGTCCACATTATCATCAAAAGATTCAGAGAATCTGGAGAAACCTCTGCAATTAAGCCACAAGGCCCAAAACAAACACTGAATACCCGTGACCTTCAATCCCACAGGTGACACTGCATCAAAAACCGACATTCTTTAACAGAATACAACAGGAGCACTTTAGAAAACTACCATCAGTGAACACAGTTCATCGCTACATCTACAATGTTGCTCTGTAGTAAAAGAGTGCGGCCTGCCTGTCTGCAGTTTAGAAGCGTACTGAGTGTAGACCAGTGGTGCCCAAAGTCGGTCCTCGAGGGCCAGCATCCTGCACGTTTTAGTTCTCTCCCTGGTAGTACTAACAACCTTTTCAGCATGTCAATGTTCTTCTTAGGCCTTCTAATGAGCCATCATTGGATCCAGGTGCGCCTCGAGGACTGATTTTGGGCACCCCTGGTGTAGACCAATCAAAGGAGATGATTGTAGATTTCAGGAGAAACAAAATTAGATCAAACCCTATTTCCATCAGATCCTTTCTTCCAATAGCCATCACTATCTACAATAACTGTTTTTTTTTTGTTGTTGTTGTTAATTTGAATTACAACAAGATTTAATTTCCCTTTAGGATCAATAAAGTAATTTTTTAAATTTAAATTTCAATTGAACTGAAAATAAGTGGCACATTATGTACTCACAACTAAGGAGAATGTAGAGAGATCAATCAATCTAATGGTCATGTTTTTGGACTGTGAGAAGAAGCCGGAGTAACCAGAGAAAACTCACTTTTGTTGCCGGTGGTTTAGACATTAATGGCTGTATATAGAGTTATTTTGAGGGAAGAATAAATTTACACTGTTGTATAAGCTGCACACAGACTACTTTTCATTGTACCAAGTGTCATTTTGTTAGATATGCACTGAACAAAAATATAAACACCCCATGTCAAATATGAGAGTTTTATGAACATTTGGGTTATGCAATATATATAAGAAACTCAAAATATATTTTCAGTAATTACTGATCTTCATATCAGCATTGATAACATCGGGGTATGAACAATTGTAGTGAATTGACAGTCCTTTGAGCATGATAGGAGTGTTAAGGAAATAAATAAGTTTTACCTAAGATGGGATGTTGAGTCAATCAAGAATGAATCTAAATTAATTTTGATTATTATTTTCTTAAGAAATTAAGCAAACTATATGAGCAATAACTCCCCTGACTAGTCCAGGGAAGTGAATAAAAGATAAAAGTACATCTCTTGTAATATCCACCATCCCTCTTACAGAGATGGGAGCAAAAGGGAGTATCCCACCAGTTTCAGTTTACTTCACAACTCTGGTATTTGCACCTAAAGAAGTAAATTGGTTAAATTATGACAGCAATACCTGGTGGGCACATTTATGGGCCAGCCCATAAATAGGCATCTTTGTTTGCAGGCTTATGTGTCAAACACTTCCATACTCTGTTCTGAGGCTGCTCTTAGAGGGGCATTGTACCCTCAGATCCTCTGAGATCTAGTAGTCACAATATTAGTTCTACAAGCACACTTTCTGGGACAGATAATCAGCCTAAAACACAATAATATCTAATGTCTAATTTGTAGTATTAGTTCACGTGGCTACATATGTACTGGTATATGTGTTTTGTCAGTGAGTATATGCATAGGATCATTGTCTTATAACTTCTTGTGTGTCATATATTTTGAACAAATACTTAGATATGTTGAGGATAAGCAAAAGAAATGATAATCCATTATTATCAAATTTAACAAACACTACACTGCACACATTTTTCGTCTTCTCTTCATCTACAGTGGGTCTAAGCTGTGTGGGAAAGTTTCGCTGCGGTTCATCATCCCAGTGTGTCAGTACTATGGCTCAGTGTGATGGAACAATGGATTGTGAAAACCATGAAGATGAGCTTGGTTGTGGTGAGATTCACTGGTATCAAGACACATTTCCTGTCTCTGCAGCTGAAACCAGATTTACATGCTGTATTTTATTTCCTTCACTGTCTGGTGTAAAATCAGACCAAACATTTTCTATTTTAGATAAGCAAGGATTACTAGCATAGCTTCCAAATTTTGAAGCCAATTAATGAGACTATTTATTAGATGTTTTTTTTAAACTTTCTCCAAAGTTAAAAGTTTACATAATTTGTTTAAGTATTTTGTACAACTGATTTTTTACCTGTATGACCTCAATCAAACTTTGTAGCTTTTTACAACAGTCCAATATACCTATTAGCACCCAAGGTTTGACATGTTGGCTAATGTCTTTAAATGTTCAGTTAATATTCACATATCTCATATGTTCCTTCTTCATGATCCCATCCATTTGTGAACTGCATAGATCATACATGCACATACCTACTCTAAATTTAGTTTAAGAAAATCCAACAGTATTAGATGGTATTGAGTCAGATTTCCCTTATACTGAGCATTCATGCCCTCCTATTTGCCAACATTTTCCTGTCCCTCATGCAGAATAGTCATGAAAATGCAGAATGAAATAAGAAGGGAATTTATTTACAATAAATTATAAAAATATACACAATGAACTCCTGATAACTATAATATAAAGATTAATTTTGCAGAAAAAGGAGGAACTGAAGAAGCTAACTACATAGAAGTGGGGGTTTAGACTTGAAGGAATTGTGGGATCTTGATAGCAATGGTCAAGCTGGCAAAGTCAGAGGAATATTGTAGTGTGGACAGGCGCTACAATATTCCTCTGACTGCTATCCTTTCAACTCAGGTTGAAAGAATAGCAGTTAACCATGTTTAGTGTGCTACGAAGCAGAAAGCTGACGTCGTTGTTTCCCCCTACATTCAGTGGGTGGTGCAGGTGATAGTAGCCACACAGGCAGACCTACTAGAAGGAAACAATGCACTCAGTACAACACTTTCATTCTATTGGCTGACAGGTTGTCAGGCGACTGTGACAAAAGGCAGTTTCATGTTTGTAAGTTAGCAGAGACTAAGTTTGAGCGCGACGAAATGTTTTGAGGACAAGCATTACAAGTTTTGAGAAGAAAGACAAAAAGTCCTGCTTTCAAAATGAAAATGTAAGCAAAAGTATTAAAAGCTTAGAGAACAAAAGACATGAAATCCTTTTTTCAGACTGAAAATGTGTGCTCTTGGATTATGGCAGAAAAATTCCTCTATAGGGAGTGTGTATTTATAGACATAAAGCCAACAGTCTCTGATACGTGATGGAAAGTTTATCAGCCTTAGGCAGAGGCCAGACACAGATCTACAGATGTCTAGAGTGAGGGAGATGGTGGGGGAAAAGTCTTGTACACTTCAGCTCTGCCTCAATCTGTCATGAGTATGAAAGTGTGAAGGTAAAGTATACCAACCCACATGTGGACTGACTGGTAAGCAGTGAGAGAACAGGGCTACCAAATAGGAGCAAGGCTGCCACTATTGAGCAGAATAGTGCTCAATAGTCCACTATTGAGCACTATATGAGCGGAAATGAGTTCCGCTCATATGTTTCAAGATCGGCCCCAAAGTCCTAACATGTCTGGGAACATTATCACTGAGAGTGTAGCATATTTTTTCGAGATGTAAACAGGAAACCATGTTATTCACCCAGTACTTAAAAGAGGGAGGTGAGGCAGACTTCCACTCTGTGAGAATGACAACCATCCGAAAAGAGATAGCCTGTTGTACAGGCAAAGGAAGAGCGGAGCAAAAGTCAGATACCCCAAAGATGGCAATAAAATAGTCTGAAATGATCTGCTCTCTGTTATCACCTCAATAAAGACAAAAAATGTCAGACCAAAAAGCTGTTAAATCATGGGTCAAGGTGGGTTAGGCTTTTTTTTTTTCTGTGTGTGATCCGGCAGGGCTTTTTGTGTGGTTTTGGAAATTGACAGTCTGATGAGACCACCCCTTCTTTCCCACCTGTCCAACTGTGAAATTTTCTGTGCTCCTCCTGAGCGTCGCCCTAATGCAGGAAGGTTAAGTTAAAATTTAAATTTGTCTAAACAAATATATAGATAATGTTTTACTAACTGTTCTGTTTGTGATCTGTCTATTCATTAGTTCGTCTGAGTGGCAGGAGCTCAGTTCTGCAGGTTCAAAAGAGAGGAGAATGGAGGACAGTGTGCGCTGAGGAATGGAACAACCAGCTAGGGATCTCTGCCTGCAAGCAACTGGGATACTCAAGGTTTTCTTGCTTTCTTCTTTATTAATATTAATTGCTAATTTTGATATGTGTTTCTCTTTTTCTGCTTAGAGTTAGTTTAATATTTTAATTGGAAGCTTTAGCCTCTTGTTCTGTTAAAGAAGAGTTAAGCTCCACAGAGTGAAGGCAGAAAATAGTTTATTTCAGTTAACTTAAGATGACTTGACATGAACAAAGACATTAGAATCAATGAACGATTAAACACAAGATCAACAAGTTGAATATTTAATATAGATCTCAAAGATCAATATACCACTGTTAAAGGTGCTGAATGGTGGTGTCTCATTAGCATGCACTGTAACTGTTGGAAAAACAGTTAATTTTATTATAACATTTATTTCATTCATATCTCACAAAGTGGTTAAAATTTAAATATAACCACATTGTTTTGCTGCTATTGCTATTATTATAGTTGTCACATGAGTGTGTAAGTGTGGAAAAGGTACTTTGTGGGGCAGATTGAAAAGGTAGCAGAAGAGAAACAGCCCAGAAAGCATGGGCATTCTGCATGCTTTACAAGGCGCGAATGGTAATGTTGTATAGCATGTACAACATCGGCAACAGCTCAGGATAGAATGTAAACAGCTGCCAAAATAACACTGGTGAACTCTCTTGGTATGGACGGAAACTTACTGCCAAGAGTTCAATGTCTGGACTGCAGAGACAACACTTCACACCAACATGTCCTGGGTGACACCATCTGTTGTTCACAAAACTGTTAATGTGTCTCCTTTTCTTTTCCTGCTGCTCTTTAAATATCTGTCTGCTTGAATAGTCAGGAAGCCTGACAGAGACATGTTGGAGTCAGGCATACAATCCTGCAGCCATGTCTCAGTAACACATTATGCTGCATTTGTTACCTTGCTGAATCCTTGTCAGGCCTTGAAGTTCATCCATCTTGTTATCCAACAATGTCATGATGGCCATTACGACGTGAGATTGTAGAGAGGGTTTGAACTTCCTCCTTCTCTCTCTCCTTTTTGCTCCAGCTCTGCATCCACAACGCCTCCTTTCAACTCCTCTGGGATTTCTGGCTTTCAGCTTTTCTGATGTTGATCAGCTGCTCCCTGATCAACATGTTTACGCATCATAACAAAATAGCAAAAATACTAAAATATTGCCAAAAATCAGTCCAACCACACAGAATACAAAACAAGAAGAAGTAGCCAACCAGAAAAGCTATTTTCCTACAAAAAAAGCAGGAATGAATATTTGAAAAACAGAAAAAATCACAAAGAAATTAGAGCTACTCCAATGTGCTGCCACCATAGCCTACTGAAAATTATTTTTGAAGGGGTATTTGGTACTTGAGGAGGACCTAATTCCTGCTGTAGTAATCTATCTATGATTCAAATACTATTTAATGTGTAGCATAGTGAACAGATGTTTACTCTGAATGACTTCAATGTCAAGATTTAGCAAAAGCACAAAAAACAACCTTTGGAAGCTATGTCATTTTACAGTAAAAGAAATAGTTCCTTGTATCAATCAATCAATCAATCAATCAAATTTTGTTTGTATAGCACATTTCAGCAGCAAGGTGCTTTACATCATTACAAACACAGAAACACAATGCAAGATAGAATCAACAATCAAAACACAGCATTAAGTCAGGTTCCATCAATAAATTTGTAATTGATTACATTTCAAATACAATTCTAAACAGGTGGGTTTTTAGTTTAGATTTAAAAGAAGTCAGTGTTTCAGCTGTTTTACAGTTTTCTGGCAGTTTGTTCCAAAGTTGTGGTGCATAGATGCTGAAAGCTGCTTCTCCTTGTTTGGTTCTGGTTCCCGGGATGCAGAGCAGACCAGAACCGGAAGACCTGAGAGGTCTGGAAGGTTCATACAACAACAGCAGATCTTTAGTGTATTGTGGTGCTAAGCCGTTCAGTGATTTATAAACTAACAACAGTATTTTAAAGTCTATTCTTTGAGCTACAGGGAGCCAGTGGAGGGACTTTAAAACTGGTGTTATTGTAGGATCGAAAAAGGTCTTAAACTCTTAATTATATTTATAGATAAGAAATAATACTCAGAGACGAGTCCGTTTACTGCAGGTCACGGCGGGCGGAGATTTATTACACTGTTCCACAGATCATCTTACAGTACAAAGTCAAATCTCAAAAATCTCCCCAAAATCTCATCGTATTGTTAGAGTCAGTCTGTTTTATAGAATCTCATTTTCATTGGTGTAAGTTGGTAAGTTTTGACCAATAGCATTACTGCCCGTGTTTGACGCATGTTCTTACGTAAGAATTCCATCAGCTTTCAAATGAGTGTGTATTGGAGTTTCTTTGGGAATATTCAGACCTGTTGACCTCCAACATCTGCTCCGTTTCAAAGGTGCAAAACAAGCCAATTATTATTCTTATCTATCCAAACAGTTTATTTCCCAGACATTCAAGGGGAAGCCGGGAGCCAGGTCAATTTGACCTTCTATGGCGCCAGATTTCCTCAGTAAAAAACAACTCCATAAAGAGTATTTCCGCTCTTACATTATGTGCTCTATCTTCCTGGTTTTAGTGAGAACACAAGCAGCAGCATTTTGGATCAGCTGCAGCTGTTTAATTGATTTGTTGGACAGACCTGTGAAGACGCTGTTGCGACTGAAGATGAACGCATGGATGAGTTTCTCTAGATCTGGCTGAGACATTAGTCCTTTATTCCTGGAAATGTTCTTCAGGTGATAGAAGGCCAACTTTGTGACTGTCTTTATGTGGCTCTGGAGGTTCAGGTCAGAGTCCATCACTACTCCCAGGTTTCGGGCTGATCGCTGGTTTTCAGTTGTAATAACTGAAGCTGTGCATTGACTCTAGATCTATAACTCTAGATCGTTCCTCTTTAGGTCCAAAAATAGTAACTTCAGTTTTGTTTCTGTTCAGCTGGAGAAAGTTTTGGCACATCCACACATTTATCTGCTCTAAGCATCTGTTCAGTGATTGGATGGGCTCTGAGTCACCTGGTGACATCGTAATGTAGAGCTGTGTGTCATCTGCATAGTTATGGTAGCTAATATTATTTCCTGTTATAACCTGAGCTAGTGGGAGCATATAAATATTGAATAAGAGGCGTCCTAGGATTGAACCTTGGGGTACCCCACATGTGACCTTTGACCTCTTTGATGAGAAGTTTCCAATTGAAACAAAGAAATCCCTGTTCTTTATGTAGGATTCAAACCAGTTAAGCACTGGACCGGAGAGTCCGACCCAACTCTCCAGTCAATTCAGTCATGGTCAACAGTGAGGTCCAACAGAACCAGCACTGTGGTTCTCCCACAGTCTGTATTTATATGGATGTCATTGAACACTTTTACGAGGGCGGTCTCTGTGCTGTGGTGAGCACAAAAACCAGACTGGAAGGAGTCAAAGCGGTTGGTTATCGTTAGGAAGCTATTTAATTGTTTACACACAGCTTTTTCAATAACTTTGCTGATGAATGGGAGGTTGGAGATCGGCCTGTAATTCTGCATTAGTGATTTGTCCAGATTGTTCTTTTTTATCAGTGGTTTGATTACTGCTGTTTTCAAAGCCTGGGGAAAAATGCCTGATGAGAGCGATAAGTTTACTATTTGGATCAGATCAGCAGCAATAACAGGCAGGACTTTCTTAAAGAAATGTGTGGGTAAAACATCCAGACAGCAGGAACTGGAGCTTAGTTGACTTATAATTTCCTCTAGGGTTTTATAATTAAGTAGTTAAAATTGGGTCATTTTTCCTGTATTTGTTTTGTTTGGGTTCAGCATTGGTACTGACTTTATAGTGGATGTGCAGATTAATCCTCTGATTTTTTGAATTTTCTCTGAAAAGAAGCTGGAAAACTGGTTGCAGGCGGCAATACATTGGAATTCAGGCGGTAACGTCACAGGAGGGTTTGTGATTCTGTCAACTATTGCAAATAAAGTTCGAGCATTGTTAATATGTTTTTGTTTATGGCATCTGCAAAGAAAGCCTCTCTTGCATGTTTTAGTGTTAAATGATAGTTACATACGTTGTACATACTTATATTTTTCTAACTGTGTTTGAAAATGTGTTACTAGGTATGTGGAGTCCTTCTTCATCTCTCTGACCTCCATCGAGCAGGACCTTCAAACCAACTTAATTTCCATCAACTATAGCCAGGCAGAGGTCATTAAGCTTCAGAATGCTGCAACCTTCAGGTATGCAACATTTCATCATCAAAGGTGAGGGAAGTTTATGCAGAATATTCAACAAGAATAAACCCCTAATTTTGGGGTTTTAGAGAATAAAAAAACCCAATTTGCAGCAGTTTGGCTGAGCCTGTCTCTCTATGAATACAACCAGCAAAAAAGTAGCAAAGGGGCCAGACTGATGAGGTATCTGCTTGTACACTGCTCAAAAAAATAAAGGGAACACTTAAACAACACAATATAACTCCAAGTAAATCAAACTTCTGTGAAATCAAACTGTCCACTTAGGAAGCAACACTGATTGACAATCAATTTCACCTGCTGTTGTGCAGATGGAATAGGCAACAAGTGGAAATTATTGGCAATTAGCAAGACACACTCAATAAAGGAGTGGTTCTGCAGTTGGGACCACAGACCACTTCTCAGTACCTATGCTGTCTGGCTGATGTTTTGGTCAGTTTTGAATGTTGGTAGTGCTTTCACACTCGTGGTAGCATGAGACGGACTCCACAACCCACACAAGTGGCTCAGGTAGTGCAGCTCATCCAGGATGGCACATCAATGCGAGCTGTGGCAAGAAGGTTTGCTGTGTCTGTCAGCGTAGTGTCCAGAGGCTGGAGGCGCTACCAGGAGACAGGCCAGTACACCAGGAGACGTGGAGGAGGCCGTAGGAGGGCAACAACCCAGCAGCAGGACCGCTACCTCCGCCTTTGTGCAAGAAGGAACAGGAGGAGCACTGCCAGAGCCCTGCAAAATGACCTCCAGCAGGCCACAAATGTGCATGTGTCTGCACAAACGGTTAGAAACCGACTCCATGAGGATGGTATGAGGGCCCGACGTCCACAGATGGGGGTTGTGCTCACAGCCCAACACCGTGCAGGACGCTTGGCATTTGCCAGAGAACACCAGGATTGGCAAATTCGCCACTGGCGCCTTGTGCTCTTCACAGATGAAAGCAGGTTCACACTGAGCACATGTGACAGACGTGACAGAGTCTGGAGACGCCGTGGAGAGCGGTCTGCTGCCTGCAACATCCTTCAGCATGACCGGTTTGGCAGTGGGTCAGTAATGGTGTGGGGTGGCATTTCTTTGGAGGGCCGCACAGCCCTCCATGTGCTCACCAGAGGTAGCCTGACTGCCATTAGGTACCGAGATGAGATCCTCAGACCCCTTGTGAGACCATATGCTGGTGCGGTTGGCCCTGGGTTCCTCCTAATGCAGGACAATGCTAGACCTCATGTGGCTGGAGTGTGTCAGCAGTTCCTGCAAGATGAAGGCATTGAAGCTATGGACTGGCCAGCCCGTTCCCCAGACCTGAATCCGATTGAGCACATCTGGGACATCATGTCTCGCTCCATCCACCAACGTCACGTTGCACCACAGACTGTCCAGGAGTTGGCGGATGCTTTAGTCCAGGTCTGGGAGGAGATCCCTCAGGAGACCATCCGCCACCTCATCAGGAGCATGCCCAGGCGTTGTAGGGAGGTCATATAGGCACGTGGAGGCCACACACAATACTGAGCCTCATTTTGACTTGTTTTAAGGACATTACATTAAAGTTGGATCAGCGTGTAGTGTTATTTCACTTTAATTTTGTGTGTGGCTCCAAATCCAGGCCTCCATTGGTTAATAAATTTGATTTCCATTGATGATTTTTGTGTGATTTTGTTGTCAGCACATTCAACTTTGTACAGAACAAAGTATTCAATGAGAATATTTCTTTCATTCAGATCTAGGATGTGTTATTTGAGTGTTCCCTTTATTTTTTTGAGCAGTGTATATACAGAACATTCCAAGCTACACATAGAGAATAAATAAAACTAAAAGATGTGATTGTAGCATCTGATCAGGCTTTTCAATTACATTTATGAATTTAAAATTTGCATCAGTCTCAAAAATAAAACTTATCTGTCTTGGAACTATCAATAATCTATTTGAAGGCATACATTATTTTTTTAATGAGGTTCCCCAAAATGGCATTTTTGCAGATTATTTATTTTGCTAATCAAAATATATATTTTTACTGGAAATTAATTTTTTTTGGAAATAATTAATTCAAATGAATTCCAGTAAACTAACAACATGAGATTCTAGGGGTAATGATGAAAACTGCTTTTGGTCAAGCTAGTTTTTCTCATAGAGCATATCACACCTGGATGATATGCTTTATCATCCAGGTAAATGATACCTGGATGATAAAAGGATAGAATAAATCCTTTATATAAACAGATTTAAAGGCATCCAAGTAAATTTCTTTAAAATTATCATCTTTTTTCAATTTGCATATTAAACTGTCAGCCCAGATGATCAATTTATTTTCTCCTAATCCTATGCAGAGACCTTTTCACGCTTTCGTAACGTTTATAATAGATTGTTTAATAGATCTACTTTTATGTAGATGTTCTTTATATAAAGAACATATAGAGATAAGTCAAAACTCTATAAGAATGCTTACAATAACAAGAAAACTAGTTTACATCACACCAATTGTAAGGTATCTACATTTGGTACCTGTAGATTTTAGATTGCTTTTGTTGGTATTTAAAATCCTTAATAGTCAGGATCTGGGAAGTCTTTGTTGGTAACTGTTTGCTTGGATCCAGTAAGTCTCAAACCTTCTTATAATAAAATTTTAAACAGATTTGATGGCCTTGAACCAACAAAATCTATATCGGACATGTAATCTTGAAATGACATAAAACATTAACTTTAAACATAACAGCCATTTACAAGCTTCTTAATATCACATAAGATTTGTCCCTTCAAGTAAGCATTTCTGCTTCTACCTTTAGAATTCCACCTCTAAAAGTCCAAAGTCAAGGGTATTCTTATACCCTTGACACAAGAATATCTGAAAACAATACAATTAAATTACAAATCAGTTTTACAGTTTTGTTGTTCATTAATAACATTTTTATTATTGATTCATCAAATTACAATGAAAAGACAAACGTTTGATGGGTGATTACATTATGCATTATTTAATGTTTATAAATTAATAAAGTATTTTTGAACTGGAATTTGTATTGTACATATCAAGTATGCCAGTATATTGGTGCATCAGTTTACAGTCAGCTTTGATGAATAGAATTTACTTCATGCAGGGTTTCCCCCTGAAAACTTGCCCGGTGGTCGAGGCACTGAGGCGGTCCACCAGGGTTTTGTATTAAAAGATGTTAAGCTGACAGGAAATGTAAAATATTATTGGGTAATTATGTCACTGGAAGACATTGCCGACAATACTTAAACCCACAATTATAGTTTCAAAAACAAAACAAAAAATATACAATTAAGATAAATATAAATTATTTGCACTTCTGTTAAATCCAAATTAAGTCAACCGCTAGAGGATCTAAAACCACGATGTAATGCTGATCACATTGGGAACCGGCCCAAGGCATAAATGAATTAAGAAAATATCAATGCTGTTAAATTTGATTTAATTGTTTCAGCATACAATCTTCATAGTTAGATTGTTTTGTTACCATAGCAACAATCTGATGCTCTGAGTTTAATCTTTGAGTTTTAGCTGTTCCTTAATGCATCTTAGTAAACAACAATTACATTTGACTGCTCAGTCAATTAAACTTCCAGATTTCACTAAATCCAAGGTGAAATGGGTTAGGGCAGGGGTTTTCAAAGTATGAAAGGGTGAGCCCCCCTCCAAGGAGCACAATGCCTGCCCCCCCCCCCCCCCCCCCCCCCCAATAATCAACCCACACACAAATAAATGCCACTACAAAACACCTTCTAATTGCTTTTATTTTAGAACCATCTCATCTTTTAAAATGACACTTTATCTGAATGAAATTTAACACGTGAACATTTTAAAACATTTCCTCCCATTTCAATTATTTTTATCAGGGCCTTTGTATGGCAAATACGCCCTTTTTTTCATTTTTCTAATGATAAGAACAACCCCAAACTCATTTTTCAACCGTTTTCTCAAACAAACGTTACATCTGAGATTCTGAGTTTAATGTTTGAGATACCAACAGTGTTTTCACATCTTAACAAAAACATTTTGATCAGATCTTTGGAACACATCTGTAAATGTTGCACATTTCCTTGAAATTAAAAAATAAATCAAAAATCTAAACAGTTGCAAAACCGTGGAGCTCTTTTTGTAGCTCATCTAAACAATTTATCTCGAGCTAAAAGAGCTTGCTGTATGAAAGAGCGGAGGCATACAAAGGAAAAAACGATTACGCACGCTATGCGCACCCTTTCTTTTTCTATCACAGTCCTGAATCATGTGTAACTCGTTTTATTTATGATTTTAACTAAATTGGCAACATGGCAACACATTGGCAACATTACTCTTCAGCTCACCTTAGTTTTAGTGGGAACATTCATGAACGGCATTAGAATATGATTTTATTGTAGATTCAGCTTGTTAGCTTCAGCTAACGGCAGTCTCAGTGGATTACTGGCCTGCCGTAAGTTTCTTCTCTCCCTCCCGTACCAATGCAAAGCAACTACAGAGCCCCCTAGCAGAATGGGAGGAGTGAATCCAACATCCCGACCCCGATGAACTCTACAGATGTTCATCCCAGGTAAATCGGTGAACGAGAAGTTAGAGTAAAGTATTAACCTTAGATAATGCTTTAATTTGAACCCTGTCATAAACCTTTCCAAATAAAATAAAATATCGGTTACATTCCCTTTTTCTTTAAACCTAAATTAGTAACTACAAGTGCACAGTTATCATGAACATAAGACTGAGTGAAAGTCATCTTTAACATATAGAGAACCCATACAAGCTGAAGGTAAGTAAATCTACTCATCCATATTTCCTTCAAGTAAACACAGCTTATGTATTGGACGGGTGTAAGTGCCTCTGTGAGTCTTTACTTGCACTGATCGCACCAGACCATCAGCTCCGATGTTGACATCAGTAACCAAACCAAGAGGCCACTGACTGCGAGGCGTGCCTTCGTGCAGGATCCGTACAAGATCTCCGACCTAATAGTTTCTGGAATGGTGGTTCCACTTCTGCCTTTGCTGCAGGCTGGGTAGGTACTCCTTCACCCATCAAACCCAGAAAATGTCTGCTAAATACTGGACTTGGCGCCAACGTTGACGATACAGATCCTGTTTTACAAAGTGACCAGGAGGCAGAGCGCACTCTGATCTCAGCAGAAGCAAGTCATTGGGAGTCAAAGGTTGACCATCTCTCGGGTCATCTGACAACTTTGTTAGTGGTCTCCCATTGATGATGTTTTCAATGATACAGAAAAGTGTCATTAATCCTTCATTAATCCTTCAATGGCCATCATTGTGGTCAAGCGACAAGGCTGGGACCTCTTCTGCATATCCTTTATTAATGGTTGGCTTCATCGCCTTAACATACTTGTCTTTCAGGTCTGGGTCCTTTGTTAGTCTGCGTTCCAGTAGTTGTAGTCTTCGTGTTGCTAAGTTGATAATGTTAGGCAGTATCACTGCTTTGTTCTTAAAAGGTATGTCTAAGGTATAGTGAATAGAATAGAATTAGAATAGAATTCAACTTTATTGTCATTGCACTGTCACAAGTACAAGCAACGAGATTTAGTTTGCATCTATCCAGAAGTGCTCTACGAGATATAAATATTTATTTACAGATGTACAACACTATGTATGTATGGGCTATAAGGGGTTATAGCAAAGAGATATAGATATTGTGTATAAATATAAATATGGGAGCTATATGCACAGATTATACAGAATATACAGATTATACAAGAATGTTAGGGAATGGATTATATATGTATATAATATGATACAAGATAAATAATGGCAGATAAAATTTACAGGTTGTATGTGTGTGTGAAGAAAACAGTCCGTGATGTGTGTGTGTGTGAGGATAGTCCATGTGTTATTGTTGTATGAGAGGATAGGGGAGTACAGTCCTTATAGTGTATGTTTTATGTCAGGAGGCGTTCAAAAGCATGACAGCTGTGGGAAAGAAGCTGTTCCGGTGCCTGGTGGTTCTGGTCCGTAGGCTTCTGTAACGCCTCCCAGAGGGCAGGAGGGAAAAGAGTGTGTGTGCTGGGTGAGTGGAGTCCTTTGTGATTTTCCCGGCCCTTTTCAAACACCGCTTCCTGTAGATGTCCTTGATGGCAGGGAGCGGTGCCCCGGCGATATACTGGGCAGACCAGCCCAGTATATCGGGCTGGGGCACCGATATACTGGGTGCTGATATACCAGCAGGCACTGCAGGTCTTGCCGGTCGGAGACAGACCAGTTCCCGTACCAAACTGTAATACAGTTGGTGAGGATGTTCTCGATGGTGCAGTGGTAGAAGTTCGTGAGGATCTCTGAGGACAGGTTGTTCTCCCTCAGGGTCCTCAAGAAGAAGAGGCACTGATGCGCCTTCTTAATGAGTTTGGAGCAGCTGGTCGTCCAAGTCAGGTCCTCGGAGATGTGGACTCCCAGGAACTTAAAGGTGTCCACACGCTCCACCACTGTCCCCTTAATGTGGATGGGTGGATGTAGGTCAGCGTTCCTCCTGAAGTCCACGATAAGCTCCTTGGTCTTCTCGGTGTTCAGTTGCAGGTTGTTTTTGTCGCACCACTCAGCCAGACGGTCTACCTCCTCCCTGTAAGCAGCCTCGTCATTATCTCTGATGAGGCCGATCACCGTGGTGTCGTCTGCAAACTTGATGATGGCGTTAGAGTCATGGTCTGCAGTCGTAGGTGAAGAGGGAGTAGAGGAAGGGACTCATCACACAGCCTTGTGGCACTCCGGTGTTTATGATGATGGTGGATGAGAAGTGGTTGTCCAGCCGGCCATGTTGAGGTCGACTGGTCAGGAAGTCGAGCAACCAGTTACACATGAGTGGACTGATCCCGAGGTCTGTGAGTTTGGTAATGAGTTGTGATGGGATGACAGTGTTGAATGCTGAACTAAAATCTACGAACAGTGTGAGCCTTCTTTGGTAACTGAGTTTTCCCACCATTTAATTACCTTTTGGTCATTAATTGACAGATTGTTCTCTTGAGCGGGGTCGTCAAGTTTCCAAAATCTTTCCACCTGTGTATGCAGACTTTGATCTGACTTGAGGAAGTAGGCTTTAGCCGTCCTAACTTCTTTGTAATCAATGGGTTCATTTATGGCCCAGCCGAGTACTGTTTTGGTAGCGTAAGGGTCATTATCACCTCCTACGCGGTATTCTTCAGCTCTGAGAAGACAGGGAGCATCTTGTCCAATGACAAGGTGCACATCATTGGACTTGATGCTGGGAATAGGGATGTCTGCTAGGTGATCCCATCTGGCTGCCTCGTCAGGTGTCACGAGACAGCTAAGTCCTATGTTTAATTTTTTAAGTGTTCTCACACCATTAAGTGTGTAGATGCTGCCATCATGCAGAGAGTCAATCTCAAGATCCACACTTTGAGTAAATAAGCCTTCTTGGCTTCCTCCTACTGTATCAAGGTCTAACCTTGCTGGCTTGCCTTTGACCGCTAGCTTCTTGGTCAGTTCTTCTGACACCAAACTGGTGTTGGCTCCAGGATCGAGTAATGCATATGTAACAGAACTGATGTTTGTAGCTTTGCCCCTAACGACCACAGGAACAATAGGTAAACAAACTTTACCATTTTCAGTTCCAGCAAATCCACATGTGACATTCGGTGATCTGATAGGTTGTGTTTGTTGGGTAGTTTTATTGTCATCACTGCTGTCCTGGCCTGCTGTTGTATTCTGTCTGTTAGTGTGGTTAGGATGCAGCCATTTGTTGTGTTTCTGTCCACAACCAGGCACATTGCACACCCAGTTGCGCGTGCAAATCTGGGCACTGTGCCCAATCATGAAACACTTTTGGCACAGGTCTTTTTCTTGAACAAACGTAAGGCGCTCACTGTTGGTGATCGCAAGCCTGGGCACTGGTTTAAGAAATGGTGCTCTGAGCATTTAAGACATTTTAAATAAGCTGGCTGCTTGGTACGTGCGGACTTATTCTCATGGACTGCAGCCACTTTGACAGTGGTGGGGTAGTTTTGACGATGTTTCTTTGAGACTTTGGTAGGTGATGTAAAGTTGTTTGGCTTCTTATGTTTCTTGCAGCTAATTAACCCACCAAAGACTGGATTAGATCTCTTTTCAGCCTCTGTCTCCACTAAGCTGACAACGTCGAGTTTCGGTAGACGTCCTTCTTTTGCGATGTCGTAGTTTTTATTTAGCCACTTGGCCCTGAGATCTGATGGTAGCTTGCTAATTATCTCACATAATGTGCGGCGGCCACTGAGCTCTTCCTCACATTTCATGGCAGCAAGCGTGTCCTTACAACCTCTCAGCTGGTCTGCGAAGTCTCCGAGTTGCATATCGTCTCTTATCTCTTTAAAGTTCGAAACCTTTTCAACCCAAGCTTGGGAGATGGAATGAGGATCTCCGAACCTTGATTTTAATCGGTCAAGTGCTTCCTTGAAACCCGCGCTGGGATTAGGGTTGTATAGACAGTGACTAATAGCATCTCGAGCCTTTCCTTCTGTGTACTGGTACAGACGAGTTAACTTTTCTTCAACAGAAACAGACTCTTTGTCCACGATTGCAGTGAAAAGCATCATGAACGTCCAGTACTGGAGGGGTTCACCATTGAACTTGATCAGATCCCATCTGTCGGTGGGATCAGTCCACTTGATCAGTCAGTCATTGATCAGCCATTAAAAAACAAGAAACAAACTGTGGGATTACATTTTTACATCTTCTCTTTTAAAATCAAGTCACTCCCTTCCTAGGTATCTCATGATTAGAAAGAATCTGTAATTTTATCTGCAGATGTAGATGTGGGAAGCTTTTGAAACCCTTGTCTTGTGTCTTAAGTAGTAATGTTTCTATGCAATGTTTCTCACACTGTTGGGATCAGTCCACAGTCCACTGCTAGAGTTCTCAAGGCTGCTGCCTTGAGAACTCTAGCAGTTGTGAGGGAGCCTGAGACTATCCACTTGGGCTTGATACAACAGCTTGATACAACAGTATCAAGCCCACTTGATGCAAGCCTGGATAGTCTCAGGCTCCCTCACAACTGCTAGAGTTCTCAAGGCAGCAGCCTTGAGAACTCTAGCAGTTGTGAGATCGAATCATCTGCCATCTGGGATGGCGAGGGTTGCAGTGTAGTAGGAATTTTTCCAGTTTTAGGTGTAGAATGGAGATCCGCCGTTAGGGTTTGCATCTTTTGATGATTATGTAGCGTCTGTGCGTCCAGCTCAGCCTTGTGATATAGTCGCTGAAGTTCAGCTCAAAATCCTCTTTGTTGAGTCGAAGCAACAGCTCAAAGTTTTACTTCTCTTTCTGTCTTAGGGCTTGGATTTTTTTCTAGTTCTGCTGATGTGGAATCTTCATCATTTATATCAGCTGGAGAGTCACTGAACAAATTAACTTGTGTAGTGACATCCGACTAATCATCAACATATGGATTAACACTAGCTCCATCTTCTTCTTCTTGCAGCCAGACTAGAGCTTCATGACGCACATCTTGAACGTTCATTATGATAAGCTTCTCATAAGCATCAGACTCGAATCTCCGCTCTGATTGGTCGGAAAGTCTGTTTCAAGTTTGCGCATGACAACGTAACGCGCTCTGCCATTTGACTGCGCATTAGACGTCAAGGACAGTTCCAATTTCTAGGCCGCGAGAAGACAAACGTGATTGGAAGGTTTTTTGGTGTGAAAGGCGGACAATTGAACACAACAAAGAAGGCGGTAGGAGCTGATTTGGTGGATCACATAAGCTGTGCATTGACTGTAGTAGCATGGCTTCTACATCAGGAGGAAATAGTGGAAAGGAAATGGAGTGGATGATATCGAGGTCAGCAAAAATGAAAAGAGCAATCAGAAAGAGACATGAAAGGGCAAGAAGTTGGTCGGATGAAAGTGAGCCAGGAGCGGAAGGCAGTAAAAGGACAAAAATAAATCAAAGAGCGAGTTCACGGGAACAAGATAACAGTAAATCAGAAGTGGAATACAAAGTTGTGGTGGAATTTCAGCAAGAAAGGGGTTATATTCATCCGACAAAGATAACCAAAGCAATAGAGGAAGAGATAGGGAAAATTAAAACGGCCAGAATCATGAACAACAGAAAAGTGATAATTCAAGCTATCAGTGAGGCACAACAACAGAAGATAATCAAAATGAAAGCTCTGATGGGAGAAAGAATTAAATCATATATACCAGGTTATATGGCAAGGTTGAGAGGAGTAATTTCAGGAGTTCCACTTGAAATGACAATGGAGGAGGTGAAGAATGAAATCAAAGGAGGGAAAATAACAAATGCCATCAGGATTAAAAGTAGAAGAGAAGGGGAACTCAAAGATACTATGGCTGTGATATTACAGTTTGAAAACAAAATGTCAGAAAATATTCAGCTAGGATTCATGAACTATAAAGTTAGAGAGTACATCCCGAAACCGCTCAGATGTTTTACCTGTCAAAGAATGGGACACATTGCAAAAGAATGTAAGGGAAAAATTAGATGTGCAAGATGTGGAGGTCCACATGAATTTGGAAAGTGTGACAAAGATGCTAAAATCAAATGCTGTAACTGTGGAGGTGATCACAGTGCAGCCTATGGTGGATGTATAGTTCAAAGGGAAGCTAAAGAAGCCCAGAAAATCAAGATAACAGAAAAAGTTTCATATGCAGAAACATTAAAAAGAGTAAAGAAAGATAGTACAAGAGGAATGAGGCTGGGAGAAACAGATCAAAGTTACACTTCTTGGAACAAAAATGAAGGACAGAATGATCAGAGACAAATACTAATGCCAACAACAAATACGTATAATACATGTGTGCATAAATGTAAAGTAGAGGAAAATACAATGATGGTGAAAAAAGAAAACTTTGTAGCATTTATATGTCATATTATTAATGTTACAGTCCAAATGAAGAAGAAAAGTGATAAAATAAAAGCAATAGTAACAGCAGCAGGGAGGTTCCTAGATATGAAAGAAATTCAAGCAGATCAGATTCATACCATTTTGAGTGCCACTGAAACAACAGAAAATGGTCAGGATTAGGATACAAGCTTTGTTGATGGTTCTTCATATTCTTCAATGGAATGCCAGAAGTTTAATAGCCAATGGACAAGAATTTAAAAAGTATGTTTATGAATTAGAAATAATACCAGATATAATATGCATACAAGAAACATGGTTAAATTCAAATTTAGATTTTAAAATTCCTGGATATAACATAGAAAGACAGGATAGAAGTAATGGTAGTGGAGGAGGATGTGCCACCTTAATTAAGGAAGGAATTGCTTATAAGAAAAACTCATTAAATAAAAAATTAGAATGTGTTAATATAGAAATATTTAATTTAAGGAAATATGGAAATATTAAAATTATAAATTATTATAATCCATGTAAAAATCTTGATAGTGAAATATTTAAGGAAATAGGGAAAATACATAGAAGAGAAGTTTGGTGTGGAGATTTTAATGCTCACAATAGTCTATGGGGTAGCAAGAAGACAGATCATAATGGTGAAATAGTGGAAGAATTAATGGATGAAAGGTCATTAGTTTGTCTTAATAATGGAAAAGGTACAAGAGTAAATATACATAAAAATGCAGTTTCATGTCTTGATATTACATTAATATCAGACTGTCTTGTTAATGCATGTGAATGGGATGTTAATTGGGAGTCTACAATAGGGAGTGATCATTTTCCAGTAAGTACAATAATTGATGACAATATAAATAGACAAGAAGAGTTAACATTAATAAGATGGTGCTTTAATAAAGCTAATTGGTTTAAATTTAAAACAAAATGTGAAGAAACAAGTCATGTAGTAACATTAAAAGGTAATATTGAATAATGTACAAATCAAATAACAGAACATATCTTAAATGCTGCAAATTATAGTATACCAAAAATAAAAGTGAAAGGTCAGAAGAAAGTAGTTCCTTGGTGGAATAATGAATGTAGTAAAACAATTAAAGATCGTAATAAAGCTTTTAAAATATTACAGAAAAATTTAACAATCGAAAACCTTATTGATTATAAAAGGAAAAGAGCAAAGGCTCGGAAAACTATAAAGGATGCAAAAAAGAAAACATGGAGAGATTATTGTTCATCAATAGGTTCAGAAATAAATTTAAAGAATGTTTGGTTAATGTTTAGAAAAATGATGGGGAAAAAGAATAATGTTGATATTCCATCATTAATAAGAGGACAGGAGGTATTGGTTTTAAATAAAGATAAGGCAGAGTTGTTAGGTGAGACATTTGCGGCAGTTCATAGTGGTGATCAGTTGACAGATACTCATAGAAGGCAGATGATTCAAAAAATTGGAAATCATAAAAATCCACTAGAAAAATATAAAAAATATACGTCAACATTAGATATGAATATAACCATGAAAACAGTATTGAAAGGGACAGGATATTCAGCTCCAGGGGAGGATCAATTATGTTATGCTATGTTTCGACAGATGCCGGAAGTAACACTGAAATTAATATTAAAATTATTTAATAAAATATGGAAAGAAGGATCGATACCAAATAGTTGGAAAAGGGCAATAATATTACCATTTAATAAGCCAGGTAAAGATCCTACCTGTCCAAATAATTACAGACCAATTGCTCTAACTTCTCATTTCAGTAAATGGATGGAGAAAATAATAGTAAATAGACTAGGATATTTTCTTGAGAAGAATAATCTAATTAATGGATATCAATGTGGATTCAGAACAGGAAGATCAACAATGGATGCTCTAACTAGAGTCAATAATGAAATAGAGAAAGCTTTAAAAATGAAGGAACTAATGATTATAGTATTTTTTGATATAGAAAAAGCGTATGACTCACTATGGAAAGAAGGATTACTTATAAAAATGAAACAGATGGGAATAGGTGGGAGAATGTATAATTGGACAGCAAATTTTCTGCTAGATAGAAAAATAAGAGTAAAAATTGGGAATGATTATTCAAAAGAATTTAATGTTGAAAATGGAATACCTCAAGGTAGTGTAATTAGTCCAGTTTTATTTAATATTATGATCAATGATATTTTCTATGATACTGATAAATGTATAAAATCTGCACTATATGCAGATGATGGGGTTATATGGATGAAGGGGAAAAATATTAAATATGTGGTAGGAAATATTAAAAAAGCAATTAGTAAAGTAGAAAAATGGTCTTATGAATGGGGTTTTAAATTATCAGCAAGCAAGTCTTGTTATATGGTTGTCACAAAGAAGAGAAATATTAATATAGAAACAATAACATTATATGGACAAACGTTAGAAAGAGTAACAGAATATAAATATCTAGGTTTATGGTTGGATAATTCTTATTCATGGAAAACACATTTAGATAACTTAGAAACTAAGTGTAAAAAAGTTATTAATCTATTAAAGGCTGTGGCTGGAAATAATTGGGGTGCAGATAGACAGTCATTATTAAGCATATACAGGGCTCTCATGAGATCAATAATAGATTATAGCAGTATAATATATGGAGCAGCAGCTAAAACATCATTACAAAAAATAGAAAGATTACAGTGTAGGGCTTTACGTATATAGGAGCAGTAAAAACAACACCTATTAATGCTCTTTTAATTGAAACTGGGGAAACTCCACTGGAAATGAGGAGAATTAAATTAGCTTTAGCATATTGGATGAAAATTAAAAGTAATAAAGATGATAATGTGAATTCAATTATTTTACAGAATTGTTGGGAATATTTGAAGTTCCAAAGTAATGGATTTGGATGGATGGTTAGGAAATGGATTAAAATGTATAGATTAGAGGACAAGGAAATAGCTCAATTTAATCCAATTAGCGTTATTCCTCCATGGTTAATACCAGAGGTTAATGTAGATTTGAAAATTATTACAATGAAAAATGATTGGAATTTAAATGAAATAGGGATCAAGACTGATATTTATTTAAGAAATACATATAACAATTATCTTAAAATGTATACAGATGGTTCTAAGAATCTAAAAGGATATGTGGGAATAGGAATATATATATCAGAGTTTAAAAAATTTATTTCTAAAAGAATATCAGATCATTTGTCGGTTTTTACAGCAGAAATGGTGGCAGTTATATTAAGCTTGCAATGGGTTGAGGAGGTCCGACCAGACAGGGTGGTGGTGTGCACAGATTCCAAAGCAGTAGTAGAAAGTATTAAGGGAGAAGGAAACGATAGAAAAGATTTAGTATTAGAAATTCATCATATTTTATTTAGATTATATAGGGGTGGCATTGATGTTTGGTTTTGTTGGGTGCCAGCACATGAAGGAGTAAAAGGCAATGAAAAGGCAAATAAATTAACTAAAAGGGCATTAGAGGGGGAAATAACAATTTCAATTCCTTTTGGGAAAGGGGAAGGGAAATCACTTATTAAAAGTAAAGAAATGGAGAAATGGCAAAAAATGTGGAATGAAGATAAGAAAGGAAGAAGATTATATGAAGTACAAAAGTCAGTTAGAATTCGAAGCATTAATGAAAGAAACAGAAGAGAAGAAATAATAATTAGTAGATTAAGAGTTGGTCATACCTACTTAAATGACATGCTTTATACAATAGGGAGGAAAAATAATGATAAATGTGAGAGATGTGGAGAGAAAGAAAATGTAGAACACATATTGATGAACTGTAAGTCATATGAACTCGAAAGGGAAGAATTAAAGAGAATAGTTAGAAATATAGGGCATGAATGGAATCTTAAAGGTATATTAGGAAATGAAGGAAACATAACAGATATTCACAAATTAAGGAAAGCATTGTATATTTATCTTAAGAATACAAAATTAAAAAATAGAATTTAATAGATGTGAAGTAATGCTTCTACACACTCATGTACAGTAGGTGGCGGTATGCACCTTAAAGTTGCTTGTGATCCGCCATAATAGAAAAGAAGAAGAAGAAGCATCAGACTCTTCTCTGTCGATATCATCGATGAGCCCAGAATGATAACATTTATGTGCCTCCTGCAGTTGTGCAAGGGCTAGGTCAAGGCTCTGCAGCACTGACTTTAATTCTTCTGGCTTATTTTCTCTGATTTTTTCGTTCGCCGAGGTTATCATCTTAGTTACAGCTGCTTTAGCTTATCCTCTCTTTCTCTTTAGCGTAGCAAGGTTTATTTCTCCTGCAGAATCTTTGGTTTCAGACATGATTGCCTCGTGTTTAACTTTATGTTACAAAGAACATAAGATAGTCGTTGTTGTTGTTGCTGTTATTAATTTTATTGCCGAGTGCTTTTACACGGACGTGCCGTCCGGTTAAACTGCAAATAAAGTAAAAAACAAAACATCGATACTTAGTATTGCAGTATTCAATAAACACAAACTTAAACATAGATTTATTAGCTAGGCTTGACTAACCAGTTATAAGGCAAAGTTTACTCTTAGAACTCTTCGTCATATAATAAACATCGGCATTCAAATATCACAGTGCAGCAAACACAGCATTCGGCTAATTAGCTCTAGCAAATTCACCGAGTACACGCTTAGAACGGATAACAAAACTCATCTCCCCACAGCTTACAGCATTAATATAACTCACCACGTTGGGCAACACTCATGAACGGCAGTAGAATATGATTTTATTGTAGCTTCAGCTAACGGCAGTCTCAGTGCATTACTGGCCTGCCGTAAGTTTCTTCTCTCCTTTCACCTCCCCTCCCGTACCAATGCAAAGCAACTACAGAGCCCCCTAGCGGAATGGGAGGAGTGAATCCAACATCGTGCACCTGTGAACACTGAGCACAGCTCAATGTGAACATTTGCAGTTCACATTGGGCTGCACAAGCATAGCAAATGCGGTGGTTTAAGCTTGACTCCTACCTTGGTGAATTTTACAAAGAAACATGAATCCTCATCTTCGCAGGGGGTTCATATAAATGTCCGTATAGATAAGCCTATATGGGTGATCCGTGCCGAAGTAAACTTCAGAGATCAAGCTGTGACAGCGCGCTCAAAGCAGCCAACACAACAGAGGCAACAGCGGTCTGATTGCTGCGCGCTCCCTGTTCACCAACTACAAAAACTATAAAGCCATATTTCTTTCAGGAATAATTCTGTCATGATGTGGTGTGGTGGTGGACCCAAACACAGCAGGCAGTAGACGTAGAATTATAATGGATGTTTTAATGAAGAAAATTAACCAACAAAATCCAAGGTTACAAGAAAATTCAAAAACAAAACAAACTGGAAACATGAGGAAACAACAGGTAATCCACGAAGGAAAGTGTGGGTAGTGACAATCAGGGTGACAAGACAGACTGGCAAGTTGTGACTGGGATAGAGGAGCTTAAATACTGGAAGGTAGTAAATGGCCTAGCTAGATGAGAAGAGTGATTGCAGGTGTGAGTAATTGGCACAGGAGCTGGCTGAGGGGCGGGGAGAAGGTGGCACAGGGAAACTACAGAGATCTGCTGGGAACACAAAAGGGAGGAAACAGGGAACTGAAAAATACTACTAATACAAAAGACACTAAGAGTAAAGAAAACCTGATGAACAAGGAGAAAAACATATGAGGGAAACCATAACCGAACCTAAATTGAAACAAGGCTGATGTAACAACAATAAGAACTAAGGGTTCAAAGAAATAACCTAACTAGAATTACTAAAGAAAGACTAACCAAACCTAGAGACAAAATAAGAATTAGTAACACTAAGGGGGAAGTGATGAAATTAAGAAATAAACATTACTAGAAACACTGCAGGGAGGCTGAAATAAGAAATAGCTACAAGGATAAAATAGAATTAAACTGTAGTCATTAAAGAAGGCTCGACCTGGACTCAGACAAACAAGGACAGAACTTAATGTAACTAAAGAATAAACCTAGAAACACTATAAAGGACTAAAAAACAAGGAAAGCAATAAGAGAATTCTTATTTTACTAAGTACCTCAAATAATAATAATAATATCAAAAGGACCATGAAGGGCTAAACTAAAGTGAACTAAAACATGAAGCTAAATAAAATGAGAAGCAAAACCAACCCAAAAATCCAGTGTCCTGACAAATTCTGCAATGCCAGTGAAAGGCTCACCACAGAAGAGATGCTTGCAGTCCGGCTTATTTAAAAAAGAAATTAAAAAAGTTATTTGAATTTTTTTTTTCTTTTTAATAAAAACAAAAACATACAACACTTAGCCTGGTAGGGGGGCACGTAAGGCATGGCGGCCTGCCAGCCCTTTAATCCTGTTCATGGATCCCCAAGAGGAAATTGCTTATTTGTTGAGAAGCTATTCCCACAGCACAGAACATCTCTGATACTGGATGTAGCAGAGATGTGGTCCATCTCTGCCATCCAAAGTATTAAATATTAGTAAATATGAATATAACTGTTAGTGATATAACATTTCAACACAAGTGTAAAATTTACAAGTAATTTAAAGTGTCAGTGACACGATAAACCCAGTAGTTCATCATTTAAAACGATGAACTAGTGTGTTTTTGAAACCCGACTAGAATTTACTCAGGTTCAGACAGCAGTCTACTATCAACTAGTTATGTTTATTACAAGTCACTGGACTGACACATACAACTTTGTCTTAACTTGGTCATAGAGTTCACTTGGAAAACCAACAAGAAAAACATTCACTCCAAACATCAGTGAAATATATTCATTGTGCTTATTTCACATAAACACGCTTCTGAACTGTGTGGGACAAATTATATTTGTCTCTCACTTAAGTTGTCAGGTCTAAGCACCTAGAACATCAAAATGCAAGACACAGGAAAGTCAGAAGAGAGTTAGTTTCTTTTTACTCGCGAGAACGGACAGAGATGTGTTTCAGTTACAATCTCTGCCTATTCTGAAAACACATTCTGCCGCACCTCTCTTTTTATTGAAAATCATCCCTAGTTACAATGCACATTTCAGCTCTTATCAAAACATATGCTGCTGCAACGTGATTCACAGTTCCATAAGATAAACTAGAACATTTACTATGAACAGACTGAATGAACTGAATAAGGCTAATCAGCACCATTACGCTATAAACTACAGTATCTTATTATAAACATGAAGAATAGGATGTCCTTCTGCTGAGCAGCCGTCTGATTAGAACAAGCTGGCGGCCGCTGTCTCTGCATCCTTCAGCAGGGCCTCCTTTAACATACTCAGAAACATACTGATTAGTATTTATATAGGTTATTATTTTAATTCTATCATTTCCCCCCTGAATAACATATATAAATACCCAAATTCTCACACCACTTCTCTTTAGATTTTCAACTGAAAAATCATATTTGAGAGTTCATTATAACATTATTACATTCAGAGAAAAAAATGCTAAGTAAAACACATGTAATCATTTACTGTTCAGGATACATTTCAGACAAGCAAACATTCTTCACAGTGTCATCATCATCAGCGTCACAAAAACAATTTTTAGCCTAACTGGGATATATTTTGGCTCTGTGGTCTTCCATGGGAAATTGCAATCTGTTTAGCAAAGAACGCAGACTAAAAATGAAACCACATCCACACCAGCAAATATTGCAATGCAAAACAGAAACAGAGGAAACTAGAGTGCGATATTTCCAAAGGCATCCATCCATGAGTCCCACATGGACATGTCCACTCCACTCCTGAGTGGATTTTCATTTTCCCATTCCAGGGTGCAAGCCTCTCAATTGCCTCCATTAGGCTACTGACTGCGGCTATTATTGTGTTGGAATAAATATGCAGCTGTTTCTCCAAACAGTACACACACTTTTTCTTCTTCTTAGTCAGCAGTGTATCAAGGGTAATTCTGTTCTAGAATGCCATGAGAGGTAACAGCAAAACTTGTCATGCACAGCTATAAAGCTGTGCATTATAAATAAAATGTAGACAGAATGAATTACATCCACTATAATGTGCAGAAATTATTAAACTGGACAGGCAGTTTAGGAAGCTGATGATACAACAAAAATAAAAACAGCAAAAAATACAATACAATAAAATGTACAATTTTACTCATTTGAAAGCTGCACCAATTATTGATCGGTGCAGCACATATCCTGCACATATCCTGGACAGGCAGGATATGTGTTTATATCCTGCCTGTCCAGTTTAATAATTTCTGCACATTATAGTGGATGTAATTCATTCTGTCTACATTTTATTTATAATGCACCACCAACAAATGGAAGACTCAGAAACCCTGTAGCCACCTGATTCACAAACTTATTGACATGGTTCAAAGTTAATATTTTCTTTCAATGTCGAGCAGTAGTTCCTCAGATTTCTGTCCATTTATTTTCTTCATCAGCTTCTGCTTTCACATTTTCAGATAAAAGGTAAAATAATATTGTGGCATTGGTTTGTTGGGACCGTATCTAGTACTAAGAAGAAATATATTTTACATTCCATAACAGTAAGGAACTTATCACTTATTTATGTTTTTAATTAGATTTTATTTTATATATTTATTTCTTCAATATTATTTTTTATGTCAGTGTTAATGTCATGATGTTGTTAAGTGACTAAATGGCACTTTCAATTTGACTCACTAGGATTTGACCAAGAACCAGCTTCATTCTTTGCAATTTCAGTACAGTAAAACTATTAATCTATAAATCTATAAGTCAATAGAAAGGTCTATTGAAAAATATCATCCATGGTTCTGTCCCATATTTCTATGGCATTAAAATGATATTGGAACTTTTGCTTTTCCACTGAAAGCTATGGTTTGCACAGTAAATGCCATGTGAGTGAAATTGTATGCATATGTCCCATTCTCCTGAAGGCAGCACAGCGCTGCACCACCAGAAACTGACAGAAACACTGAAGAGAATAAGAGTTCTGACTGATATAGTTGCAGTTTGTTTTAATGTTGCAGAGCACGGCCTTAATGGAAAGTTTCAAAGTTAAAACTGGTATTGCTATGTGACTTATCTGGCCATTTTGTGCAAGATTTAGTAATATCAGAAAATGGCACAGAACAAGATTTTTTTTTCCACTCTGGTTGGCTGCTGATAAAGCCTACCAATTTTAAGTTGAATGTCCTTTCATTGCATTTTTCTTAGACACCTTTAAAAATAATTTCTTTTCACATGGCTTTTTTGTTCTTTGGAAACTAATAATTCAGTAATGTGTTTCTCTTTTGAGTATTTTTGACAATAAATACAAAAACAATACAACTCAAGACAGCAACAATAATGACAGTAATATTAATCATAAAATAATATTCAGTGCAAGTAGGGTGCATTTTCTTTGATGGGGGGTGATAAGGGGCCTGAATGGTGGATAGGGGGCGCTGGCCCGAAAAAGGTTGAGAAACACTGGTGTAGATGAAGTTTGTAAAAGGCAAACAGTTTTATCCCACTTTCCTGTCTGACAAAAGACAAAAAAAAGACCTCTGGAGCTGACAGAACCTCAAAAGAATAACAGATTATTTTAAAATCATCAACAGAGACATAATGTGTTTAATTTGCTGTGACAAACAAGAAGTCATATCTCTCACTTGGTATAAGAAAGTTATCTAATGATCCCCTGTACATCTAGAAGGAATACATTTAAACTCTGATGTGTGAAATAGCTTTTTCCTAACTGGAAGTATAGTACTTAAATAAATTTAAAAATTACCTAGGCTAATCTAGGTTATATTGTGTGTGCCATCTCATAGTTGAACTAACTATTTCTAGTGTAGATAAGGTCTGCTCTGGATCTACCTAATAATTGATGAAACTTGTTTATATGTGCGTGTATGTTATATGAACCTGACTGTGTCTTTGCAGTAAGAACCAGTGCACCTCAGGCATGGTGACCACTCTGAAATGTATTGGTGAGAGAACACATTCAATCTGACTTCAGTTTTTTTTACTAACAGTATTTAATGTAAAGCTTGAGAAGTACAGTTTATGACCAGGACTTGCACTTATCGTGGGCATGAATGTCATATTAATTTGAGGCTTTTAATCTTATATTTGAACTGATATTTTTCTGGGTGGAATCATAATTCACATGCACATGTCCAAAATTGGTGGTACCCTTCTGTTAAAGAATGAAAAGCCCACAATGGTCACTGAAATAATTTGAAACTAATAACACATAAATTTGAAACTAATAACACATAAAAGTTAACTGAAAATGAGCCAATAAAGATCAGACATTGTTTTTAAATTGAGGTTTAGTATAATCATTTTTAAAAAGATAAACTAATGAAACAGACTTGGACAAAAACAAGATTGAAAATAATTTAGCCGTATGATGCCAAAAGTATTTGCTCAGCCATCCAAATTATTGGAATCAGGTGTTCCAGTCACTTCCATGGCCACAAGTGTATAAAATGAAGAACCTAGGCAGGCACACTGTTTTTACAAACATTTGTGAAAGAATGGCCCGCTCTCAGGAGTTCAGTGAATTCCAATGTGGAACTGTGATTGGATGGCACCTGTGCAACAAATCCAGTTGTGAAATTTCCTCACTCTTAAATGGTTCACAGTCAACTGTATCATAAGAAAATGGAAGTATTTGGTAATGAGAGCAACTCAGCCACAAAGTGGTAGGACACATAAACTGACGGAGCAGGGTCCTGACCCTGAGGTCGGCAACGTTCTGCAGAGTCAATCACTACAGACCTCCAAACTTAACGTGGCCTTTAAATGAGCACAAGAACAGTGTTCAAAGAGCTTCATGGAAAAAAAATTGTGTTGTGATGGTAGAGCATGAGACAGATAATCTGTGAGGGGCGAGCATTTCACCGGTGCATAAATGGATCCGTCTCCGTTTGGATTTGGAAAGGAAAGTCTGCTGCGGTCTGACTGCTTCATGGATTTTATTGGATTGTTTTTCACAGATCACCTCTCTCATAGCATACTGTCATGACATGGTAACAATTTTAACTGCTATGTAAAAAAAACATTTTTTGAAAGATACATACTGTATCTTTAAGCATTAATTGACTATTTTATCTTCTTTTTAAAAAATGGGTCTCTAGAAAGACACGAAAAGCTGCAGCCAAGCTAATATGGCTGTGTTCACACTGAAGCCTGAAGTGACACAATTCTGATTTTTTTGACATAATGCAAGCTGTATCTGATGTTTTCATGACAGTCTGAGCAACACAGGTCGGATTCTTTTCGAATGCGACCCAGGTCACTAGGGTAATTTGACAAAAAATCGGAATTGAATCACTTAAGGCAGCCTATGCGTTAGCCAGCAAATCTGATTCTGATGGTGTCAACCACACTAACAGAATGGATTAGGCATATGTCTTAACAGGCTTTATACAATTCAAATTTAATTGTAATAGAAGTTCCATTTTATTGTCAAATGAGAACAACAAAAACAAACCGGCATTTATCAAGAACAGTATACTGATTACATCCAGAGAAAACATGTCATATTGTACATTAGCTTTGATGAGAGCCTAGTACATTAGTTATGCAGATAACAAAAAATTCATAATGTATCAAAAATGTTGAGTTGAAATTTATTTTTCATCAATTTTACCTTTACCTTGACACCCATACGTATTAGAATGCTTTTCTACGTTAATATTTTGCTATGTGAATTTATTATGGGGCCCATGTCCTCAAATGTTTTTGCAATAATTTGATTGTAGATCATTAACAAAATATATTTGACTTTTAAATTGATCATTTGATAGTTGTTGTCCTGCATTTTTTCTCAGAGTGTGGTTCTAGGCCTCAGTACAACACTCGAGTTGTCGGGGGTAATATCTCCAAACCAGGTCAGTTTCCCTGGCAGGTCAGTCTCCACTTCCAGAGGGAACATATTTGTGGAGGCTCCATCATAACGTCAAGCTGGGTCCTTACTGCAGCCCATTGTGTGTATGGGTAAGTCATACAATCAAACCTCTCTCTGAAATTCTTTCAAGGCTGATTAATTGGAAAAATGTCTCACTGAACACTCAAGATTAGAAAAGCTAACAGCAGGACTCTGGATGTCTGGTCCCTGTAAGCAATGAATAGAATTTACAAATCTTCAGATAGCAGTTTACTACCAAGCTGGACTGAAATACATCAAACTTAGTCAAAAATATTCACTTTAAGAGGTGTTCAAATAACACAATTCTGAACCGTATTTGGCACAGTGTATATTTGTACCCTCAGTACCCTCAGTAAAAAGCAGCGACAGCCTCGGAAAAAAAGCAGGGCCAGCCTCGGAAAAAAAGCAGGTGGAAAAGCTCTGAAAGTGAGCCGAGCCGGTGGAAAAGGGGCAAATGTTGATATAGAGTTTTACGTTTGTGTGTGTCTGGTGCATATAAAGAAAATAAAAAAGTAAAGGATGAACAATCCCGTTCAGTTTGTTCAGTCTGGGAGGAACAACCCAAAATGATGATAGCAACTGTTCTCCACCACAGCTGCCATAAGGGAAACCTTTCTATCCTCTTCCATATGCACTTCTCGGCAGTTTTCTCTGTTAGCTCTTACTAATAAGTAATAAATAATTATAGCAGGAAAACATCCTATTACTGTCCCGATTAATGGTGGATTGATTGATTTACTCAATGCAGAAACATTGAGAAAATGATGAATATTTAATGAAAAATGACAAAAACCACAGGAAACATGGGGAGCCAGCTAGAGCAGAACAAAAACAGGAATCCAGGAGAAAAGACAGCAAGTTACAATGGGGGAAAAACAGGAGGAGCCAGGAAGGATTGAAAGCAGGAGAGGTGTCAAAACTTAGGGGATAAATGCTGGAACAAAACCAGGGACCTCATGTATAAAGCAGCACAAAAAAATGTGCGGTGCCATATTTTCCAGTTGGGCAAACTCACACTCACCCTCTAGGACCTTGCTGAGGGTGTAAAGCTGGTCCAGCGTTCCACAACCACGACGAAAACCATACTGTTCTTCCTGAATGCAAGGTTCAACTATTCGACTGACCTTCCTCTCCATGACCCCTCAATAGACTTTGTCAGGGAGCTTAAAAGAGGGACCCCTCTGTAATTGGAGCACACTCTCCGATCCCCCTTTTTGAACACCCCAGTCTGCCAATTCAGGGGGACTTCCCCCGATGTCCATGCAATGTTGCAGAGTTGAGTTAACCAGCACAACGCTACAACATCCAGAGCCTTAAGGAACTCCAGGCGAATCTCATCCACCCCTGGGGCCTTGCCACAGAGGAACCCTCTAAGTACCTTGGCGACCTCTTCCCAGGAGGTCAAACTGTTAAGAAAAAAAAAGTCTAATCAAGTTCAAAATCGTCCCCCTCAACCCAGACATTCAAAGTCTTATGAGAACTCTTAGTGGTAAAATGGCAAAAATGTCCATATTTTTTTTTCTGACTAGTATAAGTACAATATTAAAGAAAATACCACATTAGGAATAAGTTCAAGTAGATCTTAAGACAATCCCATTAAGTGAAAGATATGACTCCAACATGTTAAAATTAATTCATGGTGGGGTCATCCCTGGAGATAGGAGAGTCCAACCCAGAGTCTTCGGACTGCACTTATTCAATGGAAGGCATGTTGGTGGGATTGAGGAGGTCTTCGAAGTACTGTGCCCACTGGCCCACAACGTCCCAAGTAGAGGACAGCAGCACACCATTCCCACTATATAAACAGTGTTTGGGCTGTACTGCTTTCACCTCCTGAGACGCCAAATGGTGGACCAGAATCGCCTCAAAACCATGCTGAAGTCTTTCTCCATGGCCTCTCCGAGCTCCTCCCATTCCCAAGTTTTGCCTCAGCAACCACCCGAGCCATAAGCCACTTGGACTGCCGGTACCCATCAACTGCTTCTGGGGTCCCGCAGGCCAAAAAGGCCCAATAGGACTCCTTCTTCAGCCTGACAGCATCCCTCACCAAAGGTGAACAAATGGGTTTGAGGGTTTCCACCGCGACAGACACCGACAATCTTAAAGTCACAGCCCTGATAAGCTGCCTCAACAATAGAGGAACATGGTTCTCTCAGACTCCATGTGGGAATGTGGGAGTTAAAGCTCAGTCTCACAGGAGACTCTGCCAGACATTCCCAGCATGAACGTGTTAACATGTTTGATCCTGCCAGGTCTGACCGGTGTGCTCCCCCACTACTGGAGCCGACTCACCACAAGGTAGTGGTCAGTGGACAGCTCCACATCTCTCTTCATCCGAGTGTCCAAGACATGTGGTTGCAGATCCGATGAAACAACAACAATGTTGATCATTGAACTGCAACTGAACTGGGTGTCCTGGTGCCAAGTGCACATATGGACATCCTTATGCCTGAACATGGTGTTGGTTATGGACAATCCATGATGAGCACAGAAGTCCAGCAACAGAACACCCCTTAAGATTGGGGTGGGGTGTTCCTCCCAACCACCCCCCTCTAGGTC
The DNA here is from genome assembly GCF_003331165.1 of Xiphophorus hellerii. Taxonomy (NCBI): domain Eukaryota; kingdom Metazoa; phylum Chordata; class Actinopteri; order Cyprinodontiformes; family Poeciliidae; genus Xiphophorus; species Xiphophorus hellerii. Next base: position 554,590 of record NC_045678.1, read on the forward strand.
TCACAGCCATTGCCCACATGAGCTTTGAAGTCCCCCAGCAGAACAAGGTAGTTCCCAGTATAGGCACTCTCCCCCTCAAAGAACTCTAAAAAGGGTGGGTAATCTGAACTGTTGTTCAGCGCGTAAGCACCAAACAACAGAGCCCGTCCCCCCACTTGTAGGCAAAGGGAGGCTACCCTCTAGTTCAGTGGGGTAAACCACAACATAAAGGCACCAAGATGAGGGGGGCAACAAGTATGCCCACTTCTGCCCAGCGCCTCTCACCATGGGTAACTCCTAAGTGGAAGCATGTCCAACCCCTCTCAAGGAGATTGGTTTCAGAACCAGAGCCATGTGTTGAGTTGAGACTGACTATTTCTAGCCAGAGCCTCTCAACTTCACAGAATAGCTCAGGCTCCTTCCCCACCAGAGAGGTGACATTCCACTTCCCAAGAGCCAACTTCTGCAACCGAAGATCAGATCGCCAGGGTCCCTGCCCTCGGCCACCACTCATCCCACATTTCACCCGATCACTATGGCCCCTCCTCCAGGTGGTGAGGCCATGGGAAGAGGGACCCACATTTCTCCTTCAGGCTGAGCCCAGCCACGCCCCATTGGTAAAAGCCTGGCCACCACTCCCTCGCTAGCGTGCCCCACGTTCCAGGGTGGGGCCCCAGTGATCCACGTCTGGGCAAGGGAACACAGTTTCCAAAGGTCTTCTTTGTCAAAAGGGTTCTGAGCATCCTGCCTTTATCCAGACCGAGGGGAACACATAAACAAGAGATATTGCTGAACTGATATCTCTGCTTGATGAAACAAGTGCACCACAGCTACCTGGTAGCTGCTTTGGTATCTGCAGAGAAGAACAGGCTCCATCCAGACACTTATTGTTACTCTGTTGTTCTCAGTAGGACTTGAGTGAACAAGGTTGTCATGTTGGATTAAAGTTTCTTGACCCACAAGAAGGTTCACACATGAAACCAGAAAGTCTTTGATGTGGTGAAGATTTATTTACAGTGAATCTTGACTGTGATATACAGTATTTATATACAGTGATGCGCTCTGGAATTCGGGTAGGCGGGGGGCTGGCCAGCTCAGGTTCTGTTTGGAGAAGGGAGAAGTTGGTAGGAACCAGGGTTGAGAGATCTGACAGAGGAATTCATGGAGAGGGCATACAGTCTCAAAGGTGGAGAGCCATGGATTCAGGTAAGTACAATTGAGGCTCTGAGGTAGTAACGAGGAGAGAGCTGGCAGGCCATGAAGTATGGAGCCCAGCTGGGTGAGGAGCAAGTAGATTTGATCCTCTGACGGGATATGATTCCAGGCTTGACTCAAAAAAATCTCTTGATCGAAGAGATGGCCTAACAAGATTAGCTTAGGATGAGAGGTTAAAAGTCAAAACAACAGTATTCAGCAACATGAACTTGAGGCTTGATTCTTACCAACAAGTGGGACCATCGAGCGATGAATGACTGTTCCGCCGGTTCTTAAGAATCCAGCAGCCGATCACTAGAATCAGGTGCAGGTGCAACAGCCTGCTGGAATTCTCCCACGATGATCCTCTTTAGGAAGACCACTCACAGAGCACAAACCTGAATCCTAACAGACGTGATCATATCCAGTTCCTTTGTCCTTGTTCTTACTCCTCAGTAGCTTATTCAACTTGAGATTTTTTGCAGTGCCCTTGCCTTTTTAATGTGTGTATTGATGATTTATCTAAACTGTTGAATCAATGTAGGACTGGCTGTCAGGTTGGCAATAGAACTATCAACCACCTGATGTATGCTGACGAGCTTGTGATCTTTTGTCCATACAGTGCTGGCCTGGAGGAACAGTTAAGGGTTTGTTTTCAGTATGGATTGATTTATTATATTAAATATAATGTAAAAAAAAGAATAACATCATGATTGTCAAGAGCAAATAAGACACTAAATTATCTTTCTCTGACTTCACTCTGCTGCTAGACAGCATCCTCCAGGTCAGTGATGAGGTAAACTATTTGGGACATTGCATTATTGCTCACCTGTCTCATGATAGAGACATTTAAGCAGCATTGTAGGCAAATGTACAAGCGAATGTACTTCTTCGGAAGTTCTCTATGCGCTTATTATCTGTCAACACTGCACTCTGTAAAGCATATTGTACTACACTGTATACTACCCACCTGTGGTGGCTTTACAGGAAAAACAGTGTGCATAAACTTCAGGTTATGTATAGTAGTGTCATGAGGATGATGCTTAAGGTGTCACAATAGAGTAGTGTCAGTCAGATGTTTGTAAATGCCAGTGCACTAATTTGTGCTGCTGTGGTTTGAAACATTATGTACAGATGTATGTGTAAGTTAACCGATTCTGTAAACAGCATCATTCACACCAACCAAATCTTGTTCAAATCTCAGTTAGGTTCTTTAGTTTGTGGAATCACTGGCAACTTAGTTTATGTGGTAATAGATTATATTGTTTTATTGTCTTTTTGTTGTTCTGTCTTTGTTTATTAAGGGCCATATATGTGTCTAAATAAAAAGGTTTGATCGATCGATTGATTAAACTTCTCATTCATCCTTTCACCCAGGTAAGTTTTGAAAGTGAAGGTGAAGCTGAACTTGTACCTTGTACAAAGTGGGAGGCATCTGCCCAAGTGTCTGTATTAAATTACCAAACATCAGATGAACATAAAAGGCTCATTTAAGTGCAAAAAGATTGTCTGAAACAAATATAAAAATAAATAGAAACAGGGTAGCTTCAAAAGTAGAGACACAACTAAGAAAATCAATATCTTTAGTACAGACAAGAAATTTTTCCTGCCAACAGCCATCACAATCTACAATAACTCTTTGAAGAATTAATGAGTTACAACATTTAATTTCCTCTTGGGATTAATAAAGTATTTTTGAATTTGAATTAGAATCTAATGTTTTGTTTGTCTTCTTGTCTGTGGCCAGATTTGAAAACTCTTCCCTGTGGACGGTTCATGTGGGGCTGACAGAACAGCTGATCCATGGTGCCCATTCTCTGGCTGTAAAGAGAATTATACGCCATCCTCAGTATTGGCAAAAAGGACTGGATTACGACATTGCACTGATGAGGCTGCAGGAACCGCTTGTTTTTGATGGTACTGGTAATGTTTTCCTAGCTATTACTTAGACTAAATTTTCTTATGCTTATGAACTCATGCTTTCTTCTAATTTATTCATGGCAGTTCAGGTTCAAATCAGTTCACTTTCTTCTGCTTATCAAACAATGCAGTTACATTCAATTTATTATTAAAATTGGTAAATGAAAAGGTTTTCTATCTAAAGAAACCCAGCAGTACTCTGAGTCGCTGATTTGCAGCAAAGACTCCTGCTGGACAACCATATGGGACAGTGGACTGATTGCATTGGATCCTTTGCAGCAATCCCTCATTCTGAACATGCTTGTAGCATGAATTTAAGATTAACCTGTAATTTTGCAAAAGCAACTTATCCAATTATCAAACAATTATTTGATAATTGTTGTCTTAAGGTATGGAGGCTGGGAGGGAAAGTAAGAGAGCTGAGTTTCATTTTAATCAAATCAAACTCTATGACAGGCAACATTTTCTTAAAGAAAGCTGTGGGTAAAATACATCAGTATGGGGGATTTTTACTGCCTAACTTTGAGCAAAAGTGGTTCTTCGAAAGGGGACCTTACAATTTCCATCTAAAGCCACTCTAGTAGATCTGCTATTTGTCATGATACCATGGTATCATGATGTGGCGGCACTAGATTGAAATCAGGAATATTGTGTAATTTAAATTTCTGGACCCAAATAAGTTGCTCAACAGCGCCACCCTGGGAATTTCACCCAGGGAATATTACCTTCTTCTTAAGGCACACAGGTTCGGTCATGCATCGATGGAGACATCCGACACAGTTTCAAATGTACAAAAAGCTGTTTATTAAATTCTTTTAAAATACTCTTTTTAAAACCAGTTCTTCCTAACAAAAAAAACTAAAGAAAACAGAAGAAACTACAGTAGCTGAGGGTACAGGCAGAAGGGGCCTGTACGGCATCCAACAAACACAGCAAACAAAAACCCTTTAAAGCACCAGACGCAGTGAGACAACCCAAACTCAGGAATCACGGCACACAGAAGAGGAAGACACCGTCACCACACCAACACCGCCACCGGACCTCAGCAACTGCCAACGGAAAAAGACAATTAATAAATGCAACAACCATAAACTTAATACAACAAAAGAAAAACAGTATCAGCCCAAATAAATAAACAGTTATATAAAGAACCAAAAAGGGCTGAAAACAAAATAAATAAGAAAACCTAGAAAATGCAAGTTAAAATATCATCAGCACCAGGTATGGCCCTCTGGCTACGTCGCAGCAGGAGGCCAACTGGGCTCGCCGATGCCGCACTCCAAACACCACCTCAATTAGGGCGTGTCCGACCACAGTCCGACTTTGATTAGTAACGTGCAGAAATCCGGGAGACAGCAGAGCAGCAATGGTCCAAATATGGGGAGACCTATAAAAGTTAATTAGTCACCGTTTCAAATAGAACTGCAACGAACTGGAGCTTACAATGAGCGTTAATTCCTTACCTGCCAATCCACACAAACGCGCACACACACACTCGCTGAATGAGGAAGAGGAGGAGAGCAGCACAGTAGCGTTTCACCTACGATCACACTTAAATTTAGATTTTTTGACAAATAACAATAGTGCAGGGAGAGAGAAGACCTACCACAAGAAAATCAGAGCAGCATGCACCACACTTGGCGATATGTTGCCTTTTTACCGCCAGAACCCAAAAGACGCGGTCCACACAGTGGGATCATGAAGAAGACATGTCTCCGACTGGACGCAGCGGCTTCTTATATACCACGCCCACTTTACCCAACCGGAACTTCCTACTTTGAAACTGTTTGTGTAGAAATACGTATATTTCTATACCATTACAATGACAAATAGCACAAATTGTGATACTTGCTCGTGGTACCACGAGTAGTAGTACTTCTCTTTGATGAGGGAAATGCATGACACCTGGAAGCCACACCTTCTTGTCACATCCTGCAGAGGAGGAGGAGGAGCAGTAGAGAGCAGACATCCAAACGCACACCAGTCTGTGGATATGACAGTACCTCCCCCCTCAATGGACGCCACCTGACGGCCGAGAGGAGGAGGCATAACGCCTCTCAAAATCTGAAATAAGGGTACGGTCTAGAATAAAGGAGTGAGGAACCCATGAACCTTTCCAGTCAATGTGGTACTGGAAACCTCTGCCATGGGAACGAACACCCACAATGCGGCACACCTCAAATGCAGGATGGTTGTCGACAAGCCGGGTGGGAGGCGGGGGATTGGCCGGAGGACACAAAGGACTGGACCTGACTGGTTTGATTTGGGAAACATGAAAAACAGGATGGACTTGAAAATGCGACAGAAGTTGTAGACGAACCGCAGATGGGCTGATGACGGTTTGGATAGGAAATGGCCCTAGGAACCTGGGAGAGTTTCTTCGAGTATGTCTTTAAGGGAAAATCTTTAGAAGAGAGCCAGACTTTCTGACCTGAGTGATGGGGGGAGCCAGAGTGCGTCTGCGATCAGCAAATCTTTTGTTTTGGGCGAAAGTCTGGTCAAGTGCTGCCTTGGTCTGGTCCCAAATTCTCTGGCAGTTCCTGAAGTGAGTCCCGACTGTGGGAATGGTGGAGTCTGGAAATGAGGAGGGTAGGAGAGATGGCTGAAAACCTAGAGAGGACTCAAAGGGGAAAATGTTTTCCAAACCTGGGATATAAATTGAGGCTCCCGGTCAGAAAGAATCTCAGTGGGAGTCTGAAGACATGGAAGAACAGGAGTCTGGCCGTTGCAGAGGCTGAGGATCATGTTTTGTTTTTAGAAGCTAGAAGGCTGGTGACAAAGTCGAGTGAGATGTGGTACCAGGGTCGACTCGAGACAGGAAAGGGTTAAAGCAAACCTGCAGGAGGACAATGGGAACTCTTTCCTCTGGCACAGACCAGGCACAGACGAAATCCATGGTGTCCTTGTTGAAGGAGGGCCACCAGAAGTAGCGACTGCCCACAAGCAGCGACAATTATCAAATAACTGTCTGGTGGCAAGAGGGCGGAAGGACAGGTTCAGGAGTTTCTTCTGAATTGTCAGGAGAAAACTGTCGTGAAAGTCCATCAGGTTTGTTGTTACGTGTTCCTGGACGGTAAGTGATATTGAGAATGAACCTAGAGAAAAACAGGGTACAACGGGACTGTCTGGGGTTGAGTCTTTGCTGACTGAAGATAGGACAGGTTTTTTATGGTCTGTCCACACTATCACAGGTGTATCTGTGCCCTTTAACCGATGCCTCCATTCTTCAAGAGACAATTTAACAGCCAGAAGCTCCCTGTCACCAACATTATAATTTCTCTCAGGAAGGGTGAAATGTTTGGAGAAGAAGGCACAAGGATGGAGCTTGTTGTCTTCTGGGCATCTTTGGGACAGAACCGCTCCGACCCCCACGGCAGAGGCATTAACCTCCAAAACAAACTGGGAGTCCGGCTCTGAATGAATGAGAATAGGAGCTTTGGCAAACCTGTTTTAGTTCAGTGAATGCTCGGTTAGCTTCAGGGGTCCAAAAGAATGTCTTTTTAGTGGAGGTGAGAGCAGTGAGTAGAGAGGCGATGATGCTGAAATTTCTGATAATCCTCCTGTTTCCAAACCCTAAAAAACACTGGAGTTCCTTCCTGGAGTTTGGAACCGGCCAATCCAGGACTGCTCGAACCTTTTCTGGATCTGTCTTCACCTGTCCACCCTCAAAAACAAAACCCAAGAAAGTTATGGAAGGAATATGAAATTCACATTTTTCAGCCTTTTTTTTCCAGGAGTCTTTGTAGGACTTTTCAAACATGGATCCGATGTTGTTCTAAATCTTCTTCTAAATCTTCTTCTGAGAAGATTAGAATATCATCCAAGTACACGGAGACAAAGGCATTGAGGAAGTCTCTCAAGATGTCATTCACCAGGCCCTGGAAGACAGTTGAGGCATTACAGAGCCCAAAGGGCATCACTAGATACTGAAAATTACCTATATGGGTCTTAAAGGCTGTCTTCCATTCATCACCCTCTCTGATTCGAACAAGATGGTAAGCGTTACAGAGGTCTAGCTTAGAAAAGATGGTTGCCTTCTGAACTGGTTCAAAAGCTGATGAAATAAGAGGAAGAGAGTACTTGTTCTTCACTGTGATCAATACTTGATAGAAGAGTCTTATCTTTCTTTTCAACAAAGAAGAAACCAGCACCAAGGGGTGATGTCGAAGACCGGATAATTCCTGCATCAGGGGACTCATTGACATATTTCTCCATGGCCTGTCTTTCTGAGCGAGAGAGGTTGAATAATCGACCAGAGAGAAGGGGGGGCACCAGGGAGCAAGTCAATTGCACAGTCATATGGTCTGTGTGGAGGAAGAGAGAGAGCCTGGACTTTACTAAAAACCCATTCCAGGTCACGATACTCTGGGGGAACATTAGACAGATCAGATGGAGCCGGTTCTATAAGTGAAACAGTGTTTTTAGAAGGGATCGCTGACAGAACGCAGTTACTGAGGCACCGGGGACTCCAGGACTCTATGCGGGACTTAGACCAATTAATCTGGGGGTTATGTTCCCGCAATCATGGATAGCCCAGAACCACAGGGGCATTTTGGGTTGGGAAGATGAAGAAAGATGTCTGCTCATGGTGATTACCAGAACAGATTAGTTCCAGTGGTTCTGTTTGATGAGTTATGGTTTCCAGGGAACTTCTACTGGGCTGGGGGCTAGAAGACGTTTGATGGAGATCTGATGCTGCTGGACAAATTCTGGACTGATTAGATTTTGCTCACAACGAGAATCAATGAGAGAGAGGACTGGAATGGTCTTTTGTCTGAAATTGAGAGATGCCTCAACAGATAATTGGGAGGATTTTGTTTAGAGTAGAATTGCCCACCAGTGTCCCCAGGACTACTGGCGGGCTGTGGCTTTTGGGCAGATTGGGCAGTCCGTAATGAAATGATGTGGGGAACCACAGCAGAGGCAGCGACCAGTAGCCAAACGGTGCTGGCGCTCATCAGGGGTCAAGCGGGCCCGGCCAGTCTGCATGGGTTCATGCTCAGGGGGAGGTGAAGGAGATCGAAGACGAATTAAATGGGTAGGAGCCCTCAGTTCTCGAATAGGTCGAGATGAGGAAGTTGCCAATGGTCTGTCTGTTTCTTTCCCCAAGTCTGTTCTCTAGGCAGATAGCGAGTTCAATTAGTTTATCTAGCCCAGCAGGTTCATCTCTACAGGCCAGTTCATCCTTAATCTTTTCATTAAGTGAATGGTGCAATGCCCCCTTCAGTGCTGGTTGATTCCACCCTGAGTCTGCCGCCAGGGTGCGAAATTCTATGGCAAACTCAGCCACTGATCTGTTCCCCTGTTTTAAGCTCCAAAGTCTCTTAGTAGCCTCTTCCTCACTAACACTTGAATGAAATGTTTGTTTAAACTGTTTGAGGAACTCAGTATAAGACGAACTGTGAATAGCTGCTTCATCAAAACAAGCTCACCTCAAAGCCTTGTCCCTTAAAAGTCAGATGACGTAGGAAATTTTACTTGGATCGTCAGGGAAGGATCGAGGGGAGCGACTAAAGACAAGTGTGCATTGGAGTAAAAACCCTCTGCACTTACCCAACTCTCCAGTGCGTCTCTTGCTGTGTCTGTTGCTTGCTGGTGGACTGGGTGAGTTGTGACCGGTTTGGTTTTTCAGGTTCCTTGGCCGGAGGAGATGGACAGTAGGAGGGTGGACAGGCAGGTGAGGACTGGACGTGAGCCACAGATGTTTCAGAATGGGAGCAGTGAGGAGGTCAAGAGACAGACGCTGCAGGAGGAAATCCCCAGGCCGGGGAATCAGCATGACACTGGGCACCTACAAGAAAGGAGGAGATCAAAGATAAGACGAATAGTAAGTTGTCTGTGAGGACACAGCGACCGTAGTAGTACCATGAGTAGTAGTAAACCATCTGGCATTTGTCTCTGGGAATCCACTCTTCTAAGTACTGCTCCTTGATGAGGGAAATGCATGACACGTGAAAGCCGCACCTGCTCGTCACACCCTGCAGAGGAGGAGGAGCAGTAGAGAACAGACATCCAAACGCACACCAGTCTGTGGATATGACACTATTTCCCTGCAGTCTCTGTATGCAATCGCTTAATGGTGTAGGTGCATATTCATTTAAACACTTAAAAATCTATTTTAAAAATTATACTTTATAAAATTAAGAAAGTTCAAAATGCCAAATTTAGCCAAAATGTGACAATGATGGAATCTGATTGGCTTTTCATATAAAACCTTTGAAGCCCGATTATAGAGACTTGCTAATGGTTTGAGTATAGTTTGACTAGTCTGAGACCAGACAGCAGCTCCATAGGAAAAATGTGAGAGGATCATTGAGTTCAAGAACATCTCTGCACAGTGAAGTGTGAAACAATTTCTAATCATTTTAGAACAGTTTATATTTGATCTAACAGTTTTGCTGATTTAATCTACATGGCTCCTAAAATTTAACTGAGCAACCAGAATTATTCCTAGATATTTTTCTTGTGATACTTGCTCAATAGGATCCCCATTGATCTGGATATTCAAGAACTGTAATGATGTTTTCTTGATTGAAAAGCAAATACACTTTGTTTTCTTGATCCTTGTTAACCGCCAGTTGGCCTTTTAACAAAGTGGTTGAGCTTTTTTCTTGATCACATCCTTCTATTAAATCTTATTTCTGTTTAAAGGATAAAATGAAATGCTGGTGTGTTCTGACTCATTTTAGTCAACATTGTAAAAATCTATGTATAGGAACTGTTGCTTTATTTTCTGTGTTGATTGAGTGTATTACATTGTTTTTTTTAATCTTGAAACTACATCTGTTGAGAAGTAATGCTATATAGATAAACTGAACTGAATGGAATAGATTTTGCTGGTGTGCATGTAATCCAAACACATGAGATAAACATACAGTAAATATTGTCAAATTCTCTGAGATATACACGTTTTCCATAGGCCTTGTGGAACCCATTTGTTTGCCTAACTATGGAAAGGAGTTTACAGAAGGTACAATGTGCTGGATATCTGGTTGGGGAGCCACAGAAGAAGACGGTAAGTCTGTGTAGTTTGTCAATCCAGTCTCCTACATAACGTTAAATTTGAATGTTATGATAAAATTCTCTCTAAATATTTGCTTTTCATTTTTTAACTAATGTTGCTAGGAGAGTCCAGTGTTGTTCTACACTCAGCTATGATACCGCTCATCTCTACCAAGACCTGCAACCAGGCAGATGTTTACAAAGGCCTAATCTCTTCTTGGATGATATGTGCAGGATATCTGGAAGGAGGAATTGACTCCTGTCAGGTACAGTTTGTTTCCATTTAACATGGAAAACAGCAGTATTACAAAAAACATGGGATGTGCTGAGATGGCGCAGGGGTTAAGCACAACCCACATAAGGAGGGCTTAGTCCTCGACGTGGCTGTCGCAGGTTCGATTCCTGGCCTGGCAACCTTTGCCCCTTCTCTCATTACCCACTTTCCTGTCAATTAACTATCAAATAAAGGCCACTAGAGCCAATAAAACCTTAAAAAAACATATTGCCTTCTTCTTTATTGCTTCTATTTCCATGATGCCGCAAATGGCTACTTCTGTGTTTTGGTGCTCTCTGCCTTGTTTGTTTTTATGTCTAAATACCATGAACATACTACATACTACAGACATACTATTTCTAAGTATTTATTACCAATCTTTGTAGCATTTGCTGCAGATTTAGCATATCTCTTGACTAAAAAAGTGAGTCACCGCAAAAGAGGATCGAGAGGAGAGGTTCTTGTTCGGCATCGCAGACTTGGACTACACATAAATTTACCTAGGATTTTCCTCTCTAACATTTACTAACTCAGCAAGAAAGTGGCCCTGCTGATGAGTAGGAACAGAAACTTCCTCTTGTGCACTATGCACAACATTATTATTAAATGTTAGACCACAGCAGGGAACACTTTGAGCCACTGTTATGCTACTGTAGCCAAGTAGCATAGAAGTGATATTAAGTCATTATAATTTACCACCACTAGAGTGGGCTGTTTTCCTCTAGTGACCACAGAAAGCTTTAGGAACAACGCTACTTTGAACACATGTCTCACTAGCTCGGTTGGAGGGAGTTTCAAGCTTAGACGATCTGTGGGGAAGAATGGTTGCCGGCATGCTTGCCAGGTGTGACATTCTAGATTTAACCATTTCACTATAGCAATGGGCTGCACAGTGGCACAGTAGGTAGGCTACCTGCTGGTCATGGGTTTGATTCCCGGCCCGGGGTCTTTCTGCATGGAGTTTGCAAGTTCTCCCTGTACATGCGTGGCTTCCAGTCCAAAAACACAACTGTTAGGTTAATTGGTCTCTCTAAATTCGGCATAGAATAGAATAGAATTCAACTTTATTGTCATTGCATTGTCACAAGTACAAGCAACGAGATGTAGTTTGCATCTATCCAGAAGTGCTCTACGAGATATAAATATTTATTTACAGATGTACAAGACTATGTATGTATGGGCTATAAGGGGTTATAGCAAGAGATATACTGTAGATATTGTGTATAAATATAAATATGGGAGCTATATGCACAGATTATACAGAATATACAAGAATGTTAGGGAATGGATTATAGATAAATAATGGCAGATAAAATTTACAGGTTGTATGTGTGTGTGAAGAAAACAGTCCGTGATGTGTGTGTGTGTGTGAGGATAGTCCATGTGTTATTGTTGTATGAGAGGATAGGGGAGTACAGTCCTTATAGTTTATGTTTTATGTCAGGAGGCGTTCAAAAGCGTGACAGCTGTGGGAAAGAAGCTGTTCCGGTCATAGACATAATATAAGGGTAGACGCCGCATTGGGCGCTCCGGCGCAGGAAATACGGCGGCCATCTTAGAGCGGTATACCCTCGTACTTTGCTGAACCAAAACAACAGAAGATGCCTCAGTTCTGCTCGGCTTATTCGTGTTTAAATCTACGAACTGTTGATGTCAGGGACCGGGGGATAACTTTTCACAAGTAAGAATGACATATTATTGTTAGTATGTTGTGAATGTAATATTACTGTACTGTATTTATGCCCACCAGCGAAATGACAGCAAATGTTAGCTATCGGTCTTCAGCCGGAGATTTGATGACAGGAATATGTTTCAAACAGGCCTACTCACAATTTCAGTAGCTTTGTTTAATTATCATTATCAACAAATTTTAATCAAATTTGGAGTTTTATGTTCTTTAAAATATGAAGATCAAAAATAGTGAGTGTAACGTTTTTCTGAATGCTCAGCTTAAGCAGGCAACAAGGCTCCTTAGTTTCAACCGTTGCAAATAACATGGACCTCATTCGGACAATGTTTTTGTGTACACACTCCCAGATATCACGTTTTTGTTTTAAAGGTTTCCAAAAGATAAAGAGAGGAGGAAGAGGTGAGAAATAGCTTTGAGGAGGGATGGATTCACTGCAAGTGATTCATCTGTACTATGCAGTGAGCATTTCAAAACAGAGGATTTTGACAAAACAGGTCAGATTGTCAGACTGAGAGCTGATGTGATACCATCAATTTTCAGCTTCCCAGTTCACCTTCAAAGAGTAGGTGCATTATTAAAAGTTCATTAGCATTCATAAATGTGCATAATGTTAACCTTAAGGGATATATGTGTGTTTATGTACAGGTAGTATATACTGTGAAGTCCATATTCATAAGGTTTTTACATTTAAGGTTGAAAACTACAGAACTACAATAACCTCCACAAAAGCCCAAAGTAGTGAGTATGTGGCCTCTCAAGATGACCCAGAAACTTGTAGTTCAGACCTGCAACCTCAGTCTAATGATGTGAGTATTTTTTCTATTGTAAATATCATATCATAATGGTCAAGATCATATTAAAATCTAAATTATTTTCTAACCCTCATGTTGAATGTTCTCACAAATAAAACAAATAAAACCAACATAGTTGAAGACACACACAGTGCTGCTGTCGTCTGAAAGAAAGTGTGCCATAGTGATGTCTAAGTGATGGGTGATGTCCATCTCTCTGTCTTTAGGATCATTGCTATGCTTTGCCAGCTTCTCTTACCGCTGTCACTGCAAAACATAAGAGAGCGTTGGCAAGAGTGGAATATCTGGAGCGGGACAAGAAAAACACCATGGCCAGAGAGAAGAGGGCAAAGACCACAGCAAAGTCACTTTTGGGGGAATTGAGTGAAAAAAATCTCATTACTGAAGAACTCAAAGAACGGCTTGAATTCTACTCTGGTAATTCAAAATTAATTCCTCAAAATTTATGTACATTTTCTTGTATGTTTATTTTTCCTCCTGAGCTACATCAGAAGAAGAGTTTATATTTTTTCCTCTTAAATTGTCAGATCTACAACTAGAGTTTATGGAGAAAAAGGGCCATGAATACTCCAACGAATATAGAGAGTTTGCCCTCACACTTCATCTCCATGGCCCAAAGGCATACAAATACCTTAGAGAGAAGCGAAGATTTCCCCTCCCACATCCGCACACATTACAAAGGTAGCCTTAATATTCCCCAAATGTTTTTTTTATTTTATTTAACCTTTTAATATTGCAAACATGTTAAATATTGATGCTCCTCCTACTTTTTACAGGTGGTTGTGTTCAGTAGATGACAGGCCTGGCTTGAACAAGATGATGCTGGACATGCTGGAGAGAAAATGCCAGGAAGACCATGCTAAATATGGATTTGTTGCACTCATTTTGGATGCAATGGCAATCAGAAAACATGTGCAATATAATCTACATACACAGTCATATGTATATATATATATATATATATATACATATATATATATATATATATATATATGTGTGTATGTATAAGGCTATTAGATTGTGTAAAAATGTAATGAATATGTAAATACTGTCACAACAGATAAGTATGCATGTGTGTATGTGTGTATATATGAGATTATCGGAATATATACATAATGTGTGTGAATAAATTGCATCTTTGGTTGTATCTTGCAAAACATGTCATACTTTAAAACATTGTATTCCACCAAAATTATTTAAATATGCTAAACTATACGTTCCTATACATGCAATTTTAATAGCTGTATGCCTAAAATTTAATTATGTGACAATGTGATTACTATTCAGCGTGTTATGATCTATTAAATGCGCTGATCCTTTATTGTGCCTGCCAAATATATAAGGCTGAGTGGAGTGGTATACCGCTCCAAGATGGCCGCCCTAAATCTCGTCAGCTCCAATAGGCGAGAGCGGCCCATGAGGCGTCTATCCATATATTATGTCTATGGTTCCGGTGCCTGGTGGTTCTGGTCCGTAGGCTTCTGTAGCGCCTCCCAGAGGGCAGGAGGGAAAAGAGTGTGTGTGCTGGGTGAGTGGAGTCCTTTGTGATTTTCCCAGCCCTTTTCAAACACCGCTTCCTGTAGATGTCCTTGATGGCAGGGAGCGGTGCCCCGACGATGTGTGTGTGTGTGTGCACCTCCAGCACAACCACCCTGTTTGTCTCTGTGTTGCCCTGCAATGGACTGGCGATGTGTCTCGCTGGAGATAGGTACCAGGACCCCTCCCAACCTCAAGAAAATGGATGTCTCTTTTGAGCTAACTGAGGCTGTTTATGGAGACCGCTGAAGTTGTTCATGCTCATGTTTTATTTTATTTTCTTTTTTTTCTCCGAAGAGTTTTTGCGGCGCTAGTGGCTCGTATTTTTTCGACAGTAGGCAGACAGGAAGGAGGGTGAGGAAGACATGCGGCAAAGGTCGTCGGGACCAGGAGTCGAACCCGCGACGTCCGCGTCGAGGACTAAAGCCTCCAAACATGGGGCGTGCTAACCCCCTGCGCCACCACAGCACGCCCTGTTTTATTTTTGTTTTAAACTTTATTGTATTTAACACTGGTTCACGTTTGTGGAGTAGTACGGGAATAAAGACCCCAAAGCATATTTTGTGTTTGGTTTGACCCTAATTTCACCAGCTTACACTACTGTGGGTGGAGCCTATCAGACGGTGCCTCAAGTAGCTCTCAGACTTTCAGACTATGTAATGGTTCATCTGATCCCTGCTTACAGGCAGTCAAACATGCAAGGGGGATGTCAAATAATTGGATCAACACGACTATGGAGGAGCTACAAACCTGACTGGATTCCACAGATTGGGAGATGTTCAGGGTGGCTACAGACAATCTGGATGAGTTTACTGATACTGTGATCTCATATTTCTGTAAGGATAGAAAAATGCACAGGGGTATATAATAATAATAAGTCTTGGTTCACAGGTAAACTCAGGCAGCTCTGGCTGGAGAAAAAAGACAGCATTCGGGAATGGGGAGGGAGACAGCTACAAAGAGGCAAAATACAAAAGGAGGCTTAGAAAGGAGGTTAGGAAAGCTAAATTATTGTATTCTGAGAGACTCCAACAGCAGCTTTCTTCCAACAACTTTAGGTAAGGTAAGGCAATTTTATTTATCTAGCACATTTTCAGCAATAAGACAATTCAAAGTGCTTTACAAGAATGAGAAGGAAATACAAACAAAACAAAAAAACCCCAAAAGAAAGACAAAAAGGCAAAAGTATAAAACTGCATACTTGGTTCAAATGTTGAATAAGAATAAAAATAAGTAGTCCATAATTTATGAACTAGTAGGGGGTTCTCTGGATTATTGTTTTGATAAAAGTAAATGTTGGTTCTCCTTGTTTGATTCTATTAGTCAGTATTTAGCTAAATGTGGGTTGCGGTTGTTCTGGGTTGAGTTCTAGATTTGTACAATGTTGAGTTAAAAGTTGGTTCTCCATGCTTTCTTGTTCTGGGTTGTTAAGTAGATGGTACTTTCTACGTTTGTTCTAGATTTGTAAACTAACAGGAGTTTTTGTAGTTCTTGCTCCAATATTAGAAGTATAAAGCTAAATGTTGGTCTAAAGTAGTAAGTACTTCACCGTAGAGTAGCTAAACTCTGCTGCAGCAGTAGAACTTGGACTGGTTCTGAGCAATTTTGTGTTTTTGGTTTGCACTCCAAGTGTTCTCTTACTGTCATAAGACCACAAGCAAGGGAAACTGGCCCTCAAATGGAAATAAAACAGAAGTAGTTTGGCTTGTCAATCTAGCCAACCCAGTGTTTTACATCATCTTGACAGGCAGATTGGTATGACATATAAGTTCTTATTTTATTTGAAGACTGCAAACAGAAGGGTTCTGTGGTGGTACCAGGGTAAAGCACAACTCATGTATGGAGAGCAGTGATGTCTGCAGTGATGCAGTGATGTCGGTAACGCGTTACTGACGTCGGACCACTTTTTTCAGTAACACGTAATCTAACGCGTTGCTATTTCATATCCAGTAGTCAGACTACAGTTACTTATCAAAATCATTTTGCGTTACTATTTTCTTTTGGAATTTAATTTTATTTCCTCTACGCGTCTTGTCGAGTGATCGCCGTTTTTATGCGGCAGTATCAGAAGCGACAGAAACGTAAACAATGGAGGGAGATGCGCATTTTGTTGGTAGAAAAACAGGAACTACTTTGAGTTTCTGTCGCCAAGTCCGATTATTATAAGCAGCTGTGGGATTTTTTTTTATTTTTTTTTTTTAAAGTCGCTAGCAAATGTAATGAGTCGCGGGTTGCGCTTTTTGGGCACGTTTTTTAACGTGAAGTTGCTCATTTGGGCTTGGAAATAAGCAGACAGAAACCCCAGAGGTTTAAAATCCTTCTTAGAGTTTTCCAGACAATAGTGGACCACACAGAAACATGCACAAATTACTAACAGGTTTTTTTGTACTGTAACCCTTAAAAAATCTCCCCTTCAGTTCAACCTTATAAGTGGAGACACATTGTTGATGTTACCTTTATAAAATAACTTGCAATTAAGTATTGGCAAAGATCAATGTAATTTTCACAGCGTTGTTGTTAGCAGCTGCTGAAAGTAACTAAAAAAAGTTACTTTTAATGTAACGTAGTTACTTTCCAAATCAAGTAGTCAGTAATCTAACTGAGTTACTTTTTCACGGAGTAATCAGTAATCCAATTACAGTTACTTTTTCAAAGTAACTATGCCATCACTGATGGAGAGCTTAGTCCTGGAGGTGGCTGTCACAAGTTCAAGTCCCGTCCTCAGGACTTTTCCTGCATGTCTTCCCCCTCTCTCATTACCTACTTTTCTGTCTGACCACTTTCAAATAAAGGCCAATAAAACTAAAAAAAATACACACAGAACATGTAAAAAGATTAAAGAGTGTGACTTGTGCGTTGCTTTCTTTGTAACATCCATTTTCATTGCTGTGAGAGATCTCTATTAAGTCATACTAGAAGTAGGAATAGCAGAATATTATTTGAATAAGAGGTTTACATCTATTTTTGCATGTACATTTTCACAGGGGGACAGCGGGGGTCCACTTGCATGTGAAGACTCATCCGTGTGGAAGCTTGTTGGGGTAACTAGTTGGGGGATTGGCTGTGCTGAGAGGAACAAACCAGGAGTTTACACTAGCATTACAAAGGCACTCAGCTGGATCCGCCTACAGATGGAAGTGAGTATGTAAGACAATTCAGTCTGTTATAGGGTTAGTCTTGAATTTGCACCTTAAAGCTGTAGTATGTAGTGTATATAAAGAAGCATTTTTTGACATATATGCTGTTAAGCCCAGAACTAAAGCCCACTTCTGGGGTTAACAAGAACTATCTCCGTGGTCTTTCATTTTCTTACTACGTTCCTCACAGTGGGAACTGACAGGTTAAATCTCCGAGGTAACTTTTTGTATCCTTCCCTTAAACTATTATGTTGTACAATCTTTGTTTTCAGATCATTTGAGAGTTGTTTGAGGTCCCCGTGATGCCACTCTTATTTGAAGAGTTTCAAATAGAACATCTTGCAATTGGGCAACTTCAATACCTTTTCTCATGATTGGCTACACCTGTCTATGAAGTTCAAAGCTTAATGAGGTTACCAAACCAATTATGTGTTTCAATAAATCAATGATAAGGGTATTCAAATCAATAATAAAAAAAAATAAATAAAAAAAATAAAAAAAAATATATATATGTATATATATATATATATATATATACATATACACATAACCTGCATTTTAACTCAAGTCGAGCAAATCTCAATCTCGTTGTAATCTGTTGATGACAATGACAAATAAATCTTATCTTATCTTATCTTAAAATAGTAAGGGTACCCAAATTTTTGCACCTGTCTAAATTTGTTTTAATCATATTGCCCATTTTCTGTTAGTCCAATAAACTTAATTTCAATACTGAAATCTTACTGTGTCCATCTGCTATTACATATGTCAACTGAAGTAGCTATTCCAAACACCCAAATATTTGGAAATAAAAATAATTAAGAATAATTAATAATACGGATGCAAAAACATTTTGATATGACTGTAAGTATCGTCCAAAGTTAAGGAAATTTACGCTGATAAATTGGCTGGGTGATAAATGTATCCTATATTTTACATGCATATAGGATATAATGTAAACAACACTGTCAGAGATGCAATAAGTTTATAGCAGGTGTGTGAATGATTTAATCGTCTGACTGTTGATTGCAGCAATTCACATTATTAGCAGAAAGAGAGGGCCCCAAAACCAAATTTTTCTTAGGGCCCTATGGTTCTCCAAACATGGCGTGTGTCATGACATCCAAAGAGTTAAATTTTGTCATCCGATCAGAATATGTTCTCCCAGTATTTTACAGGCATGTTATGATGCAAACTTTAAACAAGCTTCAGATTCTTCTTCAGAAATGGAGTCTGGTATGATGAGCATTCATACAGGCCATGGCTATTGAGTTCATTGCTTGTTGTTTTCTTTGAAACAATTGTACTAGCCAATTTCAAGCTCTCTACGTGGGACTTGGAGAATTCTATGGATAATTCCTTTCACTCGTCTGTCAGAAATCTTGCGAGGAACACTTGGTTGTGGCTGGTTTGTGATCAAATTATGTTGTTTCTATCCATTATGGCCCCAAAAGTGCCAACTTGGAACTTTCAGAAGTTTAGAAATCCTTCTATATCAAAATGTCTTGCAACAATAACGTTGCATAAGTCTCGAGTCCTTCATCATGAGATATTCGTAGTGACACCTAGGCCACCTTTTCTGATGGTGGCCATCATTTTGGACTGAACCAGCCAATATTAATTTGCATCGACAAGGGACAGAATTGCTTTCTGATTTGTGCATTAAGTTTGTCTTAAAATGGTCAGAAAAACGAACTTTCTAATGAAACTTGTCAGGCTAACCTTATTCTGAGAAATTAAGGATAGTTTAGTTTTAACTTGATTGAAGATAAACTGTGAGCATTACATGGTTGAATCACATGTTTTCACAACCACAGTTTATGCTTTGGCTAAACAAATAGTTCATTTCTTAAGGGGGCTAATAATTCTGACTCTGGTAGTATTTGTTTTTTGTGAAAGAATTTGGTTTCCGTGTGAAGAGAAGATTAACGTAAGCATTCAAAATTAAAAGTAAAGATGTGCCTTTTCTAAACATCCTAGTTTAGAAAAGCTGTTTTGAAAACTCATTGATCTGTTTATCAGCACTTAAGATTTTGTTTTTAAAAAATACTCAAGTTTATTGAAAGTGAATGTTCTTGAAGACTATAATTGGTTTTAGGTGTTTATTAGAAGTCTAAAGCTGATTTAGCTAAGGCTAAGAAACGATTTGTGAGTTAATCCAAACCTTGGAACCTCTCTCATACCATTCAAATGATTTTACCATATAAGCCCAACAACTACATTTTGAAGAGTTAGCGTATGACACTGAAACATTTTTACGCTTTTGTTAAAAGTGAACTGTTCCCTTATGTTCTATTTGTGTTACTAACCAATTTACTACTCTGTAATTAGCAGCAGGCACTGCTGAATGTAAGTAATGTTTGGAAATTACAATTCATGCTGAAAAATTGAAAATTGGGAAAAAAAAAATAGATTTCCCCACCTACCCCCCCAACACACTTTTATGTTAATGTCAAATCACAACTGAAACTGATGAAAATTGCTTATACTGGCCTTTGACAGTGAAGTGACAAAAAATTTTGTAATGGGAGAGGGAGAAGACATGTGGCAACAGCTAACAGGCCGAGACCTGAACCTGTGACAGCCGCATCGAGGCCTCCGTATCTGGGTCGCCTGCTTTCCTCCTGCAACCTGTAACCGTTATGAACTTTTGATTCTACAGGCATATCCAGTAAAGATGTGCCTGTAGAATATTTTTGTGAATTCAGTCATTTCCGGAACTCAAATTAGTAAAACACAAAGAATAATTACACATAGACTGATGTTTTCAAGCCTTTGTTAATTAGAATGAATTCCCACAAAAAGCAAGCTTAGAATGTTACATCAGACATAAAAAGCAACAGCAAGACCAGGAAACAACCAACTTATCCATTTTTACTAATTTGCCAGAAATGTATTTGTGATACGGTCTGCTCATTTGTGTATTCCTGTCCAAACTTTAGTACTGTGTGTTTAGGTAGAAATAACATTTTTAGATTAAACACCTTAAAACCCTAAAACAATATGACATGAGAACAAATTTTTTCCATATTCTCAGTTTGAGAATATGGAAAAAATATCATCCAATAAACAAAAACAAAAAAAACCAACTGAAACCAACTGCTTTAATGCTGCAGATGAACACACCACACGATAGAAATTTGTGGCAATGTGAAACATGTCTAATCTGGCTATGCATAGGTCATAATAAACACTTTCCATTTTTTTCTTTCAGAGAGAAGAGGCTTGGAGTCTGACAACTACAACATATAACTGAAAATTAAGATTTGACCAACATCCTTGCTTCAAAAAGATTCATATCAAACAACTTTAAAAATCTTTGAAGTGGGACAGAAATATCTACCGTATTTTCCGCACTATAAGGCACACCTCATTATAAGGCGCACCTTCAATGAATGGCCTATTTTAAAACTTTTTTCATATATAAGGCGCACCGCATTATAAGGCACATAGAATAGACGCTACAGTAGAGGCTGGGGTTACGTTATGCATCCATTAGATGGAACTGCGCTAAAGGGAATGTCAACAAAATAGTCAGATAGGTCAGTCAAACTTTATTAATAGATTACAAAGCAGCGTTCTGAAAACTCCGTTCATTCCCAAAATGAATAAACAGCTGTTTTATTATTTTCCCCGAGGTAAAGTAAGTGTCGTGGTATTTTCGTGACACAGTTTATCTTTTAACAACAGCAAGGTATAACATATAGTGGAGGGGAACTTTTCCTCGATTCAATAAACACGTAAAAAACAGTCTGATACTGTTACGGTAAATCAAACGTTAGTGCAATCACAATATATATCCACTTCTGCACCATTGATTCGTTCATGTTAAATTCTCTCGCTGCTGCTCTATTCCCGTGTTCTACTGCGTCACTGATCGCCTTGAGCTTAAACTCTGCATCGTAAGCGTGTCTCTTAATAGGAGCCATTTTGGGGTCTTTACACAAAACCCAGCGTGCACCGCGCGCTTCTTCTTCTACGGGGGAAAATGAAGTCGGCGGCTGCTTACCGTAGTTGCGAGACCTGTTGTGGCTCAATATTGGTCCATATATAAGGCGCACCGGATTATAAGTCGGCTTTTGAGAAAATTGAAGGTTTTTAGGTGCGCCTTATAGTGCAGAAAATACGGTACTTTAAGGTGAACATATGAACAAGACAAACAGGAGAGAGTTGGGCATTCTTTATTCCAAAATAGAAAGCTCTAAGGAAAAACAGACAAGATCATGGTGAACAAACCCAAATGAAGAACAGCTGTGTGCGGTCACATGGACCAAGTGTCTAACAAGACTGATAAAAACTAGATTACTTAACTATTGTTCAGCACAGGCTTACCATGATTTAGACAACTGCCACCCCAATTTGTGGCGTAACAACAGCTTAATGAAGACATTTTGATTACTTCACTATAACAGTGACAGAAGACCAAATGAAGGTATTTTCCTTCCAGTTCTTCTTTAACTGAATTTCCTTAATCTATGCAGTAGATTCATCACAAAGAAATAAAAGCTGAATGCATCCAAAACATCCTCTGCTGCTTGTTGGTGTGATCCGCTGTGGAGTGTGTCTTTCCACAGATTTCAGTCTCTCACCCTGTGATTGTGTAGTTAGCATAGTGTTCTTGATTGTGCAATTGACATGGTCATGCCAAGGGTACAACTGTGAAATGATTCAAATACGTAATGCATAGTATACACAATATGGGTAAACTGGAGTTGGATTAAAAAAAAACATGAGCACAACAACCAATTGACTTTGCATGATTATTTCTTCAGATATCGATCTGGCTGCGACACACAAAGTCTATCTTTTACAACTTTGTTCTGCAGTTTAGTGTCTTTTCATAAATTTTCCAAAGGGTCAACATTGTTTGTGCTTCTTGGCAAGAGATCTATGAAAGGAAAACATAATAAGGCCTTGTTACTTGGTCTTTTGAGTTTAAAAATCAATTTAAATAGTAATGTTCATCACCATTCAATTTTTTTTAGAAAACTTTAAGGAACCCTGAAAAACAGGCCTGCTATTAGGAATCTGTACATAAACATTCCTTACAAAACAGAACACAAAAATGAAAAACAAAAACACTAATGTCATGTTTGTATAGAAAAATAAGCATATCTATTTTTTTTCCTCTCCCACTCTGCTCACGTGAGTACTGGAGAGCAAGTCTGAAGAATGCGTACATCTACTCAAAACACAAGCATGCAAAGAATGAAGACAAACCATTACATATACAACTTATGTGTTGGCATCCAAAAAAGAGATCAAAAAGCAAAATAATAATAAAAAAAACCAAGAAAGTCTATTAATAACGGAGCATACAAACTTGTTTCTTGTGTTTTCAACACGTATTTTCTGCTTGATTTCATCTTTTCAGTTTAAATATACAAAAAAGTGCACTCGCCTACACAAATAAACTTGTTAAAAAACAGTTTCTGAAGTGAAACTTCTGAAGTACACACACGCAGCGCAGACTTGAGGTCAGCTGGAAGAGCACAGTACTATCCATGGACATTCTGTGCTTTTGTGCTCGGTGTAAACCCTATGTGTCTGTGTTACACATGCCTTCTGAGTATGTGTAGGTCAGTGTGTCAGCTTTTACTGCAATGAGTCGCTGTTGTCTAGCCCCAGAACGGTCATGTCTGCATCGTCATCATCTTCACCACTATCACCCGACTCATCTTCGCTGTGGCCTGCAAGCATTACCTGCTGCACTGCCAGTGTGGCTCCATCTGATGTGAGGCTCTGCAGACTCTCCATGTTCATTGTCACCATTGTACCTGCAGAGAAGCATTAATATTTCTATGGCTACATCTGAAGGAAGCTGCTAAATATGTTAGCTGTGTGCGAATTCAAAGTCTGCATCCTTCGAAGGATGGACCGGGTTCTTCCAAGGCCGTGAAAAAAACGACGACCGGAAGAGAGAAGCTGTGAATTCGGACAGGCCTAGCCTTCACCAACTGTCCACGCCCCTACCTCAGCGTAACTCATGTTGCCTAGCAACCGTGACAGCATGAAGCAGGGAGCGGCGAAGAAAAAAACAACGGAGCAGAAGTTTGTTTTTCAGTCATGTGTTACTCCTGATTTCTGTATTATTCTTCACCTTTTATAGTAAAGGATGTTCCATAGTAAAAAAGAAATATGTTAGTTTGATTCTAAAATGTTCAAACATGTATTGCACATTTCTACCAGTAATAAATATAAGCAAAATATTCATTTTCAAATATAATACTCTCCAAATCTCAAATAAGCCATTACAGTTAAATAAAACTGGTATGTTTGAAGGCTTGACTTTAATCAATCAAACCTATTTGCCCAGGAATAAATTAAATACTTTAGTAAACCAAACATTTTACAACTACATATTTAATGTCTGAATATCGGTGTTTAACTTCCACTCATTTTAGAAAGCTAGCAGGAGTTTTTCTAACAATGTAGTTTACCGGAGTCAGGCGTTCTACGGTAAACCAAACCTGGAGCGCCCGGACAGCTGGCGAGGGGAGCTGGCTGTTAACGCAGCGGGAGCAGCCATGTCCGAAAATGTCAGCGTAGGTTATGTTTTGGTGAACCGAGCAGATATTTGAGACTTACACACTTACATTCTCGCCTAAAAACGTCGTACAAAATCACTTTGTGTCATTTAAAGTGTAATATAACAAAATAATTTGCCGCTCTTCATCGCTATTGTGGCTCTGCCTGAACGCCCGCTTGGGACCCACAATGAATTATGGGATATGGTGGGCCGTGAAGGATACACCGGACCCATCCTTCAAATCTGGGGAAAAGAAGGACGCATTTGGAGGCCGCATGTGAAGGAATCTTTGAATTCGGACAGGCCTTGTCGCCACGCTATGACCTAATCGGCCTCCAAATCAGTCCTTCAAAGGATGCAGACCCTGAATTCGGCCACAGCTGTTTACAGTGCTCTAGAACAGATGTCAAAGGCACTGAAGGCCCAGTGCCTTAGTTTTACGGCACACCATAACTGGTCCTCTAAACTCTAAATTAATGGAATCCCGATAGCGCTATCGGGCCGTTACCAGTGTCAAGTACTCATACTCATAAAGCAAGCCGATACTCCTAACCGACACCATTGTTCTGCTGGACAGTTCTCCTAGGCTGCACAATAGTACAACTCAAAGGCTAACCCACACTTCATACCAGGTGGTTGGGGTAGCCCACCACCTTATTCAACAATAAGTTATTTTCTGATCATCCAAAAAAGAAAACAGAAATAGAAGGAGACTTTGGTGGGAGGGGGCAAAAATGTCCTAGTTTGGAGCAGAAGCCGCACTAGACTTTTTCTTGTCCGTCATTTTGACAGATGGTGCCAAAAAAAAATCCTGTCATCTATTTTTACCCAACAATTTAAATTACATTTCTTTTAATTCTAATTATGTTTAATATTCAACAAGCTGAACAAATAATCCAAATTCTGTTATTATCAAAGCTGAATACATTTAACTGTTTCTCTGTAGTGGCAAAGTTTGGAAATCAGGAAACATATTTCATCAATGGGAGTGACCAGAAGTCAGCAAGACTCTATGACCCAGCCTTCAGGAATACCGCCTTCAGGTCTGGGGACAGGACCGTCTACAGTACAGCCCGAGCTAACTTGAAGAACGGCATCAGAATGACTAAGTCTGAGGAGGATAGAGGGCTACCTTGACAGCAACAACAGCAGGCAGGTGTGGCAGGGAATCCAGCATCTCACCAACTACAGGACCAACCTCGCAGCTGCGGAAGGCGACGCCACGCTGGCAGAGGAGCTGAACCTCTTCTTTGCCCGCTTTGAGGTGAAGCCAACAGAGGCAGCCACACTACACCAAGCAACCCACAACACCACGCCCCTCGTTGTAGAGGAGCACGAGGTGAGGCGCACACTGCGGGCCGTCAACCCAAGGAAGGCTGCTGGACCTGATGGCGTCCCTGGACGTGTCCTGAAAGACTGCGCCGATCAGCTGGCTGGAGTCTTCACCAGGATCTTCAACCAGTCCCTAGCCCTGTCTACAGTCCCATCCTGCCTGAAATCTTCCACCATAGTCCCCATACCCAAGAAACCTCACATCTCTTGCCTCAACGACTACCGGCCAGTGGCACTAACCCCTGTGGGAGCAGCAGGGGATGCTCTTTGTAGACTACAGCTCTGCTTTTAATACCATCCTCCCTCACAGACTGGTGGACAAATTGGGGGACCTGGGCCTCCCTCACTCCACCTGCATGTGGATTCTGAGCTTACTGACCAACCGACAGCAGAGAGTTAGGGTGGGAAAACATACATCTACTGCCCTCAGCCTTAGTACTGGCTCTCCACAGGGCTGTGTGCTGAGCCCCCTGCTCTATTGTCTGTACACATACGACTGCACCTCTGCCCACCACAGCAATACCATCATCAAGTTTGCTGATGACACCACAGTGGTGGGGCTCATCTCAGGAGGCGACGAGTCCGTCTACAGGGGTGAGGTGGAGCAGCTGTTGGTGTGGTGCAGGGAGAACAATCTGCTCCTCAACAACTCAAAGACAAAAGAACTCATAATAGATTACAGGAGGAATAAAACGGACATTACACCACTAACCATTGGGGGAAAATGTGTGGAGAGGGTAACTGATTTCCATTTCCTGGGGGTCCACATTGAGCAGGGCCTCACATGGAACATGAACACCTTCGAGCTGATAAAAAAGGCCCAGCAAAGACTGTACTTCCTGAGGGTTCTCAGGAGGAACAACATCAAGGAGAAGCTGCTGGTGTCCTTCTACAAGTGCTCCATAGAGAGCATACTGACTTACTGTATCTGCGTATGGTATAACAGCAGCACTACGGCTCAAAGGAAAGCTCTCCAAAGGGTTGTGAATACAGCCCAAAAAATCATTGGCTGCCCTCTCCCCTCACTGGAGGACCTGCACAGCGACCGCTGTCTAAGAAAAGCACAACACATCACAAAGGACACTTCTCACCCCAGACCTTCTCTGTTCACACTGCTGCCTTCAGGCAGAAGATACAGAGCAACCAGAACAAGAACCAACCGTCTCAGAGACAGTTTCTACCCGATAGCAGTAACAAAACTAAATGCAATCAAAAACAACCATTAATCATCATAAATGATGTATGTGAGAATGTGGCTGTTCTTTTTTTTTTGCCAGTTGTTTGTTGATTCTTGCGTTGTGTGTGAATTGTGAGACAGTTATTTTTTGTTTTTGGGCATGTGCACCGACTGATGGCACCCTTTGAATTTCGTTGTCCTTGTGACAATGACAATAAAGATTTATCTTATCTACTCTCCTCAGCAGGATAATAATCCCACAGCAATGGTTCATCTGCACCACATGCGCTCCAAAGCCTCTGGTCCGTAACTCTTCAATGCGTCGCTGTCAGCCCTCAGTTAGCGTCCAGATCAGAGATGACACTTTTTTAGAATTTAGCATTTTTAGCATCATCTGGGATGTGTGATTAATTGGATCATAGCGATGAAGCTGCGTGAGCATTTCCTGTGCAGCGCACTCCTCTTGTTAGTTCATCTGCACTTAAATCTCTTTTCTTTCTACTCCTCTATTTATACTTTAATAAGTAGATAAACACAATTTGATTATGCACTCTCTTTTGGCCTTTTCTGTGTATGTACCAATGTCTTACCCACCATCAGGCAAGAAACAAGTCTGACCTGGACCAAATTTCGGGTTGGGCTACAGATCTAAATTCTTAATTATCAAAAGAGTAAAGAATCTGTATTCCTCCATTTATGATTTGTTAAAACAATCACAGGGCCTGTAAGGTCCTTTTGATATGACCCAAAAGGAAAATAAGTGTGACACCCCTGTTCTAGATGATAGAATATTCCAATGCAAATGAAACTTAAAAACAAAATAATTACCAAACTTAATATGTTTCATGATGATGTCATTTTTTTAATACATGTCACCTAGTATCTGTGACTTGGTGTTTAACCAAATAAAAGCTTGAAGGTTTCAATTATGTTGCCTATGCAATGTGCCAGCAAACTTCGTATTCTCACTTTAGGGAAAATAAAGAGCTTGACTAGACATCTGGTCCTTGTGCTAAGGATGACCCAAAGCACCACTTTACCCAGGTAAAGTTGAGGATTAATATAAAATTAAAATACAGTTTTAGAACTATGAAAAAATTTTGAGGGAGACCTTTAAGTAGATCAATGTATTGTATTAATTAAATGTTAGATTGTATCAAACTTCACCAGCCTGTTTCAAGCCTTTCAGAAAATCCCTTGGCCTCAATAATCTGTTTTATGTTTTTTATTTAAGAGCAAAATTCCTTCCTAGGTCACATGTAGAAAGAAGTGTTGAACATGTCACAAATTGTCTAAATCAATACATTTCTGAAGGTGCAATTGACAAAATTCTCACCAAATGTTAACCTATCCAATCCAACTCATGCAAATTAATCAAATCATAGGAAATTAAATAATGTATAATACATTGAAGAGACATAGGAAAGGTATTGAACTGAAATTAATGTAATATTTTGTATAAACAGCCTTTGTTGTTGATTACAGCTTCACTATATGGAGAAACAAGTTGCATGGCTTTCTTGGCTGTGATCTTGGCCCATTCCTTCACAGCCTTCAAATCCTGAAGATTGAAACATCCTTCCTTATTTCATCTTTCTGCAGGTGGCAGCAAATTTTTATCCAGAATGCCTCTTTACTTCCATTTAGATTTGTTTTTGGGGTCACGTATAGTGCCGTGAAATAAGAATAAACTTTTCCCATTTTAGATAAATTAGGTTTACTAAATTTTTTTCTTTACTAAATGCCCAAATAATGAGAGCATTTTTAATACTTTATTTAAATTGAAAAGTTTAAATACACTAAGATTACGATGCCCTTAAACAATCTGGGACATTTGATGTCATGTCTATGAAGCTTCTGATATATTTATTGGTAACATCTGAGTTAATTAGAGACACACTTGTGTCTCTAATTAATAATTTAATTGTTAAATTAAATTTAACAATTAAACTAATAATAATTTAGGGCACACCTGACACACACACTTTGTGGAACATCATGGGAAAGTCGAAAGAAGTCAGACAACATATCAGGAAGAGAATTGTTGGACATGCACAAGTCTGGTTCATCTTTGGGAGTAATTTCCAGAAGCCTGAAGGCACCTTGTTTATCTGTGCAAACAATTATACACAAGTAAGATGGGATGTCCAGTCATCATACTGCTCAGGAAGGAGACAGGCTCTGTCCCAGAGATGAACCTACTTTTGTCCCAAATGAGCAGATCGACCCCAGGACAAAAGCAAAAGACCAGAAGTCTGATCTATAAAATATGTGTATGCAAAAACAATGTGCGTTGCCATATTTTACACACAAGTAGGCACTAATAAAAAGGAACATGAACTGAAAGTTTGTGTAAATATACGCAAACTTTTTACCTGCAGTGAAAATGTGCAGGAACCACATAAACTTTTTCAGTGGACAATAAACTACAGAGCACCAGAACTCACCCAAATACGCTGAAATCCGATTCCATTCAGTGTTTAACCCACATCAAACCCAATGTTTTTTTTTATGATTTTAATCTTTTCTTGTTTAAATTTAAACAATTAAGCAGTAGATAACACTGTTGCCTTGCAGCAAGAAGGTCCTGGTTTCGATTCCCAGCCTAGGGTCTTTCTGCATAGAGTTTGCATGTTCTCCCTGTGCATGTGTGGATTCTCTCTGGGTACTCCGGCTTCCTCCCACAGTCCAAAAACAAGACGGTGAGGTTGATTGGTCAGTCTAAATTCTCTTTAGATGTCAGAGTATGTGCATTGTTGTTTGTCCTGTCTGTCTCTGTGTTGCCCTGTGATGGACTGGGGTCTGGACGCACAGTGCCTCACAAGTTCCTCCTGGTTCGCATCTGCGCTAGTTCATCAGTCTGTTGGATCTGTCTGATCCAAACCGATTAATTGAACTCTGCAAGCTTTTTACTCTGCATGCGGTCCGGCGGGCGTTTTTACAAGACTTTTTTTTGTGGTTTCACTTTCCCGAAACGGACAGATCCCAGATAGCACGCGATGTTAATTCAACGTTGAACTGTAGTCAGAATAATTGATTTTTGGTTGAGGTCGACAATTGACGGTGGATCAACCATCAAACAATCATGCAATTCTAGCCAAGTAACCAATGTTGAAAAGATGTCGTTGAATCAATGTTGTTTTGTGGTTGAAATCTAATGAATGAAATGCCAACGTCTCATCAGATGTTTTTCAACACTGGTCCTCAAGTCACACTGCCCTGCAAGTTTTAGGCCTCAGCACACATGATTTCAATTGATGGCTGATTAACAGAGTTTTGCTGAATTGAAAACATGCATGTTAGTTTGACTTAAGGATCGGGTAGTAAAAGTGTGATTACTCTTACTGAGGGTAAGGTGTAAATAATCACACATGTACATAAGTAGCTATAAAGAGGTGTGTGTAATTGTGGAAAAACGTCATCTTTGGCTCTGCTGGAGAACATCGCCAGTGGAAGGATTCGAAGGGAGTGTGTGTTCAGAGAACATATTGATCTGCAGGGACATATTGGTGATATGTGACTTATTAGCCTTCAGACTCAACTTGGCCCAGACTTAGAAGGAGCCGTTACCACTGTAGCTGCAGATGGCTGAAACTGACAGGTCCAGACAGTCATCCCTGAGTGGAGCCATGCCAGCTTTGTGAATGAGCCTTTATGAAAAGATAGCCTCTCCATTCTGTATATGTGCAACTTAAATACAAAAGTGAATAATAAATGTAGTGTCATGTTGGGCTGGTACAACACACGACTCCTCCATAGTATTTCCCCTAGGCACTAAACCTTTGGGTAAGAGGTCATTTTCTGAAGTACGCAGGTTGATCAGGTTGATTTCTTTAATTTTGGACCATCGACAGTTGGTCAGCACTTGTAATATGTGAAACCGATTTTTTCTAACATCACAAGACAAAGAGAGAGGGCTGTGATCAACAATAGTCAGCCTACTGTTGAAAACTGTACAACCTTTTTGCAATATTTCATACAGAAGCAAATCTCTAAAGGCCAAAATCAGTCAGATTTTTTAAATATCAGCCAGAAAACAGCAATCAGTGCACCTTACTTTCTTTTAATAAATCAGTCTGTGGAGCAATTGAGTTATGACCGTTAATATGAACAAAATGTGTTTAACAGCTCCTAAAGAAGTACTAAGCATGTTTTTAATATGTTTACATATTGACAGAACATTCATAAGGAAAAACACTATTTTCTATCTGGTTATTTTCTGCATAATTTATTATTTTTATTTTTTGTGAGGTGACCTTGTGTGCCCAGAGAGGCGACTTTTAAATAAAATACATTACTATTAAAACTATTCATACTGGAACAAGCAGGGACATGATTATTTGGACAAGTGGTGGCAGCCTTCCAGGTATTTATAGATAGATAGATAGCATTTATTGTCATTGAACAGAATTCAACGAAATTTCCATTGCAGCTCCCGTGCAAAAGGTCAATACTAATACTAATAAAAATACTAATTTAAATATGTATTAATGGGCAAGACATACAGGTATTGGCCATAAAATTAGAATATCATGAAAACATTGATATAAATCAGTAATTCCATTGAAAAAGTGAGTTGAAATACTCACCCTGACTATCTGAGCTTGGTAAGGAAATAAACCTGATAAATAGAGAGAAAGATATAGTTGATAAAAATTGAAAAAGGAAGACTGATTAAAAAAAGATAGATATGATGGATAGATAAATAAAGTACATAGAGAACGAATATAGAACATTGTCAAGTTTTTCTTCCTTAGGAATGCTCTGTTGAATATGTAGACATATTGAAGACATTCAAATACTTCTTTAATAACTACTAAATGTATTTTGTTTGTAGTAATGGTCTTTACATTGATTACAGTAATCAACTGTTCTGCAGACAGATCAAAAAGAAAGCAGTGGTGCACTGACTGCAATTTTCTGGCCGATCTCCAATCTTTAAAAAACCTGAAGTGCTGATTTTACTTTTTTGTGTGTGCAAAATATAGCGAAAAGGTCACTAAGTTGGGGTGACTGTTTAACCGTGCAAATGGAGAGTTGACCTGGAGGGTGGGACTGTCCATTATCCCTCTCTCATGGCAGAGCAATAGGAGACAGTGGCTGATTATCGTATAGGGTCCGCACATTGGCTCAAGCTGAGGGGCCCACGCCCTCCTATGTCCGGCCCTGCTAGCCTTCTCGGCCTTCTCAATGGGGGCAGTACCACCCCTCAGGAGGCGTTCAGAAGACGGCAGGGTTCCTTTGGGGGGGCATTTGCTCGAAGGTAAACTTTACACCTTATATACACAACAATACCTGTTGAGACTTTGAGCAACTTGCTAATACTGTAAGGTGCAGCATTAAATCATGCTTGGCTGCAACTGTATCGATGGTAGCTCTTCTTCTCTTCAGTGTTTCTGTCAGCTTCTTGGCCAGCTCCACGCTCCTGCTACTTTTAGCTTCACCGCACTATCAGTTCAGCGTTACACCGGCTAACAGCCTTCCTGTGATTCATTTTTCAGGTCAAAGGTGTCTGGTTTTCAGATATTTTATGTCCAATTGAGTTTTTATCAGGGGTGGAAACTAGCACCTGCGACTGGCCAAATGCGGATAAAAGTATGAAGTGGCATGTAAATTGGAGTAACGCACCAGTCACTGTGGCGAGTTGACAATTTGAACAGAAAAAAAAAAAAAAGCTGCATTCAGTTTGAACTTCTGTCCAGGGGAGGACTGACCGTCTGGAGTCCAGACTGATGCATTTACTGTCCATATCTGGTGGCCCTACGCTGTCATAATTTAATACAAAAATTATATTAAATCTAATTTTTATCGACCGCGACAGCCCATTGGTTGATTTTATTGACAGACATTGGGCAGATCCAATGAAATCCCTCAGTCCTCTTTGGCCCGCCCCCTCCCCTCTAAGGTTATAAATAGCGCTATTTCAGCTAACGGTTGCTCCTAACCAAAGTCCGAGAAAATGAGCGGATAAGAGACGGGGCGGGTCAGAAAAACTACGACAAAAGCTAAAAAGAGCATAAGCCCATTCAAAAAATGTGTCAAACTAACCGATATGTTAATTACTGCACTAACTTTGACCGCTGAAGGAGATTCAGTAGCGGACAAGGAGAGGGAATGAGCGATTCAGGGGCTTTATTATCGTCGGAGGATGATGATGAGAGAGACGTGACCAGGGACAGATTGAGGAAGAGTTCAGATTAGCTGCTGCTGCCCAGTAAGAAGGAGTGAAAATGTTCATAAAGAAAAAGTTTCATGCAGGCAGGAAGGCAGGTGAGTGTGAGGGGGAAGCTAACACTAAGCTCCAGGTAGTCAGAAAAACTCTGGAATAACACAGGAATGATGATGATAATGATGATGATGGCCCGTGAAATTAATAATGAACACATTCTGAGATATTTTAGTAATAATTGTTAATTTCAATAGAAAACCTAATAAGTAAGGGAAAACAAGTAAAACCGTTAGAAAACAGCTATTGCTACAATTTAAAAATATTTTTAAAATGACTAGACACATCTTTAATAAATACTATCAGGGAGAGTTGTTGCCAAAATGTGGAAATGTTCAACATACAATTGCAAGAATGTTAGGGTTGTGTAGGTAAAGTATGCTGTTAGTAATTACTTCAAATTAACTTATTGCACTACAGCCCTGTTAAGGTGTCCATGCTTTATGTTAAATTATTCTGTATATGTATGTACGTACATCTGTAT
The DNA here is from genome assembly GCF_003331165.1 of Xiphophorus hellerii. Lineage (NCBI taxonomy): Eukaryota > Metazoa > Chordata > Actinopteri > Cyprinodontiformes > Poeciliidae > Xiphophorus > Xiphophorus hellerii. The sequence goes on from NC_045678.1 coordinate 587,882, forward strand.
GGTAAACTTATTGTCAGTAAGTTGGTTTTCATAGAGTTAAGAATAAATCATACATTTTCTATAATTTGCTTGTACTTGTGGGGTTTGTAATCGAAAGAAAAAAAATAAAACAGTGGCTGGTGAAATGTCTCAGTGGCTGGTAAAAAAATTTCTCTACCAGCCACTGTAGCTGGTGGAGAAAATTTTTAATTTCCACCCCTGGTTTTTATACATATGTTTTGGCAGTGATGTAGTTGTGTCAAAGCACCAACATAGACACAACTTTCAAATTAAAACAAGAAAAGTGTTTTAATGTTTGTCTGGATGCTGCATGCTTCCGTGGAAGGGCAAAGGAATATCGCCCTTATAAACGTGTAATTACTAAAATCATGAAACCCTCATTGTATTTCTCAAGAAAATGAACTGATTTAAATAAATAAATCCTTCCACGGGTGATACCACGATAGAGAGCGTTCATTTAGTAGAGTTAACACCACTTACTTCTCCTGTAAGCGGTCAGAACACCTGTATGCAATGGTACTACCAGTACTTTTAAATCTCACTTATCAGTTTACCGGGATTTTTTTCCATTGTGACAGGTTTACGTCAGTCTGCCTTTCCCCATCGATACGCTCCCCAACAGCAACTCGCTGTAGGGGGTTAACAAAAAAAAAACGCGCACGTTGCGCAAAGCTAAAAAACAGGAAAACTGGGACATAGAATGGAGCAACAAACTAGATGTGAATAAGGATATAAAAACAAAGAATCCAACACTTATTCACGCTGAACAGTGAAAAATCAAAAGCTTATATGAGAGCAGATGAAGTGAAACACATGATGAGGCAGCGCAGCAGGTGAATGGCATGATGATTGAAGATGGTGACCGTCAATAGAAAGGGGAAGCAAACTAATAACAGGAGAGAAATTAAAGAGGACATAACAAACCAAGAAAGAACAGTACTAATCAAAGGACGCTAAAAGAAAATGCACAAAGAACAAAATGCAAGAATTAACTAAGAAACTAAACTAAATACAGAGGAATAAACTGGTATGGCAAGACCTTTTGAGGAATAATTAATACAGGGGACTTTATGGCAAGAACAAACGGACACTATTTTCAGATAAAAGGTAAAATAATATTGTGGCAAAAAAAAACGCCTAGATATTGTTGGGACCATATCTAGTACTAAGAAGAAATATATTTTACAGACCAAAAATATATTTGGTCTGTAAGGAACAGTAAGGAACTTATCACTTATTTATGTTTTTAATTAGATTTTATTTTATATATTTATTTCTTCAATATTATTTTTTATGTCAGTGTTAATGTCATGATGTTGTTAAGTGACTAAATGGCACTTTCAATTTGACTCACTTGGATTTGACCAAGAACCAGCTTCATTCTTTGCAATTTCAGTACAGTAAAACTATTAATCTATAAGTCAATAGAAAGGTCTATTGAAAAATATCATCCATGGTTCTGCCCCATATTTCTATGGCATTAAAAGGACATTGGAACTTTTGTCTTTCCACTGAAAGCTATGGTTTGCACAGTAAATGCCACGTGGGTGAAATTGTATGCATATGTCCCATTCTCCTGAAGGCAGCACAGCGTTGCACCACCAGAAACTGACAGAAGCACTGAAGAGAATAAGAGTTCTGACTGATATAGTTGCAGTTTGTTTTAATGTTGCAGAGCACGGCCTTAATGGAAAGTTTCAAAGTTAAAACTGGTATTGCTATGTGACTTATCTGGCCATTTTGTGCAAGATTTAGTAATATCAGAAAATGGCACAGAACATCCTCTCCTTGGGCTGCCACCTTATCGTGGTGGAGGGTTTTGAGTGCCCCAATGATCCTAGGAGCTATGCTGTCTGGGGCTTTATGCCCCTGGTAGGGTCACCCAAGGCAGACAGGTCCTAGGTGAGGGACCAGACAAAGCGCAGCCCGGAGACCCCTTATGATGAGAAGCAACTTTGGACTTGGTGTTCCCTCGCCCGGACGCGGGTCACCGGGGCCCCATTCTGGAGCCAGGCCTGGAGGGGGAGCACGATGGTGAGCGCCTGGTGGCCGGGCTTTTTCCCATGGAGCCCGGTCGGGCTCAGCCCGAAGAGGAAACATGGGTCCCCCCTCCCATGGGCCCACCACCCGTGAGAGGGGCCAAAGGGGTCGGGTGCAGTGTGTGATGGGGGGCGGCAGAGGGAGGGGACCCTGGTGTTCCGATCCTCGGTTGCAGAAGCTGGCTCTTGGGACGTGGAATGTCCCAAGTGGGGTGGGGAAGGAGCCGGAGCTAGTGTGTGAGGTTGAGAGGTTCCGGCTAGAAATAGTCGGTCTCACCTCGACGCATGGCTCTGGTTCTGGAACCAGTCTCCTTGAGAGGGATTGGACATACTTCCACTCTGGAGTTGCCCACGGTGAGAGGCGTCGGGCAGGAGTGGGCATACTTGTTGCTCCCCATCTCGGCGCCTGTATGTTGGGGTTTACCCCGGTGAACAAGAGGGTAGTTTCCCTCCGCCTACGAGTGGGGGGACGGGTCCTGACTGTCGTTTGTGCTTACGGTCCGAACAACAGTTCAGATTACCCACCCTTTTAGGAGTCCTTAGAGGGGATACTGGAGAGTGCCCCTCCTGTGGACTTCCTTTTTCTGCTGGGGGACTTCAACGCTCACGTGGGCAATGACAGTGAGACCTGGAGGGGCGTAGTTAGGAGGAACACAACACCCGATCTGAACTCGAGCGGTGTTCTGTTGTTGGACTTCTGTGCTCATCACAGATTGTCCATAACAAACACCAAGTTCAAGCATAAGGGTGTCCATATGTGCACTTGGCACCAGGACACCCTAGGCCGCGGTTCAACTTTGTCATCATTTCATCGGATCTGCGGCCGTATGTCTTGGAAACTCGGGTGAAGAGAGGTGCGGAGCTGTCCACTGACCACTACCTGGTGGTGAGTTGGCTCCGGTGGTGGGGGAGGATGCCGGTCAGACCTGGCAAGCCCAAATGTGTTGTGAGGGTCTGCTGGGAACGTCTGGCGGAATCCCTTGTGAGACGGAGCTTTAACTCCCATCTCCGGCAGAACTTCGAACACGGTCCAGGGGAGGTGGGGGACATTCAGTCTGAGTGGACCATTTTCTGTGCCTCCATTGACGAGGCGGCTTATCGGAGCTGTGGCCGCAAGGTTGTCGGTGCCTGTCGTGGCGGCAACCCTCGAACCCGTTGGTCCTATCAGGCCTTTTTGGCCTGGGGGACTCTGGAAGCAGCTGATGGGTACCGGTGGGTGAAGCAGCCTGTGTGGTTGCTGAGGCAAAAACTCGGGCATGGGAGGAGTTTGGAGAGACCCTGGAGAAGGACTTCCGTATGGCTTCGAGGCGATTCTGGTCCACCATTCAGCATCTTGGGGGGGGGGAGCAGTACAACACCAACACTGTTTATAGTGGGGATGGTGTGCTGCTGACCTCAACTCGGGACGTTGTGGGCCGGTGGGCAGAATACTTCGAAGACCTCCTCAATCCCACCAACATGCCTTCCATTGAGGAAGCTGAGCCTGGGAACTCTAGGTTGGGCTCTCCAATCTCTGGGGACGAGGTCGCCGAGGTGGTTAAAACGCTCCTCGGTGGCAGGGACCCGGGAGTGGATGAGATCCGCCCGGAGTTCCTTAAGGCTCTGGATGTTGTAGGGTTATGTTGGCTGACGCGACTCTGCAATATCGCATGGACATCGGGGGCAGTCACCCCAGTCTGCCCTGGATTGGCAGACTGGGGTGGTGGTCCCCCTGCTCAAAAAGGGGGGCCGGAGGGTGTGCTCCAATTATAAGGGAGTCACACTCTTAAACCTCCCTGGCAAGATCTATTCAGGGGTCCTGGAGAGGAGGGTCAGTCGGATAGTCGAACCTCAAATTCAGGAAGAGCAGTGTGGTTTTCGTCCTGGTTGTAAAACACTGGACCAGCTCTACACCCTGAGCAGGATCCTGGAGGGTGCGTGGGTGTTCGCCGAACTGGTCTACATGTGTTTTGTGGACTTGGAGAAGGCATTCGACCGTGTCCCTCGGGCAGCCCCGAGGGGAGTCCTCCGGGAGTATGGGGCACGGGACCCTTTGATACGGGCTGTCAGGTCCCTGTATGACCAGTGTCAGTCTGGTCCACATTTCCGGCAGTAAGTCGGGCTCGTTTCCGGTGAGAGTTGGACTCCGCCAGGGCTGCCCTTTGTCACCGATTCTGTTCATTACTTCTATGGACAGAATTTCTAGGCGCAGCCAAGGTGATGAGGGGATCCGTTTTGGTGGCCTTAGGAGTGCATCTCTGCTTTTTGCGGATGATGTGGTCCTATTGGGTTCATCAGGTCATGATCTGCAGCTCTCGCTGGAGCGGTTCGCAGTCGAGTGTGAAGCGGCCGGGATGGGGATCAATGCCTCCAAGTCCGAGGACATGGTCTTGAGCCGGAAAAGGGTAGAGTGCCTTCTCCGGGTCGGGGGGTCCTGCCCCAAATGGAAGAGTACAAGTATCTCGGGATCTTGTTCACGAATGGGGCAAGAAGGGAGTGGGAAATCGACAGGCGGATTGGCGCAGCGTCCGCCGTCAAGCGGGAGCTGTACTGGTCCGTCGTGGTGAAGAGAGAGCTGAGCCAAAAAGCGAAGCTCTCGATTTATCGGTCAATCTACGTTCCCACCCTCATCTATGGTCATGAGCTTTGGGTGATGACCAAAAGAACGAGATCGCGGATACAAGCAGCCGAAATGGGTTTTCTCCGTAGGGTGTCTGGGCTCTCCCTTTTAGAGATAGGGTGAGAAGCTCAGTCATCTGGGATGGACTCAGAGTAGAGCCGCTGCTCCTTCACATCAAGAGGAGCCAGTTGAGGTGGCTCGGGCATCTGGTCAGGATGCCTCCTGGACGCCTCCCTGGTGAGGTGTTCCGGGCACGTCCCACCGGGAGGAGGCCCCAGGGATGACCCAGGACACGCTTTAGGGACTATGTCTCTCGGCTGGCCTGGGAACGCCTTGGGATTCCCCCAGAGGAGCTGGAACAAGTGGCTATGGAGAGGGAAGTCTGGGCCTCCCTTCTGAAGCAGCTACCCCCGCGACCCGACCCCAGATAAGCGGAAGAAAATGGATGGATGGATGGCACAGAACAAGACTTTTTTTTCCCACTCTGATTGGCTGCTGATAGGCCTACCAATTTTAAGTTGAATGTCCTTTCATTGCATTTTTCTTAGACACCTTTAAAAATGATTTCTTTTCACATGGCTTTTTTGTTCTTTGGAAACTAATAATTCAGTAATGTGTTTCTCTTTTAAGGATTTTTGACGATAAATACAGAAACGACAATACAACTCAAGACAGCAACAATAATGACAGTAATATTAATCATAAAATAATATTCAGTGCAAGTAGCCTACATTTTCTTTGATGGGGGCGATAAGGGGCCTGAATGGTGGATAGGGGGTGCTGGCCCGAAAAAGGTTGAGAAACACTGTTCTATACGTTCTAAACGGAGCACTTTGCTGTCAGATTGCAGGTTTACTAGAGGCTCCTAGAGTTTAGTGGAGGAAAACAACCCCATCTACTTCTAAGATTACACTTAAAACTTTCCTTTTTGATAAAGATTACAGTTTGGTTGGTTTATGTTATCCTTGCCATATATATATATATACATTAGGTGTACACTATTATCATTTTTAGGCATATTTTCTTGCTACAAGCTGTACAGATGCCACTGCTTAATGGATTTAAAAATAGCAGGGGATGTGTGTCTCTGTAATGATTGAAGTTGTGACCTAAAGACATCAGCTCTCAGTATCAAGGTGTGCATAAAGGCCTGAAGAAGGAAGGAGTGTGCGTCTTTCAAAAAGACAATGATTTTTACGCATGACAATGCTCCATCACATGCATCATCTGCATGGCTAGCAAGTAAAGGCGAAAAACATTTGATATCGCCCACAACACTCGGATATAATTTTGATGAGGGAATGACATAAAATGAGATGAACCCCCCTTCATGTTTTAACTTTAGGATCTCCTTCAGTTTTATCTCTTCATAGGAATTGTATGCCTTGGGGGCATCCTATGATGCCACCATCAACTTGTTCTCCTTCCATAGATGATAGACTTGACTCTGTCTTTTAGTGTTTCTCCATCCTATTTGCTGAAATTTTGCTGTGCCTCTAAGCCTATAGGAATGAAAGAGGCACAGCAAAATTTCAGCAACTTGGCTCAGAGCTTATCTGCTCAGCTAATAGCTATGTTACCCTCCAAGATGAAGCTACTTGGAGGGTAGCTTCCTCATGGGCACTACTAGCCATGATTTGTATTTTGTAAGTAAAATGCTACAGTTAAAATAATATTGTCTTTTACCTGTAGCTAATGTAAAGCAACCTTTTTCCTGAAATTTGAAATGTGCAATTTATACTATATGTAAAGAGTCACGGACTCTTTATATATAATAATTGATTTGTCCTAATAGGTTGCTACTTACCATCAGGCATGGTAACCTGCTGATGAGTTCCTCCCCCAGCAGCAATAGAGTCAGGCCAGAAACGCTGCAGTGGCCGATTTTGTGGAGTTTTCTTCTTGGTTTTGGTGGTCTCAGAAGAGCTTGCATCCAACATCGGCTGCAAGATCCGTCTCCGTGCATTTATGAACCTAGAAACACCAGATGTTCTCGGGTCTTTTTCAAGTTGTATTTTGTATCCACTTTTACATAGTTTAGGTAGATAGGTAGCAAAAGTACATATCTGCCATAAAGTACCTATTTGGCATAGATTATTTTTTGGGGTAAACAAACAAATGGGTGTAGCATGTATTAGAACAGAACATTTCCCCAAATTCAAAAGGCCAAAGAGCAGTACAGGAATTATAACAATTGATGTACAGTAGTTCAATTGTACAAACTAAGTAGCACTTGCAGCTGTTTAAACAGTTGGTGTGTAAAGTCATGGTGGGCTGCTTTTTTTTTCTTCACTAAAACACTAGTGCTGACCATTTCTGTCAACTAAGTCAGATGAATGTCTTTGGAAAACTTTGAATCTCGACAAGACAGGCTCACAGTTCAACAACTGAGGTTTGCTCAAGGCAGCAGAGGACAAAACCTCAGATAGGCAGGAATATTTAATCTCTCTTGTCACTGTTCTTAATTATGTAGCTTTTATTAAAAAAAAAAATAGATGTTTTTTACTGATTTGTTAAAACTGCCACTATGTCATGACAGTGTGGTATGAGACAGATAATCTGTGAAAAAAAATCATGCTCCTCTGCCTTCTCTCAGTACTCACTACAGAAATACATAGTCAGAAACAACCAATCAGAGTCAAAAGCAGGGGCTTAGTGATGTGAATTATTCTTGTGTGTGGCAGGTCACATCCTTCCCCTTTCTCTGCTACAGCACAGTTGGCAACATAACAACCACCCAGAGACAGTGCATGTGGTCGCGGGTGATTTTAACCATGCTGATCTGAAAGTTGTTCTCGCTAAATTCCATCAACACAACAAATGTGCCACTGGAGGAGCTAAGGCGCTGGACAAAGCCTTCTTCAACATCAAGCACGGATACAGGACCAGTCAGATCCCCCATTTGGGCTCCTCTGTTCACATATCACTGCTTCTTATTCTGGCATACAAACCAATGAAGACAGCACCCCCCCAAAATAAAGACTGTGAAATCTTGGCCCAACGGTGTCACTCAGCAAATGCAGCAACCACGGACTGGGACATTTTCTGGCACCAGGAACTGGAGGTGTTCCCTTCAGCAGTACTCATCCAGCACTGTGTTAACACTATCACAGTGGACAGGTACATCAGGGTGTTTCCCAACCTGAAGCACTTAATGAAGAAAAAGGATAAGAAACTGCTGAGTGAGAGAAATGGAGTTTTCAGATCGAGACACAGGGACTTGTACAGCTGCTCCTGAGCCTCTCTGAAAAGAGGCATCTGAGAGGCCTAGGGGAACTACAAGCAGAGGCTTGAGGAGGAATTCAGCAGCAACAACCGCCAGTACGTGTGGTAAGAGGTCCAGCACATCACTAATTTCAGATCCAGCAACACCAAACAAATCTCTGGGGACGCTTCACTGGCAGAGGAGCTAAATTATTTCTTGATCCGTTTTAAGGCTGAAACACCAGCAGAGCCACTACTGCAGCCGACATGCCTCCACAGACAGACCATCACTGAACAGGAAGTATGGAGAACCTTGAGGGCAGGGAACCCCCGGAAAGCTGTTTGAACACCTCCAAGTCGAAGGAACTGATTGTCGACTTTAGAAGGTGTAAACCAGGCGTTCAGCCCATCATTATAAAGGAAGAGGGTGGAGATGGTGCCAAATTTTAAGATCCAGGGAACCTACATCAGTTAAGATGTGACTTGGAACGCTAAATCCACTTCAGTCCTGAAGTAGGCACAGCAGAGACTGTACTTCCTGAGAATGCTCAGGGAGAACAATCTGAGAACTGAGCTCTTGGTGTCCTTCTATCGCACCGCTGTGGAGTCGGTGTTGAGCCATGGCATGGTGGTTCCCCAGCTGCCACAGTGCAGCTGATTGGTTGGCAGCTGATTGGTTGGCAGAGAGGAAGCAGCTCCAGAGGGTCATAAACACCGCCCAGACACTGATTGGTTAACATTTTCAGTCTCTAGAGGAAACCTACAGTTCCTGCTGCCTCCAGAGAACCCGCAGCACCATCAAGGACCCCCAACACTCCAGAGTTTAAAGAGGCCACCACCTCTTCAAACGTCTGAATAGAATAGAATAGAATAGAATAGAATTACTTTATTCATCCCAGCAGGGAAATTACTTCGTAATTACAGCATAGAGACAAGACACACAACAACCACCACTGAGTAGCAATTGTAGACAAAATAAAAAATAAAAATAAAATATAACATGCTGACCTGGGGAGGTGCTTCAAGGCAATAAAGACAAGGACAAAAATACTAAAAACAGTTTCTCTCTGAGAGTTGTTGTTGCACTGAACACAGCTAATCCATCTAAAACCTAATCTTTATTAATTAATTAATTAGTTTATTTATCTATTTATTTACTTATTCTTAACATCGCGGTTGTTTTGTGTTTCTTCGAGAGTTGCTGTTTTTTTTATTTTGTTGTGCTTTATCCATGCACAATGACATTAAAAGGAATTCTGATTCTGATTCTAAGTTGTTTCTTTGCCATCATCACATTTAGCAGCACGTACACAAACTAATTGACAGCCCTAAGACACTTTCTCTTGGCTCTGATTGGTTGTTTTTGATTGGGAGAGATGCCTTGGGGTGACGGTAGCCACAGTGGTAGGAGTTCATCACACAATCAGTGGGCTGCCAGTTCGATCCCTGCTTTGTCTGTCTCTGTGATTGTATCTTTGGACAAGACACTTCACCTGCCTTGTGATCAGAAGTGGTGCCACTGCGTAGCAGCTTTGCTACTGCTACAGCTACAGTAAGCTTACTGCGCAGCTTACTGCGCAGTAAGCGCAGTAAGCGCTTACTGCGCAGCTTTGCTACGCAGTAAGACAGTCCCAGGGCAACTATGGCTACAATCCAGTAGCTCACAGTGTGTGAATGACCGAGTGTAGAGTGAAGTGCTTTGAGGTCCTCTGGACTTGATAAAACACTAATAAGTACGGGCCATTTCTCATTTCTGCAGATCGCACAGTAGCTCAGGAAGGGGATCCATTTTTTTCACAGATTATCTGTCTCGACATGGTGACAGTTTTAACAAATATGTAAAAAACTTTTTTTTCAGTTACATACTGCAGCTTTAATGATCTAGTAATGCAAAGGAATTTTACAGGATCTTAATACCTTGTCATATTTCGTAACACAATAAAAATCATATCTTTTTTCCTTTCTTCCAAATCCTGCTGTACTTTATTTTTAAAATAAAATACTACATTGTTTCCTGCTGTGATTTTCTGGAACTTGTTTTTTTCATAGGACTTGTTATAAACAAGAAATGTTGATCTCATTGATATTCTGACAAAATAAAAATTTATTCTGTGAAAATAAATAACTAAAAGAAAAACTAACCAGTTATTGACTTGCAGAAGTGTCAGGTTTGTTTGACCGGCAATCTGTTTCTTCTCATCTTCAGTTGGATAAGGATGCTATATGAGAGAAGAATAGAAAATTCACAAATAAAGGTTAAGGTATGGCCCATTCATATGGTGTCATTAATATCTACTTACCCCAATATGCTGGAAGAGCCAAGAGCGCATGACATTGGTGGCGTGTTTGGGTAGAACGCCCCGTTTATTTTTTGTTGAGTTGTCCTCGTGATTAAAGAGGTTCAAGTCCTGGTGAAACTGTAGCTGAAGCTAAGAACACATGGTCAGTTATTTTCTGCAACCTCTGTGTTCAACTTTTGAACAAAAAGTAAAACAAATACCAACTATGAATGCCATCATGACATTTTTTTTAAACTTTAGTTTTTAGAACTAGTTTTTAAGGATGAACTGACAACGCAGCTGTCAAGTCACTATTCAACAAATAAATCTTGCAATCTCATGTAAGAACACAGATGATCTACACAGCACACAAGTTTTATAAATTCAGTTTTAAAATCATATTTAAAGCATGCCTTCCCTGGAAATGTCTTTCCAAATTACTCTTTAGTTATTTGACAACTTCTCGAACAAACATTCAGGTAAACCTTCCGCATTGGCAATGAATGCAAATGATTCGGTCCAAGAATTGTAGAATCTCTCCTCGGCTATTTTTCTCTTTTCCTCTTTGCTCTCCATGGCCCAACACACACCCGTCAGTTTGTTTACAACACCCACCTGCCTCGCGCCCCGCCCAGCTGGAAGAAACGTGCGTTGCAGGCTAAGACGCAAATCTTCGTTGACAGAAATGTTGAAATTTAATATTTATTCTACACATTTTTATAGCATTGGAAAATGTTAAGAATGTTTGTCACGTTTGTCCTCCTACAGCAACCATATTAAAACAAAAAATATATTTCCCACCCCCATCTTTTTCCATTTTCAAACATTTTTGAAAAAACTCCAGGGAGCCACTAGGGCAGCGCTAAAGATACAAACATACTGCTGGACACCTTACATCTGCCTCTAAGGCCTATAAAGAGTATTAATACAGAACTAGGTTTTCTTTTAGTTTTCAGGCAATGCCACAGTGTAGCCCACCACCAGAAGACGTGACTTAGAAATGCAGAGCTAGTTCACAGTGATAAAACAGAGAAACAGTACCTGATTGTTTTGGACACGTATTGTCCCAGGAGACAGGGCCTGAGTCACCACCTGGCCCTGAGGAGTGACGACTGTTACTGGCTGGTAAACTGTACTTCCTGAAAGAAGCATACACACATATCCACTCAGAGAGTCACATGTTTTGCTGCTGACAAGTCAGTGAATACAGCTGTGCTTCACTTGGTTGATAAAATTGACTCAGCACTGAGTAATAATGAATATGCACTAGGTATTTCCTGGATTTATCTGCTTTTATAAATTTATAGGGTTCCTGCAGGTTTCACCAACTCAGATTTAAGATTTTTTAAGACCATTCTGAATAAAAGTTAAGACCTGCTTAACGACAGAAATTTACAAATATTTTGCGATTACCTAAAAATCTTGTCACATCCTTACATTAGTTGAAGAAATGAATTACAGTTCGTTTGAATCTTTTTCCCTATTTGTCATCATGATTTCTCTTTTCACCTGTGATTTCATTCCCTACTCCTTTTATTTTTCTTGTCTTTCTCAGTTGTTTTTCCCTCCATGGTAACAACTTTGTCGAAATAAAATTCTTCATTATATAAGACTTCAGAGTTGGGTAGCACCAAATGCTGCTCTTCAATTATTTATATAGCACATTTACAACAATCTCAGCTGACCAAAGTGCTTCAGAACAATCATGACTTCACAGGTAGATATGATAAAATAGGAAATAATATTAAGTTGGGCAAAAATCATTCCCCCTTTTTTAATTGATGTTGAAGCCCAGTGAGAAAAGATGTGTTTTCAGTCTGGACTTAAACTGACCGACTGTCTGAGAAAGCTTAAAAGACAGAAGAAAACTGTTCGCCAAAGAAGATTCGGTCCTCTCTGGTCTTTACTTGGCTTTAGGCTGGTCTGTTGACCTCAAGGCTCTGGGTGGAGTGTAGTGCTGCAAGAGCTCACTGAAGTAAGATCAGTGCTACATCAGTGCTGGTAGTAGTAGCTGCAGTTATGCTTTTCTGGGAAGCTTTAGAGAAAGTAAAATGTGCCTCACCTGCACATTTCACTTCTGGAGCTGTTGTGAATAACTGTTTTATTCCACAAGCAAAGAACAAACTAACTAGTTAACTAAGCTAGAAAATGTCTTACCTGTAACTACTTGGGTGGGGTTGACAGCTGTAACAGTAACATTCCCTTGTTGCAGGGCTGAAGCTGGCACCACAATTTGACCCTGGGGGCTGAGGGTGCCTGAGATGGAGCTTGGAGTCTGGAAATTAAAGCATTCACACACAAAATATTTCCCACTCAGATGGCTGGTTTTAAAACATATGCTATGCTAAGCTTTACACAAGGAAGTGGTGGAGCCGTAGTGGTTGCAACCCTAAATTGGTGCTTGGGCACCTACACTGCACACCTGAGTCTTGGTAGGTGAGAAGTTCTGTGCCTGGCCTTGCAATGGGGAGTACGGGCTTCCTGGATCTCCACTCAGAAGAGTCTCGCTATTCATCTTAGTCTTGAGGCAGGCGATGTAGCGACTGCAAAAGTCCTTACACAGGTCACTCACCTTCTCCAGCTCCAGCAAATGGATCCGTAGCACTTGAATAGCTTTCACCATCTTAACATTGAAAATATAAAAACAAAGAAGGGGTAATCAATCAAACCTTCAACCAGACTTTATTCATCGGGCACTGTTCATACAATCGCTTTTAACAAAGATAACAGCATAAGAGAAAATTAGAATAACTATACACAACACTTGCTGGGTGTTGTGTAAAGGCGGGAGACCTAAAAGGCTGAGACACAAGCCACTCTGCTAAAAAGAAAGTTAGCAGTCACATCACACGTTTGCAAATGACACAAAGATAACTATCGGTACTACAGTAAAACCAGTGACACATCCTCCTTGTGTCAAAAAATTAGAAACAGACTCAGAGTTTATTCAAACAACACTCAGGTTAACGGCTACTTCACACACACTCCCACACACACATATATATATACAGAAGACAGATAAAAATGGAATAAAGTGTGTTCTTTGTTACTGTGAGCTCTTACTCAGTTTACAAGCCTCTTGTGAAATTTTACTGACAACATGAAAAGGCAGCTGAGCTCTGTGTTTTATTTCTCTGCAAAACTATCAAAAAAATATTAAACTATGAAACTCACCAAGTTATCAAGTTCAGGGTCTTCACTGAAGAAGGGCTTCCCCTCTTTTTCCTGACAGCGTACAAAGTTCTCAATGTCCACATCAAAGCTAGCTGATGTGATGCATTCAGAGCTTAGTGTGGACTGCTCACACTTCTCAAAAAGCAGGGCCAACAAGGGAAACAGGGGATGTCTGTGGAATATTGACCAACAGTTACAATGCTAAACTGCACTTTGTTTTTTTAGCACTCGTTATTGGGTTTCATGTATGAAAAAATATCAAAATATCATAATATCAAAATTATAGTATTTCATAAATGGTGCAGTGATATTTACTCTGAAAATAACAAGGACAGGTAGTAATAAATTCTATGGATGATGCCTGAGAGACAATATTTTCACAAAATACATAAAAACAAGGTTTTATTACCGATATATAGATGCTTTGTCAGCATCCATGGGTGTCTGTGGTTCAGTGGGTATCGGGTTGGACACTTCAAGCAATGTCCCTTCAAATTTAGACTCAGAGTCACAGTCTACCTTTACCACACTTTGAATCTGTAATAATTAAGCAAAATGAGAGCAAATCAAATGAACAGAAAACCTGAGACAGGCACAGAATACAGACTGAAATCATGTGTAAGTCAAAAGTAGCTGGAGGATGAAGCGCAATACTAAGATGCTACATCAGGGTCCTGTTATTGTATTTGCTGGCCCAAGGCATAAACTGATACAGGGCATCTCCACTAAGGTATACTGTCCCTGTTTTAAGTCAAATAAATCGAAAATCGTAACATGAACTTTTGGGATAGTTATGTGCAAAAATTTTCATGCACTTGAAACTTTTCACCTGTTTTCCCCAGACAGTCTCACTCTTCAGTGTACTTAATGGGATTTTATGTGAGATTCACCATTCAGCAGAACTACCTCAAACACAAAACCAGCTCTTTCACTAAAATTGTTGAGACTAAAAGAGAATTTTTTAAACAAGATTTAAGAAATTGATGTTTACAGATGCTCTACATCCAATCTGAGGTGATCTTATTCATCTTCTACAAAAATAACTAAAATTAAATAAAAATACTTAAAAAAACTGTCAAGACTTGTAACTGTAGCTAAGAGTGGTTCTACAAAGTCAGTGGGCTGCTCTTTGCTCTTGTTATATATTTAGTGTTAATGCCTACAGCATTCCCACTATTGAACTAGTTTGAAGAGCAACACTATTTTCTGGTTGCTCTGTAAATTTCACCGCACTTCTTCTCCTGCATACTTTGTGCTATTTTCACCATTCAACTTTTGTACTATTCAGTTTGATCTCCTAATGCCGGCTATATCTCTTGGTATTCATAACCTTCATACTTTTTATAATATTCAGCTTTTTATAAATTTTTCACCCCATGGGGGAAACCGCCCCATCCTGTGGCAGAATTGAGAATTACAATATAAAATGTCCATTGTGTTTCACAGTGGATGTTTTAGATCCTGCCTATTAATGGCAATCAATCATCCAGTTCCAGAGCTGTCACGGAGCACACAAAGCAGTGGCCATTTTGAAGTAAGGCAGTTAAACAGCTTTTATGCTGTTTAACACCTGGGAATAATTTGAGCTTTTGACATTGCTTTTTTTGCACTGCATGTGGCATATTTCTTTGTAGTCACTATGCTAAACGATGCCTCCAAACAAATGAAAGGTAAGGAACCATAAAAGGCATGGATTTCATTCACCCACCGTTTTTATCAAAAGGAATAGGGGAACATTTCTGTCCTTTCAAATTTTAGGTTTTACATCAGTTTTTTTCAGGGGTTTTTTTTTTACATTGCATGGAATATATCACTGTAACCCAGCATGTTAGTGGTATCCTAAATGCTATCATTAGGATCTAGTTAATTTTGGCTAGATGCTAGTGACCTAGCCAAATTAAGTTTTAACTTTTTAGCTAATTTTGTCTTTTACTTGGGTTTTTCACACGGAATTGACTATTTCTTACCTTTCTGCAAGTCTTCAGTAGTTGGCTTCAAACACTTTTGCCATTTTCACCAAAAGCATTCAAGCATTGAGCATTCACACTTGCATTTTCATAGGAAATGAACACTTTCTAGTTAACATTTGTGTTTGTTAAATAGTTTGAAAACATTTTATATAGCATTTTCTCTCTACAATTATGCACATTTTAATGGCAATCACAAAAAATCTAAAGTTTGTTAGAAAAATAGCAAAGAGTTTGAATAATTTTGCAAGGCACTCATCTTTGTGGAATTGCTGTAAATCAGCCACATTGGACAGTTTTCGAACAAGAATGGTCCTTTTAAAGGTCATGCCACAGCATCTCAGGATTAAGGTCAGGACTTTGACTGGGCCTCTACAAAGTCTTCAATTTGTTTTTCTTTGGCCATTCAGAGGTGGACTTGCTGGTGTGTTTTGGATCATTGCTGCAGAGCCCAAGTTTGTTTCATTATAAGGTCATAAAACAATGGGCGGATGTTCTTCTTCACAATTTTATGGTAGACAGCAGAGTTCATGGTTCCAGTTATCACAGCAAATCTTCCAGGTCCTGAAGCAGCAAAACAGCACCAGATCATCACTCTATCACCACTGCATTTTCTGTTGACATAAAGTTATTTTTCTGAAATGCAGTGTTACTTTTATGCTAGCTGTCATGGCAGGCACACACATTCCAAAGAGTTAAACTTTGGCTCATCTTTCCATCCTTAGGAATCAGATGTGTTCCTTTTTTTTGTCACTAGTAGTCTTTATTTGACCGTAATCTAACAGGAAAACAGCATAGAGAATGGGGAAAGACATGAGGCAAAAGAACCAAGAACAGAACTTGAACACAAGATAGCCATGTTGAGGTTAGGGTAGCGCTCTTCGGCCCAACATGTGTTCTTGAAAAATTGAAAAGAGCCTCAATGTTCCTCTTATTCAGCAAAGGTTTTCATCTTAAAACTCTGCCATGCATGCCATTTTTGCCCAGTCTCTTTCTTATGGTGGAGGCATGACCTCTGACCTTAACTGAGGCAAATGAAGACTGCAGCTTTTTGGATGTTGCTGTGGGGTTCTTTTGAGGGGGCAAACACTTTTTCCCACTTCTGAATTAAATTAATGTTTATTGTGTCACCAAGAGCTGACAACATAAATGTTTACAAAAGAGGGGAAAAAATATAAACTGTACTTTGTTTGAATTTCTTACACAACTGCGCTCCTGGTTACGTTGGTGTCCACACATATCCAAATGCTGTGGAGCTACCTTATAAAATTAAAGTTTAGAACATTGCAAGTTGGTTTCAATGTTAACAGAGGTTTTGTCAGCAACAGTTTTTACATACATGTATTAAAACTCAGGTCCCTCTTGCACCCACCTGCTGTTCCCCCTTTGGGTATTTGTCTATAGAAACCGCCTGGGCTGCCATCACGTTCACTGCCAGCACTGGGGCATTATAGAAACCAGGGACAGATGGCCAACCTACACAATACACAAGTTCAGTTAAACCACTGCCACATTCAAGACAAAATTCTAGAAATTCAACCAAAAAGACTGGTTAAATATATGGAAAAAGACTAAAACTTAGTAATAAAATATATTTTCCATATACAAAAACCTTTAACACTGCTGCGATAAAGTATTAACTGTATCGACAGCTAAAAGTTAAATAAAATCTCCTGATTCCAATAACTAAACGGAACGTGGAAGGGTCGTTATAAGGAAAAAAGAAAGTGAGACAGCGTCGAGGCACAGCATTCATCACTTTATTTCTGTACACCTTTAATAATTCAGCTAATAACATAGTTATGTAGTTAGCGTTGGCGTGCAACCGTGTTAACACACCCACCATGAATTAGCCTTTACCCGATGTTAGCGACAGACATTTTATACACAATATATGTAATTATTAGGGACAATTTTAACGCACTACTTTCAAACATGGATGCACATATTTAAAACTATAAGCTGCAAAGTTTGAATTAACTCGCTTTCTTAGCTGTGCCGTTACGATAGCACCACGTTAGCATTAGCTTGTGATACAAGTCTGATGCAAAACATTCGGATCCAGCTAATGCTAAATATAGTGAGCTAGTTGCTAGTGTTGAACGGCAATATCCAACAATCGTCGACAGCATCATATTAACACATTGAAGTAGATCTAATTATTAAATAAGTGTAGAAATGTATCAAAAAATAAAACTGACGTTACTAAGCGGCTACGGAAAATAAGACCGCTGCAGATTGATATGAAGTAAGTCGTAAGACCAAGGGATATGAAACATTTCATTTTAGCTTTGGTCGAAAAAACAATAAGTGCTTGTTTGTTTTCTACTCAAAATAGATTAGAACAAGGAAAACGTTAGCAGCACATGACGGTAGCTTGCTTTGAGCTCAAATCCTTCCCATCAGTCAATCAATCATGCAGGGACAGCTGCCTTCTCCTTGTCTTTTCTCCCCTCCCCTCTGCGCCAACACTACCGGGCCTAATCTACAACTCTGGCCCTTCACTTCAGCACAATCCTCCTCTGCCCCTAAAACGCCGAGATTTTTCTTGACCCCCTCCCTTATATACATATTTATATAAAAATATAGAAATAGAGACATATAGATAGATAGATGTTATCACAGAAGCTTTATCGCTTCGACTTCAATTCAAAAAACAGTCTGGCTGTTTTGCCCAGGTTCACGCTCTTTGCCCCGGGGCATTTTAGCGTGCGGCCTAGATTGTTTGATTGATAGGGAACGGAAAAAGAGGGATTTTGAGTGACAGCTTACCTGAGTGCCAATCTTCGTCACACTGACAAGCGGTTGCAGCAATCGGGACCCGCAGTTGTCGTGTTGCGTCATCACGCAAGGGTACGTTGTTGCGCTATGCTCATGTATATGTATGAGGCGGGCGGAGAAATGACGTCCTGACGCTAGCAGTCCTTGGTAGATCTTTTTAGTTATATTTTTTTGCTTATTTGAATAAGGGTTTCTCTGGTTTCAACATTTACATTTCACTTAACATACATAATATACGTATGTTAGCTCATAAAAATGAGCAAACATAGTATAGCTCATTTCTAACCAGGGAAACTGTAGTTTCTAAACAATAATCCTTACAATAGAAATATATACACCATGTGCTCATTCTGCTCCATTTTCACGACCCCTTAAGGCTTAGAAGCAGCTTAAAAAATGTCTGATAAAAAAATAAATAAATAAAAATCACATTTTAATTACCACATGCCTCAACTGAAGCTTCTTCAGCTTGTAGAAATATCAGCAGGGCATCATGAGCAAGTTCTCCCTTTACAT
This sequence comes from Xiphophorus hellerii, assembly GCF_003331165.1. Lineage (NCBI taxonomy): Eukaryota > Metazoa > Chordata > Actinopteri > Cyprinodontiformes > Poeciliidae > Xiphophorus > Xiphophorus hellerii. The sequence continues at coordinate 606,441 of NC_045678.1, forward strand.
GGCACCAAACAAAGCAGCCATTGCATCAGACAAAAACAGTTAATTTCTTACACTTCTTTAATCATATCACATTTTAACAACCAATTTTGCAACATCGCCACCACCACTATGCACACCACCTACTCCCTAGTGTCTGGGTGACAGTTTGCCGGACGAGGGCTGAGGGAGGCGATACTTGGCCATCTCTTCATCCAGGTCTGCAAATGTGTAGCTGGTGTAGCTGTGGTGCTGGTAGTTTTTGTAAGTGCTGTTGTCAAAAGATTTCTCAGGCTCTGGAGGTACTGCTGCTGACTCTGCAGAAGAAAAAGAGAAACTCATGACGGAGATGCAACTTCCTGCATTTCACACATGAAACACAAACCAGGTTAATTACCTGGAAGCATTTTTTTTCTCTTCCCCTAAAAGCAAACTGTTGGCAGGCATACACTAATAAGCAGGAAGCTATCAAGAAATGAACTATGAGGATTTTTGGAGGCTGCAGTTACATATTCACATGCTCTGATAAAGAAGTTTATAGTATCACATTTCCCACAATAACAAGGCTTGTGTGAAGACACACTTGTGGGAAAGACCTGAAGGTTCATGTTCATGGGATATTAAATAGAAGCCTGTAAAAGTAAAACAGATTTAACCAATACAGAGTGCTTCCACTGACAAAATTCATTAGGACTTGGGGAAAAGGGGGGGGGGGAGAACAACTAAAAATCAGTGTAATACTTTAAGGAGCACATATTTAGTCATATACATTTACATCTAAATGTTACTGGAAAACTGCTGGCAATGAAAATGTCAAGCTCACAACCAAAGGGGAAAAAATTCAAGAGCAACTGACATTAGTTATAAACACTCCAATCCATTATTCCCAGATAAAGGACAGACCAAAAAGTTAAGAGAGAAATAATACGCAGGTATAATCACCCAGGAAGCAAGAAAATTTGGCTGTTTGATGAAGTGTCAGACCTTAAGAAATTTTAGAAACACCAGTAACCTTACTTTATAAAATAAATTAACAGTCAAACCATCTCACCACTACCAGCATGTGCAGCAATATTAACGTTACCAATATTACATGGTTCATTCAAACTAAGCAGTGGACATAGTATTTCAGTTTATATTATTTCAGATTTAATGAGCCCTTACTTACACTGACACATTCAAACAATGTAAAAGAGCCAAAGAGAGGAATATCTATATCTAAAAACAAGCAAATCTTCCCTCCAAAATATAAATAAATCTGAGCGTGAAGATGAGGATCAGAATAAGAGTACCCAGCCTGGAATATCAGTCTGAAAAAGTAAGCTCTAATGATTCAAAAGCAAGCAGGGACAAAAGCTGCGTTTCCATTACAAATGTGCACAAAACGCAATTAAAATCACACTTGAATAAGTTTGTTTATGCAATAAGTCATTAAAAACATGCTGTGCCATCATCCTCCAACTAATTTTCTCATCTTCTTCTTTGTGGTTTGCACCATTGGCAACAGCCAACTGTTGATCATGTGACTTGTGCAATGCAAAGTGTTTCCATTGCACTTTTGAGAAAAACAAACAAACTATGATACAGCCAAAAAAATAAAAAAACACCTCACCCTAGTGCCAAAACGATTTCCATTACGTACATTTATTCAATGGAATCGCAGCTAGTGATCACGTCATCATTCATGCACTACAATGAACTACTTGGTTGACTATATACAGTGTGTGTGTGTGTGTGTATATACAGTACAGACCAAAAGTTTGGACACACCTTCTAATTCAATGGGTTTTCTTATTTTCATGACTATTTATAAGGCAAGAAATCCCACTTATTAACCTGACAGGGCACACCTATGAAGTGAAAACCATTTCAGGTGACTACCTCTTGAAGCTCATCAAGAAAATGCAGAGTGTGTGCAAAGCAGTAATCACAGCAAAAGGTTGCTACTTTGAAGAAACTAGAATATAAGGGGTATTTTCAGTTGTTTTACACTTTTTTGTTTAGTGCATATTTCCACATGTGTTATTCATAGTTTTGATGCCTTCAGTGTGAATCTACAATGTCAATAGTCATGAAAATAAAGGAAACTCGTTGAATTAAAAGGTGTGTCCAAACTTTTGGTCTGTACTGTATATATATATTACTTTTGGCAATATATACACACTATATTGCCAAAAGTATTTGCTCACATGCCTTAACTCACATATGAGCTAAAGTGACATCCCATTCCTAATCCATAGGGTTCAATATGACGTTGGTCCACCCTTTGCAGCTAGAACAGCTTTAGCTCTTCTGGAAAGACTGTCCACAAGGTTTAGGAGTGCGTTTATGGGGATTTTTGACCAGTCTTCCAGAAGCACATTTGTGAGATCACATGCTGATGTTGGATGAGAAGGTCTGGCTCCTAGTCTCTGCTCTAATTCATCCCAAAGGTGTTCTGTTGAGTTGAGATCAGGATTCTGTGCTGGCCAGTCAAGTTCATCCACACCAGACTCTGCCATCCATGTCTTTATGAACCTTGTTTTGTTTACTGGTGCAAAGTCATGTCAGAAGAGGAAGGGGCCAGCTCCAAACTGTTGCCACAAAGTTGGGAGCATGGAATTGTCCAAAATGTCTTGGCATGCTGAAGCATTCAGAGTTCCTTTCATTGGCACAAAGGGGCCAGGCCCAGCTCCTGACAAACAACCCTCCACCAAACTTTACATTTGGCACAATGCAGTCAGACAAGTACCGTTCTCCTGGCAACCGCCAAATCCAAACTTGGCCATCAGATTGCCAGATGGAGAGGCACGACTCGTCACTCTAGAGAACACATCTCCACTGCTCTAGAGTCCAGTGGTGGTGTGCTTTACACCACTTCATCCAAGGCTTTGTATTGCACTTAGGTGATGTACAGCTTGGATGCAGCTGCTTCACCATGGAACCCCATTCCATGAAGCTCTCTGTACATTGTTCTTGAGCTAATCTAAAGGCCACGTGAAGTTTGGAGTTCTGTAGTGATTGACTCTGCAGACGTTGCCGACCTCTTGGTATTATGCGCTTCAGCGTCTCCTGACTTTTTCGTAAAGTCACAAGATGATCATCATGGTATGATTATGAACAGCGTATGAGACGTCAGGGGGGAGTTTTTGTCTCTTGGAAATTCATTTCTAACTTCTTTTAGTGCAGATGTGGAGAATGTATTTATTATTTAGAGGGAAAAAATATACCAAATCGGGATTTTTCTCTAAACTTATTACTTCAACAGAGGATCGTTGAAGTAGTCTTAACGTTTCAGTTTTTGTGCTTCATGATAAAAATTACAACTGAATAGCGGAGTGCAATCCCACACAAACTAGTTGCTAGCAATTTAACTACAGTTGAAAAATCAAGTAATTGTTAATAGATATGTCGTTTATGTGTCCTACCACTTTGTGGCTGAGTTGCTGTCATTCCCAAACACTTCCATTTTCTTATAATACAGTTGACTGTGGAACATTTAAGAGTGAGGAAATTTCACAACTGGATTTGTTGAACAGGTGCCATCCAATCACAGTTCCACACTGGAATTCACTGAACTCCTGAGAGCAGGCCATTCTTTCACAAATGTTTCTAAAAACAGTTTGCATGCCTATGTTCTTCATTTTATACACCTGTGGCCATGGAAGTGATCAGAACACCTGATTCTAATAATTTGGATGGGTGAGCAAATACTTTTGGCAGTAAGAGTGTATATATTGTGTACTTTCTGTGCAGAGTGGGTACAAAAAGTATTCAGGCTATATGGCACTTTGCTGTGACCTGTCACACCAAAGAGTCTGAATACTTATGACCATGTGATATTTCAGTTTTTAATTTTTAATGAATTTGCAAAAAATTTCTATATTTCTGTTTTTTCTGTCAAGATGGTAAGCTGAGTGTACATTCATGAGAAACAATATGAACTTTTTTGATTTTAGCAAATGGCTGCAATCAAAAAGTGAAACATTTAAAGAAGTCTGAATATTTTCTGTATCCACTGTACATATATAATTAAATCAAACCAGAAGAAGGAATGAACCATAAAGTCAGGGAAAAGCATTCTCACATGTTTCCCTCAAATTAGCTGGATGCCAGGAATAAGTTTGAAGGTTAGATGTTGAAGTCATAAAAGTTTAACAATAATATGAGTGAAAGAGAATGTGAGGGAACCTGCTAAAAGACCTTATTCTTAGCGACAGGAAGAAATACAAAGCGTATTTGTAGCGTTAAAGGTTTGGAGTGAGGGGCAAGGTGGTGTAGTGTAGTGTACCCTTAGTCTGTTCAGCAGTGGTCTTGGCATGCAGCTCCTCTCCAGTAGCTTCCACTAGCACCTGGGCAGAGTCCTCCAGCTCAACAGAGGTGCCAACTTCAGCTGGATGATCAGCAGCTACTTCAACAGAGACAGTTTTTGACTGTACAGGCCCAATAGTAGAAGCTTTTTCCCATGATTCTTCACCAGCATCCCCTAAGCCATCTTCAAATTCTGTAAGCACCTTTACTGCTTTTAAAAGAGAATTTGACTGGGCTTTTTCTGGAGCTTCATGTTGCTCCACATGTACAGCTGGAGCTTCACACAGGGTGTCAGTAGGAGCAGTATGGGTTGAAAAATCTGAACTGGTAAGCTCAACTGTGCTCTTTGTAGCAGTAAGGATATCAAAGACTGAGTCTCGCGAATTATCTCTGGAGGCCTGTACTACAGATTGATCTGCTGTTTCCTCTGCATTAGGAAGGGCCTTAGTCACTCCACTAACTATAAACTCTTTAATTTCTCCCTGTTCTTGATGACTTGGTTGTTGCAATTCCAAAGAAAAGCTTCTGGTTTCAGTTTCTGCCTCTAAATTCTCATCTTCAGGAATGCACTCCGAGTCTGACTCTGTATCAGATTCGCTGGATGATGAGGAAGACAGTTCTTCAGCTGCTGAATTCCCAAGCTTAGAAGAAACCATAGTTGGTTTTACAACATCATCTATGGTCACAGCAAGGGAAGGAATGTCTCCCGGTACTGAGCCTTTACAAAGTGCCTCAACTGAACCATCTTCTGCTGGTACAAATACCTGTAAAGTATCATGAGAAAGTATCTGAGAAACTTCTTTTTGGCTTTGATACAGGTCAGATGAAGCAGTGACAGCCGATGATTTTTCTCCAGCAGATTTAGTGGAAGCAGTAACAGATGCTGCAGTTTTTTCTGATGTGGCAGTGAAGCGGAATGGCTCTTTAGTTACACCTAGGAAGGGTGGCAAAACTCCAGGATCCGATAATTTAACTGGAAAGGCCACAGCAGTCTTGTAAGTCCACTTAGCTGCCCTCTCATCTTCACCTCCTGAGGAAAATAATAAATTGTACACAAATAGGTAAATGCTAGTAAAGGTTACTAAACAGAAAGGTTTTTCTAAAAAGTTATTTCCAAAAACTTGACCTCACTAAACAGAAAGGTTTTTCTAAAAAGTTATTTCCAAAAACTTGACCTCACTCTTTGCATACAAACTTTACTGGAAATTCACCACAGAAAGACCATGGAATACATATTTAGCTTACTTCTTGCTAAAACTTACAGAGAGCTAAAAATATGGTATGTATAATGTTTTCCAAAACACATGGACTGAAAAGTAAAGGGAAAAAAGCACTATGATTCACTAAAAAGTAAGGAATGCATTTCTATACAAAATACAAATTAAAATGATAGATTTTAGATTTAAAACAATGATGCAAGTTGTGTAGCCTATTTAAAATTAATCTACATACATACAGACCATTAAAATTTATTTAAATATAAAGAGACTATAGTTACTTAGAAATAAGAGAACAGAAAAATTATAAAGAAATACAGAAAACTAAGGAAAATTTGGGTTAATGATACGCAACATCATTATCACAAGTTTTCTAAATATTGTGATATAGGAATTAATTATAAGCTGTAATCAATTAAAACAATGTTTAAAACTGTACAACCCGGGTCCTCCGGATAAGCAAACAAGATAGTGAAAGCTTAGCCAAGTAGCTCCTTGACAAATTCTAAAAATCTCCTTTTTCTATGCAGGATATAAATACGCTAATGAGTGAGTCACGATGCCTAAGTCCAAATAAAAATAAGCTCTACTGTCTCTACAGTCAATTTTACAACAAGAAGAAATGAACGAAGAATGCACGACTAGCCTCTCGGACTTGGAAGCATTACTGGTGGCTAACGACATAGCTGACGATACAGCTGACGAGACAGCTAATTTACAAACTATTCTCCAAGAACTGAGAGAATCACATAGTGAAAATGCAGAGGGCTTCCGAGAAGCAAAAGAGGAAAAAAAAAAAACAAATGGAAGACTGGAAGTATTTTGGAAGGATCTAGCAGATTGAAGAGCCAGCTGTGAAGCTAAGTAAATCACAGGATGAGCTTGAGGTTGAACTAATTGAGCTCGAGGAGAGATCAAGACTGGAAAACATACGGCTCCATGGCATTGCAAAAGGCTCTTCCTCTACATCAGCCTTCATAGAGATCCTACTCCAAGACAAACTAGATATTCTGACATTATTTGACCTGGGTATTGAAAGAGCTCACCACTCTCTGGGATCCAGACCTCTAACTGATGCTCCCACACATTCAATAATAGTCAAGTTCACCACATTTATAGTAAGATGAAGTACTAAAACGAGTCTAGCAAAAGAAAGGCTTTAAGCTGGCAGGGGAAAGAATAATAGACAATGGCTGTGTCCCAGACATGCTGCTAAAACATTGACATGTACACCTTGAAGCGAAGCCGGTCATCAGAGAAACGAAGATCAAATTCCAGACCCCATTCCCAGTCAGGTTGATCGTATTTTACGAGAACAACACACGTGTCTGCAACTACGCGTCTGTAGCAATAAAAGACACGGTGAGTTGAGGCTTCAAAGTCACCATCATCCAACTATCTATAACCTGGGTTGACAGGATCAAGAGTGCGATGTGGGCCAAGTCGGGAAGGACAGACAAGGAGCATCCACTGAATAAAACACAGGAGGGATATAAGAAGAAACTGGACACTTTTAGAAGAGAACAACCAAACCATAAAGGACAAAAGGAGCAGATGGATCGAACATATCCCATTTCTTTCTGAAGTGATTTGGAATCAAGGATCGTACACGGCAAAAAACACCACCTGGAAAATGGAACGCCATAACTAGCAAAAAATTAAATAAATAAATTACAGGATACCAAATATTTAACAATCACATGAAGGAGTGTGCTGTCTGGATTAATATCCAGAAAAATGTAAAAGATTGTATTACTCTTTGTGAACAGATGAAACTCATTTTTGTCAAGTTGTTCTTAAATTTAAAAAAAAATTAATTAAAAAAAAAATACACAACCCTTGGCAAAATAACTATAAAAGAACTACAGCAGACATTTGATCCAGCAGATTGGGGAGAGATCTGTAATGGGGTTTTCCCCAAATGCACCTCGATTTCTATACATGAACAGAACTTTAAATTCTTCTACTGAACTTATTGTGTAAGTTTGGTAGAATGTTCCCTGATGCTTCAGATCTCTCTCATAAATGCTAAGACATAGGAGCACATTTATTCATTTATTTGGTCTTGCAATTATACTCAGATGAAAGCAGATCATGTGATAATACAGGAGACGGGGTAAAACAATCTGTGGTAAACAAATGGGTTATTTTTGTTTTGTCTGTGATGGACTGGTCCAGGGTGACCCTGCCTCTCTGTTGACCACTGGAGATAGGAACCAGCACCCCATCCAACCCGTCTATATAGGTTGGATGGGGTGGACAAGGTTGGACAAGGTTGTCTTATAATGAATGGATGTTTCTGTTTGTTTGCTTTTGTAATTTTGTTTACATAAAATTCTGAAAATCAACAAAATAAAATGAAAAAAAAAAGAAAGAAAAGATCTGCTGTTGTTTTATCAACCTTCCAGACCCCTCGGGTCTTCTGTTCTGGTCTGCTCTGCATCCCCAGAACCAGAACCAAACATGGAGAAGCAGCATTCAGCTTCTATGCTCCACAAATCTGGAACAAACTTCCAGAAAACTGAAAAACAGTTGGAACACCGAGTTCCTTTAAATCTAGACTAAAAATCCACCTGTTTATGGTTAGTTTTGAATCATAATAAATGAAATGCTGAATACTATATTTGATGAGTATTGATGATTTTGATATAATATAATGTTTGTCACTGGTTTTCTCAATTGTTGATTGTACTGTGTTTTTTATGACTTCGTATTTTTGTGATGTAAAGCACTTTGAACTCCATGGTTTCTGAAATTTGCTATACAAATAAGACTGATTGAGAGAAAAGTGGAAAAAACTTTTTCACCATAAATCAGTCATGACCAGGTGCTTCTAGGAAGAGTTCTATTTGATTAAATGATCCTAAAAAAAAGTCAAGGAAAGTCTCAGCAACTTTCAGATGAAGGAAATTATGGTGCTATAATTGGCCAGTTCATTCCCCAACTTAATGTAATTTAATTTAAATTCAATTTAGTTTATTTATGTAACGCTAATTCACAACTACTTAACATCTATACAAAGATTTGAAAGTCAAAGTGAAAACAAGAGACCCCATAAACCACAGGTGTCAAACTCCAGTCCTCAAGAGCCGGTGTCCTGCAGTTTTTAGATGTGCCACAGGTACAAAACACTGGAATGAAATGGCTTAATTACCTCTTTCTTGGGTAGATCAGTTCTCCTTGCTAATGACCTAATTATTCTGTTCAGGTGTGGTGCAGCAGATGCACATCTAAAAGTTGCTGGACACCAGCCCTGGAGTTTGACATCCCTGCCATAAACCTTCACGATTTGAAGGGAATTTGTCAAAATAACACTATGAAACTACCATTATGTTCCATAGACAGCTTTTCTCTGAGTGTGAATTACTTGGGTCACTTCCAACACTTAGTCTCATTACAGATTTTTTTCTTTTACAGAGAAAAACATTAACGTGTGCCCTACTTATTTTTCCTGCTGATCACATACGCAAAAAGCAGCATTAGAGTGATACATCTAAAACATAATATCACCACATGTAATTGGTCTTACTCTTGTCTGGATCCTTTGTATTTTTCACTGGTTTTACTGGCTCTTTAGCTTCACTGCAGAACAAAGCAGGGGGGTAATGTCTCAGAGTGCCCCAGCTGTCAAACTGGAGAAACAAAAAAAAAGAAGAAAAGAACAGTTTTGGAAACAAATACTGTACAAACAAATTTAAGTATTACATAGTGTTTTTCAGCCAAAAACATCATACAATGTATAAAGTTCCAGCCACCCCAGGTTTGTTAGAAACTCCATGAGACACAGGTAGAGGCCTCAACAATTGCCTCAATCAATGACTACATGACACACAGAGCACAATTTGTGAGACGAAAGGTTATATGTTTAACCAGGGAGTCAGCAGCACACCACATCGGACTGAATTTCCACCAATATTTTTTATTCTTTATGCACCTCTAAACTTCCAGGTAGAGGACAGACTCCTGCCATCAGTAGTATTACTTTGCAGTGTTGGGTGTATGATATGGATAGGAAGCTGAGTATTCAGTAGGCTTTGTAGCTTGGAGTGGTAATAATCCCATCTTGAATCTGAACAAAACAACGACTGATTGTAAATAGAGTAAAAGTAAAAAAAATTAAAGAAAAATCACAGCTATATTTTTTATAATCTGAACGATACCAAGATGGTGGAGATGATGACAGCCTCAGTATTTCATGTGTTTTTGTGTGTTTATTATGCTCTATGCTATTACAGTATGTGGACACTTCCACTAGAAAATAACTCCAAACCCTAACCCGCCGCAGCTGCTCACTAAGATGTGCTTGTGAAGCTTCAGAAACAAGGAGTCCGTAACCTTTGCCCTTTACCTGTTTTATGTCCACCCTAACAAAGTGGACAAACTGTTGCTTCTCAAGTCTTAAAAACTTAGACTATCAAGGATTTTTGCCCTCTGCTTCACTAAAACCTGGTTCAGTGAGCACAACACAGACAATCCACTTCTGATGCTGTGCTTCCAGCTTTTTGGGGCATACTGCAGCTCAGAGGTCGAATCTGACTTTAAATTAATGAATGTTGGTGTACTGATGTCACAGAGTTACAGAAGACATGTAGTCATCTGTAGTCCTTTCTTATTGACAGTTGTCAAAATACCTGAAAATCGACAGCCCCCCCTCAATTAAAATAATTAACTGTAAAATATTATTTCAGTTCAGTATTCAACCGTTTTGTTGTGTGTAAATTTTGAGTGGAAATTATGGAAATGTTTTCTACACAAAAAACAAAAGGATCAACCCACGATAGGGCTTTCAATGTGGTATGAGCCTTTTTCTCACTGTCTTCTTGCAAATTTATTACATTCAAAAAGTTCACTCAGCCACAGTTTTAGAGAAAGTTAATTCAATAAGATTTGATGATTTTTGCAACTTCTGTACTGTTTTTGTTTTGCTAGATTTTATGGTCTGTGTCTGCTAAGCTCTGCAAACTAAAGCAATGAAAATCTTACTAGATGTTGTGGAAATATGACTATTGAGGTCGTCACCTTTAAAATTTCTTCATGGGATTGTTGTGCTCAACAAAATTATAAGAGGTTTTTATTTGTTGCTTTGACCAAGAAAATAAACAAAATTCCTGAAGTCTATTTATCTAGATGTCTAAAACAACTTGTGCAACTGTGATTGAGGTCATGCGGACACAGCCATACCTAAAGTTACTTAAAAGTAGTAATAAATAGCTCTCACTTTAATCACTATCACAATAGAACAACAAAATATCGCTAAATCCTATGTCCATCTCTTCCAGTCCTAGTCTCCGTATAAGGATGTGCTTTTTTCTGCTTTATTTTAGGAATCATAACACCCACGTACTTCTCAATAACGCTGTGTTCTAAATCAAAACACACATAAGTAGTTTAAAGATGTGTTTATCTTAGCTTTCAAAAAAAATCTATAGTCAATTTGATTTTCCTTTTTTTTTTTTTTTGCAACTTTGAGGGTCATTGGGAACGCTACCACCTATCATGTCACATCAGTTTCCAAGCATGCGCTTTAAAAAAAAAATACTTGTATGATATCGTTAATGATCTAACATCACCACAGAATACAGTTTAAAAGCTTTTGTATCAGATAACTAAATATTACCTTGAGTGCACCAAGTCGACTTGAACGCAGCAACCAGGCAGCCATTTTGTGTTCCAACTGTTTTGTTCCGACTGGCCTCAACGTCTGTGGTTAATACAATGGTTCCACGAAGAAGCAGCTGCACGAAGCAAGTACACCGAGAAGGAGAAGGACCTCGCTACAGCAAACAGAAAGGGGCGGGGACGGACACCCATAGACATAATATATGGATAGACGCCTCATGGGCCGCTCTCGCCTATTGGAGCTGACGAGATTTAGGGCGGCCATCTTGGAGCGGTATACCACTCCACTCAGCCTTATATATTTGGCAGGCACAATAAAGGATCAGCGCATTTAATAGATCATAACACGCTGAATAGTAATCACATTGTCACATAATTAAATTTTAGGCATACAGCTATTAAAATTGCATGTATAGGAACGTATAGTTTAGCATATTTAAATAATTTTGGTGGAATACAATGTTTTAAAGTATGACATGTTTTGCAAGATACAACCAAAGATGCAATTTATTCACACACATTATGTATATATTCCGATAATCTCATATATACACACATACACACATGCATACTTATCTGTTGTGACAGTATTTACATATTCATTACATTTTTACACAATCTAATAGCCTTATACATACACACACACACATATATATATATATATATATATATATATATATATATACATATGACTGTGTATGTAGATTATATTGCACATGTTTTCTGATTGCCATTGCATCCAAAATGAGTGCAACAAATCCATATTTAGCATGGTCTTCCTGGCATTTTCTCTCCAGCATGTCCAGCATCATCTTGTTCAAGCCAGGCCTGTCATCTACTGAACACAACCACCTGTAAAAAGTAGGAGGAGCATCAATATTTAACATGTTTGCAATATTAAAAGGTTAAATAAAATAAAAAAAACATTTGGGGAATATTAAGGCTACCTTTGTAATGTGTGCGGATGTGGGAGGGGAAATCTTCGCTTCTCTCTAAGGTATTTGTATGCCTTTGGGCCATGGAGATGAAGTGTGAGGGCAAACTCTCTATATTCGTTGGAGTATTCATGGCCCTTTTTCTCCATAAACTCTAGTTGTAGATCTGACAATTTAAGAGGAAAAAATATAAACTCTTCTTCTGATGTAGCTCAGGAGGAAAAATAAACATACAAGAAAATGTACATAAATTTTGAGGAATTAATTTTGAATTACCAGAGTAGAATTCAAGCCGTTCTTTGAGTTCTTCAGTAATGAGATTTTTTTCACTCAATTCCCCCAAAAGTGACTTTGCTGTGGTCTTTGCCCTCTTCTCTCTGGCCATGGTGTTTTTCTTGTCCCGCTCCAGATATTCCACTCTTGCCAACGCTCTCTTATGTTTTGCAGTGACAGCGGTAAGAGAAGCTGGCAAAGCATAGCAATGATCCTAAAGACAGAGAGATGGACATCACCCATCACTTAGATATCACTATGGCACACTTTCTTTCAGACGACAGCAGCACTGTGTGTGTCTTCAACTATGTTGGTTTTATTTGTTTTATTTGTGAGAACATTCAACATGAGGGTTAGAAAATAATTTAGATTTTAATATGATCTTGACCATTATGATATGATATTTACAATAGAAAAAATACTCACATCATTAGACTGAGGTTGCAGGTCTGAACTACAAGTTTCTGGGTCATCTTGAGAGGCCACATACTCACTACTTTGGGCTTTTGTGGAGGTTATTGTAGTTCTGTAGTTTTCAACCTTAAATGTAAAAACCTTATGAATATGGACTTCACAGTATATACTACCTGTACATAAACACACATATATCCCTTAAGGCTAACATTATGCACATTTATGAATGCTAATGAACTTTTAATAATGCACCTACTCTTTGAAGGTGAACTGGGAAGCTGAAAATTGATGGTATCACATCAGCTCTCAGTCTGACAATCTGACCTGTTTTGTCAAAATCCTCTGTTTTGAAATGCTCACTGCATAGTACAGATGAATCACTTGCAGTGAATCCATCCCTCCTCAAAGCTATTTCTCACCTCTTCCTCCTCTCTTTATCTTTTGGAAACCTTTAAAACAAAAACGTGATATCTGGGAGTGTGTACACAAAAACATTGTCCGAATGAGGTCCATGTTATTTGCAACGGTTGAAACTAAGGAGCCTTGTTGCCTGCTTAAGCTGAGCATTCAGAAAAACGTTACACTCACTATTTTTGATCTTCATATTTTAAAGAACATAAAACTCCAAATTTGATTAAAATTTGTTGATAATGATAATTAAACAAAGCTACTGAAATTGTGAGTAGGCCTGTTTGAAACATATTCCTGTCATCAAATCTCCGGCTGAAGACCGATAGCTAACATTTGCTGTCATTTCGCTGGTGGGCATAAATACAGTACAGTAATATTACATTCACAACATACTAACAATAATATGTCATTCTTACTTGTGAAAAGTTATCCCCCGGTCCCTGACATCAACAGTTCGTAGATTTAAACACGAATAAGCCGAGCAGAACTGAGGCATCTTCTGTTGTTTTGGTTCAGCAAAGTACGAGGGTATACCGCTCTAAGATGGCCGCCGTATTTCCTGCGCCGGAGCGCCCAATGCGGCGTCTACCCTTATATTATGTCTATGCGGACACCTGTCAGTCGCATGCCTTATTTGGAAATGGGACCATTGCACTCCGGAAGTGAAGGGGGCGCTATTTCCTATATTATCCGCGGTCTCCCGTTTTTATTTTCTTTTGAAATCTGTGATATAGCTTCATCTTTAGGAAGGAGTTTCACTCTCAGCATGTACTTGAACTTCTCTCTTTTATTGACTGCAGCGCAGCTCACACTTTTTAACAAATTCCGTAGCTTTCTTCTAAATCTGCTTCTTAGTCTTCATCTTTTCGAGCCTGCTACTGCCTATAGTGGCGTGGGGGTGGTAACACAACTAATATAAATAACACAACGTCTTTCTTATTTATTATTAATTCTGGCATTACTGGAACCGTAAAAGATAAAGTCGATCACAAAACGCCATACCTTTTCATTTCCTTTAGGAAGTAGAGCTAATTAAATGACATAAACAAGACCTGAAAGTGGTTTCAGTTTCACTCCTGTTGAAACTGTGGCTAATTCTGTCATTCCTGGACAGTCAGCTCAATTTTGCTGAATACACTGGCTATATTTTTAAGAACTGTTTTTAGATACGCGATCCTTTAACAAGACTCAGTGATCTCGGGGTTACCTAACTAGAGGTAGTGTACAACCTCTAGTTAGGTAGAGGTTGTTGAGTTAAAATGTTAAAACGTAACATTTTAACTTGATTTTTAACTCAGCTCAAGTTGTAACTGTTGGGTGTTTTAACTTTTCATCTTTTCAGCTGGTTTGGTCACATGAGCTGCAGACTAACAGACAATCTTTTAAGAATAATTTTAATGGCAGGTAAAATAGTAGGTAATAGTTTGAGCTCATGAAGACATTATTGTGTTCCTCTGGTAACTATAGAACATTTATTAGAAGTGATTTATTGACAGTGCAATAATTATTCTTAGCCAAACTAAATAATAGCATTTACCTATAGCATCCAAAGTGTTTTACTCGATGCACAAATTGTTGATACTATCATTATATGAATGAGGTTTTTTTTTTATCATTTTAGAGTCGAAGAAAAATTTCCACCTTGGAAGACTAAATAGTTTAACCATATTTTTTCCTATATATAAGACTCTACCAACAGAAAGTCTCAGAATAATATATATGGCACAGTGAAAATAATGTGAATTATTGCTTGTATCTGTTTAACAACCCTGGTTATTCGTCTGTGAACCTAATTAATGTGTTTATTATTGACTTTTGCTCAATTAAATTTCTTATGTATACATTGTAAATGGTACTTTTATTATAGTTAATCATGTTGTTTTTCATGTCCTATTTCTTTTGTTCCTCCTATAATTGATGGAGATACTCAGATATTATTTATAATGTATAAAGGTATTGTTTATGTCACTTAATTAGCTCTACATCCTGAAGAAAATGGAACAATATGGTGTTTTAGAGGATAATTTATCTTTTACATCGCCAGTAATTAATAGTAAATAATAAAGACTGTGTGGTATTCTAGTTTAGTGACGCGCCCCCTTCACTTCCGGAGTTCAATGGTCCCATTTCCAAATAAGGTCTGGCCTCAACGTCTGTGGTTAATACAATGGTTCCACGAAGAAGCAGCTGCACGAAGCAAGTACTGTACACCGAGAAGAATACTGCAGCAAACAAAAAGGGGTGGGGACGGACAGTCTCATACCTTATTTGGAAGTGGGACCATTGCACTCCGGAAGTGAAGGGGGCGCTATTTTATAGTTACATTTGTTTCACAATTATTCAAGCAAAAACAAAAAAAACAATGTTAAGCAAAAAAAGTAGTATTCAATCAAAAAAAAGGTTTCAAACAAAAAAAACTTAAAAACTTTTTAATTTGTAAATTTTTTTTGCTTGCGCTTCTCAATCTGTTGCTTGCGATTCAAAGTATGAAGACTAGGTTAGTGCAGTAAGAGGAGACTAATCTCTGTCTTAAGCGCAGTGGTGGACGTGGAAATTGCTACTAAAGTTACAAAAGTTCAACATAACTGACAGCGGGGGAATTCCGTAAGGAATCAGCCGTTAAAGACACTTTGTAACAAAGCGAGGGGGGGAGCCGAGATGGCGCCTTGGTAAGGCTTCTATTCTCAAGCTCCATTAAAAACTGTACTTAAAGCTAAAATTTAAACATATCTGTCTAGTTTGGCATCTCGGTCCTTATCACAATCATGCAAAGATCGGATAACAAGAGAAAAGACCGTAAGTCGTCCAACATGAACAGTGTAGACCTTGATTTGCATAACTTCTCTACTGGCAATACTACTGCCGAAGTTATGGATGTCGGGGACTTTTCACTCTTGTCTGATATCCCAGTAAAATCCCCTCTATACAGAAGGGAAAGCCCTCCGCCAGATGACATTATTATCAGACTCTCCGCCATCATCAATGCCCGGGCCGACTTACTCGAGAGCATGGTAACATTAAAAATTGAGGGACTTAAGAAAAGTATTGACTTTGTCTCTGAAGAATTGATGGATATTAAAAATAAAGTAATGGAGGTGGATGCTAAAGCAAAAAAGGGGGAGGAGGAGCTGGAAACTGTGGAGAACAGCATGATGGTGTCAAGAAGTGCGGTGTAGAGGTAGTGAGGCAGACGCTGTAGACCCAGGATACGATAAATAAATGATTTTAATAATGAATGTCCAGAATAACACAGTCCAACATGGTCCAAACAATGGTCAGCACGGCCGAGCGGAAGCCAGGGCTCGACGCTGGTACATGTCGTTTACACGACGGACGAGACGACGGACTGGGTACACAGACGACAGAGACTAGAATCCAAATGAGACGAGGACCCGACAAAGACACAGACACACAGGTGACACTAAATACACAGGAGGAAATCATGGAACGAGAAACATCTGGGAACTAATCAAAGGGAGACAGGACAACACGGAGACACAGATACACAGGAAACTCAAAATAAACACACAGAAAAACACAGATCACGACAGTAACCCCCCCTCAAGGGCGGCTCCAAGACGCCCAAAAACAAACAAAAAAAAAAAACAAGGGTGGGCGGAGGGGAGTCGGACGGGAGGCCAGAGTCCAAAACAAAAAACAACCCATCAGGGTGGGCAGAAACACAGGGAAGGAGTCAAGAGTCCAAAAAAAAAAAAAAAAAAAAAACCCCACCAGGGTGGGCGGAAGCACAGGAGGCAGAACCCACGGGGAAGGTCAGGCGGCCGTCCGCAGCGCTGGAGGCAGCGACGAAGAGTCTCGGGGGCTGCCTGAAAGCGGCGGCGAAGAGTCTCGGGGGCCGCATGGAGGTGGCGACGATGAGTCTCGGGGGCCGCCCGGAGGCTGCGGCGATGAGGAATACTAAGAGGCAGGGTCTCAGGAGGAGTACTAAGAGGCGGGGTCTCGAGAGGAGCACTAAGAGGCGGGGTCTCGGGAGGAAAGACAGAACTAGGGAGCTCTGGAGGAACACTGGGAAGCTCTTGAGGAACACTGGGAAGCTCTGGAGGAACACTGGGAAGCTCTGGTAGAGCAGAGAACCCACTAACTGGGGCCGAGAACTCACTAACTGGGGCCGAGAACCCACTAACTGGGGCCTAGAACCCACTAACTGGGGCGGGAAAGGCCACTAACCGTGCCGCCTGTCGGCCCGGAGCCAGGCGGGCCGCCTGGAATCCCATCACCGGGAACAATGGCTGGAGCAGTCTCATAAGCGGGGACTGGAGGCTCGGGAAAGCTGGCAGGAGAGCCGGCAGACGCTGGAGCGGGAGCAGCGACGAGAGGCAGAAGATCCGGAGAAGCGACGAGAGGTGGAAGATCCGGAGCATCGACAGGCGGAAGATCCTCAGCTGCGGCGAGGGGCGGAAGATCCGCTGCTGCAGCGAGAGGCGGAAGATCCGCTGCTGCGGCGAGAGGCGGAAGATCCACTGCTGCGGGCTCTGGAGGTGCTGGACCTGGAGTTGACAGAGCTGGGGTGGTGGAGCGGATGGAGGGAATGTTCGGCTTGAGAGGCAGAGGGTCGCCAGCCATGACTGCTAGAGCTGCCTCACTCTCCCACTCTGCCTCCCTCTGCAATTCCACCAACCCCGGGTGCGGAAAGCGTGGAACCCAGAAGTCCAGCAGCAGTCCCAAGCGAATGGCGAAACCGAGCCGTCTGCAGGTGGCGTAGGGTTTGGCCATGGCCTCGACATATTCCTTGATCGTTTCCGTGAGTTCCTTTAAATCCTCTGGGTCCATGATGTAAGCAAAAAAGCACGCCTCACCATACTTTCTGGTCGGGTCCTTCTGTCAAGAAGTGCGGTGTAGAGGTGGTGAGGCAGACGCTGTAGACCCAGGATACGATAAATAAATTATTTTAATAATGACTGTCCAGAATAACACAGTCCAACATGGTCCAAACAACGGGCAGCACGGCCGAGCGGAAGCCAAAACACAGATCACGACAGATGGAGCTTGAATGCTACTCTTGCAGTTGGAATCTGCACCTGGTTGGGGTCCTTGAGAACGACCAGGAGAACATCAGAAACAAAGTGATGACATAAATGTGGCAGACGGAATCGACATCGTTCACAGGCTTGGGAAAAGTGATCACAGCAAGAAGACATTATCCAGTTTCTGTCTCGTATGGTGAGAGACGCCCTCTGAAGAGCCGCCAAGAAGTCCAAGTTCCTGTCGGACAACAACATGTGCTTCACAGAGGACCTGACAGTGGAGGACCAGCAGAAACGACGCCTATTCTGGCCATCATAAATGACATGACATTCTGGAAAAGTCAGTGGGGAAAGGCAATATGGGCAGCACATGGCTCAGAGAAAACTGCTGGGGTTTTGATACTAAAAGATAAATTTCCAGGGAAGGTAATGAATTACTACAGGGACCCCAAGGGGCATCTCATTGCTATGGTTCTTGCTTCTCACAGACTATTGTAATAATAACCAACATATATGGCTACAACTCTCATTCAGACACGAGGGAGCTTTTTGAGTTATGGGATGAAAAAGTTTCATCTTGGTTATCAAAATTTCCTGAAGCCATTCTAATTTTCGGTGGTGATTTCAATTTGGTTTATGTCAAGAATCGGGGTGTTTGGGGTTTCCTTGTTGCTTCTAGGTTTGTCCACCAGGAGGCATCAAGACTCTTTGTTTTCCCTGGGAGAGCCTGTTGCGGCTCAGCTCACCTGAACCCAATTACCTCATCCTACCAGGAGTACAAGAGGAGATGACCGCCAGCACCTCTTCGCTTGAGTGTTAGCCAGTTACGGGTGTTTTTTCCTGTGACACTCAAGATCCTCCACAAGACGATCTCTACTGGTGATTTCTGGAAACATCCTCCTCGCGACGCCGCGGGTCTTACCCGCTGGTTGCCCGAGTCCCACTTTCACTTCCTCCGTCGATCTCTAGTGGTTAGTGATGGTGAGATGAAGCCTCATGAGGCATTGAACCACTTGAGCCAACTGGTTCGAGAAAGGGTTCATTTCTTGAAGCTTCATGTGCACACGAAACCACCTACTGGCCAGGTGTATAATCACAGTCAGCTGTATCTTAACACATGTGATGCATTGAATTTTTGTCTATTATGGCTCTTGGGAATGACTTCACAAAAGGTGTAGGACGAAATCATTTGTCTACATAAATTATGTATACACATATGTGTATAATAAAATATTGTTTGAATGTATTCTCTGTGTGTAATTATTCCCAAAATAGTAGTGTCATGTGATATGGCATGTTGTGTAATAATGTTTTTCTGTGACTCTAGAAAAATGGCATGAGCTTAATCAGGCAGAGGACAGTGAAAGTGCTTGTGGAACTAGGGAGGGGGTAGTGAATAGGCTAATGTTTGTGTAACTTGGATGATTTCATGCATTTTTATTAAGAAACAACAATTTCTCCACAGTTTTTGGTTTCAAACGATTTCTCTTTTTTGACACTACATGGATGAGGTCTTATTATTGTACCCCAACTCCTTGGAGCACAATAAACACCTCACCTTTACAGAAAATAAGAAACAGTGAAAAATACAGTTCCTCATAAGCAAACCTAATGCATCTGCAAATGTTCAGTTCACCTTACCTTGTTAGGGCTTATGAAATCGAAATGTTCCCACATAGGGGAAATCCTCCTCTTTCTCGCCGGCTCCATCCTACTCCTATCCTGTCCTCGCGCTCCTAAATCTCCTATCTATCTATCTCTCTCCTAAACTCTCCAAACACCAAACTAACTGTCTCAAACTAAATAACCACTATCCAAACTCTGCTATCCAAACTATCAAAACTCTATCCACTCTCTCAACTGACCGCAACTCGCCTACAACAACCCACATTTTGAATGGAGCCTGTGGGGTTTCTAAAGCTGTCAAACCCCGCGCCAAACTCTGAGCCACTTCCCGAAGCAGTCACGTGGTACAGCCGGGCAGCGAGGCTTCGGACGTCATCGTTTTCGGCTCCTCCCCTAAATGAAGCAAGCTTCGATACGCGCTTTACGGAAACGCCCCCTCCATTACTCGACACACGCCTCGAAGCCTCGGCACATCACGTAATATCACTACTAGTGGTCCTGGATTCCTTCCCTGCTGGTGGTCCTCGCTCTTCGGTCTCCTGGTGCGCCCGCTCTTACCTGTCCGTCCTCCTCCACGTCTACCCACCTCCGTGCAGATCCGCTACGGCTGTAGCCTCTTCCCCCTGGAACACGGACTGTCAGCCTACGTAAGCCCCGACTCCTCAGTCGAACCCCTTCCCTGGATTGGCCGTCTACCTCACAAGTAAGAATAGCCCTGCTCCGTTGATCACTTCCTTTTCCCATTTTTCCCTGAACTCATCATCTCCTTTGACTGTTTTGTAGTGAGCCGACTGTTCCGTGAGTCCATCCTGAGGATTTCCTCCCCTCTATTCCTCATTATCCACCCTTGTTATAATAAACATCTTTAACTGATTCTATGATCTCCTGTAGTGTTCTGCATGTGGGCTAAGACAGTTAACTCCACCATGACAGTTTATGATAATAATATTGATAGATACCCTCCTACAACTCAACTCTAACTCATCCAACTCTAACAACTCTAACTCATCCAATGGCTACCTGAAAGACTCTATGGATAAATTTGATGTCTTAGACTTTTTTAGGAAAAAATTTCCTACACATAAATTATTTACATGGAGTACCAAAGACCTTTCTAAAAAGTCCTGTATTGACTTCTGGCTGGTATCAAAGCAAGTCGATTCTGCTGCTGTTAATATTGATACACACCCTGCTCCTTTCTCTGATCATAAATTAATCACGTTAAGTCTTTCACTCTTGACGCCTGGCATTCCTAGACAGCTCTAGGAGTCTGTATAGCAGATAAGGTCTTCTCTGAAGACTGAACAACGGTCTTCTCTCTTAAGAGGATGTTACTGAAATGAAGAGATCCCTCATTAAGTCCTGTTGGGAGGAAGCCTGTAGACAAAACTCCTTTAGTCCTTTTTGGGAACTGTTAAAATATGACATAGGAAAATTCATGAGATCCTTCAGTAGTAACCTTGCAAAAAAGAAACGGCAAAAGGAAGAAAGTCTTTGCTCTCAGATAGCTTCTTTATCCAGGATTAGCCATGATAACCTTAATGAGGATGACCCATCTCCCCTTAGTGAATGTCAAACTAAACTTGATTAAATATATAAACAGAAGGCTCAAGGCGCGTTTGTCAGGTCTAGAGCGAGATGGTTGGAGGAAGGGGAGCAGTGTTCTTCCTACTTTTTTGGTTTAGAAAAATCTAAACTTCATAATGCTTTAGACACACTTAAAGTTAATGACAAGATTGTATCAAACCATAAAACCCTCGGATCATTTTGTTCCAATTTTTACAACAACCTCTACTCTGAATACTCAGATGAAAAAGCTTCTTTACTGATTGATTCTATTAAACATTGTAAATTATATCTGAGACTGATAACAAAATGTGTAATGGCGAACCTCACTCTACAGGAAGTAGAAGAGGCTATTTTAAGCCTTAAAAACATCAAATCACCAGGTACTGATGGGCTGTCAAGTAAGCTTTATAAGAAATTTGTAAAAGAACCGAGTCCCTTTATTCTCAGCATTTTTTCAGAAAGTATTGGTTGTGGAGAATTGCCTCCTACTTTAACACCAGGCCTTATTACTTTGATCCCAAAGTCTGGCAAAGACAAGTTACTCATTGACAACTGGAGACCTATTTGTTTACTGAACAACGACTATAAAGTTTTTGCTGTTATTTTGGCCAGAAGAATTAAACAAACCCTCAGTTCTATTATTGATGAATCTCAATTAGGCTTCATGTCCCACAGACACATCACAAACAACCTAAGGCTTATGCTGGATCTATTAATAAATGATATCAGCTTTATTTTGTTTTTAGACTTCTATAAGGCTTTTGACTCTCTAGAGCATGGTTTTATGTATTGGGCCAAATTAAATTTGGTTTCAGGCAATATTTTATAAAATCTATTCAGACTCTTTACAAGAAAGGTAAGTGCTGTATTAAGCTGAATCATGGCACCTGTCCCAGATTTCCAGTACCCAAAGGAGTGAGACAGGGCTGCCCTGTTTCCCCTTATTTATTCCTGATCGCAGCCCAACTTCTTGCAACATTTATTCTGGAAAACAATATCCGTGTTGCTGATAGAGAAATTTGTATTAGTCAAATTGCTGATGACACGACACTGTTTCTGAGAGATGCTGACCAAATTCCTGTTATTAAGCTCATCCAAACTTTCTCTGATGTTTCAGGCCACATACTTAATTTAAACAAATGTGAATTGCTTCCCATATCATCTTGTAGCAAATCCCATCTTTACAACATTCCTGTTAAAACACAAGTTTCATATATTGGTGTAATTATCACAAAAGATGCCAAAGAAAGATGCAAGCTTAACTTTGACCCTACAATTGATCAAACCAAAAAGAAATTAAACCACTGGCTTCAAAGAGATTTATATTTACAAGGAAGAATACTGTTATCTAAAGCTGAAGGAATATCCAGGTTAACTTATGATGCACTAAATGCATTAAATGTCAATACTGCTACCTGTAAAACTATTGGTAAAAAAATAAAACACATTACATCAAAGACTCTGTGCTCCGAAACCCTGTAGACTCAGGTGGTTTAAACTTTTTAGATTTCTCATCTATAAATCACACATTTAAAATCAATTGGATCAGAATTTTTTTATTGAACCCTGACTCTTTGTGGAATTTTATCCCTAATTATATTTTCTCCAAACTTGGTGGCCTTTCATTTTTACTTAAGTCTAACTATAACATAGAAAAACTTCCCCTAAAACTAGCCAATTATCACGAACAGATGCTCCTTGCTTGGTCCTTAATTTATAAACATCCTTTCTTCCCTCACACGTCTCATCTGGAATAACCAGAATATTCTTTACAAAAATCAATCTCTGTTTTTCCCTAACTGGTTTAATAATAATATTAGTTTTGTAAAACAATTATTTAACTCTGACGGGTACCTAAAGTCTTACTCTGAATTTTTATCCCAGTTCCCCCCAGAGAATTTGCTATTGTTATGGACGCTGTTCCTAAAGAAGTTCTCATGCTCTTTAAGGGCCATCTTCATTCTGGGGAGGACAGAGCTGCAGACATACATTCTTCTGTTTTTGAATCTGCTGTGGGTAAAATTTGTTTCTCCTTTAAACCTTCTACTACAAACAGGAATATAAGATCCTTATTTCAGATGGACATTGCTACTACACCTTATGTGACCCACTACTGGAGACAGTTTGTTTCTGATATCAAATGGACAACGGTTTGGACTCTGCCCTTCAAATACTTCATTATGAACAAACCTCGTGATGTGTGCTTCAAACTTCTCCACCGGTGCTACCCTGCAAAACAAAACCTGCACCAGGATATAGACTGTAGCTGGACAATGAGACAACAGTCCGCTTATTCTGGAAATACCCCTTCACTGTCTCTTTTTGGAAAGACTTTGCTTGTTTATTATGTTCAATCTCATAATTTTTCACTTATATACACAGATGTACTTTTTGGTTTCTACAATGTCTGTCCTGCTAATAAGAATCAATTCTATGTAATTCCGCTATTGTTAAGTCTAGTTAAATTTCATATTCATACATGCAAATTTTCTGGCAAAAAGCCTCTATTTTATCTGTTTTTATCTGAATTATAACACTATGTAGTAACTATACAGACCTCTACCAATCCCAAAGCAGTAACGACTCTTGAAGCCCTAAAATTCTTTAACTGTGTTCCCTGAAACACTGTCTTGTCTCCGTTTGTGATCCTTTTATTATACATTCTATTGTTTTTATTCCTTGTAACTTCTGGCATCTTTTTTTCTTTTTTTTAGTTTTCCCTCATTCTATACATTGCATTTTATTGTATTCTATTTCATTCTATGTATTGTATATGCCAAAGAAATGCATATTGTATATGCAGATCCGACTGCTAGCCGCCGTCGGATCTGCCTGCTAGCCGCCGTCGTCAGCTACCACCTCTGCCTGCTAGCCAGTGGCCCTACATGCTAGCTGTCATCTCCGCTTGGTAACACCATCTCAGTTTGTTACATTGTAAAATTTCCTGAACTCTAAGAAGAAGTGAAGGCAGGACATGACATTTGGTCAGATAAGTATAATAATGAGACTCTTTCTGATATTGTTCTTAGGTGTTTACACCTTTGAAAATGCGCCAAAGTCCTCTGTGGACTTGTATAACAACTCAGCCCACTCCTTCAAGAATTATTCCTGGTCCATGACCCTCGATCAGACAATTTGGACTCCTTCAGATTTTATTACTCACTGGTACTACTTTAATCAAATGCCAATAGATAACCTAGTTCATCTAATGTGCTTGTCTGTCTTAAGAAACTGTTTTATGTTAAATGAATCTTCTCTTATACGTGTTACTCAGAACAGGAGTAATGACTTGGTATCAAATGTAAATGGTCAATGGAAAAGACTTATTCTACTTTTACTCTTACTATCGGGTAATGTGCAACCGAATCCAGGTCCAATTTTCAATAACTTTGATACACCAGCAGAATTCAAAACCAGATCAGGGCTTGGTATATTACATATTAACTCTCGCAGTCTATTGCCTAAGATAGACCTGGTTAAAATCTGGATTGAAACAACCAATACGGATATTTTAGTTTTGACGGAAACATGGTTAAATAAATCCATTACAAATAAAGATATTTCCTTAGAAGGTTACAATGTTTTTCGTTGTGATCGCCTCAAGAAAGGTGGCGGTGTTGCCATCTATGTAAAAAACAATTTTCATGTCACACTGCTATCTTCTCTATCCATTCCAAAACAATTTGAGTTTCTAGCCTTGAAAATTGAATTCACTATGGCTCAGAATACCACAGTTATAGGGTGTTATCGACCACCTTCTGCAGGCTGTGATGCACTTCCTAATTTGTACAAATATTTAGCTGACCTAAATAACAATGAATTTGTTTTATTAGGAGATCTAAATCTAGATTGGTTGACAGCATCTTCAGATAGCTTAAAAACTATCTGTGATTCTTTAAATATCACCCAGTTAATTAACTACCCCACCCGACCTAATAACAAATGTCCTCTAAAATCATCTCTCCTAGACTTAATTATGACAAACGCTCCGCATAAATATACGGGGATAGGAGTTTTTGCAAATGACCTTAGTGATCATTGTGCAGTAGGTACAGTTAGAAATCTTAAGTTACTAAAACCCAAGCCACGTATCTTGTTCAAAAGAGATCTAAAACACTTAAATGAACAAGCTTTTGTTCATGATTTGCTACTTTTTAACTGGAATAGGGTTTCTCTTTTTGATAATGTAGACCTTGCCTGGCAGTATTTTTATGAAGAGTTTTCAAGACTAATAAATAAACATGCTCCTAAACGTAAAATTAGGGTGAAGGGGAGAAATAATCCTTGGTTTTCACCAGCTATTGGGACTCTGCTTAAACAAAGAGATGCAGCCTGGGCTAGGGCAAGAAAAAACAATGCTGAGGAGAGCTGGCTTTGGTTTAGGAAATTGAGGAATAAATGTACCTCATTAATCAAGAAAGCTAAGTCAGACTATTTCCTTGCCGAAATGACAAAAGATTTAAATGATCCAAAGAAATTTTGGAAATCAGTTAAATCAGCTACTGAGCAAGCACCACTGAGTGACTTTCCAAATTTTGTTTGGAAAAAAAGTAAAATGGTGTCTGATAAATTAGAAATTTTAAATTATTTTA
Organism: Xiphophorus hellerii; assembly: GCF_003331165.1. Lineage (NCBI taxonomy): Eukaryota > Metazoa > Chordata > Actinopteri > Cyprinodontiformes > Poeciliidae > Xiphophorus > Xiphophorus hellerii. The sequence goes on from NC_045678.1 coordinate 632,348, forward strand.
ATGAGCATTTTATTTCTGTAGGATCTCTATTTGATGATTTAAATTAATTTACCCAAAATGTAAATACTGATGAACTGTTTTTGAATAATGAGTGTAACTCCATCATTCTTAACTTTTCCCCTATTTGTACAGCTGAGGTTCTCAGAGAACTGAAAAACATAGACACCAGAAAATCAGCGGGGCCAGATAATCTGGATCCTTTTTTTTCTAAAGTTGGCTGCAGAGTTTATAGCAGAGCCATTATCTCATATTTTTAATCTAAGTCTAATCTCTAATAAAATCCCTAGTGTATGGAAATCAGCATTTGTTTTGCCTCTATTCAAAGGTGGGGAATCATCACAGGTAAACAATTACAGACCAATCTCTAAACTATGTATCGTAGCAAAAATTTTTGAAAAATTAGTTGCAAATCAATTGAAGAATTTTTTAGATTCTAATTGTGTTTTACAAAATGTTCAGTCTGGTTTTAGAAAAAAACATAGCACTGTTACTGCCAAGTTAAAGGTTTGTAATGATCTTATCCAGGCTCCTGATAACAAAAAACATTGTGTTGCTTTGTTTATTGATTTATCAAAGGCATTTGACACAGTAAATCACAAGCTTTTAATTGAAATTCTACACAGGATTGGGCTCTCACATCAAGCTACCATGTGGGTAGCTGATTATTTGTCAAACAGAACCCAGAGAGTTCAATTGGCTGGTGTCACTTCTTCTACTCTCACTATTTTAAATGGCGTACCTCAAGGCTCAGTTCTGGGTCCGCTTTTATTCTCTATTTATATAAATAACTTGTGTGACAATCTGTCAAATGCTTTTTACCATTTTTATGCAGACGATTTAATAATATACTGCTATTCTACATCACTATCGCAGGCAATACAGTATTTGCAGTCTGCTTTTAGTGTAGTTCAAACACGTTTACAAACTCTGAAGTTGGTTTTGAATGTGGATAAGACAAAAGCAATGATTTTCTCACATGCTAGAAAACTACCAGAAACTTCCCTATTGCTTACCACTGCTGTAGGAGCACAAATCGAGTTTGTCAGTAATTATAAATATCTTGGTTTTATTCTAGATAATGAACTCTCTTTTAAAAATCACATAGCAAATCTACTACAGACATTGAAAATGAAAATTGGGTTTTATTATCGAAATGGATCTTGTTTTACACTCAAAGCTAGAAGAAAATTGGTGGGGTTAAATAACTTGTTGCCAGCTGAAAGATAATCACCTATGCAGTACTTATCCAATAGGAGGCTTGTACCTATTTGCTTAGTTAAATCCAGGTGGCGACTTTTTTTTTGGCCAGGCAGTGTATATGTTTTTGTCTTGTTTTATTGTAATAAACCTGTCAGATTACTACAAACCATTCAATTTCAATCTACGGTTCTCAGGAGTAACCTGAGAACTTAAGGTCTTACCTGAGGTCTTATTTATCAATCACAATATTTAGAACAAGCTCAACATAAAATTTTTCAAGCTGCTGTTGACCTTCTACCACTCATCCATAGAGCGTGCTGACATACAGCATCACAGTACGATATAGCAGCTGTTCTGTTACAGACAGGGTGAGGCTCCAGAGGACTGTAAAGGCAGCTTAGAGGATCATTGGCTGTCCTCTTCCTTCTTTGGTGGACATTTAAATTGAACTACTAAGAGAATTCTCAAAGTGTCGGAAAATGAACACTCATGATTTATGTAACTGATATAGAACCAAATTGTCTCTCTCTCTCTGGAAAGAGTGAAGCCCTAGTTAAATTTTTGTAATTATTCTATAAGTACTGCAATAATTATGCTTGCTTTTAGCAGCCAAACAGCACTAATGTCCATAAGATAACATCTGTTTTGTATTATATGAAGTTCCTCATGTTTTGGTCTTTAAGGATGGGGAAACATAGAAGCAAAAAATCAGACAACTTATTTGAGTTCCATGCTATTTTTAAATGAACATCTCTTTGATACATACAGTTGAAAAATTCTTGAGAGGAATGAAAAAGGAGACAACAGAAGTCACATTATTCTGTTGTCTCTAAATCTAAAGATTTAGATTCAGACAACCTAATTTGCATCTCTAAGATCACTCTGTCAAACGTCATGGAAAAAATGCAAAACCTTATCTTCTGCAGGCACGAAATCTACAGTTTCTACAAATCCAATGTTTTATCTTCACATATAAGCAACAGGTAGAGGTTCATTTGCTTGACAATCACACAAATTCATGTTCCTGTGCACAAAGTTGTAAAGGTTAAGCAGAAGTGCTGATGGTTCACTTCTGGGAAACTTCATCCCACTGGGGTTCTGAAACAAAAAACACAGCTCTGTCATTGAAATTGTTTAACACCAACATCTTTTTTAAAATTAACTTATCTTCAACAATAGATGCAGAAATATAAATTTCAAAATCTTCAAACTACAGCCATCTACAGTAGTTACAGTAGTATAATCTGAAAATCCAACCATAAATGTGTGAAAGCGACAAAAAAACCCATGTTAAGAAATAATTTCAGAAGCGCTATGGGGACATAGGGCAAAGCATGACCCACATATGGAGGCCTTAGTCCTCGTGGCAGAAGTCATAGGTTAGAATCCCGGCCTGGTATATATATATATATACAGTATATAGTATATGTGTGTGTGTGTATATATACATTGTATCACAAAAGTGACTACACCCATCACATTTCTGCAGATATTCAAGTATAACTTTTCATGGGACAATACTGACAAAATGACACTTTAACACAGTGAAAAGTAATCTGTGTGCAGCTTCTATAACAGTATAAATTAATTCTTCCATCAAAATAACAGGCAACATTTCCCGTATTCTCAAAACCAAAGCTTGACAGGTATGGGGCAAGGTGATAATTCATCAATTAAACTGACTGAAGAAGAATACATAAACTAAAAGCTGGATCATAGACAATTTTTATAAGCATATTTGTGAGCCTGCCTCTTTATTATTAATTGGAATAGAATTTCAGATCTTTGTATAACTTTTCTTCAGGTTAACTTAGAAAGTGAGATATTATTGTTACAGGTTAATTTCCTAAACTACAAAACTAACTGTTAGGGATGCTCAAAAATGAAAAATTGGACTGCTATTGATATCCGATAGTAACACTAGTGTTATGAAACATTTACCAATATTTTATTTTATTTATCCAATTACTCGATTAATTGTAAGAATAATCGATAGATTATTCGATTACTAAAATATTTGTTTACAACAGCCCTACATCTCACACATGCTCACTCAATCCAAGCACTGGCTCTGTGTTTGTGCTTTCAACTTGACAAAGTTTATGCCCACAAGTCATTTTTATTCAATCTGAAATCTGTTTCTTGAAAATACTGCATTTGCTTGAATAAATAACCAATCACAACCACAAAATCAAGAGACTGCATCTTGTGGTAGGATTTAGGAAAATAAAAGGCTTAATAAAATGCCAGAATTGTGCATTCTAAGAATATTTAAGCATAGATACGCTTATAATTTTCCATTTAAGGTGATAATTCTTTATAATGTTTGTTTTAAGATCCTCTGGCTGGTTACTTCATTAGGATTTGACGGGAGTGCACATAATTGATATTTTAATTGTATTATTTTGTGTTTTCCTTTTTTAAGACTGTTTAATTCATGTCTACGTATTATCAATATTGTCTTGCAATAACATAATTGCCAAGTAATATCTTTCAAATTTTCTGTCAAATTATAACACTTCTTAAAACAAAAACACGGTGGGCTGTTGGTGGACTGCCCTAGCGTCTCTACCACTGGGCTTAGCAAGTTTTCTAGGGGAAACCCTGTGTCAGTAAAGTGAAAATTGGTCATCACTGGGTTTTGCAGCAGGCAAGTGATCCAAAATGTAAAAGGGACCTCAACCTTCTTTCATGGCTATCTGAGTTTAAGAGTGAAGAGTACACCAAGGACTTACTTCTAGGACCTAGTGAGATTCTGCAAAGGGAAAAGTGTCAAAGATTTCTCTGCATGCTCCAAACTGCTGAAATATCATATAAGTTTAAGTACTCTCTGGCTGGTATAAGAGGGTTGCGAAAAATATGAATAACAGCAGTCCTAATAAATGTGCCACATAGGGTTGCTTCCCGTCCTGTAAAATACGGAATCGTCTCGTATTTGGCTGTTAAATGTTGCGTCCCGTACTGAACTGATATGGGACGTGATTTGTTCTGTATTTCTATAAATGTCCAATAGACATGCCTATCACATACATATCAACACTAAGTGTAACAATAATTAAAACTGCAAGCAGTCTCCAACGGCACTCGTAGCTCAGCGCCTCTCTGACCTTATTGTGACTGCGGGTGGTCCAGAAACGCCACCCGCTCACCACTGTCGACACTCTTGCTCAGTTCCTGCACCCGTCTGCTAGGCAATATGCATTGCTGTGTTCGGCAGTGCTCCCTGATGATGCACAAAAAATCTGGGGGCAGATCGGCTGATTTAGAATAGAATAGAATAGAATAGAATTACTTTATTCATCCCAGCAGGGAAATTACCTCACAGTTAGTGAGGAGATATAGCTGGATTAACCTAGCTGTTAACCTAGTGGAGTCAAATTACAATTTAATGCTATTAGGCTCTTTAGAGATTTACAAAAGTTAATCATAACAAGTTTGGTGCAAATCGGATTTGTTTATGATTTAGAGACAACTGTTTGCTTAGGACCAGGGATTGAAATTGAGCTACAATGGACCCCCAGAATGCTAAGGACAGATGGTGTTGTCATGGTTGCCTAGAGACAGACACTATGCAGTCGTGGTGAGCTGCTATCAACCCATGTCTTTTTAAAAGATCCTCTACCCGATTCCATGTTCTTAGAAGCAAAAATGCTTTCAAAAATACATACGCACATTCCAGATATGGTACAGAACATTTTGCTATGATTGATTAAGTTTCTTATTGTGCTTTTAGTAGACTATTATGGTTTGATTATTTGGCAAGGATGTTGAGTTTGGATGATAGTTTATTTAATATATAACAGTATCAGACAAAGTAATATGAATGGCAATTTCAAGAACAAATCCTTCTAATAGATTAACAGTAAATACATAAATATTTCCTACTTTGAAATGGTTTGTTAGGTCTTTCTGTGTGTTTTATTAAGAAATTCATATATTTTATGAATTCAGTTTTCAGTGGTCAGTAATAACTGACCACTGGCAGTGAGTAACAGGGAAATATTATTTCACTATTATTTTATTAATGTGATTTACTATTATTTTATTAACCTGACAGACAAAATGCACCAAACACAGACCTGCAGCCCATGGGCGGTTCGAGACAGGGGCCAACAGGGGAACCGAAGAAATTATACTACCGTATTTTCTGCACTATAAGGCGCACCTAAAAACCTTCAATTTTCTCAAAAGCCGAGAGTGCGCCTTATAATCCGGTGCGCCTTATATATGGACCAATATTGAGCCACAACAGGTCTCGCAACTACGGTAAGCAGCCGCCGACTTCATTTTCCCCCGTAGAAGAAGAAGCGCGCGGTGCACGCTGGGTTTTGTGTAAAGACCCCAAAATGGCTCCTATTAAGAGACACGCTTACGATGCAGAGTTTAAGCTCAAGGCGATCAGTGACGCAGTAGAACACGGGAATAGAGCAGCAGCGAGAGAATTTAACATGAACGAATCAATAATGCAGAAGTGGATATATATTGTGATTGCACTAACGTTTGATTTACCGTAACAGTATCAGACTGTTTTTTACGTGTTTATTGAATCGAGGAAAAGTTTCCCTCCACTATATGTTATACCTTGCTGTTGTTAAAAGATAAACTGTGTCACGAAAATACCACGACACTTACTTTACCTCGGGGAAAATAATAAAACAGCTGTTTATTCATTTTGGGAATGAACGGAGTTTTCAGAACGCTGCTTTGTAATCTATTAATAAAGTTTGACTGACCTATCTGACTATTTTGTTGACATTCCCTTTAGCGCAGTTCCATCTAATGGATGCATAACGTAACCCGAGCCTCTACTGTAGCGTCTATTCTATGTGCCTTATAATGCGGTGCGCCTTATATATGAAAAAAGTTTTAAAATAGGCCATTCATTGAAGGTGTGCCTTATAATGTGGTGCGCCTTATAGTGTGGAAAATACAGTAAATAAATGTCTCTTTTAATATTCAGGGGTATATTTTTTTAATCTTCACAACTTTACCTGAACAATTACCAGTAATAAAAAATTATAGTGCTGCACTTTTAGCTGCTGTATCGAGATAGCATCACACTGTCCATCTGCTTGATCAGGATCTGCAACCTGGATCTCTGGATACGCAAGTAGCTCTTTGGCTAACAATATTAAATGATGAAATATATTGTTCTGTTTTTGTTTCATTCTTTTATAAGCACCCATGAAAAAACACTGACTACCCTGACCTCCATGGTAAATTTAGTCTAGAAACAGCCTAAAAACCAAATTCCTTTTTTGTACAAATATTTTGTCAATACTCTTTAAAATACCAGAATGTTCACATAACTTTTATATTTCCGACTGTCTGAGGACACATTTTGAATATTAAATCAGGTTTTATGATCAGTTACTTGAGTTAACTTTTACCAAATACTTTTACACCTACTCAATTAAAGCTTAAGTAAATCTACTTAAGTAAAAATGTGTTGCAGGTATGTTACTCTGATTGGAGTACAATTCTGGGGTACTGTAACCAACCTCTATGTACGTATAAACTATTGTTCTGTGAATCACTGTTTTTTTTTAACAAACACTGCCATAAATATTGTCCATCACTTCAGCGGCCTTCCCACCCCATGAGAAGGCCGCTGTAGTACTCTACTACTACTAGTAGAGTGGCCAACTCTACTACATGAAAGTAGGGTGACACGGGCTATGGTGGGTGTCCCATATTTTAATTTCTGAAAGGTGGCAACCCTGGTACCACAGGCTGATTCTGGAATGTTGTTTTATAAATGGGGCTTCTTTCTCCACTGCACTAATGTACTTGATAATATATTGTGTTTTTCAAAATGAGTCTGTAGTGTGAGATTATACTACTGCAATAAATGACAAATTCATTTAAAGGATTTTCACATATTTTCACTGGGATTGTCAAAAACTTTCCATCTGTACTAAATACCAAATACCCAATTGTTAACTTACCTGTAAATTTGAAATTAGGAAAACTGGTTAGGTCTCCACCACCATATAGTCTCTGTAGCTTTACTATTTCCTCTTCCAAAACCTTTTGATACTGTGAGCCAGCATCAACCAGACCACCAGCTGCTCTGTTTTAGAACAGGTGAAAAACCAATTAGTCAGCACCTCATTAGATCTTTTGCACAAAAGAGTATCATAACACATAAATGTTGATGCTTACTGGGAATTTGTTGAATATTCTCGTATAGAGTCCAAGAATAGCCTCTGCACTGGGTCCATATGAGCTGAATGTCACAAAAAGACAACAAATTAAATATTACTCACATAAGATTTTAGGTACAGCAAAAAAGGCAGTTTTGTAGACTTTTATCCAATACTTGATAATGCATTTTGATTTACTGAATCCATTATGCATTATGCAGCTTATTTGAAGATTAGATGGTAGCTAGCTGAAGAAGAGAGACTTTAGAAAAGTGCATAAAAACAGATGTTTATAGGCCCAATTCATGTCCCAGAGAACTACCTTCTTGCAACTTTTAGATGCATCCCTTCTCCAAAACACTTGAATCAAATGACTAAATGCATTCATCAGCAGTCATTCAGGCCTTCAAACACCTACTGGAGGATTGTAGTAATGGCAACATCTGAAAGATGCACACGTCATATTAAAAAAAAAGAAAGAAAACTGAACAAAAGCTCTACAGCTTCTGCTAGCACGACTGTACAGACCTTAAATAGGTTTTAAATGCTGCAAAAAGGAGGACTGTGAAAATCACATTAGCAAATATTTAAATTTATATTTAAACATACAGTACAGACCAAAAGTTTGGACACACCTTTTAATTCAATGAGTTTCCTTTATTTTCATGACTATTGACATTGTAGATTCACACTGAAGGCATCAAAACTATGAATAACACGTGGAAATATGCACTAAACAAAAAAGTGTAAAACAACTGAAAATACCCCTTATATTCTAGTTTCTTCAAAGTAGCAACCTTTTGCTGTGATTACTGCTTTGCACACACTCTGCATTTTCTTGATGAGCTTCAAGAGGTAGTCGCCTGAAATGGTTTTCACTTCATAGGTGTGCCCTGTCAGGTTAATAAGTGGGATTTCTTGCCTTATAAATAGTCATGGAAATAAAGAAAACCCATTGAATTAGAAAGGTGTGTCCAAACTTTTGGTCTGTACTGTATGTGCTAGCTGTCGCCAAGGTTTCGCTCCAGGTTTCCAGAAATTAAAGCGTTAAGAAATGACGCGGTCATCAGTAGCTGTTATAAATTAAAAAAAAAACAAAAAAACAGTTGACTGGAGAAACTGTGCAGTTTTTCTCTTTTGTGCAAACTCGCTGCGCTCACGCGGTGCAAACATTTCAGCAGTTCATTTGATTCAGGTGTTGGAGAAGGGGCAAATTTAAAAGCTGCAAGATGAAAGCTCTTGAGGATTGGACTTGGGCTCCTCTGATATATAGGTTATGGGTTAGGGTTAGGTTAACCCTAACCCTAACCCTTATGGAAGATTTCAATTTACATTAGCATTGATTTTAACTGTACAGATAGGTGACAAATATTGCAAAATCTGGATAGAATTTCTGAAAAGCAGTTGCCAATGGATCTCTGCATTTTCAGAGCTAGAGAACATGGAGAAAGGGTACTTTCTTTTCTTATTTAGGAATTAAAGGAGCAGTTCCGTATACTTGAGCAAAGTTCATGCCACATTAATATGTATATATACCAACTTGTGCGTAAAATATGGTGCTGCACATTTTTTTCCGACCAAGCCTTGTATAAAGCAGCCCTTTGTACTACACAATGCTTCGTACAGAGGGTCTGGACTTATGTGAAAGGAGTTGAAGAAAAAAATCACATTTAAATTTACATGTAAATAAAGTGCATAAGTCAGACATGTCAGGGCTATTATACCATATTTCCATGCAATTTGCAAATAAGACATAAAAAGCAACAGGTGAGTATATTTAGTAAAGTCTGAAGTACTGAAAGGTGTAAACGGCTGGAAAACAATGACTTTCATATTCTCAATTATTAGTTTAAATTAACAACATTTTTGACTGGGGGTGAAACTATGAATCTTTACATCAAAGTTTTTATATAAATATAAATATTTGCATATCTTTTAGGAACATAAAAATGTTTTAATAATTTTCTAAAGGAAGAATATAAATTTAGAAGCACAAACCAAAGTAACACATTTTCTAAGGGCACAGAAATTAATAACATAAAATTGACACTTTTCATTAGTGCAAACCCATGCATCACAAGAGACTCTCAACTGTGTAAAACATGTGACAACAAAGTGAATTAATGCTGCATTTCATTTGAACTCAGATGGGTCTGACTTCTGATTCATTAAATCAATTTCCAGAGTATCCAAATTTGGGATTTGACTTGAAAAGACTAAAGCTTCACTTAAATGTTAATCCATCATGACTGCATCACACATAGTTCCAGCAGTAAAGCATTTATTTGCACTTCTGTCAGTCATCTCATTAAATCGCTTTCATAAACTATATAGAAGTGATTTCTATAAACTATATAGAAATCACTTGGCTAAATGTTTGGATGGAATAAGCACAAGTCAGTTGTTAATCTGGGTAACAGTAATTACATTTTTTTTTTTCCACCCAACTTGCAACATGTTGGGAGTGACATCATTCCCCAGTGAAGATAAATGAAAAGCAGCATAGAAGAAGATTTGGGTAAAATAAGACAGACAACAGGGTAAGATATGAGAAGGAGCAGAACTAAAAGCAATAGTTACTTGTTGCAGGAATTCACCAAGTAACACTTAGAAAGACCATTAGGACACATTCTCTGAGAGGCTAAGAAGAAAAAGGTGCCTGGTCATATAGCATTTTTCTGTAGAAATACAGGTTCCACAGAAGAAAACAGAAGGATTGTAGGGGAGGGGGAAGTTGTAGTGTGTACCCTGTGATGGTCCAACTGCTTCAGCAGGGGAATCCATCTGTAGCTCTTCTTCAGCAGCCTTGGAAAGGACCCAGGCAGGGTTCACAAGATCCTCAGAGCCAGGAACTACATCTGTAGCATCAGTAATTTCTGCCACAGGCTCCAGCACCACCTCTGCTTCAGGCCCTGGCATGGACTCTGCAGGGTCCGGTTCTGAAGGAGTTGCTTCTGCCACAGGCTCAGGGACTGCTTTTGCCACGGGCTCCAGGGATGCTTGAAGGTCTGCAGTTAGAGTTTCAGGGACCCCACCTGACACAGTTGTCAGTGTTACTTCCATTGCAAGTTTTGGAGATGGCTCTGTGGGAGCTGCTTCCACCACAGGCTCCAGGGACTCCTCCTCGGGGGCTGCTTCCACCACATGTTCCAGTGAGACCTCCACAGGAGCCACTTCCACCACAGGCTCTAGTGACAGCTCCCCATGGGCTGCTTCCGCTGAAGACTTCCATGACACATCCACGTGAGCCACTTTCACCACAGACTCCAGTGACACCTCCTCGGGGGGTGCTTCTGTCAAAGGCTCCAGTAATGCCTCCGCATGAGCCCCTTCCACCACAGACTTTAGTGACCCTTCTGCAGGAGGTGTTTCTTCCACAGGCTCCATGGATCCCTTATTTGGCACAGCTTCATGAACTAGGTTCAGGGCCCCATCTACCAGCACAAATGGATCAGGAGCCAATTCTACAGAGGCAGGAGCAGGATGCATAGGGACTTGTGGTACATCAACTGCAGGCTCAGCAGCCACTTTGGAGGCCTCTAAAATTAGGGCATCTTCTCCTGGAAAATCTTCAGGAAAAACTTCAACAATAGATTCAGCAGTTGTTATTTTGGAGGGTACTTTTTTAACAAAGGATGTTGTCACTGGTTGAGTTGTTATGTCATAAGTGGTTGCAATAGTTTCAGCTGAAGCAACAGGGGACATGCACTTTGTTGCTACAGAAGCTATGGCTTCCTGTGCAGCTCCAGTTACTGCAGAGGCAGTTGGAGAAACTTCTTTCTTAGGGAAGTTGCATGGCTTGTGTTGAACAAGTTTTTCTATGTCGAAGTATGTTTTAGGCTTGTTTTTGTCTAGAATGAGGGACGTTGAGCAAACAAAATACAATTATTTTTTGCATATGATTGGTCATCAAAGCGTCTAATACAAGTATGGAATGTAAAAAATATTATACTAGCATATGGGAAAGAGAAAGGTTTAAAGAAAACATAGCCCTTTTAGTCTTATAGGATGTATGAATGAATTTGTGCACTGGTCATCATCAAAAAATGTTCAGTGGAAACCACACAAACAGATCAAGGAAAAACAAATAATATGAACTGTGGCACAATGATCACTGACATAATAATAATAACACTTATAATAACAATAAGTGTTATTAATATACTAATTATTATTATTATTATTATTATTATTATTATTATTACTATTATTATTATTATTATTATCATCACCATCACTAAAGAAAAATTTCAAAGTCTTTACCAGAATTGAGACATTTCTTCAAGCTAGTACCACAACCTGCTGAGTTGGAGGTATCACAAACAGTGTGGGGCAAGCTAGTTTTTAAAAGTAATTAATAATAGTTACTTTTTCAAAAAAGTGGCCTCATTCCAGGGTTTCCTCTAGAAAACTTGCTAAACCCAGTTAGTTGGGCAAATGGAGTGGAGCCAGTTTTTTGACCTCTCTTTTGTTTATTCTTTATTCTTTTTGTGGAAAAGTAACATTTATAATATACACTTGTTTTACACAGTTTTTTTTCCAATTCAACTTCAATTCTAATTCAAAACCACTTTATTAATCCCAAAGGGAAACTAAATATTGGTGTAACTCATTAATTCTTCAAAGAGTTATTGTAGATGGTGACGGCTGTTGGAAGGAAAGATCTTCTGCAGCGGTCTGTTAAGTGAAGTGAAGTTTCACAAATCAAATAAAGGTTTCACAAATCCCAAACATGGATTAAAATATTCTACGATAAGAACAGAATAAACTAGTTTGGGTTTGAAGTGTCTAGGAGTTGTAATTTAGGAACTGGAGCAGTCCTAGTGTGATACTGATGCAAAAAAGTGGTGAAATCAACCTTTATTGAAGTTTCACAAATCAGAAAAGGTTTTCACAAATCACAAACATGGTTCTAAATATTCTGCTATTAGTTGGGAATAATCCAGTACATCTTTGAAGTGTCATGGTGTTGTGGTTTTGGAATTAAAGCAGTTCTAATATGATCTAGATGCAAAAAAGGATAAAAACTGCACTTTATTGAAGTTTCACAAATCACAAAATGGTTATAAATATTCTGCATTTAGTTGAGAATAATCCAGTCCAGATTTGAAGAGTCTAGGTGTTGTAGTTTTGGAATTAGAGCAATTCTAGTGTGACCAAGATAGAAAAAAAGGCCAAAAATGGTCTTTTATTGAAGTTTCATAAATCAAAAAAAAAAATTCACATATCCCAAACATGGTTCTGAATATTCTGCTATTAGAGCAAAATAATCCAATCCAAGTTTGAAGTGTGTAGTTTTTTTAACTAGAGTTGATTAAAGATGCAGAAGGTAGTGAATAATTAGTTGAAATCGCCCTTTAGCCATTTCCCGAATCGGAAGCTGGAATTGGAAACCAACTTCAGCTTTGTACTATTGACCGCCTGTCCATCTGATCCTGGGATCTGGAACCGCTTGACCTGGATTTGGATTCCCTGGCTCTGACCCTGGCCTGTCTGACTGTGAAAAAGCCGATCCCTCAATAAACACCAGTTCTGAATTCACTGCTCAGTTCCTCCGTACATCAGTGCTTGAATCAGGCTTTAGCCTGGGCGCTAGTGTTTGATTCTGCTACACATTTAACTTCCCTTACCTTTAAAGAGTTCTGTTCAGAATTAAGCACAGTGTTTGATCACCCGGATCATGTTGGGGACGCCTCTAAATGTCTGTTTAAACTTCGCCAAGGCTCTCGTAGTACAGCCAAGTTCTTGGTGGAGTTTCGCACATTGGTTACCGACAATAAATGGAACAACGAGGAGCTCAAAGGAGTGTATTATCAAGCCTTATAGGATGGCCTGTCCGTCAGTGAAGATGTCAAGGACTTGAACTCACTAATCACAATCTCTATCCGGTCTTGATAGCAGACTTCGTGAGCAGCCCAGCCAGTCTGCTACAGCTCTTCCTTGGCTGTTCCTGCCTGTCGTGGATCGAGCCCTCTCTCTACCCCCGCACCGACTGTACGACTGTGCGATAGAGCTCCTGCCAGATGCACTGCTGCCTAACAGTTGATTGTTCAGCTTGTCTAAGCAGGAACATGAGGCCATGGAGACCTAAATTAATGACTCTGTGGCAGCTGACATTATCCGCCGCTCGTCATCCCCACTAGGTGCCAGTTTCTTTTGTTGGAAAGAAAGAAGGCACATTATGCCCATGCGTTGACTATAGGGGGTTAAACAGGATCCCTATAAGGAATAAATACCCACTACCAGATATCAAAAGGCATTTGAACTTCTGCATGGGGCAACCATCTTCTCCAAATTGGATTTACAAAATGCCTATCATCTAGTCAGGATATGTGAGGGAGATGAATGGAAAGTGGCCTTTAAGACACCTGTAGGCCATTTTGCCTTTTATCCTAACTAATGCTCCTGCTGTCTTACAGGCATAGTTAATGACGTTTTGAGAGATTTCCTAAATCATTCTGTGTTCGTTTACCTTGATGACATACTCATCTTCTCACAGACCAAGGAGGAGCATGTCGGTCATATTCTCCAGAGGCTGCTGGAGAACAAACTGTCTGTTAAGGCTGAGAAATGCAGTTTCCCTCTCTCCACAGTCAACTTCCTGGGGTTTGTCGTTGAGGATGAACAGATCAGAGCCGATCCCGACAAGACCAAAACAGTGGTGGAATGGCCCAGTACATGTAAGCAACTCCAGCGTTTTCTGGGTTTTGCAAACTTTTATTGTAAGTTTATTAAGAGCTACAGCGTTGTTGCCCAGCCACTAACTCGACTCACTTCAATCAAGCAGCTCTTTAAATGGCCACTGAAGGCAGCAGTGGCCTTCAAAGAACTTAAACAACTGTTTTCTTCCCCACCAGTCAGGGCCGTCCCAAGGCATAAGCAAACTAAGCAGCCGGTTAGGACCCCAGGGCGACTAACTGGCCTCCTCACTGGAGATGATTTTGGTTTTTTTTAGTAATAATTTCTATGTCACTATAATATCAAAAACACACAATTTCACTATGAAGTGATTTGTTTTTACAATAATATGTATTTGATAACGTATGAATGGATGTAGAAATTATTAATTTATTGATTAAAAAAATTAAAAATTGCTCCTGGGGGCCCCTGGTGGCCGCGGTAGGTACCGCACTCTTCGTTGGTAACATGAGCTGCCGTGCAACGTGCAGAGCGCATCCAAACGTCCAAAGCTTCGGTCAGAAGATAAATAAACAAAACAATGTCTCAAAAAATGACTTATGCTTCAGGGAGGGAGAATAGAAAGAGGAAGAATAGAAAAAAGCCAAGATAAAAATTTGTTTTAATATGTCTTGGTAATGTAATGTAAAACATTTGTAAAGCTGCTAATAGAAAATTAGCTTGAACAGTTCAGTTCAACAGCCAAACATTTATGCTAGGTGTTTGTGTGAAGCTGAGTTTTATCTTTAAATGAGTTGATTCTCATGCTTGGCTCTGCATATTTCTGAGGTATTTTGGCTTCAAAACGCCGTGTTTGATAACATTTGATAACAATAATTAAAACTTCTCAATGTTTGACATTGTTTACCAAAATGTTTTCATGTCAGGCTACATAGCTGCTACATCGATGAGCTGCTCTATGCTGTAGTTGGGGAAATGTTGTTTGCTGCTAAGCAAAATCATTTTGTGGCTAAAACAAACATTATTTTGACATCAACTTCTAAGTTATGTGAAACTTCTTTTAAAATCATTTGAATGCATAGAATCAGTCCAGTACCGGTACCGGTCCACATTCTAGGAGAGAAAGACTCACGCAGTATAAATTACATTTTTAGCTATTGGAGTAACACTTAAGAAAAATGAATTTAATCATAGAATGTCATGAATATGTGTGTAGAGCTGCACTGATGGCAGTTTTCTAGCCGATCCCTGGTTACTGATCTTTAAAAAGCCTGACCTGCTGATTTTGATTTTGGCTGATATGAATTTTTTTTTTGTCTAAAATGTTGCTAAATATAGCAACAAAAAGTCGGTGAGTTGGCAACAGTGGGGTAAATATTGTTAACTGTAAACATGCGGACCTGACCTGGAGGAACCGGTCTGTCAGTAAAACCTCTCACTGCAGAGCAGAAGAGGACAGAGGCTGATTTTTAAATCTGCTGACGAAGATAAGATTATGGGATAAGATGGGCTTCATGTGTAAGTATCGGCTGATCATGATCCCCCAAAATTAAGGAAATCGGCGCACAGAAATCAACTGGTCGATAAATCAGTTGACCAATAAATGTATCCAATTATACATGTACATAATGTAAACAACACTGCCAGAGATGCAATAAGTTTATAGCAGGTGTGTGAATGACCTAATGATCAGACTGCTAATTGAATATACTGTATTATTGTATATTCATTTAGCCAGTCCATATTGTTAGCAGAACTAGAGGGCCCCAAAACCAAATTTTGCTTAGGGCCCCATGGAGGCTTGGGTCGGGCCTGCCACCAGTCCTCCTTCAGCCAGATTCCTGAAAGCAATTTATTGTGGAGGTGGATGCATCAGCTACTGGAGTAGAGACAGTTCTGTCCCAGCCTTCTGGCTCTGCACACAAGAAATATAGAAATAATATTTCTATATACACCTCTGGAGGTGGTAGCACCAGGTTACCACCTGATCCAGGACCATCATTTCATGTGCCAGACTCTCTCTGAAGCAAATTGGCTATTGAATTAGTACAGCAATGCCACCAAAAGAGTTGAACCTAGCTACAGAAGAGGTAGATGACATTAAAAAAAATCTCTTGACATATTGACAAAAGACAATACTGAACTTGGTGGAAGAGGTAAAAATATTGAGGATACAGAACACAGAAAAAGACCAAAGGATTGTGTCACTGGAAATCCGTGTTGCTTAGCTGGAGCAATATGCCAGACTGAATGACATCATAGTAACTGGATTCAAAATCAGACCACAGTCTTATGCACTGGCAGTGACAATAATGGATAAAGAGGTACCAAATAAGCAAGATGGTGAATCTCTTGAGCAACAAGTAACAGCTTTCCTGAACTCAAAAGGAATTACACTGGATTGATACCAAATTGAAGTCTGCCAACTGCTGCCACAAAGAAGCAAGATGGACAAACCAGCCATAATAATGCAATTTGTGAGTAGAAAACACAAGCTTGAACTATTGAAACAAGGTCAAAAGGTCAAAAGAAAGGTAGAGATGTGTACTTGAATGAACTGAAATCATGCTATTTGGGAATAGCAAGTCAAATAAAGAAATCAATATAAACACATATGGTGTAAAAATTGAAAGAGTAAGTGAATATAGATTTCTTGGGGTCATTGTTGATGATAAAATAACATGAAACCTCAAATTATATATACACACAGGTTAAACTGTCTACAAGTCTGTTTATTTTAAATAAAGCCTAATGTGTCCTAGAGGAAACAGCGCTCCATATTCTTTACTGTTCCCCTAGTCTTGCCTCATTTGAGTTATTGTGCAGTTATGGGGCAACAACTACAGAACTTCACTACAATCATTAATAACATTACAAAAATGAGTAATAAGAGTAATACTATTACTCTTATTACTTATACTCTTATTTGTATGATCCAAATAACCAACCAAATAAGGTTGGTTATTTGGATCACACAAACGCACTACTCATACATAGGATAGGAATTAATCCTGTAATCATGGGGCTGTTGCTACTATCCAGTAGCTCAGTGGTGCTCAAAGTGGGTCCTGGAGGGCCGGCATCCTGCATGCTTTAGTTCTCTCCCTGGTTTAACACCACTGGATCCAATGATGGCTCATTAGAGGCCTAAGAAGAACATTGACTTGCTGAAAAGGTTGTTATTACCACCAAGGAGAGAACTAAAACGTATAGGATGCTGGCCCTCCAGGACCAACTCTGGGCACCCCTGCAGTAGCTTGTGCCATTACCGTGTGTATGTGTGCAAATATTGGGTGAATGTAGTTTGCAAGTTTACTTGTTTTTTTTTTGTTTGTTTTTTTTTAACCAAAATTCAACTGCTTAAAGTTTTTCTTTCAAAAGTTATTGTCTGTGCAATCCACTGGATAATACAGCTTCCCCCTTCTCAACAACGATACCCGAAGTTAACTCCAAGCCTCTCGAAGTAGAACATCCTCCTCGTCTGAATGTATGGGACAAAGGAAAACAAGCTGTTCTTCACTGAGTTTGTCTTTCCATTAGTCGAATAGACTGGGTCTCTGGTCCTGTTTTCATGATCAATTCCTTGAAGGACTTTCTGAGGCTCGCTACTATTTACATACTTATCAAAAGTTGATTGACTGAAGTATTTAGTATCCACAAAATGAGGATGTCGATTGATCGCTTCCTGACAAACCCACTGGATTGATTGACAGGTGGTATCATGTCAATTGTTTCAGAAACTCCTGAGAACTCATGTAGGTTATTTGGGAAAATACATCTTTAGAAATGCAAACAGTACACAAAACAGTAAATTTAGCACTATTTCTTCCACTGAAATAGTGGAAGCAACAAAAAAAAAAGCAACAAGGGTTGTCTTTACATTTGCAGTAAACAGAAATGAAAGTGCCATTTGTAATACAGACAATAGAACTATGCATAAAATATTGCCTTTAAAGTTACATTAGGTAATTTTTATTAATCTTTGTTTTTTACATATTTAAAACTGTCACTGTGCCCTGACAGTACAATATGAGACAGAATCTGTAAAGAAAAGTAAATAAATAAATAAATCAAGCTTTTCAGCCACCTCCTAGTGCTATCTCCAGAAATACCCAGAACAGGTCAGAAATAACCCATCAGAGCCAATTACTTTAATAATATTTATCTTTTATGAGAAACAATTTAAACACAGGATGTTTCAGGGCTTCCAATGACCAGGTAACTTTCAATAACATGGAGATAAAGATAATAGAAGGTGAAAAGTTATTTGCATGTACCAGGATAACAAAAGCTGTTCAACAAAAGTATGCAGTCATTTGGTAAACAGCACTAACAGTCTAACTGTGGTTGTTAAACTCAAGGGGTGCCCAAAACTCCCTGAGCTATTGGGCCCCATTTTCTGTGGGGTCACCAGGTTCAAGGTTTCCAAAATAACATTGAACCTGATCAAACTGCAGAAAGACCTTGGGTTTCAGTTCACCCCTCTTTATTATTTCTTTTTTTATCTGGTCCAATTGTAGGATTTCTGTACCACTCAATGAAAATTATTAGATCAATGATTTTTGTGCCGCAGTTCAAATTTCATTTAAAAGATTAGAAAAGTAAAACATAACCTAACAGCAGAATTTGTTTTCTAAAACTTACCTTTGCTGGTCTTTTTTGATGAATTTTTGGATCCTGATGATTTTGTGCTAAAAGTCAAAGCTGTAGGTGCTCTGCTCAGTATATTCCAACTCTGAGTCTGCAAGCACTGGCAGCACAACACAAAAACAAGAGAAATGGTACAGAGTTTACTGCAATTGCAAATGGTTACAAAACTACAGGAATGCTTTTCTACACACTTCCACTTGTTTAAATCAAAGCAACATTAGTTTTGGTTTTGATTATGGAATAATAACATGATATAAAGCTCAAAAAGTAGATTTTAAATAATAATATCCTATACCAGAGAAAAGACATGAAAACCTGAGACTGAGTGTAATTAACCTACAGTTGAGGTCAAAATTAGTAGACCTATGAAATGTACATGTTTTGTCAAAAAAAAAGCAAAACTCAGTGATTCTTCAATACAGCTTTTCCAAACATCCTAGTTTTTATTTTAGATGGTTGGTTTACTTTGCATACAGAAACTCAATTCTTTCACAAAAACCAAAAACTACCAGGGTCAAAATTATTAGTCCCTTATTAACTGTCAATTGTGTACCGTTTTGGTTGGATAACAACATGCAATAAGGGCAGGACTACTTATATGATCGAAGGAATTCATGTCTGCAGGAATAGTTTTCACTTCACTGGGTTAAGTTCAAGAACTTGTTTTTAGAACATTATTTCAATATATAGCATGCCACTGGCAAACAGATCTAGGCCCGTACTGCTGCGGCTGTGCGGAGTGCAATATAATGGTGACAAGGCAGCGAACAGTCCTGTACCCATGCTGACTAACAGCATGTTGTACAGGGGTGGGCAACTCCAGGCCTCAGGGGCCGGTGTCCTGCAACTTTTAGATGTGTCTCTACTTCAACAAACCTGAATCAAATAAGGAGGTCATTAGCAGGACGCTGGAGAACTTAGGAGGTGATTCAGCTATTGGATTGAAGTGTATTGGACCAGGAAGACATCTAAGAGTTGCAGGACACTGGGATTGCCCACCCCTGATCTAGTAGCTTTAACACCAAGATAAAATAATTACGTATATTGGGCTTTCTTTGGGCTGAAAGAAAACATTGACTAACATGTTACATTATTAGTTTTCTTTTGCTTATTTTAGGGACTCCCAAGCTGTTACACAGCCAGCTGAAAAACCCTCCAGCATGTTTTAGGCGTGGTTTAATTCCACAAGAGCTCAAGGCTCACAGTTGACTCCACAACACAGCCTTGTCATCAGAGTTCCAGAGCACCAATGGACCAGCAGTGATTTGAAGTACACTGATAAAAATATTCTGCTCTACTTTAAAAAAATAAGTTAAATTGAGGAAATGCTTAACATTCAGGATATCCCCAGATGTTACTTCATTTCTGCTCAAGCAAACCTGCAAACCGAATAAAAAGTTTTGAACATTTGTATAGCTGATTTCTGTGTTGGAAAAACAAAATATACACTGATGATACCATGGCTTAAAACAATGCTGATGTAGGCAGAAAAAGTAAATTTGAGAATAACACTTAAGTTTCAGAATATTGTTTACCATGGAAAAGTCTAGAGACCAAAGACCTTAAAACTTACCTACTTAAATCACACAACATAACTTCACTTGTTTGCCATATAAAAACATTGATTTCTTCTTTAGGACATTGGTTTATATGTGACAGCAGGAATTGGCCAGCAAGACATTGCACGATGCATTGTGCCACCAGCAGCGGTAACTAATTAAACCACTCTTTTATTTGTCACAAAGATTTGTTTTAAGATGTTTAAGGTAAAAACGCAGACTCCAGAGCTTTGTCTATGCAGTCAGTTCATCAAGAATGAAGCTACTTTCAGAGCAGTAGAGCGCTTATTAGCTAGTTTTTAGACATTAAACTGCATCATAAGTGAGTTGTGTGCTCATTTTCATGACCGACAGGCTCTGACTGACGATTTGACCTTGCAAATAATTGTGTTTGTTTTACCGAAAAAAGTTAAACTATCACTGCTTTCCATGCCTGGTGAAAACCAGGCCTTGTTCTATGCTATTTGCTTTGTACAGTCTGGATTCTTGATTGTTGAGAAAAGATTGCTTCCTTGAGCCATGGCTTCTATTGAAGTTTTAAATTTTACACAATCACTAACATTTGTCCATGTTGTATGTAATGTGCCAGTTCAATGTTATGAAGCTTGCCAGAACTTTCCTGCACTATTAACAACCATGCTCCAGCGGTGGAGCATGCTAAGACAGCATGCTCCACTGCTAAGACAGGAGTACCAATATTTGCTAGCATGGTCAATATGAACTGAACGGCTTTGTTCAACTCCTCAGCTGAAATTGCTGCAACTAAAGGGAGAGTATGCTAACACAGAAAAGAAAATCAATGTCCTTGTTCACAATTTCTCCTTCTGTTCGCTGATTGGCCTGGTAGAAATGATGGAAGCCAATTCAGTGGGAGAAAGGCAAGCCCAGATGGAGTTGCAAAGAGAGATTTGAATAGAGTGGAATTTTATAGGAAGGCAATGGCCAGGCTATCCCTTTTTCTATGTGATGATTTTCTGCTCTCTGGTGCTGTCATTCATTTTTGTTTGTTCATATCATGCCACAATATTAAAGTTTAAACATAGTGTTTTTTGTTTTTAGAGAAAAACTACCCTGGTGAAAAACATATATACAAAGTATGTTAAATTTTAACATACATACATACATAGCATACTTTAAGTCAGATTAATCATGAGTATACTTCAAGTTCACTTAGAATTAGTTAACTTAAAGTGTGACATTTTGGAACAACTAATTTTGGGCTTAGTGTATTTTAATAGTATTTAAATTGTACTAAAGCACAATTTAAAGTGTACTAAGTGTACTTCAACAAACTTTTTTGGACAACTTAAGTTAAACTTAGTGTACTTTCAGTGTATTGCTTTTTATGTAATATAAACCTGCATGTTTAGTATATTTTGAGTGTACTATTTTTGTTATTCAATTACATTTAAAATATACTTAGAATGTATTTTAAGTATATCGGCATTACATATTTTATGCATTAGTAATGTGATTACAGTATGCTACAATTACACTTTTGTTTTATTATAATTGCTGATGAAGTACACTTTTTAGTTACTTAATGTATTTTATTATTCTGCTTTGCCACTTTGTACATTACATGCTTCATACACACTGCAGCACTGCAAACACATCAGGATCAATTACAACACACTTTACAGGTGAAACTAATTACATTGTGCTTTCAATATATTACCATTTTGGTAACACTTTGTTTGATGAGGTGTGCATAGGTCTGACATAACACTGTCATCCAACTTTTAAGGCAACTTCTCATTAGAAGTGTCATTATTTACCGAATAACACTTCATAACACCTATTAGTATGTTCCTAACAGGTGTTATGTTTATGACAGTATCATGTCAGTCTTATGCACACCCTGTCAAATAAAGTCTTCCACACATTTTTCAAGAATACATTGCCAATATGCTATCACAGAATTGTACAAATTGTCAATACATTTAAAGTTTACAGACAACATGCTTATGAAAATTAGCACAATAAAACAATAGATACACTTTAGAGGAAATGTGAAATATATTTCACCAAGGATAGAGTATTATTTTAATACAATGTCACAGTATTCCAGTATTACTCCAGACAAACTGACATTTCTCCGTCCTAAGAACAGTGAGGATCAACGACAGAAGATTCCTATTCACTGGACCACTGCGCTTTACAGAAACCTACGAAAAAGAACAATAGAGCAGTTAAACAGAGAAAGTTCTTGTATTTGAAAGAGTACAGAAAAACAGCAAAGAAAAAAGTAAGACTTACAATTTTAAGACGTTGTGGATTCGCTTATGTATGTGACATCATCAGAACTGATGATGATTGAGACCTGCTGCCTGGGGTGAAAAATCATTTCTGGGTGTCTTCTTTGCCTGTTTATGTTAGAAGTAGAAAAAAAACAGTCAGCAATCTCATAGAATCAGTTGATGTTGGCTTTAACTATGAAGCCGTTTTAAATGTGGACTTAAGGGAGATAAACTACCTTAAAAGCTTCTCATCCATGATCTGAACACGCTGATCCTTGCAGGATCAGTGTGGCTGGTCCTGCACACTGATCCCTCAGGACCCTCAACCTGAGGACCCTCAGCCACGATGAGGGGGGCTGGTGGTGCCCGTCTCCAGCAGTCATCAGATGAGAGGCGGGGTTCACCTTGGACAGGTCACCAGTCCATCACAGGGCCCTGAAAGTTAACAATGAATAAAATGTATGAAAGAGAAATGGTAGATTAACAAGAGGAATAAATTCTGTCCAATTATTTTAAAATCAAATCATGTTTATTAAGCACTTAGTGTTGGAAACACACCAGTTTTGCTGTTAAAAATGTAACCAGCTGCTCAGTAGAAAAAAAACAAAAATCCTTCCACCATGAAGACGATGTGGAGCTTCATCCTCAGAACTGGTTGGTGATCTGGTGGAGCCAGAGCCTGTTCTGAGACAGGAAAGTCTTTAGGCTTTCTAATTCTGACTTACAATAATTCTGACTTTTGACTGTTGTGTGAACTCCCAGCATTGTGATAAGTCTTAACTTAACTGGATGGGAGTCTGCTTGTAATTTGTTAATCAATTCTTCACTAACAAATGTGTTGTCACTTTGTGTGTCCAATAAAGTGTAAACTAACTGTTCTTTAGATGGACTCTCTGCAGTAGAAACCCATACAGGAACAATCATGGAGGTACTACCTGACTGACCCACCTCTGTGACACTCAGAGCTGTGGCTGCTGTAGAATCACTTTCTGTGATGTTTGTGGAGCTCTCAGCTATTTCATTTGCCTTGTGATTCTCATTATACAGACAGGTGGGGTGTCGTCCCTAAAGCTTCGGCACTTTGACAACTGATGCCTTTCATCTTTACAGAACATACAAGTGACCTTTAACCTTGTGCCATTTAACATTGTTTCATCTGCATGTATTGTAGCATGTGTTGTTAAGACTTGAGTTGTAGATCGGCTTGATTTAATCTCCTTTGCGTATCTATTTTCTGAAGAAGAGCTGCATGAATGGAGGGCATATGAAGAAGTCATAGGATTGCATGCTACTTCCACCTCAAGTGCCATAAACTCAGCAAAATCTTTGAAGGAGGGAAAATCTTTACCTTCCAAGAGAGCAACTGTGACTTAACGATTCCACCGTGTTGCAAGCCATTCTGGAACCTATTGCAGCAACTTTTGGTTTTCCTCACAGTCACTTAAAATCTCCAAGCTCTTTACCTATGATGTTGCTTAGAGACAGGTTGTGAGAAAATCAGAAAATGCTCATAAACCTTCTGCATCTTTTGAATGAATTATTGGCCATTTTGTCTCTAAATGCCTTCTGAACAATAAAAGGCTGACTGTAGAGCTAGTCAAGCCTCTTCATTGCATCTCTGTATGCATCTTCATCACTGTGATAAAATATGCCCTCAAGACATTCAAGAGCAGGACCAGTGATGTACCTTTTTAGTAGATGCAGATTATCAGGAGGAGATATACTTTTGCAGTCCACCAGTGAGACAAATGAAGCCTTCCATTCAATATAGGTGATGGGATCTCCGCTCAACACCATGGGCACAGGCACTGGGATTCTGTTTACAGCTATGCTGTATTGGATAGCTTTAGCCAGCTGGGATATGTCTGTGAGAAGCGATGGAGCAGCAACTTGAGGGTGTGATTGTTGTAGAGGATTGTTTGCAGGAACTGATGCACATTGTTGCCAGAGTGGTTGATATGGACCTGTAGAATCCACTGGAACTGGTTGTGCAAAGCTCTGGTTTATAACAGAAGTCCTATTGTTCTGTATCATCAACTGATTTTCCATGTCAACTTTTAATTCCTTGTCATAAATCTCTAACCTTGCACGTGCAGCTTCCCTTTCCTTTTCTGCTCGTAAGCGCTCTAGTTCAGACCTTTGTTCATCCAGTTCCCTCCTGTGTTTCTCCTCCATTTCTCTTATCCTTTTCCTCTGATTGATTTCCTCTTGAGTGATTTTATAATCACGGTAAAACAGGTATTGTAGACCAAGATGGCGGCGCGTGAACAACGCGAGGCTCAGCGTCTCTCCAGAATCTGCTCTTTAGTGGTTTTTTTATCTATTCATTATTGGACTTTTTTTTTCAGAATTGCACAGTGTTGCTGCGCTACAGCAGACATGAACTTCTGGACATTTGGAGCTACAATTTTGATTCTATGATCGCTCATCTCCGACTCATCCCAGAGATCTCCAGAACACCAGAGGCTGCTCACTTCTCCCGGCCGGGTGGAAGTGTACGCAGGCCACGACGAGAACGTAAACAAAGGCGGGGCAAGCGTGGAGGGGTGCAAGCTAGGCTAAAGCTAACACCACACCGGCTCCCTTTACCCAGCATTTTCCTTCCCAATGTCCGTTCTCTGGCTAATAAAATGGACGAGTTACGACTATCCATCACGAGTGACAGACGGATTATGGACTCAAATGTCATGTTTTTCACCGAAACATGGCTAAACAACAGCTGCACGGACAATGCTATCCAGCCAAGTGGACGCCACACACACCGAGTCGACAGGACAGCAGATGACTCCGGCAAGACCAGAGGCGGAGGTTTGTGCATTTATATTAACAAAGCTTGGTGCACAGACTCTGCTACTACCGAGAGTCACTGCTCACAGAATGTGGAGTTTTTAATGGTCAAATGCAGACCTTATTACCTCCCAAGGGAATTCATCTCGATCATCCTCACTGCCGTGTACACCCCCCCGGATGCTAATGCCAAGCTAGCCATGAAAGAACTCTATGCGGCTATTAGCAAACACCAAACCAAATACCCCGAGGCTGCTTTTATTGTTGCGGGTGATTTCAATCACTCCAACTTGAAGACAGTTCTTCCCAGATTCCACCAACATGTCTCCTGCCACACCAGAGGAGACAAGACCCTGGACCATGTCTACTCCAATCTGGCTGGAGCCTACAATGTGACACCCCTCCCCAACATCAGACAATCAGACCATCTCTCCCTGTTCCTCACACCTCGGTACTTACCACTCATCCAACGTGTGAAACCTACCGTGAGGACAGTAAAGGTGTGGCCAGAGGGCTCAGACGCTGTGCTCCAGGACTGGTTCAGGAATACAGATTGGACTATTTTCCACCATACAGACTTGGATCAGTACGCCTCATCTGTACTGAACCATATTTCCACCACCATAGAACGTGTCACCACCTGCAAACGCATTACCATGTACCCCAACCAGAAACCCTGGATGAACCGAGACGTTCGTCTCCTGCTGAAGGCCCGCAACATTGCCTTCAGGTCAGGGGATGCACAGACTTACAGTGCAGCCAGGGCTGAGCTGAAGAAGGGAATCAAGAAGGATAAACACCACTACAAAAGGAAGGTGGAGGATCATATTTCTAACGCCAACCCCCGACGTATGTGGTAAGGCCTTCAGATTCTCACAGACTACAAGAACCCCAATACCACCCCCGCTTCTACTGATGTCTCCTTCCTCAACAAACTTAACAACTTCTATGCTTGTTTTGAGAGAGGGAATACCACAACTGCAACCAAAACAGCTACCACCCCAGGCCAACAGCCACTGACTTTCCTCCCCACTGACGTAGGAGCGGCTCTGAGCAGGATTAAATCCCACAAGGCTGCGGGTCCTGATGGCATACCTGGACGTGTCCTCAGAACGTGCTCTGGGGAGCTGGCAGGAGTGCTGACGGACATCTTCAACCTGTCCCTGGCCCGCGCTGTGGTACCGACCTGCTTCAAGTCTAGCTCCATCGTCCCAATCCCCAAGAATCCCAACCCAACCAGACTCAATAACTACCGCCCGGTAGCCCTTACCCCCATCATTACCAAGTGCTTGGAGCGGCTGGTCCTAGCACACCTCAGATCCTGTCTCCCCCCCACACTAGACCCCCACTAATTTGCATACAGGCAGAACAGGAGCACAGAGGATGCAGTCTCTATAGCGCTGCACTCTGTCCTTTCTTACCTGGACAGTAAGAACACTTACGCCAGACTGCTGTTCTTAGATTTTAGTTCAGCATTCAACACTGTCATCCCATCACAACTCATTACCAAACTCACAGACCTCGGCATCAGTCCACTCATGTGTAACTGGTTGCTCGACTTCCTGACCAGTCGACCTCAACATGTCCGGCTGGACAACCACTTCTCATCCACCATCATCATAAACACCGGAGTGCCACAAGGCTGTGTGATGAGTCCCTTCCTCTACTCCCTCTTCACCTACGACTGCAGACCTGTCCATGGCTCTAACGCCATCATCACGTTTGCAGACGACACCACGGTGATCGGCCTCATCAGAGATAATGACGAGGCCGCTTACAAGGAGGAGGTAGACCGTCTGGCTGAGTGGTGCGACAAAAACAACCTGCAGCTGAACACCGAGAAGACCAAGGAGCTTATCGTGGACTTCAGGAGGAACGCTGACCCACATCCACCCATCCACATTAAGGGGACAGTGGTGGAGCGTGTGGACACCTTTAAGTTCCTGGGAGTCCACATCTCCGAGGACCTGACATGGACGACCAGCTGCTCCAAACTCATTAAGAAGGCGCATCAGCGCCTTTTCTTCATGAGGACCCTGAGGAAGAACCACCTGTCCTCAGAGATCCTCACGAACTTCTACCGCTGCACCATCGAGAGCATCCTCACCAACTGTATTACAGCTTGGTACGGGAACTGCTCTGTCTCTGACTGGCAGGCGCTGCAGAGGGTGGTGAAAACTGCCCAGTATATTGCCGGGGCACCGCTCCCTGCCATCAAGGACATCTACAGGAAGCGGTGTTTGAAAAGGGCCGGGAAAATCACAAAGGACTCCACTCACCCAGCACACACACTCTTTTCCCTCTTGCCCTCTGGGAGGCGTTACAGAAGCCTACGGACCAGAACCACCAGGCACCGGAACAGCTTCTTTCCCACAGCTGTCACGCTTTTGAACACCTCCTGACATAAAACATAAACTATAAGGACTGTACTCCCCTATCCTCTCATACAACAATAACACATGGACTATCCTCACACACACACACACATCACAGACTGTTTTCTTCACACACACATACAACCTGTAAATTTTATCTGCCATTATTTATCTATAATCCATTCCCTAACATTCTTGTATATTCTGTATAATCTGTGCATATAGCTCCCATATTTATATTTATACACAATATCTATATCTCTTTGCTATAACCCGTTATAGTCCATACATACATAGTCTTGTACATCTGTAAATAAATATTTATATCTCGTAGAGCACTTCTGGATAGATGCAAACTACATCTCGTTGCTTGTACTTGTGACAGTGCAATGACAATAAAGTTGAATTCAATTCAATTCAATTCAACTATACTGAACTTCCATTGCAGCTAGTTCTGCAGCTGCATCAATTCTTTTGGCTATGATGCTTGCTTCAGTATGGTGACTTGTCTGTGATACAGTACCAAATATGGATTTGGCATGTTCATAGGTTAAGAGCTGATGGAGGCGCTGCCTTTTTCTATCTGCATCAAATTCATCTATCGTTGTTAAATGCTCAGAAATTATTTTCATAATGTTCTTTGTCACTGATTCGCATGAATCCATTTTGCGCCTTATGACTTGGGCAGGTGCTTCACGCTCTCTCAGCTTGTTGTAGATTTTTGTCATGTCGTTTACAGTCTTTTCAATATTAGCCATTTCTGCTAGCTGTAAATCCAAAAAATCACGTTTTAGATCTTCTCTGTACGATCTGACCTGGCCTTTCCAATGTTCATAAATGGTTAGCAGCTTCTTCTTTTATTTTGTTCATCCGTTTGAAGTAAGAGCATTTTTTCCGTGGGTACACTAAGCCGTTCCGTTCGTCTCAGTAATGTTTTATTAATTATTTTGTCCGTTTCTTGTTCCTTTTCAATTTGTTTTTCCATATATTTTCCATTATGTTAATAAACGTTACCGACCGTTGCTGCAGCTCGTTGCTCCGTGCCGTTTCTTGAGCTCGCTCCTAATGCCGAAGGCGAAACTCTTCTCCCGGAAGTAAAGCTCTTACTCCTGGAGGTCTAAGCTCTTACTACAGCAGACGCCCCTTCAAATGAAGGATTTGGCTTTACTGATGAACAGGTTTAATGGGAGTGAACCCTTAGTTTCACCGTAAGAGCTGTAGCACAAACACAAACACAAAAAGATAAGACACAAAACACGCTCTTAGAACCATAATGTTTGAAAACTGAAAACAACGTTCACTACTATCAATATCAATCGATTCAAAGACTATATCGTATTTGATTACAATAAACCAAAAATCCCAATCCCAATTGATCAATATTAGAAATATCCTATTTACAAAATAAACGTACCTTGTGCCTTCATCAAAGGGTCCGCTAATAAGATACATTTATAACACTATTGCAACTTATCTTCCGTTCTTTCTGTTGCCAAGCAGCCGCTGCACAACATAAACAGCGGTAGTTCTCTCATCAATATAAAAGCATTAATTCAAAAGTCAACTAACAAAAAGGCAATAAGCGCAAAAAGGGGCATATAACAAATAAGTTGGGGCTATTTACAGTAATAATCATAAAAGTCACAATAAAATTTATAAATTATTTCTGAAACCAACGTAAGTTTGTTTATATATGTACTGCACTATTTATAATTAATCGAAGACAATTAGCATTTTGAAGCAAACTTACCACCAACTAGCAACACGTTAGCAGACTTCGTCCCTTCGGGCTCCTTTGGTGACACATATTTCACTTCCATCCGGTTCTTGTCTAGTTGTGTTGTCGTTTAACTCGGAGTATGATGTCACCAGCTTGAATTTACCAAAACTACTTATCATCAAGGCCCTCTCTACTTTTAAGGCAATATTATGCGAGTAAAAATGGCAAATTTGAACAGCGTCTGTTATCTTCTCTGGCTTCATGGCTTTTCTTCTCTTTATGGCGTTTTTCAAAAAAACTGAAAGTGTGCAATACCTCCACCATCTGGTCTGGAGTGTGAACAGGAGCTAATGCCGTTCAATAACAGATCTTACATCACACATCTGAAAATAGATTGGGTAAAGTCAGCTTCCGTGTTTTAGTTAAAAAACTGAAAACAACAGATTATATTTAGAGAGATGTAAAACTGAAGATAACTCCTTACATTTAGTGTTAAGGACTAACACATATTTTTTTAAAAATAGCTAAAAAGCCTTATTTTATTTTTTACTTTTTTTGAGTGTTCTGAGCTTGATTCATATTGAAGTATTGTTTTTGTTGTAGCACCTCAAAACTGTCAATGTTTGATATTTTGATGTATGAACATATTATTTACTTTGTTAAACAACATTACATCAAGTTCCCCTATAAGGACTGTTATGTTTTTATATTCTTTTCCATTTTAACAAAATAGTAAAAGATTATTAAGCCACCTAAAAAGGCATACTTTATTAGCCCAAAGTATACACTGAGATGTAATTTTAAACATACGGAAATTAATCATTTAAATTAAGTGTTAAGTGAATTTCAAAAAATTCTATTTTGAGCATATATTTTAAAATGTACACAAAATATCTTTAAAAAATATTTGAAAGATATTTAAAATATCTTTTAAATATAGACTTGAGCAGAGGTATATTTACTCTTGGGAAAATACATATTTTGTTCACTTAAAGTATACTTTTATTTATATTTATTTCTTAAAAGTGTATTTTGGTACAATTATATTTAAGTATGTTTAAAGTTATAATGTCAAAATTGGTACAAGCATACTTTTAGTATACTTCGTATATATTTATAGGTAGTACACTTAATAATTAGTATACTTAAAATATACTTAAACAAATGTAAGTATATTTGAAATACACTAAAGTATATATTTCTTTCACTAGGATACTCCTAAAGGTACATAAAAAAGATATTGTGTAAATGTGAGAAATTACTACACACCTCTGTTAGTAGTATGTAGAATGGAAATATTTTGTGCAAAACAGTGTTGTCAAAAACAAAGAACTATCCATTGATCTCTGAATTCATGTCGATGCAGGCCTAATAACCATAAACAAGCAACATTATTTTCTGAAATGACTGGAGTTTTTGAAGCAAAGCACACTAGATTGGCTTGCATAGACACACAGAAAGACATTGGTTTGTAGTTTTAGAATGTAGCCACATAAGCAAAAAAAAGCCCTGAGGCTGCAACGTGAGCTTTTAAGTCAGGAGGAAGAATTACCTTATTGACACATCGCAGGTGTCCGATCCTTAACAGGGAGGTCGACATGTTTTAACAACCTGCATTAAAAAACAAACATCAACATTTATTTTTAAAATATAGTGACAATATCAAATTAATCTTCATGCCATTATCAAACCTGCACTTTATCTACAATTAAACTGGTTAGAAGAGGAATACCACAGTGCTTCCACGACGGTAGAGGTAAAATGCAGTCTTTTTATCTTTACCTTGTGAAGAAAGACGAGGAATGTGAACAGTTTGTTCCACTAAATCAACGCAGCTCGGTCAGCGCTCCTTTATGTAACAAAACACACCACGCCCCTTAAAGCCCTCACTCTGCTCCAGAAGAGACTAGTGCAGCCAACTAGAAAACACTCTGTATTATGTCTATAGAAAACACTACAGACTACGCCCCCTACAGTCTACTCCTCCCCGCTAAACTATGTATCTTTTATTTTCCACTCTAAATCTTTTAACTATGCTTTTAACGGCCGTGCATATTTGAGAAACTCTTCCCCTGGCCACCGCAGCACAAGAGGGCGTTTTGTGTAGTGTGATGAGGCGGGGATTGTGTGTTTTTGACAGGCCCAAAGCGGACGTGACATTGCAAGTAACCGTGACGTACTTCCTGTGGAGATCATCCCCGCATTCTCCACGTGGAAGACAAGAACTAAGAGCATTCAGTTCGGTACCGTGAGCAATGGCTTGTTTGGGTTTCTGTGGGGAATGGTTTCTGTCAACCTGCAGCAGCAAACTCATAGCGATCCATACCAAAGAGCCCAGGTTGGAATTTATTTATTTATTTTTTTACTTTTTGTTCTATTAGCTTTTTCTATTTCCCAGTTCTTTTTGTTGGACAGCCCAAGGAAAGGAGCTGGAATCAGTATCAGTTTCCATAGCAAGAGGTCTAATTTATTCTTGACCAAATATAAAATTGTGCAGCGCTGGACTCCTTCATGCAATGTACCACAGGAAGGGTAAAGTAATCAATGCACATTACAAATATCTTCTTGGGCACGCACACCTTTGACAATAGGCTGGATTTACGCACGCACCATTTAATTGACCATATGTTAACATCATGGGCAGGCCAGCCTCTATTATGTTATTGTTAATAACATCATATTCAGCAAATATGGCATCGATAATCAAACCTAAAAAGGCCAGCACAGGCTGCTTCCAAACATTTGGAAGCGACAAAAAAGTAATCTAATAACCAAAATAGGTAAATAAAAGAAAAAGAAATAATAACTAGGCGTTTTCTGGTAGTTTCAGATTGTTTGATACAGATGATACAGATCCACATATCATTGTTTGTCCATGAATTTTATAGATGAGAAGTGGTAGAGTTCCTTGTGAAAAGTGTGGGAACAACACAAATAATATATTATTTGTGAATAATATATTTGCCCATGACAATTATTACATTCAATAACCTTTCAAGTTTCTTTTCTTTTCTCAGGGTCCCAAAAATAATGTAATTCTTAGAAAATTCAAGTAGCTTTGGAATTTTAGGTGAAAGCAGCGCACATCATGCCACAAAGCTTTATGTTTGCTTCATTCATAGAAGTGGTGTTCTGTTGATTCATTATCACCCTCACAAAACATGGGCTATAATTATGTTTACATATTAATCTCCAGCATAATAACACATGCTGGTGAAAGAAGGAACGTTTCATAAGCAGTTTTTTAATGTTGAAGTCACATCAATAGCCACATTCCTAATTGTTAGAGAATATCATGAATTTTGTCTTGGTAAAATTTAGTATTCATATCATATTCATATCAACCCAGCTTTTAATTTGAATGAATTCTGAGGTAATAATATCCAAATGTTATTGTAGATTTTCACCAGAAGCTAAAATATTTCTTTCATCAACAAATAAAATTAATCTTAGAATTGATGATGTCATTAATGTATATGTATAATTTTGGATCTAACACTGACCCTTGAGAAACACCACACACAATGTCCAAACATTCAGACTGACATTCTCCCATCTTCACAAATTGTTTCCTGTTTTTTTAAGTAACTTTTCACTCAATTTAGTGCAATCCATCTGATCCCAAACTGTTCCAATTTACTGATTAAAATGTCATGATTTATAGTATCAAATGCTTTTTTGAGATCTCTTTTCATTAATAAAGTTAATGACATCCTCAAGTTCAATTAGTGCATGTGACACTGATTGTTTACTTCGGAAGCCATATCGACTATTCACAAGTAGTTGATTTTTTTTTTCAATAAAATTGCCTAGTGATGTTGAATAGCTATTCCAGGATTTTGGAAAATTGTGGAAGAAGATAAACAGAACGGTAATTTGCTAAGTGTTGTTTATCTCCAGATTTATGCAGTGGAATAACTTTAGCAATTTTCATACTATTGGGAAACTGACTGGATAATTAAGATAAATTAATGGATAAATTCATCTGTCTATTCTATGAGTTTTACATGTTTAAAGTTTCTCCCAAATATTAAAACTTATCTTTATTTATATGCACACCCAGATATTTGACGTTGGATTTTACAGGAATATTAAAAGCAGTAGATATAGGACAGTCCTTTAGAGGCAAAATTTCTCATTTGTTGAAATTTAATTTAAGCTTTTGAAAATTTTTCAATTAATTAGAAAGTTTGGGAATTTCATTCAGGTTGTTTAGGAAGCTGGTTGTGTCATCAACTGTCTGATTGAAAACCCCTGGCCTGGCACAGATGATTTACCAAACTGAGCATTTTTAATTCTCAATAAATAGAAAGGAGCAAAAACAGAAAGGAGGTTGCACATCCTTATTTTGTACCTTTGTTAATTCTAAATTTTGTGAAGTACTATGTGGAAGACACACTGAAATGTTTGTTTTTTTGTAAAATGTTTTAATTGCATTAATAAATTTATTTCCAAGCCCAAATAAATCTAAAACTTTGAACATAAATTCATGTTCTATTATATCAAAGACTTTATAAAAGTCTAAAAATATAAAACTTTGTTGTTTTTTTAAATAGTGTTATAGGTCTTAAATTATCATGAAGAGTTGGATATTTTCCGGGTTTAGAAATGAGTGTGACAATACCTTGTTTCATAGAGTGGGCATAATTTGTGTTAGACAGTGATTGCCAATATTTCTGTGAACATTCCAAACATTCCAAAATATATAAACCCAAAATTGTTTATAAAAGTCACTTGTCAAGCCATCGCAGCCTGGTGCTTTGTCTTTGGATATAGCACCTAATGCTTTATCCAATTCTTCTGGTAATGTCTACCTCACATATCTGCTTATAATTGTCATGTAGTGGTTTGCAGGCAGGGAAGAAACACCAGCATGAGCAGGTAAAGGTGTTTTAATACGCCAAAACAGGTAGTAAGCAGCTGTGCATCAAAACGTGCTTGGCGTCACCAAGGTTCACAAAGCACCAACAAAGAATCCACCCTGATAAGGGACACACAGATAACTTAAATACAGGCGGGAGATAATCAACAAACTGAAAACAGCTGATGGTGATCAAGGAAAATCACACAGAAACAAAGGGTAAAGAAGAAAAAACTAGCTGTCAAGGAGCAGATCACTACAATAATTGTCATCAATTTCAGGAATCAAATGTTGAATAGAATGTTGGTCCTCCCTTTGCAGCTAGAACAGCTTTAGCTCTTCTAGGAAGGCTGTCCACAAGGTTTAAGAGTGTGTTTATCTGGATTTTTGACCAGTCTTCCAGCAACACATTTGTGAGGTCACATACTGATGTTGGACAAGAAGGTCTGGCTCCTAGTCTCTGCTCTAATTCATCCCGAAAGTGTTCTATCGAGTTGAGGTCAGGACTCTGTCCTGGCCAGTCAAGTTCATCCACACCAGACTCTGCCATCCATGTCTTTATGAACCTTGTTTTGTTTACTGGTGCAAAGTCATGTCAGAAGAGGAAGGGGCCAGCTCCAAACTGTTGCCACAAAGTTGGGAGCATGGAATTGTCCAAAATGTCTTGGCATGCTGAAGCATTCAGAGTTCCTTTCATTGGCACAAAGGGGCCAGGCCCAGCTCCTGACAAACAACCCTCCACCAAACTTTACATTTGGCACAAGTGTAAAGACAATACTTTACTAAATACTTGTAAAGACAAGTATCATTCTCCTGGCAACCACCAAACCCAGACTTGTATGGGGAATGAGCACACATGTTCAGCACACATGTTCAGTCTGACAACAGGATTTCATGTCTTTTGTTCTCAAAACTTTTAATACTTTTGCTTACATTTTCATTTTGAAAGCAGGACTTTATGCCTTTCTTCTCAAAACTTGTAACCCTTTTATTCAAAACTTCTCCTAGCGCACACACTTAGTCTCTGCTCAGACTCTGCTCGTTTACGAAACATGGAACTACCTTTTTGGCACAGTAGTCTAGCAACCTCTTAGCTATTACAATGAAAGTGTTGTGCTTGGGTGCGTTTGTGTTGCTACTATCGATTGTAGCAGAAGCCTCAGCACTGCTGGATATTTTTGTTCATATCAACTGACTATTGACGTGAGATCTCGGGGGATAATGCTTCACAAGTAAGATGGATATATTGCCGTTTATATTTTGTGAATAGAATTATATATTATACTGTAATTATGTCCACGGGCAAGATGCCAGTTAATATTAGCTATAGTGGTGGGTGTGATACCAGGGTTCAGCCCCTGCTATGAAGGCTAACTGAGATTTTGTAAATCTTAAAAAGTTTTAATTAATCCTTAACATTGATTTAGAGTATGAGACACAAGGTGGCAAAGACTGTTATTTATATGTAATTCTTTCACTCTGTCAAAGTAAGATAATTTGTTTTTGTTTTAAATGTTTCATAAGGACACGATGTGAGGAAGGAAGAAGTGGGAAATGTTTTTAAGGAGAGACGGATTCACTGCACAGGATGAATCTCAGCTGCTGAATCTCTCTTAAGAGACCCATTGGCAAGCCCTGGATTTTCAAATTCCAGCAGTGTTTATAGAGTTCTAGTTCTATCAATTTTTATTAATCTCCGCATTTTCTTTGATGAGCACAGGAACATCTTTTTCCAGGCCGGAGAGTTTAGTTTCACAGTCTTTTATATCAGCTGCGTTCAATTCGGCTAACTTAGGGATGTTGGCCACCATTATCATGTTGTCACGTTGCTGCACACTGACGTCATCCATCTTGTTTGTCAGCTTGTTAATGGGTTCCACGGATGAGTTGTTGTTTTCCTAATTGCGGAACACAATTACCCTGCTGGGTGGTGTTGATGTTTTGATGGGCAATGGAGGAGATTTTTCTTTTGGTTAACGACGGCAATGAAGTCTCCATTGCATATCCCTGGTCGACAGTTGCAGAGCACACCTTAGAGCCGTTAGCTTGGCTACAGTATCAGTTTGGCCACATTATCAGCTTTTTCCACTTTCATATTTTGCGTCGTTCGAAAGTTGAAAAATAGAGTTAATATAAGGATTTCCGTTTTAATGATTTATAGGAAATATTAGTAATCTTTTTGGTGCTCAAAAACAGAGGTCTAAACTGTTATATCGGAATTAGTGCATAACTTCTTAAAGGAAGCCATCTGCCCAGAACTCCATCTTTACCAGACTCTTATTCACAAGTCAAGTCGGTGGAATGTGATGAGGTGTGTGTGTGTGTGTTATCTCAGGCTTGTAGCTAGTTGCTTCGGACTTACTGATAGTAGAACACCTTGAAGAACTACAGTGATCTGTTCTTAGCTCCAAGAAGATTATATTAAAAACAAAAATTTGATTTGATTTATATATTTCAGAAAGGGTTTTAAAAACAAGAAAAAAAACCAATCAGTAGGACAGAGAAAACGTGCATACATAACCAAGAAGAAAATATTTTGTTTACCACTACTTTTTGTTTGAAAAGGGATAGGAATAAGTGAACACTTATTTAATCCTACTCCTTATCTCAATTTAATGGAATATATTACTTACTTATTCAATAATTATCAAAGCTTTTTAATTAAAACTATGTTATAATATTCATGTGCCTGTTGAATATACTGGGCTAAAGAGCCAACAAATAAATTATATGACATAGACAAAGTGGTTGCAAACTAACTCATAACAAGACAATAATACTAGTATGATAACAATTGTAAATAACAACCGGACATAAAGCATCAGAATAATTACCAACTGCTTGCCAGTGTACACCTATAAATTATTCTTAATCTGTGTTATACAACAATAAGTAAAATGTAAAAAAACAGAGAGAGAAAATAAACGAATGATAATAATAATAGTAAGCTAACAATAATAAGCTACAAATAGTGGTAACGGTAACACAGAAGAAACGAAGGAAAAACTCATATTTGTGTCAATTCCCTTCTTACCTGTACAATGTGATTATCATAGTTTTGCATTTATTTTTAAACTGGTTGATGTATGGACATTGTTTTAGTTCCATATTCAGTTCGCTCCATTGTTTGACCCCAGTTACAATGATACAAAATCTTTTCATAGTTGTTCAGATGCTACATATTTTGAAATTCAGTGTTCCCCTTAAGTTGTACCCACCTTTCCTTTCAAAAAACATTTCCTGAAGATGTTTAGGTAACTGATCATAACAGATTTTATACATATAGTACAAAATCTGAACTATAGACAGTACTAATACTACGGAAGAGGATTAGGGCCACCGAAAAAAAAAAAAGAATTCTGATTAAAGTCAGAATTCTGAGTTTAATGTCAGAATTCTGACTTTCTGACTTTAATCTCAGGATTCTAACTTTAGTCTCAGAATTCTGACTTTAAAGTCAGAATTTTGACTTTAAAGTCAGAATTCTGACTTTAATCTCAGGATTCTAACTTTAGTCTCAGAATTCTGACTTTAAAGTCAGAATTTTGACTTTAAAGTCAGAATTCTGACTTTAATCTCAGGATTCTAACTTTAGTCTCAGAATTCTGACTTTAAAGTCAGAATTTTGCCTCTAAAGTCAGAATTCTGACTTTAATCTCAGGATTCTAACTTCAGTCTCAGAATTCTGACTTTAAAGTCAGAATTTTGACTTTAAAGTCAGAATTCTGACTTTAATCTCAGGATTCTAACTTTAGTCTCAGAATTCTGACTTTAAAGTCAGAATTTTGACTTTAAAGTCAGAATTCTGACTTTAATCTCAGGATTCTAACTTCAGTCTCAGAATTCTGACTTTAAAGTCAGAATTTTGACTTTAAAGTCAGAATTCTGACTTTAATCTCAGGATTCTAACTTTAGTCTCAGAATTCTGACTTTAAAGTCAGAATTTTGCCTCTAAAGTCAGAATTCTGACTT
The DNA here is from genome assembly GCF_003331165.1 of Xiphophorus hellerii. Lineage (NCBI taxonomy): Eukaryota > Metazoa > Chordata > Actinopteri > Cyprinodontiformes > Poeciliidae > Xiphophorus > Xiphophorus hellerii. Next base: position 670,497 of record NC_045678.1, read on the forward strand.
TAATCTCAGGATTCTAACTTTAGTCTCAGAATTCTGACTTTAGTCTCAGAATTCTGACTTTAAAGTCAGAAGTCAGAATTCTGACCTTAAACTCAGAATTCTGACATTAAACTCAGAATTTTTTTTTTTTTTTCGGTGGCCCTAATCCTCTTCCATATAATACCAATGTCCTGAATTGCAAGACATTGATATTTCACAATTTCCTGCAATTTTCATAAAATAGACTTAACAAATAAAGGATTTGTGTGTGTAAGAAAACTAGCATTGTGTATTACTCTGACGGCTCTTTTTTGCAATACTGTACTGTTAGTAGTTGTAATGTTGATTCATATGTGTTGCCCTACACTTCTGCACAAAAATTTAGATATGGCTGAATCATTGAACAATGCAAGATGTGTAGTGACTTACTATTCAGATAATATCTTGCTTTGGCCGTATTTGAAATACTTCTTGATACTTTATTACAGATGTATTTAATGTTGGGTATCCAGCTAATTTTATCATCTATAATTTTCCCTTGAAATTTTGTTTTAAACACTGTTTCTATGTTAAATTATGAAAATAAATTACATATATGTTACAAGATTTTCTCACATAAACCAACTGGATTATTGATAGCATCAGAATCAATGGGCAGTGAATGACGAATATAAGTTTGAAATAGGTGATCTCAAATAAGCCAATTCTAACAATTCCCAGAGTTGTTAGAACTCTGGGAATTCTGATAAGAATTCCCAGAGTTCTTGTTCTGGGAATTCTGGTTTTCGCCAAACTGTGGAGATACTGATTACGCTTTTTTCCCCCCAAGAACTTTATGTTTTGTTAGAATCACAAATTTAGACACAAACTGACATCAGCATGAACTAAAAAATATTCTTCATAGAAAATGTGGCAAGTGAAACAGTAACTTAAAGCACGTTGTGATTCTTGTCTTTCAGAATGAGTCAAGATTAAACTTTGTTCTGCTTTCTAAAGTACTGAAATATGAATCTACTAAGAAAACAGAAGTTTGGCAGGGATCTGGAGGACCTTGCCTTACATTTCCTTAACAGGAGCATTAGGTTATATGAACACCAAGTTGGTGGCGTGCAGCTATGAACTTCTTGATCCAGAAGTTTTGAAGCTTGTCTGGCCCTGGTGCTTTCCAGTTCTGGATGCCGCTGATGATAGCTCCAACTTCTTCTGCTGAAATATTAATCACTGTTTTGTAGACTTGCTGCGACCGGGATGGTAGGAAATTTATTTTCTGGTAAGCGTAAGTTACAGCAGCTCACAGTGTTCAGTCTATATCATTCATGAGTCTCCGCTCCACCACACATTTCGCCGCAGTATTGATATACCCAGATTATATCTTTGTATTCTTCCTTTGTCCAGTTATGTTTGGGATCTGCCAGGTGAGTTGGAAGGGTTTGACTGTTGTGCTTGTGTTGACCTTCACATCAAACCTCAGCAAGCACATAGTGATAGTGGCGAGAAATAGCTTCCTTTTAACAGGGAGGTTTGATTTAATTTATCACACCAACAATCTACGTAAGTCTAAAATATTTATTTATTTCTGCCTGAAGTTTTCCAATGTGGATAGAAGAAATCATGGAGTTGGTGCTAAACTGTACTGTTTTCTGCTGCCAATTCTTTTAAGTGATCATCATTTCATGTGTCACTATCACAGCAATGATTCAAATGTAATACATTAACATTTCTGTGCTATTTTGCAGAGAACCGTTTGTGTTTGACTGCAGCCGTGCTGAAAAGAGGCTAAAAATAGCAAAGGATGTAAATAGCAGGTAAAGAGAGTGCATTGGATAACCATTTGTACTAATATCAAAGGTGGTGCTAATTTTATAGCCCTGTCTTTTCTGTCTTTAGTGATGCATCAGAGGACACCGGAAGTGACACGGTCCTTGCTTTTGCAGTGTCTTCATCTGGCAAATTGATGGCGATAACTGATGACACCAAACGACTGATCCTGTTTCGGTGTGAACCTTCATGGCACTGCATTAGCATCAGGTAAACATTAGATGTTTCTGTGTTAGTTAGGTCTGTGGACAGTCATGATCTACTCCTCTGTAAGCAGCATTCACTGCAGCTGCTTATGTGATTCTTCTGTCCACCTGCCATAGTAAATGGCTGCATACCAGCTTTTCCATCTTTGAGTAAAAGTCACTCTTTTACAGAAGAGTGACTTCTGAAAAAGGAGATTTCAAAATTTGCTCATTCAACTGCTACTCAACTTTGAATTTAATCATAGCCCTCCCTCCATGTTTTCAGCTGACTTTCCTGAAACTGCTCAGTGAGAATAAGCATAAGTATTCAGTCCATGCACAAAGTATTCACAGCACTTCACTGTTTCCACATTTTGCTATATATAGCCCTCTTCCAAATTGTATTGAATTAATCTCTTTCCTCACAATTCAACATACAAACACCTCAATTTGACAATGTGGCAAACATTTTTATACTTTTGCAAATTTATTAAAAATAAAAAAACAAACAAATCACTTTTACATACGTTTTCACAGCCTTTGCTTGATACTTTGTTGATTCACCTTTGGCAGCAATTACAGCCTCAAGTGTTTTTGAATATGATGCCACAAGCTTAGCATACCTATCTTTAGGCAGTTTGGCCCATTCTTATTTGCTTTACTTCTCAAGCTCCATCAGGTAGGATGAGAGACGTGTAAACGTCAAGTGAATTATTGATATTGACATGACATTGACAAGTTATCAATATTTTGTCCTTAGCTATAATTTTACTTTGTAAAATTACTAATAACAATGACAAACATTTTGTAAAAAAAAAAATTGTCTGGATCAATACCCTGTTCTATATGTAATGCGTTGCACTCAGTTCCAGTTGTTCATTTTCCTGAATACATTGTGTTATGTATTTGTTGTTGCTTAGCTGAGCCCCATCACTGAACATTATACTGTGATACTACCTCTAACCAGTTCCAAGTCCGGTCCTGCTATTTCACTGTATGAGGATAGTCATTCCAACTTTTCCAATTTTTTGATGCATTTCACCATCAATACTTTGGCCTCTTCTGGTCATCAATTAAGCTTAATAAATATTCTATAGTTTCTAGTCTATGTGCTTTGGATTTTCTTCATTCTTCTCAGATAACGTGCTTTCTTTGCAATGTCAGCATTGGTCTTTGTCAGATGTTCATTCATATAAACATCCGTACTTTGGGGCGTCTCATCCTGTTTTAGGAAAGGAATCTTGTGTTGGTGAATGTCAATATGTTAACTGGCTTATCCTTTCTGTTACTTCTGGGTATCAGATGGCAGGCTTTCACATGATTATAATCCAGCTCAATGCCTTTTGTCTTAATAAATACTGCCACCTGTTGTTCCCCTTCGTTGCATGCATTCAGTGCTTTTGGATACGACCTGGGATTAATGGAAAGTCCAGTGGTGACAATGTCATTTGTTCTTATATACTGTTCAAGGTCCGCTACCGGACTTTCAAGGTAGCTAAACTGTTTGTCCTTCTCTGCTCTGCATTCTGCAAACGAAGCATCTTCACCTCATCAATCAGTGCCTAGATATGTTTCTGCTGTACTTTCACATCTGAGACTTCTTCCAATAGGAAGTCAAGGGACTTTTTTTATTTGATTGGCCAAAATCAGTGTCAAGTTTTTTTTTTGTTGTTGTTTTTTTCTTCCGAAAATCATCCTGACGTTGTTATCCATTGCGTATTGACGAGGCTTATTCAGCAGGCTGTTCACCGAGAACATTTAAATTCCAACTCGGTGTTGTGGTGACCTCCTGGTTTGGCAAGTCGGCTCCTTTTTACAGGCCCCAGCATTTGTTTAACAAATAAAAGTACTGTATAAACGTTTTTTTGTTTGTTTTTGTTTTTACAAATAACTACTGTACTGTAAAATAATAATTTTAAGCATCAATACGAACTGAAGGCTTCAAATTGCAGAGATCAGCACCGCCCCACCGCGACCCGAGTCATTGGATTAGAATGGGAGAAAATGAAAAATGATTATGAAAAAAAATACAAAGTACAGTAGGACAAATAGTGACTCACGTGTATTTCACTGCTCTTCTGACTGAGCCGCTGCATCCTGACTCCGCTCTGCAGCGTTTTTTGTCTTCTAAAGCCCGCGGTGCAGGTGTGTTTTTTCGAGAGAAGAACATAGTTATAGGTAGTTGTTGTCGCTCTTTTTTCTTCTGGCAAAAAGATTCTTGAATTTGGCAAGCTGTTTTACGTACGTGTACATATTAATCTGCAACGTTATTGACACACAGGTAGAGAAGAAGCGGAGAGACTGTTTAGCCAATCAGAATGCAGAACACAATGCATGATTCAAATCCGTGAAGCAGCGAGACTGTGAAAGGTGTACCACGATATAGCGAGGGTTCACTGTACATGCAAAAGCTTGGTCTCTTTATGAAGATGACGAGATAAATTTTCTATTTTAGCAGTCAAAAATACTTTAATTATAAGTAGTTTGTAGCTATTACGTTTGTAACGCAAAAGAAATTGAAAATTTTGCTTCAACCAGATTTTTCATTTTTATTTCTTGTAAATGCACATTGAGTGTTGAATGTATGGACCGGAAAATACAATAAATCTGTAGAATAAAGTATTCTGCTCATGGATTTCAAGATTTATCAAAATAGCCCAAAAAAGAAATGTCATTTTGGACATGTTTATTTTAGAGGATGTACATGTGTTGTCCATGTGTGCCATTTGGAGACTCCATTTGGAGTCTCCAAATGGCACACTTGGACAACACATGATGTTCATACTTCAAATGACTGTAACTCCTCAGTGCTTCAACATACAGTCATCAATGAGGCTCTAATGAAAGAGGCTCTAATGAATCTTTCAATATTACTGATAGTGGAAATTACTTATAATTATATAAATAAAATAGCATATCTGGGGGGGCAGAGGGGGTTAGCATACAGTCAGACCTCCTCCCTCTTCTTGCAATACGCTGTCCATCCCTGCCCCCATCCGTCCCCCCCGCCCTCTAACGGTACGCTAGCCCCGGCCCCCCTTCGACCCACCTCCCCCCTCTAGTGGTACGCTAACCCTCCTAAAGAAGGCTGGTTCTGTTCTGGGGACGACTGTGGAACCTCTGGAGGTGATGTTGCAAAGACAAATTCTTCATAAAATCAAGAAAATTATGGACAACCCTGACCATCCTCTTCATGAGAATGTCTTGGGAAAACAGAGTGTCTTCAGTCAAAGGCTTCCTCAGATTTGCTGTAAAACAGACCGCTACAGGAGATCTGGAATTAATATGTTAAAACAAGATGTAATTTCCCTTTGGGATCAATAAAGTATTTTAAAAATTGAATGTGTTTGAATCACCCACAGGTGGGTGATTAGGAGGTGCACATCACTAGTGTTCAGCCCGGCTGAAGATGAACTGCTGGTGGCTGACAAGTCTGGAGATGTTTACTCCTTTTCTGTGGTTGAACCAGAGAAGGACGGTGAGCTGAAGATGGGTCACCTTTCGATGTTGCTTGCTGTGGTAAGGATCAAGTATTATGGATGATGAGGGATTAAGATAAGTGTTTAACTTTCAACCAATCTCTAAATATGTCCACCTATCTCCCATCTTGTATGAACAGTTGTGTTTAATTAATTGTTTTTTGGTGGTGACAAAACAATTAGGTAGCTTATCATGAAAATTTTTTAATGCTGACTTATTTCTACGTCTACAATAATTGTACAATATGGGATTGTTATTTGTTTGTTTTTGTACCACAGCTACTGATTTCATATCTTTAAAAGAAACTGTATAAATTAGTATGAAATCATACAATTACAGATTGATAGAGCAGCATATTTTATATTTTTTGTATTATTTAATTTTTTTAACAAAGCACAGATTAATTTTTGATTTACTTTGAGCTAAGTATTACAGAACCAATATTATGAAACAAAGTAGCAAAACTTGGTTCTCTCTATTATTTGTATGAATATTATAAATAGATTAGAATGAAAGTGAATTGAATTATGTAAATTTTGAGTGAAGTTTCATAAACATTGCCATTAAATGGAATTGTTCTTTTTGTGTGTTTCTAAAGTTTAACTTGCATCTGGTCCTCCCCAGAAACATTAAGCCTTTAAAAATGTCTCAAGCAAATTGGTATGCTAAATAAAGACAGAATTAAATTTGATGTCAACGTTCTTAAGGTTGAAACTTGCCTCGGCCAGTTGATTTTTATCTGCTCTTGTCAGTTTTACTTTTAGGGTTAGTGGTTAAGTTTGAATGGGTTAAACATAAGGGGTTGTGACTAACTGCTCTATTCCCTGTCATTTAGACCATATCCGCAGATGACCAATACATCATTACAGCTGACCGTGATGAGAAGATCAGAGTGAGCCATCGCAGGTCCCCTTATAATATCCAGTCTTACTGCTTAGGGCATCACCAGTGAGTACACCTACATTAAAAAAAAGTATAACTAGCTGTACTCACTAGGATAACTAACAAAACTATTTGACTTTGTAATTTCATATAAGATTTACAGTTGTGTAGGTGGATTTTTTTTTTTAAATTTAGAAAGACAGATTTCCATCACATTCATTAATTACAGCTTTACCCATTTCAGGTCGTATATGAGGATAGAAGCAGAGAATCCAAATGATTTTGTCCATACTGCCTTTCTGGTATTTTCTTTTACAGACTATTACTAATTTTAGTTTTGAACGACAACAGAAATAAACAAAATTGAACAGAAATGGGGATTGCACCACCTCGAGCAATAAAAACCACAAGAACATAAAAGGGCAGGACACATAATTCACAAGTACAGTCAAATGAAGACAGATCTAATTGGTTTTATATACTCAGTCCATTTGGTCCAGATCTTATAAAATTTTCCTTTTTCAACTTGGAGGGAAAAAGAAATCTTTTCCATAACATAATCTGGTAAACAATTTCAAGCCATTCATTGATAGTGGGTGGATCTGGTTTTAGCATTCCTTGTGATGGATTTCTTACTGGCTGCCAGTATACTCGGCGGTTTTTAGTCTTTATTGGTCCATGTGTCCAAATGTAAGTTGCCCAAGTAGAATGTTTCACATTTGAATGCAATGTTTACATTAATTATATTTTCAATGTGTTTGTGGAACTCTTCCCAATATGGTCTTATTACCTGGCAGTCCCAAAAATCATGGAAGGGAGTGGTTGGCTCCCTTAGACCCACCAAGTCTCCAGCAGGCGTCCCCGTTTCTTTGATATCGTCTCTGAATGCGTGGAACAAAAGATTGTGCAATGTTTTTCAGCAAAACTCCCGCCATGTGTTTGATCCGGTCAAGGCCCACTGCAGTTGACATATTTCCTCCCAGCCTTCTTGTGAGATTATTACCTTCATTTCCTTTTCCCATTTCCTCTTTATGTATTCTGTATTCTCATGTTTAGATAGCTGTATGGCATTATATAATTCAGAGAAAATTCTGCTGTCTGATCTGGGCTTAAATAGTGATAGAAATACCCCCATGAAACTTGAATCACTTTTTCTCAACACCTCTTTAAAATGTCTATTAAAATAATGTCTCACCTGCAGGTACCTAAAAAAATCATCTTTTTCCAGTCCATGATCCTTCTGTAAGGTTTCAAAACTCTGAAATATCCCTTTGTGGACAAATGAATAATAGGTAGTTAATCCTTTTGAGATCCATATCTTGAATCTATTATCCATCCATCCATCCATCCATCCATCTATCTATCCATCTATCTTATCTATCTTCTGCTTATCTGGGGTCGGGTCGCGGGGGTAGCAGCTTCAGAAGGGAGGCCCAGACTTCCCTCTCCCCGGCCACTTCTTCCAGCTCTTCCGGGGGAATCCTGAGGCGTTCCCAGGCCAGCCGAGAGACATAGTCCCTCCAGCATTTCCTGGGTCTTCCCTGGGGCCTCCTCCCAGTGGGACGTGCCCGGAACACCTCACCAGGGAGGGGTCCAGGAGGCATCCTGACCAGATGCCCGAGCCACCTCAACTGGCTCCTCTCGATGAGAAGGAGCAGCGGCTCTACTCTGAGTCCCTCCCGGATGACTGAGCTTCTCACCCTATCTCTAAGGGCTACCCTACGTAGCCACCCTACGGAGAAAACCCATTTCGGCCGCTTGTATCCACGATCTCGTTCTTTCGGTCATGACCCAAAGCTCATGACCATAGATGAGGGTGGGAACGTAGATCGACCGGTAAATCGAGAGCCTCACTTTTTGGCTCAGCTCTCTCTTCACCATGACGGACCGGTACAGCGCCCGCTTGATGGCAGATGCTGCGCCAATCCGCCTGTCGATCTCCCGCTCCCTTCTTCCCCCATTCGTGAACAAGATCCCGAGATACTTGAACTCCTCCACTTGGAGCAGGACACCCCCCCTGACCCGGAGAAGGCACTCTACCCTTTTCTGGCTCAAGACCATGTCCTCGGATTTGGAGGCACTGATCCTCATCCCGGCCGCTTCACACTCGGCTGCGAAACCGCTCCAGCGAGAGCTGCAGATCACGACCCGATGAAGCCAAAAGGACCACATCGTCTGCAAAAAGCAGAGATGAGATCCTAAGGCCACCAAATCGGATCCCCTCAACACCTTGGCTGCGCCTAGAAATTCTGTCCATGAAAGTGATGAACAGAATCGGTGACAAAGGGCAGCCCTGGCGGAGTCCAACTCTCACCGGAAATGAGCCCGACTTACTGCTGGCAATGCGGACCAGACTCTAACACCTTTCTTACAGGGACCTGACAGCCCGTATCAAAGGGCCCAGTACCCCATACTCCCGGAGGACCCCCCACAGGGCTCCCCGAGGGACACGGTCGAATGCCTTCTCCAAGTCCACAAAACACATGTAGACTGGTTGGGCGAACTCCCATGCACCCTCCAGAACCCTGCCGAGGGTGTAGAGCTGGTCCAGTGTTCCACGACCAGGACGAAAACCACACTGCTCTTCCTGAATCCGAGGTTCGACTATCCGATGGACCCTCCTCTCCAGGACCCCTGAATAGACCTTGCCAGGGAGGCTTAAGAGTGTGACCCCTCTATAATTGGAGCACACCCTCCGGTCCCCCTTTTTGAACTGGGGGACCGCCACCCCAGTCTGCCAATCCAGGGGAACTGCCCCCGATGTCCATGCGATATTCCAGAGTCGCGTCAGCCAACACAACCCTACAACATCCAGAGCCTTAAGGAACTCCGGGCGGATCTCATCCACCCCCGGGGCCTTGCCACCGAGGAGCTTTTTAACCACCTCGGCGACCTCGACCCCAGAGATTGGAGAGCCCAACCCAGAGTCCCCAGGCTCAGCTTCCTCAATGGAAGGCATGTTGGTGGGATTGAGGAGGTCTTCGAAGTACTCTGCCCACCGGCCCACAATGTCCCGAGTAGACGTTAGCAGCACACCATCCCCACTATAAACAGTGTTGGTGCCGTACTGCTTCCCCCCCCTGAGACGCCGGATGGTGGACCAGAATCGCCTCGAAGCCGTACGGAAGTCTTTCTCCATGGCCTCTCCAAACTCCTCCCACGCCCGAGTTTTTGCCTCAGCAACCACCCGAGCCGCATGCCGCTTAGCCCGCCGGTACCCATCAGCTGCTTCCGGGGTCCCACAGGCCAAAAAGGCCCGGTAGGACTCCTTCTTCAGCCTGACAGCATCCCTCACCGAAGGTGTCCACCAACTGGTTCGAGGGTTGCCGCCGCGACAGGCACTGACAACCTTGCGGCCACAGATCTGATTGGCCGCCTCGACAATGGAGGCACGGAACACGGTCCACTCAGACTCCATGTCCCCCACCTCACCCAGGACATGATCGAAGTTTTGCCGGAGATGGGAGTTAAAGCTCCATCTCACAGGGGATTCTGCCAGACGTTCCCAGCAGACCCTCACAACACGTTTGGGCCTGCCAGGTCTGACCGGCTTCCTCCCCCACCACCGGAGCCAACTCACCACCAGGTAGTGGTCAGTGGACAACTCTGCACCTCTCTTCACCCGAGTGTCCAAGACATACGGCCGCAGATCCGATGAAACGATGACAAAGTCGATCATCGAACTGCGGCCTAGGGTGTCCTGGTGCCAAGTGCACATATGGACACCCTTATGCTTGAACATGGTGTTTGTTATGGACAATCCATGACGAGCACAGAAGTCCAACAACAGAACACCGCTCGAGGTCTGATCGGGGGGGCCGTTCCTCCCAACCACGGCCCTCCAGGTCTCACTGTCATTGCCCACGTGAGCGTTGAAGTCCCCCAGCAGAACAAGGGAGTCCCCAGGAGGAGCACTCTCCAGTATCCCCTCTAAGGACTCCAAAAAGGGTGGGTAATCTGAACTGTCGTTCGGCCCGTAAGCACAAACGACAGTCAGGACCTGTCTCCCCAGGCGGAGGGAGGCTACGCTCTCATTCACTGGGGTAAACCCCAACGTACAGGGTCCGAGATGGGGAGCAACAAGTATGCCCACTCCTGCCCGACGCCTCTCACCTTGGGCAACTCCAGAGTGGAAGTATGTCCAGCCCCTCTCAAGGAGACTGGTTCCAGAACCAGAGCCATGCGTCGAGGTGAGACCGACTATTTCTAGCCGGAACCTCTCGACCTCACACACTAGCTCCGGCTCCTTCCCCACCAGAGAGGTGACATTCCACGTCCCAAGAGCCAGCTTCTGCAGCCGAGGATCGGACCGCCAGGGTCCCCTCTCTTGGCCGCCACCTATCACACAATGCACCCCTCTCACGGGTGGTGGGCCCATGGGAGTGGGGGCCCATGTTTCCTCTTCGGGCTGAGCCCGGCCGGGCTCCATGGTTTAAAGCCCGGCCACCAGGCTCTCGCCAGGCCTGGCTCCAGAGTGGGGCCCCGGTGACCCGCGTCCGGGCGAGGGAACACAAAGTCCAACATTATTTCTCATCATTGGGGTCTTCGGGCTGCGCTTTGTCTGGTCCCTCACCTAGGACCTGTCTGCCTTGGGTGACCCTACCAGGGGCATGAAGCCCCAGACAGCATAGCTCCTAGGATCATTGGGGCACTCAAACCCCTCCACCACGATGAGGTGGCAGCCCAAGGAGAGGATGCTTTTTGGTGCAAAATCCAAATCATAGGCACACCACCTCATAATTTTAGATGTATCTCCTATTCTGCACATTTTAGCCAATTCCTGCCAGGACTTGAGAAAGCTACCTGTTATGGAGTCTTCTGGGATCTGCTGTTCTTCCTGTAATTTATAATCACTAAGTCGGGCTGTTATTGGGATTCCTTTTATTGTCGTGCCTTCTATTTCCTTCCATGCTGCGGTGTATGATGGTGAACACAGACTAAAGGTCTCAGCTGGGCTGCATGGTAGCATTCCTGAAAACAAGGGAAGGCCCATTCCACCCTTTTCTTTTTTTAATTGCAGAGTTCTAAACTTAATCTGGCCTTTTTACTCTAACCCTAACCCTGCCACAAATACCTTGCTATTAATCTATCCCATTCTAAGAACTGTTTAGGAGGGATTCTGACTGGTAAACACTGAAATAAGTACAGCAAATGTGGAAGGACATTCATCCTAATGGGTTCTATCCAGGAGCTTAAGCTTAAAAAGGGAATAACATTCCATCTATGTATATCTGACTTTATTTTCAAATTTAGTGGGCCATAATTTATATCAAAAAGTTTATTCATTTAGCTATAGAACCCTTGGCAATGATGATAAGAATGCGAACTGATCTATTTGGCATTCAGTTGGGAAACCAAGAGCATAGATTGGCATTATATGCTGATGATCTGATAGTTTTTTTGACAAGCTTGTCCATTAGCATCCCAAATTTAATGCAACAAATAGAGTTGTTTGGTCAGTTTTCTGGCTACAAAATAAATGATTCAAAGTCCTCTATTCTATTTTCGAACAGGGACGAAAGACTGAACCCGGTTATACAAACCCCCTTTATCAATGCAAGAGAGGGATTTGTGTACCTTGGTGTTAAGATCACCTCAGACATTAAAACAATTGTATCAGCAAACTATGATCCTCTGGTCAGTGAAGTAAACGAGTCACTGAATAATTGGATGATAATGCCCATATCAATGATTGGCCGAATAAATGTGATTAAAATGAATATATTGCCAACATTTTTGTATCTTTTTCAGACAATTCCTTTGCCTCTTCCAAAACAATTTTTTGTTGGTTTAAATGGTATTTTCAGTAGATTTATTTGGAATAATAAAAAACCTAGATTAAGACTTCGCCTGTTGTACCTGCCATATGAGAGAGGGGGGTTGCAACTTCCTAATCTTAAATTGTATTATTGGTCCGCCCAGCTACGTTCAGCTATGTTTTACTTCTCAACCGAATCACCCCCAGCATGGATAAAAATTGAACAATTAATAACAAACCTTAGATTAAATCTGTATTTGTATTCCGCAAGACCAAAGCAACTGATAAAAATGACAAAAAATCCCTTTCTGAAAAACACAATTGATGTTTGGTATAGGACCCATCAATATATTGGAGATACCCCTTCCATTTCCTCTTTCTCACCCATCTGGGGGAACAGATATTTTAAGACAGGGACAGCTGATGGAGGTTTCAAAATCTGGGCAAATAAAGGTGTACAGAAACTGGCAGATCTTTATAAGGATGACAGGCTTCTTACATTTGAGCAGTTATTCCAAATATATAGCATTCCAAAGAAACACTTTTATAAGTACTTACAAATTAAACATTTTATTATGTCAAAACATAAAACGATTGAATCCAAACCACCACTATCATACCTAGAGAATATTGTGCTAGGAAATTTAGAGAGGATAGGTCATATTTCTTTATTTTATATAGCTTTACTAAGGCACGATGAGGAATCCAGTGCAGATAAATTGGATGCATGGAGAGCTGACATCCGAGAGGAGATACAAGTAGCGGACTGGAATACTGCATGGGTAAAGGCCCAAAAGCAATCAATCAATACAAGCATGAAACTCCTTCAGTACAAGTGGTTGATGAGAACTTACATAACTCCAGTCAAATTGAACCGCTGGGTGCCTAACATCCCAGATATCTGCTGTAAATGTTTGGTTGGAAGGGGTACTCTCTTTCACTGTGTATGGGAGTGTCCAAAGTTACAACAATATTGGAACTTGGTTACGCAAACTTTGTCAGAGATCGTTGGAGTGAATGTACCTGCTGAAGCCAAAATGTGTGTTTTGGGTATTTATTCAGAGAACTGTGTTTTTAATTCCAGACAGTTAAAATTGATTGACTTTGGACTCCTGCAGGCCAGGAGATTAATATCTCTATACTGGAAAAAAAATGGATATACCATCAAATCACATGTGGGTGAAGGAGATGTCATCCTGTATGGCTCTGGAGCAACTCACTTATATTGTCAGAGGAAAAGGAGCGAAATTTGAAAAGACATGGTCACCGTTGACCGAGTTTCTGAAACGTTACAAAGGACATTAAGAGAACTGTACAGAGATTGCTGGTTTTTTCTTTTTTTTCTTGGTTTTTTTTCTCATTGTTCATTATTGTTTATTTGTGTTTGTTTGCTTTGGGGACCAAGTTATTCAATGAGAATCTGTGTTAAGTGTATTACTGTCACTTGTTCTTTTTTTTATGTTATAAAATTCAATAAAAAATATTCTTCAAAAAAAAAAAGTTTATTCACTACCCCAATTGTTTGGGGTAGTGAAACACCCAAATATGTGATAGACACTACATCCCAATTCCAGTTGTACACAGTTTTAATTGAAAATGGTGGATCATAGTTAAATGTTAATACTTTTTATTGTAGCCAGAGATTAAACTAAACTCTTCTAGCAACTTCATCAGTTTTGGGATTGTCTGTGTGGGCTGCATTATACTTAAAAATCAACAGCGAACAAGGATAGTTTTTGCTCCCCAGATGTCATTGTAACCCCTTTTATATCTGACCTCTGCCTGATCAGTTGACCCATGGGCTCTATAAACAAGGCGAAGAGGAGTGGTGACAACACCCCGGTCTAGTTCCTTTTTCCAAAGTGAATGAATTGGTCAAATCTCAATTAATTTTAATTAAGTTGGTTTATTATATAGTGATTTAAATGTGTCAATTATAGTTGTATGAAATCCAAATTTTGAAAGCACTTTATATAAAAAAGACCACCGTACCGAATCAAATGCTTTCTCTGCATCTAAACTTAATATCAGTGCCTCTAGTTTTTGCTGAGTGACTTCTCTCATAATGTGTAATGTTTTTCTAATGTTGTCTTAGGTCTGTCTTTGTCTGACAAAGCCAGTCTGATCTTTATGTATTAAAGCTGGTAGTATGACTTCTATTCTTTTAGACAGTATGGAGGTGAAGAGTTTATAATCATTGTTTAGAAGACTTACAGGACGATAACTCCCACTTTCCAATTTGTCTTTCCCTTCCTTCGGTATGACTGAAATCACTGCCATGAGGGCGGAATATTTTTATTTTCTAAAACCCAGTTGAAAGTTTTCTCTAGTGTTGGAATTAGTTGGTCTTGCATAATTTTGTACCATTCTGTAGTGAATCCATCTGTTCCTGGAGATTTCCCCCTTTTAGTTCTCCTGATTGCTGATTGAACTTCCTCTTTTGTAATTTTGGATATTAATTTCTTATTTGTTCATTGGAAGATTGATCTTTTCCAGAAAGGCATCGATCTGGTTGTCGCTGGTTGTCTGTGATTGGGAATATAGTGTTTTATAGTATTTTGGAAAGCAGTTTTTGATTTTCTCCAGATTAGTTTATATTTCCTTTGTTACATTGTTTCTTATTTTATGTATAGTTCTGCAGGCTTGTTGTTTTCTTAACCTATATGATAAAAGTTTCAAGGATTTCCCACCTACCTCATAGTACTGTTGTTTTATAAAACTAAGGTTTTTTTTTATTTTCTGAGTATTTATTTCATCTATTTATTTTTTTAGTTTTATAATCTTATATTTGGTGTTGTCATCTTTGGGAGACTTTGCATGTTTTCTCTGTAGTCTTTTCAAATCCTCTTCTAATTCCTGGAGTTTTTTTTCTCCGATTCTCTTCTCATAAGAGGTTATGGATATAATTTTACCCCTAATCACTGCTTTTACTGCGTCCCAGATTATAGGAGCTGTCACTTCCTCATTATAGTTATCGTCTAAATATAAATTAATTTCACATTTTAATTTATTTCTAATGACCAAGTTATTCAGAATGTTAGAGTTCAGTCTCCACAGAGTGGACCTTCTCTTATTATTCAGACGGATTGAGATGTAAATGGGACCATGATCTGAAAGAGTATTGGATCCTATTTCACAGCTGTTTACCCTAAAAGGATCTCCCTTGAACATAAAAAAGTAATCTATGCGGTAGGGCTGGGCAATGTATTGAGTATACTCGATGTATCGCAATATTGTCAATTTATTATAGTTAAAATGGCTCTATCGCAGCTATCGAGTATAAATTGTTGTTCAAATAATAAACTTTCGCCGTCAAATTCACTGCGAGTATGGTTTATCCGACACCCTATGAATGCATCACTAGTCTCTCCTCTTTTCCAACCTGAAAATTTTCTACCAATCAGACTGCGCGGCGAAAACAAACAACATGGTGACAGCGAGAGTTTGAGGCGAGTTGTGAATGAGACGTGTAACTGAAGAGGAATCAGTTGAACTCGTCTAGTTCCAAAGAGAAACAGCGCTGGATCAATAATTTGTCAGTGGTTTGGATTTTATATGGAGGATGTTGAACAAAATTAGGTAATTTGCGAAACATGTTATAAAACTATTGCCATAAAAGGTTGTACCACAAATTTATTCCCCCCCACCCAGGGATGGATCTAGAATAATATCTATGGGGTGCCAAGAGGGGAGCAAGGATTTTTCAGGGGTGGCAGCATATGCCAGCATATACTGTATATACAGTACAGACCAAAAGTTTGGACACACCTTTTAATTCAATGAGTTTCCTTTATTTTCATGACTATTGACATTGTAGATTCACACTGAAGGCATGAAAACTATGAATAACACATGTGGAAATATGCACTAAACAAAAAAGTGTAAAACAACTGAAAATACCCCTTATATTCTAGTTTCTTCAAAGTAGCAACCTTTTGCTGTGATTACTGTTTTGCACACACTCTGCATTTTCTTGATGAGCTTCAAGAGGTAGTCGCCTGAAATGGTTTTCACTTCATAGGTGTGCCCTGTCAGGTTAATAAGTGGGATTTCTTGCCTTATAAATAGTCATGAAAATAAAGAAAACCCATTGAATTAGAAAGGTGTGTCCAAACTTTTGGTCTGTACTGTGTATATATATATATGTATAGTTTTTAACAATATTTTGCATTGTTTCAAAATGAGCTTCATATAGCACTGAGGATTAAATATAATTTCTTAATGTAGTATAGTTAATTATTTTTACGTCTTTCATACTGCTGTTAATTGATATGTATTACTTAATTGGACAGCACCTATTAATCGCTATGTGATGCATTCAAATCAATCAATCAAATTTTGTTTGTATAGCACATTTCAGCAGCAAGGCATTTCAAAGTGCTTTACATCATATCAAACAACAATCAACAAGAATCAACAATCAAAACACGACATTAAGTCAGGTTCCATCAATAAATTTGTAATTGATTACGTTTCAAATACAATCCTAAACAGGTGGGTTTTTAGTCGAGTTTGCATCCATAAAAGATTTACCTGTTACACTCCTACTGTGTTATATGGAACAAAATACCTATTGCTATTTATATTCCCACTCACGCTCACAATCACACAGTTTAAAACGATGTAGACAGCATTTTAATGGGTTTCCAGCACGAGGCTCCATACACCTCTTTCACGGGATTTCGAGCAGGGACTCCGCCGTCCCTCATGGATTTTTGTGCAATTCTATGGTGTCCATAGACATTGTGTCCAGAAAACCATTCTATTCCAATGCAGGACGAGCAGAAATCTGTCATGAAAATATTACTAGCGCCATCATTTATTATCAGATATATCAATTAAATACGATTTAAAATAAAGCTGAGAAAATTAATGTTTGATACATAAATTCTCCATATAGAAACAGTTTGGTTTCTGTTAGTTCTGTCAAGGTGCAAGAATGGGCAAATTTCCCTTATATTGGTCAATCGTTTTATTTTAAATATGCTGTAGAAGCCGTAGTTTGATGACTGTTATAAATATCGCCACATTTTAAGAAACAGAGGGAATTAGTTCAGTTTTTGTCACTTGTTTAAGTTTTAATAATTGCAGTGGCTGCAGTGTGCCACAATAAAGGTGCAATAAAAGCTGATAAATAGGTGAAGAACAAAACTAGACAAAACCACTTCTATTCTGCTTTTTCTTGCTCTCTGTGTCGACATTACCCTATACGCGGACCTGTTGCCATGGCAACCGACAGAAAACAACTCAAAGAGCAGATAAAGCAGAGATTACATTCAGTCCTATCAGGGGAATCAATACCAAAAACAAATATTTCCCACACAAAAAAGTATGCAAAAACACCAAAACAGAACATTCAGTCTGTTACATTATGTTGTCAAGCTTGATGTCTATATTGTCATTATTAATATATTTTCGCCTGAACACAGCGGTGGTTGATTAGCTGATTTAAACACCTGCTCTACTGATGACTTGGTGTGCAGGTTGTCCTCTTTTAGTGCTAATGGAACCAAAACACACCGAACTGCGCAGCACATGTTAAAGTTATCAGAGTCAATAGCAGGCTAGCTATAGTTAGGCTAGCATAACTACCTCACTGCTCACTTTTTCAATATTTTCTCTAAATAAAAATTTTTTCCTCACCTGTTAAATGTGAAACACTTCAACCTTGTTATCTATGGCTGTCAAAGGGTTGAATTAACCACTAAACATTGCGTCCTTTTGTCAGATTCTATGGGTGATTGTGGTATTTTCCTGACCACCGATATATCTGACTTAATGGACAGCAATGGCACGTGTGTGGCGCACAGTAAGCCACGTCATGTCCAGTCCAGTAATATACATCCATCCATATATGTAAATGCTGCTGCCTCGCGCTCTGTTCTTCTCTGCACATTCTGCTACTGTCAGGTTACATTGTGTTGCATTCAATGTTGTCGGAAAAAAAGAGATTAATGCGCGTAATGTCAGATTTGCTATAACTATTTATTGAATTCATTGTCGCCAACTGGGGTGGCAACAGGGGTAGCAAGGCTCTTAGTTGGGGTGGCAACTGCCACCCCAGTAGATCCGCCCCTGCCCCCACCAAATGAGACTATTCTTTTTCATGCCGTTCATAGCCGTGCTGCCACAGCAGAACTATAACGTTAAAGTGAAACCTGGAGATGTAGGTATGATTCATTTAGTGCTATGCAATGGTAAAAATAACTCAAAACTACTCATTCTTTTTTTCTCTCTCTGTCAGCTTTGCGATACACGCAGACTCGTTGCCATAGCAGCTGACAACAACGCAACTTTATGTATCAGGATTCAGCACCAAAAACACTCAAACATTTTATTTCTGTAATGACTGAAGGTAACATATGTACTTGACTGTGATGTAAAATGATATTATATGGATGGAAAATACTGGATACTGCTTGAACGTCACTGTTTTAGCTGTGTTGTTAGCATCTATTTTTATCAAAGCCCACAATAATTGCTACTTTGCATCAGATTTACAACAACTTTTGAACTTTAAATAATTCAATGAATGTTATCATCAAATTTGTTTGATTTTGGACATGAATGGAAGCATTTACTTTAAGCATTACTTTAAGTTAACTCTGTTAAGTTTTACTTAACAGAGTTAAGTAAAACTTAACTCTGTAAATCTGATTAAATTTGACATGTTTGCTCTTTGGTGGTGAGTGGAGGTGCTGTGTTAATAAAATAAAGTTGTAACGTTTTTTCTATTAGGTTTGTCAGCACGCTAGAGATCCCAAAAGGACATCCACACTGGCTGCTGTCCGGATCAGGGGTATGCATGTGTGTGTGTGTTTCCCTTTGTTAGGCTATGCACTTAGGTAATCTCTTATTTGCAACACTGATACTAAATTTGGTTTTATAGACATGCACCACCGTTCAAATGAGAGTTGCAGGAGTTATAAAAATTTAGGGTGTAAAATGCATTTGTCACTTGTTTTGGATGCTTTCGTTTGTTTTTTTAAACCTGTAAAAATCTGAGACCATGGGTTTAATGCTGATTTTTATCATAAAGAGCTGTAATGATGAACCTGTCGAATCTTATATTTGTCAGGATGGAACAGTGAAGCTGTGGGAGTTTGAGTCTGGTCGCAAACTGCAAAGCTGGGACCTTGGACAGCTTGAAGACAAGCTATGCTCTGATACTGCCAAAGGAAATGTAAGATGATCAAATATTGTCTGCAAAAAAAAAATACTTTTGCTCGTTCAGTATTTTAAATCAAATACAATAGATTATAGTTTATTAATAATTTTTAAGATACAAAGAATAGGTAAATTTTTATTTGCTAAATAATAGTTAAATAATTGTCTAATATTTTAAATCTCTACATTCTGTCTTTTAGTTTATTTGGAAATTTCTTTTTGAATCATATATAATTTTCTTTCTGCTTCACAATTGTGTACCACTTTTTGTTGGTCTTTCACATTTAAATTCCACTACTTTTATCTAGGGCTGGGCAATATGAGGAAAATCTAACATCCTGATATACTGTATTTTTGCTATATCATGATACATGATATATTTTGTGATATTTTTAAATAAGCTCCAGTGTTATTTTAAACTATAGACCCCTTGCAGCAGGATGTCACCCACGCAATTTCCCTGCTAGACTTAAATGTAAGCTCTGTATATGAAAGAAAAAGGGATGCAGTACTTGAATTGCCTACACTATGACTAGATAACAAAGTCAGAAAAAAGTTTTAATTAAGAAAAACAAATAATGATTGACAGGGAAGTATGTCAGTTGCTTGCTTGGCTTTGACAAACTTAAAATATAGTTGTGCTGTGGAATAAGGTGTGTTTTGGTTCAGCTTAAAAATAAAAAATGCAACCTACAGACAAACTGATGGATCATCTCAGTAAAGCAGGTGTTTAAATTAGCTAATCAACCACCGCTGTATTAGCTTGGCTAATAATAGCAGTGGTAGCTAATCTACCACAGCTACCATTTATTAATAATCGCAAAATACACATCAAGCCTAAAAACATAAAACTGTAACGAACTGAATGTTCTGTTTTACGTTCTGTTCTATCCTGAAACTTAAAGTGGCGTTGTTGTCAATTGCTAGGGCAACGAGTCTGTGTGTAACATAAAGCCGACACAGAGAGCGAGAAAAAAGAATGAGTGGTTTTGAGTTATTTTTCCCGTTGCCAAGGGAGGAAATCCCATTTTATTATTGGGGAGGACAATAAACAGGGAAAATTTTAAAGAGCAGTGTTGGGTGGAGGGGGGTGTCAGCAAAGTTACAGTGAAATGTAACATAAAATGTGGTTTAAAAAGTGTTTCATGTGTTCAAGCTGCAAAACCAAAAACGACTAGTAGACATTAAGAGTGTGTTTTTCTCAGTATACAAACTGTTGAGACCCATAGAAGTCAAACTAAAATTTAAATGTTTAGATATGAGATTGGCTCAGTGTCACTGATCTAATATCTGCTATACCTTTACAAAAACAAAGGCTCTATGTTGGAGATGGTAAGAAATAAAGACATAATTTTCTGTCTTTCTATGTGCTCTGTCTCTCTGCTCTCAGCTCCCAAACTCTGAGCTGTTGGCTGGTTGTAGCGATCAGCCCTTCCTGTTTCAAATTTTCTCATTAACATAAGAGTTAGAGAGCTAAATATGACTGAAATATTTGCTACCTTTGAGAAAAACAAAGCTAAGTCTATGAAAGAAATGCAGCCAGTTTTGATTTCCAAGGCATAACGAGGCAGTTTATCATAATTCAACCAAAGTAATTAAACAAACAGCAGTCTGGTGTTTATTGTTAATGTGTTTCACCCTATTGAGCAGTGGAAGTAAATAAAAGGTTTACATGTCTCTTGCTTTAAGTATTTACTTACGGGAAGGTTTTTTGTTTGTGCTGTAGAGACACAGCTAGCTCCACACTTCAACGGCTCTAACAGAGCCTGTGTCATTCTGCAGTGCTGCTGTTGCTCCTCCTAAATATTGGACTGAACCATTGTTCTAACTGGTGGGGGGGAAACTAAGAATTTATTCTTATGTTTTTCTTAGATAAATGGCAGACATATTTCATTCTTTGTTTCTTTTGCCTTTTCACATTGATACTGTTTAAATACAAAGATTTCTTTTATGATTTGTTGGGGGGGACAATTCTAGACTTTTCCAAGATTGGGGGGGTCCGCACCCCCCACCCCCCAAACCCCTGGCATTTCCACCCATGCCCACTCCACACATTAATGTACATACTGTAGTTTGTATGGCATCAAGGTCCTAATACAATCCTCCCAAAAATGTGAGTACCTTTAGACAGAGTGAAATAACATTGTATTGTTTGTACATTACACGTTATATAACAACATTATATGTGTATTTCATTGACACTTGATATGGTAGATTTCCAGTAAAGGCATCTAAAAGTGAGCACATTATTCAGCAAACCAAACATTTTGACATTACTGTCGGGGTTGCTATTAACAAGAACCAAAAATACAAGTCATGTTTCTTAATTTCTACTTCGTACAACATAATTCTATCCACTCACTGTTTAGCTGTCTTCTTGGAACATATTCAATGTAGGAAAGTCAGAAAATGTTTCCAAAACTTGTAACCTTAATTAAGCTTACAAGTTTTACAAGGTTTACAAGGTTTTACAAGGTTACAAATTATCTGATGTTCAATATAAATTGAGTATCAGATGAATCATAATTAAACATTTGAGAAATTAAAAACAGACAGATTAATGCATTTAAACTCTGTGAGAACACTAGCCATATTTTGTAAATTAGCAAATGTTTTATCAGCACATTGAGCTCATCTGATTCCTGCTCCAGAAAGGTGAAGGTCTCTGGACATCCTGAAGGTAAACACCGACTGACAGTCAGGAAGACAGACACTGATGAAACATCCTACAACTCAGAGGCTGCAGAAAGAACCACGATGGTCTGCGGCAATAGTTTACCAACATCTGAAAATAGATTGGAATATTATGAATGTGCGGCACCAGCATGCAATTCTGTCACTAAGTTATTTGCAACACCACCCTGGCTAAAATTGTCACATGCATATTCGGCACTACAAGTTTTATGGTAGTTGGAAAACATAAATCTGCGTTATCTTACCCTGCAACGTCTGGGTCACCTGCTTTCCTCCAGCTACAAGGTAGAAATCAGCTGTCCTTCTCACCACATTTACAGCATTCCTCCTGTTGCGCCTTTTCTTGAAATCTAAGAAAAATCACAATCAGGCTACAAAGCAATAGCTCAACTCTCTCTTCTTCTTTTGACTCGGAAAAACAACAACACGCCTTATGCTGCATAGTAAGGAAACACAGCACATGGTGTTGTCCACCTGGAGGCGGGGCGCTATACCCCCTACCGCCAGCAGGTGTCACCCTGCTACAGATCTAGCCGGGTCAGTGGAATTTCGTAGAGTGGAGTGAGGCCGGGCAGAGTAGAGCGGGACTACCGAAGTAGAACCAGTGGAAAAGGGGCATATGATTGATCCTAGTCCACACCCCAACAAGACTGCAATCCAATATGTGGGCATGGCCCAATTTATCCATAGCCCCCTCTAAAAATCTTTTAAAAAAAATCAGGCCCAAGCCATTCTTTGACCAACAATCATAAAATTCGGTACACATGTATCTTGACAGGACCTAAAAAAAAGTTTCTTGGAGACGTGGCCCAAACCCAACAGGAAGTCGGCCATTTTGGGTCAAAGCAGTTATTCTGTATTTTTTGTATACATTGTATCTGAGCGAACTCCTCCTACAAGTTATAAGATGCAGATTTCAGAATTACTCACACATGCACTCTCCAGTGTGTCTTTCAGTCTTGAGGCATTGTAGGTCAATAGTTATCAAAATCTTTTTCGTATATGAAAGCATGTGGGCGTGGCCAAGTCCCAAAATCTGCCAATTCACCATGTAAACACCAATAACTTCCACACACAAGGTCACAGGTTTATCACACTTTTATCTCTCATTACTGACCAACACTGATGGCATCACCTTGGCCCTGCCTCTTTTGAACAGGAAGTCACCTGTTTTCTTGCCAGTTCTCTTCCTTTTACTCTATGATTCATATAGATTTGGACATGTATTTAATGACAGAACAACATAAAACTAAATCCTTCTGTCAACACTGGCTGGTAGCTGATTTTTTTGGGCATCATCAGGGAGCACATTAATGACATCACTAAACACTGCCCACTCTGAGAAAATACTGAAGATTGTTGGGTCATTCATCCTGCTTCTCCCTCTATGTGATGCAATATTAAAACCATATCCACTAAGCATAGATAACCGTGGCACTGAGCTGTGATGGCCGCCAATGCTGCTTGCAGCTTTAATTTCTATTGATATTGATATCATTATTGTTTTGCCTAGCCATATAAGAGTGGCCATAAAATGGAAAATAAATAACAACATGCATACATTGCCCTTTTAAAGTTTCTGAAATATTTGCTTTTAATGAAAGATTGCTGTTTCTTTTCCTGTCAGTATACTATCAGTTAAATCTTTAAATCTGTCTTTATTTTCCAGAACACAGCTGTGTTTCGTATCTGCAGTTCCCCAGGTGGCCGTGATGTAGCTGTGTTGTGTGACGGGTGAGTGCAGAGTCCCTGGAAATCTGTTTTCTACTCACACATGCACACTCCAGTGTGTCTTTCTATCTTCATAGAGACTTTGCATTGACTTTAACTCATATTTCATTCATTTCTACATGCTGAACCTTACGCTAAACCTAACCGTTAACATGTTTAAAAGCTGTCTGTCACTGTCATATCCTACTCAGCCAAGCTGCAGTAATGCTGGGCAGGTCTGGTGCAGGGTGCAGTGGTGTAGACATAAGCTTAGGATGGACAAGCCTATCCAATCCACCATATTATGCTGGAACACATTTCACAAAGAATTATTTAGTGCTATGAATTCTAATCATGCTCTACAAATAATAAACGTTCATAAACAAACCCTTTGAGAAACGTAAATGCGGTTCTGGCGTATATTATTATTCAATCATATTTTTATGGTGAATGTAGTCATCTCCAAAGTAAGGCCTGTATGCATGTGAGGTTAAAGATTTCTTTATTCTTATGTACGGCCCCTCTTTCTTCTCCTAAAGAATTGTCGCATGTTGTATAGAAATTCTGGAGGAAGTTTGCAGCTGACATGTCAGTGTCCAAAATGGAAAATTATTTTTTCTTGTAGCATTTACAGTCAAAATTATGGATCTTGTTGTGGTGGTGATAAGTAACCAAGTGTTTCTTTCAAATCTGCAGCTTATTGCCCAAAATCAATAATAAAAGTGTGTGAATAGCAAAACAAAGCCTGGTAAATTAACAAACTCTGGGTTACCTCCGCCCCCTGAAAGGGCTCAGATTTATGCTGTAAACTAGCTGAATTCAAATACAAAATTTACTATTTGCCATATTCGTCACTATTCAATTGTACCCAAAATTACATTATCTTTGTTACATTGTGTGAACTTTACATCAATTTTTCTTTACATTCCTTCACAGTCTTGTACACCAGAAGCTGAAAAAGGATTTTTTAACAGCACAAAGCCAATTCTGGAACTTCCAGGATATAGACTAGAAGTTCTGTATCTTGCAAAAAGTGTCCCACCAGGGACACAAGCAAAGGACCCCTACCACACTGTTCCTGAAGTACCATTAGGATTGTCTGAACACTGCTTGCATCATTTTATTCAACCCACTGGTGGAAATTTTAAACTTCTAAACCTGTGGTTAGGGTTGTATGAAAGTGGACAGGGCTTTCAAAGCAGAAGTCACAGGGTTGATTAGTTGCAGCCACTGACCTGCAGCTTCAAATGTCACATTACAAATCAGTTTTTTTAGAACATGTCTGTAGAGACCAAGACAGACAACAATGACAGAGTTTAGGCCATGTAGTGTTTCTTGCAAAAGCACATATTGCCCAATTAGTAAGAGTCTTTTATGCTTTTGACTTTTGGTATGTGTTCTCAGACTGATGAACGTTTACATTTTCACCTTGGAGCAAACCAATGATGAGAAGCTGAGGCTTCACAGTAAACTCCATCTTTTCCACCGTCCCATGGACATAGGCTTTGACATGAAAGGACAGCTTTGGGTGCTATTGGACTCCAGCGATGTTCCACTCCAAATCCACACATACAGAAAAAACTCCTGGGAGGTATGGTTGGACTCAAATTTACACACATCTAGATACAAATTAATAATCTTATTTTTAACATCTATTCTTCTTCTGATTATTTATTTTTATTTTATTTTATTGTTATAATAGCAGTTAATTATGGAGTGAGGTTGTAAACCAGTCAAAGGATTGGTATTTATTTCTTGTTTTGTCCAGTCAGAGTTGTTGCATCGTTGGGAAAGGTATGAATTGATGCTTTACCTTGAGTGGTGTTCTGTTAATTTTTTTTTGAAAGAAAACAAGGCAAGTGGAAATTCTTGCATTTAAGCTTGAGTTACTGATAGCGGTGTTGGGATCCACTCTTTTTGGGCCACTTTGACTAAGGGGAGCTGAACAGTCAGTCATTTTTCTTGACTCAAATGAGTAAAAGGCTCATACTATTTGAAAACAACAGTTGATCCAGATTTTGCTAGCTCTGGGTGTTGCTACATTATTAATTAGCTCTTTCTCATTATTCTCCTGCTTTAGTTCCACTCTCATTGGGCCACTTTGACTAAATTAATACTATGCGAAAGTATTTGGCCCTTTGAACTTTTCAACCTTTTGCCCCTTTTCAGGCTTCAAAGATAAAGATCTAAAAAAAAAAGGGACAGGGAAGACGTTAAAATTGATGGGAAGATGGATGGAGCCGAATACAGAACCATTCTGGAAGAAAACCTGTTGGAGTCTGTGAAAGACCTGAGACTGGGATGAAGATTTATCTTCCAACAAGACAATGATCCCAAACATAAAGCAAAATCTACAATGAAATGGTTTACAAATAAATGTATCCAGGTGTTAGAATTTCCAAGTCAACGTCCAGATCTGAATCCAATGGAGAATCTGTGGAAAGAGCTGAAAACTGCTGTTCACAAGCGCTCTCCATCCAACCTCACTGGATGTTCTGCAGGGAAGAATCGGCAAAAATTTTAGTCTCTCCATGAGCAAAACTGATAGAGACAATCTTTCTGCATGGAGTTTGCATGTTCTCCCCGTGCATCTGGGTACTCCCACAGTGAAAAACATGACTGTCAGGTAAATTGGTCTCTCTAAATTCTCCCCAGGTGTGAGCCCTGCGACAGACTGGTGACCTGTCTAGGGTGTACCCCGCCTCTCGCCCGAAACGTTCGCTAAGGATGGGCACCAGCACCCTTCCCGACCCTACTAGGGACAAGGTTGTACAGAAAATGGATGGAGTAGTGTTTTGGCCGCTGTAGCTCCCGTGCCGTACAGCTCAGCTCTGCCTCTCCTCAGCTCTCCTTTCCACATGGAAAGAATGAATGAATTAGCCCCACGAAAAATCTTCATGAAACAACGACGTCTTCCCAAAAGATTAATAAATAAGTCGAAGGTTCAGGGCCACCGAGATATATGACACAGGAGAAATATTTCCTCACCATTTTACCAGCAACCGGTTGTCTGGAGGCGCAAGGGTATAAGGCTACTCAGAAACATACTCAGAAAGCAGCTAGTGATGTCTGCAAACTCACAAACATGTTTTTGTAGTTCACCCATTTTCCCCTCTGTGCACTACCCAGGTCCTTTTTACCAGTTTCAGGACTCGACCAAAACCCCTCGGGGGCCTTACCTTGAGAAATAATGAGATTTGGTTAAATATAAAACAGGCTTGGGGCATGCCATGGTGGCGTAGGGGTTAGCGCAACCCGCTGTCGCGGGTTCAACTCCCTGACCCTGCGACGTTTACCGCATGTCTTTCCCCCTCTCTTTCCCCCTTTCCTGTCAGCCTACTTCACAAAAGGGACTCTAGAGCCCACAAAAAGACCCCTTGGAGGGGTTATAAAAAAAAAAAAAACAGGCTTTAATGCTGAAAAGTGATCAAATGTTACAAGCCATGCAAGTCATACAAATGGAACCAAGGGCGTAGAAAAGAGTTTATCATTGGGGGGGGGACATATCGGAAACCTAACAGATCCGTAAATAGTTTGAGCAGAAATGTCATAAATGATGTCATCACCACGTTACTGAATGACACGTTACTCTAATTTGACCCTTTGTTTCATTAGTGAAACAAGGGGTACTATTTACAATCCTATAATCAAATTAAAAATACATGTTCAAGTCACTGATTACTATATTTTTCATATTTTAAAGTATGAACATATATTGTTGCTTTCCTCTTTTTCCTTGAATAGCTACGTCACATGCCAGCAACACAAACATAAACAACGGAGGGAATGGAGATGCACATTTTCTAGCTGATGGATGGATTTTTCATTGAGTAATCAACTTACTTTTTCAAAGTAACTATGCCATCCCTGTTAATAAATTCACATATTGTGTGTATATGTTTTGTCATCTCTAGGTGGCACACTGTAAAGTGAGACTTAGCAGTTTTAAGTTCAATACAGCAGTTTGACAACAAATATAGTCTAAAAAACACATTTTGTTCTTGAACAACTCTTAGTGCAACAGTTTGCCCTACAAAAATAAATAAAATGATACTTTTCACATCTAACAGACACACTGATAACTCAGTGTCGTATCACTTTCCAGCCCTTCATTCAAGAACTTTCCAAACCTGAACCATGACTCTTGAAAGGTTGAAAAACAGACTAAGGCAAAAGAGCCAAAATGTTTTTTTCTTATGTCATTTTCAGCCACAAACATTTAATTAAAATATCTACTGTTATGTGTTACCTGCTTGGCTGCTCCTGTCTCTTCTCATTCTGACTCTCTGCATCCTCATGTCCCTGCATGGCATTCATGCACTACAGTAACAAGCACTACAGTAATGTACAATATCAGAACGTGAACTAATTAAATATAAAAAAGTATGTTTTATCATACAGAATCAGAATTTTGTAGTGGCCATTGTTTGTCAAGCCAAACATCCAATAAAAGTTCAATCAATGAGCGACTACTGCTGCACTGGGATGAAGTTTATACCCAGGCAAAAGAAGTCCAATGTCCAAGCTTGAGGATTGCTCTGTATGATTTATTTTCACCAGTTTGGCAAGCAAATAACAAAATTCAAACTTTTCATTGTTTTCCTGCTTCCTCTCCTGCTCTGGTAACAAACCATAGGCCCCAAACCCAATGCATGCTGGTCCTATACCAATCTCTATACTGCTAGAAAAAATGGACCCGCAGCTCTTCCTGTCTTACTTAGAAAAACAAATAACAAAAATAATGAAACAAAAAATAAATAAAATTGTGACGGGGTTCTATTATGATTTAGTCAAACATAATGACTGGTCCAAGTCGGAGATCGTTTTAGAGGAATTTATTAAGCTCGCACAAAGATGGCAGGTGCAGACCACACACGAAGGATATCCAGAACAGGTTAGAAATCAAATAATCATCAGTACCTTCACTGCAACAGTCCATCACCTCCAGCGTGACTTCTTCAGGAGTCTAACCACAGACTGCCCTCCTGTGGAGTAGAGCCCTGCTTTTAAAGCCACAGGCTCCGCCCACAGACAATCCAAACAAGCAAAAATACTAAGCAATTACTTTTAACTCAAATCAACTCTTAAAGTATACAAAATAATAATAATAATAATAATAAAAGAAAAAAATAAAATTAAATAAACTTGTAAACAAAATACAATACTCAATTTAATAAACAACACCCAGTGCGCTCTGATGACATCACCACCTCATGTGACTCCCTCCCTGCACGCCACAATCCGGAAGCACCCTACTTGAAATCAGAACCGGGAAAAAGTTTAATACTGAAAACAGGTTAGAATGAATGTTTAACTGAAGCAGGAACACCGCGTGTGCACCCACGACGAACCGCATCAGGTTAAACTGCAACAAAAAGTAAGTTAGTGATTGTGTACGTGATTGTGTGCATGTGTGTGCGGGTGTGCGCGCACTCTGACTCTATAATTAGGTCTTAGTTCGTGACGGCTCCTCCGTCACAAAAATCAACAATTATTAACCTACAAATAAACTCTGTAAATAATACAAAATATATAAAGTAAACCAAGAACAAACTGGCAAAATTCAAATTGATAAAGAAATAACGGATAAATAGCTCCAACACTACGGCCCCTAATTGTGAATACTGTCACAATTACTTTAACAAGGAATAGAGGCTATTTCCTCAAACATGTTCTTAATTCTTCAGGAGGATGCTTCCAGTAGCAAAAGAAGTTTGGTCACAGGTCGTTCCAAAACACTGGTCTTTGTTTGTATCGTACAGAACGCACCAAGCCCTTTGCATCCTGGTTTACACTCAAGACTTTGGCCATCATCCATGATCCTCTTGGAGCTGTGGAGTCTGTAATTAAGACAATATCTCCAGGAATAAGACATTTGTTAGTCCTTTACGCCCATTTTTGTCTTTCCTGCATCAGAGGTAAGTACTCAGAAAGCCATCTTTTCCAGAAAAGCTCTTCCATGTATTGCACTTGTTTCCACCTTTTCCTGACATAAAGATCCTTTTGGTTGAACAATCCTGGTGGCAAAACTGGTTTGTTTTTCAGCAACAACAAATGTTTGGGTGTGAGTACCTCACAATCATTTGAGTCATCTGAAACTTTGGTAATGGGTCTGTCGTTTAATATGGCTTCAACTTCACAAAAGATAGTTTGAAGTCCTTTAGCATCCAAAACTTGCTCTTTAAGAAGTGAGACTAAAATACTTCTTATGGAATGAATCAGACACTACCAAACTCCACCTTGATGAGAGGCTGCTGGGATGTTAAAGTTCCATTTGAGTCTGTCCTGGACAAAAGCATTTTGAATTTTAGCATGGCTCAGTTCAGCCAAATTCTCGTTCAGCTCTCGATTTGCAGCAACAAAATTTGTGGTATAATCAGATCTGATAGTGGAAACTGGGCCTCTTCTACAGATGAACCTCAGGACTGCATTTATAAAAGAGTCTATATCGAGGGTGTAGGCAGTTTCCAGATGTACCGCACGGCTAGTGGAACAAGTAAAAAGGAGACTTCGTCCTCTTTTAACACTTACAGGACCAAAGTAACCCACTCCAACGTTTGTGAAGGGAGCGGTGGCTGGCAGGACTTTTTCTTTTGGCAGATCTGCCATCTTTTGCTCAACAAACTTTCATCAGTTACGTCTGCAAATACAGCGAGAGATGATTTTTCTTTCAGCTGAATTTGCATTTCTTATCCAGTATTTTTGTCTTAATCTCGACAGCATATGAGCTCTTCCTGCATGTCCCAACTGCTTTGCTTTGGCATGGCTGTTTTATTCAACCCGCCACCCACTTTAAGGACCCCAGCATCCAGTACTGGGTCAAGTTTGTACAAAGGACTTCTCCTGGAGACTGCTTTAAGGCCACTGGTTTCAGTTGTAAATTTCTGTTGTTGTACAAACTGAATAATAGCTTGTTCTGCCTTGGCCAAGTCTTCAGGAGTCAGATTTTCTTTCTTCAGAGTGCTCTTGAATCCTTCCATCCACTTTTCCAATTCTTTCTTTTGATTTTCTGGATCATTTTTATTCAGGTCTGCAGTAGCAAACTCTTTCCTTGTCTGTTGCAGCAACATCAGGATGTTTTTCAGCTTTAAAAACCAGGCAACAGAGGTTTTAAATGAATCAGAGGTAAAGGTAATGAATCGGAGAGCTTGTAGCATTTTGTGATTCCTTCACAATAACACTCACTGTTGGGTCTTTTTTGACCTCTGGGTCATCTGCAGGAATTGCATGGTGATCCATATTCAGCTTCCGTTCCTCTTCTAACCTGTGGAGAAATTCTGGTCCATTTGCCCATCTCCTGCATTTGAGGAACTCCTCAGCTCTCGTGCCTCTGGATGCGTCATCTGCAGGATTCTCTTTGGAGGAAACATATCTCCACTGATTCACATCTGTTGTTTCTCGGATGACAGAAATTCTGTTTGCAACAAAGAGGTGAAATCTTCTGGATTCATCAGAG
The DNA here is from genome assembly GCF_003331165.1 of Xiphophorus hellerii. Taxonomy (NCBI): domain Eukaryota; kingdom Metazoa; phylum Chordata; class Actinopteri; order Cyprinodontiformes; family Poeciliidae; genus Xiphophorus; species Xiphophorus hellerii. The sequence continues at coordinate 701,626 of NC_045678.1, forward strand.
ATGTATTTTAGTACTGTTGTACTATCAGTCCAGAAAACAGGATTTTTAAACTTTACTTGCAACTCTTTTTGCAGCAGTTCAGCAGCTGTTAGTTCCAGCATGGGAATTGTAGTTTGCTTCAGAGGATTGTAGGAAACTCTCTTTTCCTACAATGAAAGCAACAACAAATGTTTGTTGAGATGTTATTCTTTTAAATGCGACGCTGTTCCATAGCCATCTTGACTTGCATCAGAGAAATGATGAAATTGTGCTTTGTCTGATGCAGCTTGGTTTGATGCAACGGCCCACTTTAAAGCTTGAAATCAGCAGGAGATCCTCCAGCCAATCAAGCCATTTCCTAGAGAGGGAATGGAGAATAACGTCATCTCATTTCAAATTTTGTCCATAAAGTTCTTGTAGCAACAGTTTAGCTGGCATGCTGAAGCTAGCCAGGATTCCCAAAGGATCACACAGTAAACTAATGACACTTCTGGTCTGTGGGCAGTCCTGCACAGAGGTTCTGAACTTGAACTCGTCTGTTTCGATGCACCACTGTAAACCCGGTACTCTTCTTAACTGGAAGTTAATCTGTGTCCAAATCCAGATTCTTGATTATCTTTTTTGCCCTCCTTTCCTCAGGGATTGACATGAGCACTGTGTGACTGTTGCTGACCCATTGACCGTTGCTAAAAGCAGGAACCCTCCTTAGAACAGGGATCTGTCAGCCTCTTCACCATATGCACTGCATCTTCTTCTGTAAGGACGTATTTTAAACAGTCATCCACATTAAAGTTATTTTTGACTGTGTTAACCACTTCAGCTGGAAAGTGTTGTGCATCATCAGCAGTTCTTTGCAGAGCATATTTTGCACAGCTTGGTGAGGACACTGCTACAAGCAAATGACCTTTCATCCTGAACTCTTGTGCAGGTTTTGAAGTGTCACCATGATGCCACCACAGGAAACGGAGAAAGTTGGCATGTTTTTCAGAGACATAAACCTGGTGAAACATGGCATCAATGTCGGCCATTAGTGCAACAGGCTCTTTTCTAAATCTGATGAGGACTCCAACCAGAGAGTTTGTGAGATCAGGTCTCTGTCAAAGCTGGCTGTTCAGTGATGTTCCTTTATAGTTGATCAACAATCAAGTACAACTCTCAACTTGCCTTTGTGGGATGATGATTCCTCATCATGCACTCCATGATGAGGAATGTACCACAGTTGTCCATCACCTTTCTGTAGCTCATCTGCTAGTACAGCTTCAGCATATCCTTGTTGCAGCATGCTGTTTACACATGCAGTGTATTCCTCCTTGTAGTGAGCATCCTTTTCAAATCTCTTCCTGATGCTCTGGAGGCACTGCTCTGCAACACAGATGCTATTTGGCAAGCTTGGGCTTTCACTCCTGAAAGGTAAGTCATTATGATAATGACTTCCAACAAGTTTTGTTGAGCTATTAACAATGTGTATGAAATCAGATCCTCTCTGAAAATTTCAGTTTTCTCATCTTATGATCTTTCATTAAAGTCATGATTGTACTGTTTGACCAGCATTTCTTTAAGATGCTCAACAGAGACCCTGTTGGCTGTTACAGCAGTGCACACATCTTTATTTCTGCTGTTGCTTCCAGTGTGCAGAGGACCATTTATGACCCAGCTAACTTTGCTTTTCACAGCATAAGGCCCACCATCCACACTGTTTATTATCTCCCAGGGCTCTAAAAGATTTGAAGCATCAGTTCCTATCAGTAGTTCCACATTTGCATTGATGTTATAAAGCTTAACAGGTCTAAGATGAGGCCACTGATCAATGTCTTTTTGCTGGGGAATATTCAGTGTAGAAACCGGCATGGTACTTTGAGTCAAAACATCTGGCAGCTCTATGAAGTCATTTGTTTCCAAACCAGACAAAACTTCTACATTAACAATCTTATTTTGACTCATTGTTCTCAGCAGAAAATTTGTCATTTTGCCCTTTAAGTTCAGGCTTTTTGCCAGGGTTTCTGTACAGAATGTACCTGAACTTCCTGGATCAAGAAATGCATAAGTTTGTACAACTTTATTGCTCTTTTTGATTTTTAACTTTAACTGCAACAATAGAAAAAATAGCATCATCATCATGACCAGCCCCAATGTGCCCACATGTCTGAGTGGTTGCAGTTGAGAAGTTGACATGAGACCTTGTTGTCTGTTGGGTTTGTTCTGAAGAGGCTCTTGGCTCCTTTTGCTCTATGTGAAGAAGCCCTTGGTGCTTTTGGTGACACACATTGTAATCCAAACAACTCCTGCAGTCTTTGCTTGACCAACTTTCAGGCAACCAAAACAAATCCCCTTTTGTTTAATGAACGTCAACTTTTTTTTTTAAAGGAAGATTTTCTTTTAAAAATATTAAACAAGATTTTTAGTTTTGCACATAATGTTTGCTTCTTTTTTAAAAACATTAGATAAGATGAGTGGGTTATTAATTGTTTCACTGACCACCTCCCAGTTTTTATTTTATATGACAATAATTGACTAATGTATATATGGGTATATATACCCAAAACAAAAGCGTATTAGGAGAGGAAAGAATAATTGTTTTTAAAAATGAATTAATGGCATTAAGAATGGTATGAAATTTATAATGAAAAAAATGTAAATAAGGCATAAAATAAATTGACATATTTAATTCATTATACAACAAGCACTGTCCTATTAAAGAATATAAAAAGACACAGGTATATAAAAATACTCCATAGTTAACCAAAGGTCTGAGAAATGCTTTTAAAAATAAAGACCTACTGTACAGGAAATTAAAACTAAAACAGAGAACAGAACATGCACAAGATATTTTATTCTTGTATCTTTTATAATTAACTAATATAATAAGATTACAATAAAAGGATTACTATAAAAATAAGTTAGAGAATAAAAACAATAACAAGGGAATCTGGAATGTATTAAACATCATTCCAGACATACTTTACCAAAATATTTCCTCATATGATATTGAAAACTGTATTGGCAAATGACTTTAATCAGTTTTTTGTAGAGACTGACTTTAGAGGTCGGTCTTGAGTTAGTGAAAAATATCTCACACCCAGGGTTGAATGAAGAGTATGAAGTAGTTATAGAAAGGAATCACCACTCAATGTTGATTAATGCTTTCAATTCAACTTGGTACATTTCCCAATCTGATGAAAATGGCAAAAGTCATCCCAATACACAAAACTGAGTAAACACAGCTTTGCAAACTATAGACCTGTCTCACTTTTGCTGCAATTTTCAAAACATTTTAGAAAAACTCTACAATAACCAAGTACTATCCAAGAGTCAATAAGGCTTTCAGGCAAATAGAACAACGTCACAAGCAACAATAGAATCGGTTGAAGGAATCACTGATGCAGTAGACAATACTGCATATACTATCAGTCATATATTATTCAATAAACTAGAAAAATATGGTATAAGGGGACTGGTATTAGATTGTGTAAAGAGTTATTTAACAGTTTCTATAGCTGGGCAATCACTGTTCAGAATATTTGGACATTGTTTATAGTGTCTCTCAGGGGTCAGAATTGGGCCCCAAATTGTTTTTGTTATGTTAATTAAATGTATAATGTATTGAAACGACTAATATTAGTCAAGTTTGCAGGTGACACAAATATTTTTGGCGTCAATAATAATATTGACTGGAATTGGTTATAAATGAAGGACTAAAAAGATAAAATAATAAAAAAATTGTTTTGATTGGAATAAACCATCATTAAATGTAAATAAGACCAATCTTATGTTATTTAGCAAGTAGGCAGAAAATATAAAGGTGTGTGTATAGAAGTAGTTGGAGTGGATTTTGAAAGGGTACATAAAATTATATTCCATGAGGTAATTTGAGATGATAAATTAACTTGGAAACCACACATTACTCGTATACAATCCAAAATCTCACAAAAATATTGCAGTTATAAATAAAGCAAAGCAAGTATTAGATCAAATTTCATAACATATAATTTATTGTTCAGTTGTTCTGACGTATTTAAAATATTGTGCAGAGAGGAATATAAATTTAAAATCTTAACCATGCAAACAACCTTGAAAAGCTTCTGTGTATCTATTTCTGGTGTTAGGCTATAGAATAATTTAAGTGAAGATTTGAATGAAGTCCAAATATTAGACAATTTAAGAAAATGTTTAAAAATGTGCTGTTTGAAACGTATAGTGTATAAGATTGTTTATCATAACTTGAGATGCCATTTATAGGGAAGACATGCATTTGTAGAGGTAAAATACATTTTGGTGTGCTATGTAAGTATGCCTGTGCAAATATGTAGGCATGTGTATGCATGTGAAAAATTTGTGTATGTGTGTTCATTAGGCCCAAGCAACGAAGCCCTGCAGAGGCCTTTTGTGATTGCAGAATTTCTTATTATTTCTCCGACAAAGTACGTGGCTTTTTGGAGGCTTTAATATTCAAAAACTCACCAAACTTCACCCAAAATTGTGCCCCAACTAAAATTTTTGGATTACAGTGGAATCACAAGTGACCATGGCCAAACTGCTCTACAGTGCCCCCTAACATGAGATGGAACAAACCATAGGTCGTAGAGATCTGAAACTCTGTACGTAGGTAGATCCCCCCCAAATCAAGAAAAAGAAGTCTCTTTGAGGTACCCCCTAAAATGTACAGGGAGAGTCTAAGGGCAAATTTTGGCCATTTTTCAATTTTACACACCTTAAACTTTAACAAACTCCTCCTTGGGATTTCGACCTATCTGCTTCATTTTTGGTCAGATGGAGTTAAGGGGTGGAACTTAAAAAACCAAACAATTTTCTATATGGTCAGGAATTTGGTCTATATGGTCAGGTGAGTGACGAACTTGGCGTACTTGCAAACAGAACGTTATAACTTTCACATTAAAAGGTCCATTAGCTCCAAACTTGGCATGAGTGATCCTGGTTGGATGCCTTTTCTTATGTGGTAATAGTTTGATGTCAGCTAAGCACTGCCCCCAGAGAACAGGAAGTGACTGTTTTTACTTGAAAAGTTCCACCTCCCATAACACCCTTAACCTAATCAATATAATCTTGTGTCAGATGGCAGAAAACTAGTTGGTGTCACTTGCTTTAAAGCACAAAAATGTTTTGGTGGAGGGCGTGGCCACAGGTGATGCCGGTGCCATACGTTTGGCTCCAAATTCCAGACATTTCATCTGAGCTGCACCAAACTCGCTGTGATCGATCCTTGTCCACCCCCCAAGGATGGTCCAGTATTGCAGTCCAATATTTGGTGGCCGTGGCTTAATTCCTTTAAAATTCCTTTTAAAGAAATCTTTAAAAAAATTTCCCAAAAGCCATGCCTTTACGGTCAAACATGAAATTTGGTACACTTGTACATCTTCAAAGGCCATAAAAATAATCTCTGGGAGTCATGGTCTAAACCCAACAGGAAGTTGGCCGTTTTGGATCGTCCTATAGCTTTTGAGATCAAAATCAGTCAGCACAGTCTTGAGGCATTGAAGGTCAAAAGTTATCAAATGATATTTTTTTAACATCAAAGCGTGTGGGCGTGGCCAAACCTCAAATCTGACCATTCCCTATGAAGTATCCAGGTTTACTGATGTGAATGAATTAAAGTTCTTGGGCGCTCGGGCCCCGGCAGAAGACTTGAGCTGTGAATTGCAATAAGCTCAGGTGAGCATCCCCGATGCTGATTAGGGATGTCTTCCCCCCAGGGCCTGTACGCAGGTGGTGGAGGTTGGAGAAAGGATGGCAGCCTGGAGAGCCGGTAGAATGCAGGTGGAGAAGGGGTGGAGGTGGGTTGAGCGCAGCTGGAAAGCGAATGATGTCATGGATGGATAAGGATCCTTATAAGCAGGAGCTTGATTGGTGATTGGACGAGGCGGGTCATTTTCAGGTGCTGAGGTTGGTGGTGGTGAGCGTGACGCGGCAATTGAATGATGCAGGTGAGACTGAACAGTCTTTCAGTTTGAATTTGCGCCAAGGCTTCATTTCCATGGGCCACCATCATCCCTGTGCTACCCCAGTGTTTTTCTGACTGCCTCCTAGCTTGGTGTTGGCTTCCCCTACTCGAACTCACACACACCTGAATCGCTAATTCCCCCTCTTTGTCCACTGCTGAATCTGCTCCAGTGGTCAAAATTTGTGTGGTAATTATTATATCGGTTAGTTTGACACATGTTTCTGAATGGGTTTATGTGCTTTTTAGCTTTTGTTTTCATAGTTTTTTTGACCCACCCCGTCTCGAATCCGCTCACTTTTCTCGGACTCCGGTTAGCTGAAACGGCGCTATTTATAATCTTGGAGGGGAGGGGAGGGCCAAGGAGGACTGAGGAATTTCATTAGATAAGCCCAATTTCCATCAATAAAATCAACCAATTGGCTGTTGCAGTCGATACAAATTATATTTAATATACTTTTTTTTTAGGGCCGCCAGACATGAACAATATGTGCCTCAGTCTGTACTCCAGACAGTCAGTCCTCCCCTGGACAGAAGTTCAAACTGAATGCAGTTTTTTTTTTTCTGTTCAACCTGCCACGGTGGCAGGTGCATTGCTCCAATTTACACACCACTTCATACTTTTACTCGCATTTGGCCAGTGGTGGGTGCTAATTTCCACCCCTGAGTACAGTTATTGTACTATGTGTATACCTCTGAATTTAACTAAGCTAAAAAATATTTTCCATTTCACCTGTTTAGAAAAATATAAATGTTGGTAATGCCATCTATTTCAAAACAGGCAGCTTACAAATTTGTTCTTCTTCTAGTGTGACACTGAGAACGACAACCTCAGAAGAGTAACTGATATCCTCAGAACGCAATGGAGCACAACTGACAGTAAGTCCACTGTCCTTAAGTGTAGATGTCATGAAAAAAACACTTTAACAATAGTGTGGGTAAGAAGAAGAAACAAATTTATTAACACCATGGGAGGCTAAAACAAACATATAGAGTCTGTCAAATCTGCTTTTAGTGATTCTGGCTGTCTGGTTCTGGTCATAGCTCTTGTGACAGCAGGTTGTCACTGTATGTGTGAAATTGTGGCTTGCTATAAACCAATGATGTTGTAGAGATCAACACAGATGGTCTTGTCATTTGCCTTTGCTAAGAAAAGAGAATAGTTTGTTTGATGTTAAAGAGGACAGTTTTGATTCTAATAAGTTCTTGGTTGGGAAAGTTAAACGAAAGCCCCTTTTGCACTGCAGGGCCAGGCCAGGCCAACCTGGGTTCAAACCTGGTTTCTGTGTTTGAAAATTAAAATACATAATTTTACAACTTTCTGGTCTGCATGAACCTGAATATACACCCATTGATGCTTAATCAGATTTCTTGGTTTTAATGTTGATCTGACTGCTACACTGCAGACTGGATTTAGAAGCGCCACTTCAGACAAAGTTTTGGTATCAGGGAGCATTTCTCCAATATAAATTATCAAAAGGGGCCAAGACTCTCTGAGCGAGGGGTTTTCCTTATCTTGCTTTGTTCCAAGCGGGGGAATTTATGAAAGATGGTTCAGGTGCACCAAGCGCGAGTCTAGGTCAGAGGTGATACATAGACAATTTAGGCTGCGTTCACACTGCAGCCTGAAGTGACCCAATTCCGATTTTTTGTCAAATCCGGTTTTTTTGCCAGGGCCGTTCACACTGCCACACATATGCAACTAGTATGTGTTCTGCAGTCTGAACGGGCAAACAACCTGAAAGTGTCCTGCATGCACAGTAGCGTCAGCGTTCTCAGTGTTCTGCCAACCACCATAAAAGGAAGAAGTGCTCAGTGTTTGCAGAAGTAAACATGGTGCTAATGGTGGAGCATAGCTTACATATTTGAAGTTGTTGTCCGACCGGAGCAGCATATTAACAATTTAATCCTCATTATAGTCCGTCATGGTTGTTGTTTTTCTTCCCGCTTGCGCGTATCAGGATGCAGAATAGTGACATTTGTTGAGTATCAGTGATGTTCAGTTCGGATGAATGTGACCTGAATGTTGGATTGCATTTGAATCGGATACGTATCGGATATGGAAATGGCCTGGGTTGCATTCGAAAAGAATCTGACCTGTTCTGTTCAGACTGTCATGAAAAGATCAGATACAGGTTGCATTACATCAAAAGAAATTGGAATTGGGTCACTTCAGCCTCCAGTGTGAACGCAGCCTTTGTTAATTTAGTTAGTCAGTGTAAAGCTGAGATATTTTTTTTTTCTTTGCTGATTAGCGGGTGCAGAAGGAGCCTGCCTGCCTGCCCGGGCCGGGGTCTTGCAGTGCTAAAAGGCCTAAAGATTAGACCCAAGCCTCAAGGATCCATCACCAGCTGTTTTATGGCTGTAGAGTAATGTCTGTTTGAGACTAGATGATCAATTTTATGACAAGATTATTCAGGTAATATAAAAGAGAGTGATGACGCTTTATAAAAATTTCCATATCAACCTGCAAATAACTAAATTTGAATCTTTGTTTTTTGTATGATTATAGGTGTTGCTTAAAGAAAAGGTTTAAAATCTTTGTAGCTCCTCATTACCAGCTGTGTCCTATGTGATATCTTGAGATGCTTTTCCACTAGAGCGCCTCTAATCGGTCCGCCTCGCCAAATTCATTTTCCATTAGCAGATCCAGCGTGGCTCTGCCTGACTGTTTTCAGATTTTCTTACCTACTTCAGGATTAGAACTTGCAGACCCAAGCCAGATACAGCACCAAAGTGACTTGACAGCTAACCGCATTCACTGATTGACTCGTGATTTACGTCATTGAAAACTCCAAACATACTGTAATTTAACTGTGGACTGCGGTTTAACATGCTGTCTGCTACCAGAGAGCTGCTCAGTGTAGAGGAGCGTAATTATGAGTTGAGTTTAATCACACTCAGCACCAGGAACACTTTAAATTTTGGAGCAGAATGACTGATTTAGCAGCACAGCTAGCAGCTCATCTCTCTGAAGAACTGACAGTAATAAAAAGAGAAACGGTTCAGTTGTGGTCAGCTTTCTGTCAGAGCTGCAGTTTAGTGGAGACAGTGGGAAACACCTGAACTAAATAGTATTAGCTTGTGATGTGAATTTTATTTTTCCTTCTAATTTTTAAAAAAAAAGTTCAGGTGTGGATATTTGTGTATATCTTTTGACTGCATTACCTGAATCTAAAAGGTTGCACATTTGAAAAAAATTAAGTACCAGAATGTGATTATATTTATGTACGGCGAAATAATCAGCAGTCTTTATCATTATGTTTGGGCTAGTAATTAATTTCTATAAGACGAAATGAAATATCTGGGTTTATTTGAGTCCATCAGAACCAGAACCTGGAGGTTTCTCCATTGCTGAGTGTTGCTGCAAACATCAGCAGAGAGTTGAGCACAGCTGCTGCTGCTCACATCCCATCAGCAATAGTGAGGAACAGAGAATCATGGAAAAGCTCACTACCTGGGTTAGAACCGAACCGCACATTAACTGGTTAGAGAGCGAATTGCTACTGGAAAAGCAGCTTTAGTTTGTTTTCAAAGCCTGGTCCTTACGGCTCACTGCCTCAATGTTTCCCTTCTCTAACACACCTGTTTCAGGTGATTGCAGTTCAGCAAAAGCTCGTTAATCAGCCATCAATTGAAATTATGTGCTTTGAAGCAGGAAAATACATAAAATATGCAGTGCAGGTTGCCTTGAGGAGCAGGGTTGGAAAAACAACTCTTAAAAAGCCAAGCTTGCATGAATCATGATCAGACTTTTCAAGTCATTTGTGGAAATAGCTGCAATGACACTGGGGTTTAGTTTATCCTGTAAAATTGCATTTCACCTACTCATGCTTTATTTTTCATGACAGATTTCACAAGTGTCACAAACCACTTTGAGCACCTGTATAAAGTGAGCTTTGACAACGTGTCAGTGTATCTGCAGAAAAAGCAGCAACGGATTGAAGAGCATCAGCTGAAGAGGACAAAAGGTCAGAAAACAAAATGCACCAAGAAGTCAAAGAAGAAACCTGATGAAGTTTTGACTCAGCCTTCTACTTAAGTGAAGAGTAAAGAGAATCATTCAGGTTTTGTACTTTGAATGTGTGCGCCTTGCCAGTTTTATTCAGTGGTTTATTTTTACTATTTAAGATGAAACAAAATTACACCTTTTTTTCTGTTTGGCATAGTCATTGAAAGAAACCTGTTTGCCAGTATGAGCCACATACATTCTGTTGAATCATTATTATATGTTCGGTGCATTTAATTACATTTAATTTTACTCTGGGAATAATAAAGCATATTTTATTTAAAAAATTCCTATGTCAAACCTCAATTCTGTAATGATGCCACACTTTAAAAATTAAAAGTTCACATATTCATTGGAACCTAACCAGAGTTCAGGTCAACAAGGTTTGTAGGTGGACCAGAATAAGCTTAGCATTCACACCTCCCCAAACGAATCTAGTCAAATGATCTAGAACAAAATACGTTCAGGATGGGACCAAAAAAAACTCAGGCCATGCAGGATTTGGATGACATTGAAAAATTACTAGACTACTTACTAGTGGTCAGAGGAAATTTCTGCTGTCAGGTCCCATCAGAAAATGATCTTGGACTTGGTTGAGGAGGTTAGATCTTTGAAACTCCAGAAGGCCAAAAAGGACAAGAGGATAACACCCCTGGATGGGAATGGGAGCAGTTCACGCAGAAGAATAACGTGTTCATCACCGGTCTGTTTGTTAAACCTTGCTCGTACACTTGGGCGGTTACAGCGGAGTTATACTGGACCACAGATGATAATTTATGGAATTCCATCGAGCAACAGGTGGCTTCTTTTCTCCTAGCCAGAGGAATAGAGGTTGACAGAAACTGTAGAAGCCTGTCATCCACTGCCCTACGAGGAATAGCAGCAACATACCAGCTATCACCATCAATCAATCAATCAAATTTTATTTGTATAGCACATTTCAGCAGCAAGGCATTTCAAAGTGCTTTACATCATATCAAACACAGAAACACAATGCAACATAGAATCAACAATCAAAACACGACGTTAAGTCAGGTTCCATCAATAAATTTGTAATTGATTACATTTCAAATACAATCCTAAACAGGTGGGTTTTTAGTCGACTTTGCATCCATAAAAGATTTACCTGTTACACTCCTACTGTGTTATATGGAACAAAATACCTATTGCTATTTTTATTCCCACTCACGCTCACAATCACACAGTTTAAAACGATGTAGACAGCATTTTAATGGGCTTCTGGCACGAGGCTCCGTACACCTACACTATGAGGTTTATCAGCAGTAAGTATAAAATGGACTTGTTAATGTAAGGGAAGAAGTTGAGAGGTTCAAATGTTTCATGAACTGCTTTTTGTCCGCGTTCCGTTTGGTCGGAACACAGACAAAGAGGACAAAATGGACATTACTAGGAAAGCTTGATTCCTGAAGAAACAAGGGAAGAGCCAGGCTTCGTGGACCTCCAGTTGCAAGATCTTCCTCAAGCTGAATGACTCACCAGAGGAGGCAAAGGTACTAGTTGTCAGAGACATCAAGGAGCTGGAGATATTTAATTGATTACTAGCCCTACTGGAGGTGAAATAGACAGTATGAACTCTGTACTGTCTGAATTACATTTAGCACTAATAATTATTCATCTGCATTGATAGATAATCTTTTACGATGGTGAATTATGATAAAATAGAATTGAAATCACTTAAGACAGAGTACAAATGTCGGGAAAAGGAGGATGAAATTGATCTGGGCAACAACTTCTACTATGAGATCATCAACAACAGCCGCTATTACTAGGGAGGATCAGTACAATATGACATTTTAACCCTAACCCAAACTTCAACAAAATCAAGTATTATCTGAACCAGATCAATCAAACATTTAGTGTTATTACCATCTCTGAAAAGTGGATATGTACCAAAAAGGGAGCTGACTTTGTTCTAGACGGATATGAGTTTAACTATGTAAATAGTTAAACTCATATAACTATGAGTTATATGATAGTTACATGATATAACTATCATATAACTGATGGAGGGGTAGCCATATATGTGAACAAGAATTTAGAGTATAGAATGGTTGAAAAAATGATGAGTGGTGAATGATATATTTGATAACAGTATGTATAACAGTAGAACTTTATATGGAAAAGAAAAAGAAAGTAATTATAAGTTGTATTTATAGAACATCAGGGTTCAATTTAATTACCTTTAAGGAGTGATTTGAGGGATGCAGCTTTCACTCAAAGGGTAGTATTTGTTTGTGGGGATTTTAATATCGATTTGTTTAACCCAAATAATCACAAACCAACAAATGAGTTTATTTACGTATGTAATGCCCAGCTTGAGTTTGTATCCTAAAATTACTAGACCTAGTAGAATTACTTCTCACAATGCTACATTAATAGATAACATATTTACAAACCTGATTAAAAACAACATAATAAGTGGACTATTAAGTGATGTCAGCAATCATTTACCAGTATGACCGTTGTTGAACAGGATATTGAACAATACAATAACAGAGTGAAGACAGAAGACACAATTAATGCATGTAAAGAAGAACATATATTTAAACGAAAAGAATTCCTTTTTACATGTCCTATTATGTTTTGGGAGACCCCAGTCAATTCTATGAAAAACAATCTTAGTTGAATTAAACTGACTTCAAAACACAATTGATGAGGGGTTTGAATGATTTTGGGCTTAACTAAGCAATAAACACTTGCACAAGCTGTAGCATGCAAAAATTGTGCATTTACTAATTATGCATATTTGTATTCAGCTTCATTAAATGAGATCATTAAATGAAACTGCTTCCATGAATCACCTGTCTGTAGTTCTTTTTTAGTATAAATCCAACCGTTTTGTGTAGGCTCTGAGATTTTAGACCATTAGTTAAAAACAAAAACTGCTTCACGAAGACCAAAAAAACAACAACAACAGACAGGTCAGGTAGAAAAAAGCTATGGAGAAGTTCAGAACAAGGAAGATTATAAAACAATATTGAAAGTTTTGAGCATCTCACTGAGCATTAATCAGAGGAGCAGCCAAGAGGTAATTTTTGAGAAGCTGCAAAGATTCACAGCTCAGATGGATACTTTGACATCCACACTGTAGTGGACTATGCAGCCACCACACACATGGTGGTGGCTGCATAGTGATGAGAACTACTGGGAAGATAGATGATACTAAGAAAGAAAAATACTGGAATAAAGATTGGAACAGTTGTTTATTCTCCAGTAGCACACTGACCTTAAACTTACAACCAGTTGCAAAAATGGTTTACATCAAAGAACATGTTATTACAACAAAAGGTGTTTCTGCATTGTATTGACTTAGCAGATAGTGGGTAATATCATTACCCACTACTTGGCAGCATTAAGGACCAGAAGCACTCACAAATCACTGAAATCTTTAAATACTTGAGATCCCTGTAAAAACTCTAACTTCTAATTTTAATTGCACAGACAGAAAATACACCATAATGTGAAGGACAGTAACAAAACTTAGTTATATTTAGGAGAGTAAAACAGCGTTGATTAGGTTATTGTTGTGTTTATAAGTAAGAGCAGAATGGCCTAAGTCAAGGCAAATTCTGCCTAAGTCACTTTTATGTTTGCTATACTATCAATGTTGTTTTACTTTATTTGAAAACTTGTTCACACAACTAGTTGAAGTTTCTGTTACAATACAAAATACCAATGTGTTTGCTTAAAAAATTGTTTTCTTGATTTCCGAAAACATTCAATATGACCTAGTCTGCCGCAAGGATTTGAAGGTTATGAAGTAGTATTTAAAATGAAGACAAAAATAGTCCCCAATAGATAAAATAGCACAGTTCTGCCCTTTATTTATTTATTTATTTATTTATTTTAACAAAATATTTAATTTGAAACTTATTTCAATTAATTTATTTTATGAGAAAATAATTTTATTCATCTAATTTCCCAATTTTTTTACGTTTTGAGCCATTAATTTTAGTCTTGTGGAAGTTAAGTTTGTTCCATGAATTTTTTGCCTATTCAGAATTTTGTATGTGCATGTTTACATATGATAAATAAATGCTTATTAAACATATAAATTGTACATTAATCCATTCAGAGATTGAATATAAATCAAACCAGATAGAGACCAATTAAGTAAACCATTAGACTGTTAACGGAAATTGGAACTTGAAGCTGGGATTGACGTCATGTCCGAGTTCCAGTTAGCATAGTCAGAGAAGTCGAGGTTATAAAATGGGAATTCCCAATTAGCCATTGTTCATAAAGCAATCACTTTTCACATGCACACCAACATCTCTTTTAATTTGTTCATATTAGAGTTGCAGGTGCTACATGTAACATTGATTCCAGACACACTCTTGCAAGTGTTTCTCGCTATATTAACATGTTTCCACCACAGCTATTATTCATGGAGCTGCCTTATTGGATCTCAAAGTCGGAGTTTGAAAAATTCCCCGACTTTCAGAGTGAGACTGTCTGAATTCGTTACAATTCGTTACAATGTTACAATTGAATTTTCTGGCTCAGAAAACAGAATTTCCTATTCGTACCACAAATGGAACGCAGCAGTATTGTCAAAACGGGCAACTTTTTGGACTCAAAAAGTTGGGGCCAATAGTCAAAAAGGTTAAGAACCCCTGGCCAATTGTGATAAAAATGAGCAGTTTAGGTTATGGTTTTTTTTGTTTGTTTTTTTTAAGTATAAAATTTAGTCTAAAATGTTATTAATTATATATTAACTATATATATAATATTAGAATTATTAGAACTAATATATAATTATATAATTATTCGCGTAACCGTCGAGAGGGAATTACTTAAAGAAGTGACAGCGTGACATCATGTCTTTATGGAAATTAGTGCCAGTGAAGCCACTCCCTGCTCCGGTGACATCAGACGAAGCTCGGCAGCTTTCCTCTTGAAGCCTCCGGGGGTGAAGCAGTACACACAGAGAGACACACGCATCCAACACAACCACCAGGAGGGAGCTCGAGAATTGCGACTGCTCGGCTGTTTTCGCTTTTCGTCTTGGTTTTATTTTATGAGAAATAAAGCCAAGAACTCCTCTCAGGCAGGTAAGATTTCAGCTTCTGTAATTTCTAATTTTCCTCCATGTTTGTTGGAGAGGCTTTTTTGTCACGGAGAGCAGAATGTTACTGTCACCTGGGAGCGACTGTAACTTTTCACTGTGGGAAAGGCAGCGCGAGTAGGGAAGAAAACGGGAGTGAACCGACATCTATTGGATTTCAATCTTTTTAAATCCTCATTGTACTCATACTTTTACACAGAAGCTCTACGTGGCTTCTTTTTCTCGTCTGTCTCTGAGTGGAACCGCTCTAGCCTCTCTAGATCGTAGCGGTGTAAAACTACAGTTTTGCTCGAAAGCAAGGATTCTTATCTTATACTTTTAATCCATCCTTAATTTCAAATGCGCTTCTAAACCATCTTAGGCTCCGGTAAGCTGTAATAAACATACGTAGGGGTGTCACAACCTGATGGTCTCTCTGTATACTAATGGTCTGTCTTTAGCTCAAGTGGGGGTGTGGAGGGGTGCAAGGTTGCCATGGCATCCAGAGAAACACAAGACCAATTTTAAGTGATTCAACATCATCATCATCATCATCATCATCTCCGCTATTCTTTGCAACATCTACAACATCCATAACCCACACTCATTTTGGCTCAAAAAGCCCCTGATCATCATCTACGTCCTTGTAGGATTTAGTCCAACATGTGAAATCTCATGAAGTTATTTTGGTTTTACATTCTATAATGTAGTCACCTATGCAAAATAATGCAATTCTTTACTCAGTTTATTTTTTTGCTTGGCGAACAAAATGCTTCATTACATTAAAATGCCAGTTGCTCTAAGATTAAAAAAATAATTAAGAATCACAACAATAACTTAAATTCTTGAGCACTTGAGACAATCTCTAAAAACACATGTAACTGCCCATTTTAAACAAGTTAACATCTAATGTCTTCAGCTCTTAGTTGTTACAGGCGGTCACCATAAAGGAAAATAAATGGCAGGTCTGGATTGGCTGTTTTCTAAATGTCAAGTAGCACTGCAATTGTATTTCACATTTCCCAGCTGCATTTTCTTTAAAATATTTTAAAAACACTAGTAAAAATCTGAAAATAGTCAATTTTCCCACAAACATTCTACAGTTATTTTTCACAGAAAAATCAACAAATACTGAACCCTGAGTAGACAGGGGTCCACTATAATATTGTTGTAAAAATATTTGCCAAAAAATGGATTTGGTAAAAAAAAAAAAAAAAAAAAAAAGGAAAGTGATTTGTTTTTTCATTATTACTAGAGGTGCACAAATTAATTACCGAGAGACTGGAATTGACTAATTACTCCTTGATTAGCCTTGATTGGTGATTGACAGATCAAATATTGACCACTCAGAATTATTTTCTTATTTATTAAAACTAGGTACTCCAACCATTTTTGTCTACAACTGACAGCATATAACTTGATTCATTTTTATAGTAATATTTGAATAAATATTTGATACAATGTTCAACCTTACACCAATTTATCAATATATTGTTACTGCAAAATCAGCATTCATAGTATGGCAAGGGACTGTTTAGAATAAAGTAATTGTTGATTGTTATACGCTTGGTGTCATGTGTTCACATGCTGCAAGCCATTTTAATATTTGACCTTTGAGAGCCAGGTGATGGACATCCACACCTGACTTGGACCACAGTCTACCTAATATGCTAAACTTTTAGTTGTCTCTCTGCATCAGTACACCTTACTCAAATATCAGCTCATTAGCAAAGCTCTGTACAGCTGGACTGCATGCTAGAGATGCAGTTTCACAATTTAATGCCAGTATGTAAGACAAGGGACACATCTAAAAGTTGCATAACTTTGGCCTTCAAGGGCAGTTTAAGACCACTGCCAAAGATCGTAGGAAGTAGAAGAGAAAACATTTACAGCATCCTTCTCAGCTCTCTCCTTAACAACTACAACTTTAACAGCAATCTGTCAAGGATGATTATTGCCCTTCATCTTTTATTATAAATAGGACTAAATGAATCAAATGTAAACAATTTACCAGATTTCGTAGCCATTAGCCATGTTTCTGTTAATGCGACTCTGCTTATGTTTCCAGAAATATCCACAGTAGGTGTTTGTGCGTAACATGGATCTGTGAGCTAAACTTGGAATCTAGTCTGAAAGAGAAGATAAGACAGACACTGGTTTGTTTCTTGAATATTCAGACTATTATTTAATCTTCCCAAAAATCTGCACCAGCATGATCCTTTGGCTTATTTCCAAAAAACATGCAAATAAGGAAACAAAAAATACTTTTGTGTATGGTTATGAGTCGCCCCAATGAGACCATTGTACCTAAGATCTGCAGTACAGCTTTTTTTCTCTCGTTTTCAACGTCCGGCTCAAAAAACATCTTTGTCCAAGCTTATCATATTTTCACCTTCCTAAAATAATGGCCAAACTGATTTTGGCAAAAAATAATAATGTGGATATAAATACATAACAAGAATCTTGTTTGAATATAAAAGAAAACCTTACTTATAAAAAATACTCAACACCAAAATATATCTAATAGGATCAATAGGAAGTGCATACTTCCTATTCCTATCAATAGGAAGTGCATACTTCCTATTGATCAGAAACATAATTTTCCCACATCTGCAACCCCCCACTTCCTGTTTGCATGGCTTTACAAACAATGAATGAAGTATTTAATTTTTTTTCCCTAAAGGAATATCTGGTTCGGGACACATATAACTCTCGCTTACACTGATTTAAATGTTCAAAATTTTGCAGATGTGACTGACTGCAGCTAACTAGTTTCTGTAGCTATAGCTAACTTCTTCTCTGTGTTTCTGAGTAGTCTTCTTTTCCTTGTGTCTAAAATCATCTGGGTTCTGAGTGACAAAATGGACAGAAAATGTTTGTCTTGTTTCATATCCTCCTGAGACCTGGCCCATACACTTACCATACCATTATAGTGGACATTTAGTTGAAGCTTATTTTTTGTTCCTACTTTGAATTACCCTTTCTAGAGTACTTTTTAGAGCAGTGGTTCTCAAATGGGGGTACGCGTACCCCTGGGAGTACGTGAAGCTTTTCAAAATATCTTTAAAAAATCAGTAGGCTCCTCATAATAAAGTCTTGGGAAAAATTATTTTGTAAAAAGTTCGATAAAATATAAATGTGTGTTCATGCACTGAATTTTATATTCAGTATTTAGTTTCAATATCCTTTAAAATAAAACGGACCCCCCCACCAAGTTAGTTTGACCCACGGACCCAGGGCACTCGTCAACGACCAGTCGTTATCATGATTACACTGTAACTATGGAGACGTGGCTAAAGCGTAGCAGCAATGCTGCTGAAAGTACAGATAAAGTGAAAAAGAAGGCAAAACCAGAGCCGACGAAGTACAGAACGTACATGGAAAAGTATGTTTTAATGGGATTTACGTCCACGATCTCTGACCCCCCCCCCAGGCACTGTGTTTTTTTTGCGGGGAGAAATTAGCCAACGCTAGCATGAAGCCGGCACACCTCCAGCGGCATCTCACCACAAAACATGGATGTCACGTTGGTAAGCCACCGGAGTTCTTCAGGAGAAAACTTTCTGAGTTCAAGTCATCCCAAGCCACAATGCGAAAAGCCTCCACTACATCAGCCAAAGCCCTGGAGGCTTCTTACGCGGTGTCTTTGCTCGTTGCTAAAGCCAAAAAACCGTTCACCATAGCGGAAGACCTACTGCTCCCCGCTGCTGTTGTATTGGCCGAAACTATGCTGGACAAAAAATCAGCGGATACATTAAAAACTGTGCCTCTGTCTAATGACACCGTTTGCCGCAGAATAGATAACATGGGCACAGACATTGTCGAACAAGTTGTGGGGAAACTTGGCGACTCATTTTCACTGCAGCTGGATGAATCCACAGATGCGCAACTTGTTGCATTTGTAAGATACATTGACACGGACAACATCTGTGAACACATCCTATTCTGCAAAGAAATGGAGGGGCGAACAACCGGAGAGGACATTTTTAATGTCGTTAACATGTTTTTCACTGAAAACGCTATCAGCTGGAAATCCTGCAGCAGCGTCTGCACAGATGCCTGTGGTGATGGAGGCCATCACCACAGGTTTATCGTGGTGATGGTTTATCGTCAAACCATTTTGTGACAGTCAGCTAAGATGCTCCCTTCTGTTCACAGTGGCCTATCTTCTGGTAGCTGGCGTGGCTTTGGTATTTTTTGGTTCACCATAATGGTTCCAGATGCTGGAAGACCCTTTGAGAAGTTTGCAGAACTTATTCCTCATCATTTTCTGTCAGGATCTGTGTTTTTCTATGTATTTATTTTGAGTTTCCGTGTCTTCTGAGTTTCCATGTTGTCCTGTCTTCCTCTTGATTGTTCCCAGGTGTGTCTCGTTGTGTATTTAATGTCACCTGTGTCTCTGTGTCTTCGTCGGGTCCTTGTCGTTACTTGCCTCCCTTGGCGTTTGTCGTTCCGTTCCTGTGTGCCCAGTCTGTTTTTCGTCCCTCGTTTACCGGTTGCTACCGGCGTCGAGCCCTGGCTTCAGCTCGGCCGTGCTGCCCGGCTTTGGGACTCTGGGAAAGCCAAGATAAGCCATGTGTGCTGATATTCTGAAGAAAGTTCTTGTTTATGCATGATTTTATACTTCTATCATGTTTGAAATAAATAAAAAAATATAAACAATTAAATAAGTAAAAATAAATAAAGTCTTCATTTCTTTGGCAATAGTGTCTAGGGACACCCCTGCAGTTTACAGCCATTTTTGGTTTTCATTCCATGTAGCAAGCAATAGACTTCAATCAGAAATGGATAACTTCTGGTTATTAAATTTATTTTTCAAATTTGACCTCTTCTTGGGCTAATGTGATTCATTAATCACTAATCTGTACATTTTTCTATTTTTTGAATGCGTCATAATTTAAACTGAAATCGTCCTGATGTCCACTACAATGGACATGCTGTGAAATTTAAATTTATTATTTTTTTTTTTATAAAATGGTAAGGTGTTCATTTTGGCCTAAATAGGTAGGAAATCACATAAATACAAAAATTGGAAGACACGTTTTTTCTTCAGTTCTCCGGAGGATATAAATCACTGGCCATGAACTTTGAGCTAAGCTTCCAGTTATTTATTGATTTTTTGGGAAGACATCGTTCTTTGCCAACTACCATTAAAACAAGAAGAAGCTCGTCAGCTGATCCACAGTAGTACCTAAGCGAAACTCTTCCATACTCAGCTCTGCGTCTGCACGGCTCTCCTTTATGCATACAAAATACTCCCGCCTGGTAAGAAGTGTGGACTAGATAGTGCCTCGCGATGCACATTACGTCATCATTTCATAATATAAAATCCACTGCTTTACCGTAAACGAGACAGTATGGCACACCCTTTATTGAGCATTCTCTTGTGTTTGTGCAGAGAGTTGGGATGTTTTTGCTGGCGGTTACTATTTGAGCATATTGATTACAGTGCAGTAAGTATTTTTTCATTTATTTTCAAATAAAAACAACTTCGCAAAACCAGCAAGTTACTGTTCTTAACTTCTGTTTATGTCATAACTCTAAACACTGACTTTAATCACTTTAAAGTTTGTATAAACTTTAACATATTTTATCAGGATATTATGAAAGAGCAGCACAAAGAGTAATGATGAAAACTAAATACAGTTTTCAACATTTCTCATATAGAAAAGAAAATCCAATAAGTGTGTCACTCATATGTACTTACCCCACTTGCCCAGTCAAAAATAGAGCCAAAAACCATTGCAGTTGCAGGTGTTTAGGAGTATGTTTCAACCAGCTTTATACAATAATAGACTGAAAATGTGTCTATTTTTTTCTGGATGGGTACCTTTAGAACCCCAGACTGTGAATAGGCTATAGATCAGGTCTTTAACTGGACTATTCTAACTCAGAAAACAATGTAAACCGTTCCAATGTGTCTCTGGGTGTATGCTAAGTATCACTGTCTGCTAGAAGCTGTTCAACCTTATGACTTGAATACCAGTTCAAGTCATAAGCAGCTTCTAACGTATATTTTCTTCTGGACTGCCCTAAGTTTAGCTGAACCCATCATCCTGTCAGCTTTAACAAACTTCCCTGTCCCAGCTGAAGAAAAACATCCCCACATCATGATGGTGCCACCACCACTATGTTTCACAGTATAGCTTTTCTCATTGGGTGACTTCTGAAGGCTGCACTGGATTTTAATTAGGGGTGTCAGAGTAAAATGCAAACCACACTTTGCAGATTTGTATTAGTGAGACTGTGTGGTTTTACTCAAATAGGAGGAAATGCTTTGTTTGTTGGGAATTGTTTTCTGTGTAATTATAATATTTCTTTTGTCGTTGAATAAGAAGATTTGCGCAGTAAATGTGTTTCAGTTCAGTTAGTTGACAAAGCTACAATAGTTAAAATATGCATGACCTCATCAGATTATAGCAAAATATCCTAATGCACAAACCTCTCAGGAATAAATGAAAGAAATCACCTTCTTTTACTATCAACTATAGTGATTAAGCTCAGTTATTGTGAAGATTATATTTAATGTGTTCATGATCTGCATATTTGTTGCTTGCTTTGTTTAGTTCTGTCTGAGTCCAGTAACCACTCACTAAGGTTTTCAATAACATTCCCACCCTTGATTGCAATGTCAATTTGATCAGTGTATGTCTCTGCCAGGACCGAGTTGCACCTGCATTCTATACTGGGAATATTCCTCAGAGAGTCGGGTTCATATTGACATGATGGCATCACATCCATGAAGTGAATCTCGCAATTGAGATCTGGTGAGTGTGGAGGCCATTTGAGTACAATGAACTCATTGTTGTGTTCAAGAAACCAGTCTGAGATGATTCGCGCATTATGACATGGTGCGTTATCCTGCTGGAAGTAACCATCAGAAGATCTTACACTGTGGTCATAAAGGGGTGGACATGGTCAGCAACAATACTCAAGTAGGATGTGGCGTTGACAAGATGCTCAGTTGGTACTAATGGACCCAAAGTATGCCAGGAAAATATCCCCCACATCATTGCACCACCAAAATCAGCCTGAACCATTGATACAACGCAGGATGGATCCGTGCTCTCATGTTGCTGACACCAAATTCTGACCCTACCATCCGAATGTCGCAGCAGAAATCGAGAGTCATCAGACCAGGCAACATTTTTCCAATCTTCTGTTGTCTCAATTTTGGTGAGCCTGTGCGAACTGTAGCCTCAGTTTCCTGTTCTTAGCTGACAGGAGTGGCACCCTGTGTGGTCTTCTGCTGCTGTAGCCCATCCGCCTCAAGGTTTGACGTGTTGTGCATTCAAGTTGCTCTTCTGCATATCTCGGTTGTAACAAGTGGTTATTTGAGTTACTATTCCCGTTCTATCAGCTCCAACCAATCTGGCCATTCTCCTCTGAGCTCTGACATCAACAAGGCAACAAGGCCCCACAGAACTGCCGCTTACTGGATATTTTCTCTTTTTCGGACCCTTCTTGTAATCCCTAGAGATGGTTGTGTGTGACAATCCCAGTAGATCAGCAGTTTCTGAAACACTCAGATCTGCCCATCTGCCACCAACATCCATGCCATGTTCAAAGTCTCTTAAATCACCTTTGTTCCTCATTCTGATGCTCAGTTTGAACTACAGCAGATCATCTTGGCCATGTCTACGTGCCTAAATGCATTGAGTTGCTGCCATGTGATTATCTGATTCAACATTTGCATTAATGAGCAGTTGGACAGGTGTACCTAATAAAGTGGCCTGTGAGTGTATTTTTAGCATGTAATGCTCTGGCTCCAGGATTGGTTACATGGAATGTGAAGAGTTTTTGATATACCCTCACCGAAAGATAAAACAAAGGAGTACTAAAGAGATTTCTTGGTTGTTTTGGTCTAAGCTGGTGAAACAGGCAAAAGAATAAAATGCTTTTTGGATTATTGGCTCTCCCTGATTTAAACCACATATCGGAACATTGTACTGACACAGTAACACAATAGAAGATTAATGCATGACGCTTCATGACTATGTGGAGTCTCACCTAGAACACAGACCACAAAACAGGAAAGGTGAAACACGTTTTACCAATAAAAACCCTAGGCAGGATCCTAGGATCCAAAAACAGCGCATGCATGTTTTAGGTGTTTCACTTGTGCCACACCTAACTTGAATAAGTGGGTAATTAACAGGCTTTCTGCAGTACTTGATGGCACGCAGAGAAGGTCATGTAATCATTTGAATCAGGTGTTTTGGAACAGAGACAGTTCTGTTGATCAGAAACATTCAGTCACCATTTACTGTGTATTTCTGTGTTGTATTGGAATGATTGTATGTTTATCAGCACCCCAAATCACGCTAGAATGTAAAGCAGTAAAACAACACATAACACCATACCAGAATATTTCTAGTGCTACAAATTTCTCCCTGCTCAAGCGTTCTGTTTTACAATAGAATTTAAATGCCTTGCATAGTATTAATACACAAATTACTGCTTAATGTGTAAGTGAGGCTTGTCTAGACGGTCTTGTCAGAAACTTAGTGTCAGGACTCTGCGTTTTTGTGTTTATTTTTCATCTTATTTTGCGTTATGTTTTAGTTTAGCCTTCCATTTTAACATGGTCATTTTAGTTGTATTATTTTGATATAATTTGTTTTGTTAGATTGGTCTTGTTCTTGCTTTAATCTTTTCAGCCCCCTTGTAATATTTCTTGCTATGTTTATTTCTTAGTTATTTTATCTTCCTAGTTTAGGTTATTCTTAGAAGTCTGAGTTTATGTATATCTTTAACAGGGTTTCCCCCAGTGTATTATAAGCCTGGCGGCCTGCCATGTTTTACTAGCCTCCCACAGGCTAAGCGTTGATTGTTTTTGTTTTTAGGAAAATTATAATTAAAAAAAAAAAGTCTTATTGATAGGTTGTGAATAAGACTGTCATGACACCATCAGAAACATGACATAACACCTGTCATGAGCATGAGTAAGTCTTCATAAATATTTATGACTGTTGTCAGAAAGTGTCATTCGGTAAATCATAACACTTTTACCACAAAGTTGACATTATTCAAAATGTCTTCGTTATGACAACTTGACATTAACTAAGAAATCATGATCCGACATAAATTTGTTATAAAA
Source organism: Xiphophorus hellerii (assembly GCF_003331165.1). NCBI lineage: Eukaryota > Metazoa > Chordata > Actinopteri > Cyprinodontiformes > Poeciliidae > Xiphophorus > Xiphophorus hellerii. The sequence continues at coordinate 725,735 of NC_045678.1, forward strand.
GTATTACTGATTAAACTTTAAAAATGATGTATCTTTATGTTATTAAAGCTAAAGTTTAATCAGTAATACTTTTATAACAAATTTATGTCAGATCATGATTTCTTAGTTAATGTCAAGTTGTCATAACGAAGACATTTTGAATAATGTCAACTTTGTATTAAAAATGTCATGATTTACCGAATGACACTTTCTGACAACAGTCATAAATATTCATGAAGACTTACTCATGTTTATAACAGGTGTTATGTCAAGTTTATGACAGTGTCAGGACTCTGCGTTTTATTCACAACCCATCAAATAAAGTGTTACCAAAAAAAATCACTTAATTTTTAATTGTTTTTTTTAAGTCGGGTTGCAAGCTTCTCTGTTACTCTGAACATTTCACTGGCGGGGCAGATTTATTCCTAAAATATAGGTTTATAGAAGATAAGTTTATAGTTTATGCATTTAAAGCCGGAAGCGCGCAGACCAATCACACAGCTGGCGTCTCTCTGCGTTGCCTCCCGCGTTGCTGCTGCTTATTTCTGACGTTTGCCTCAGCGCAGATAGCGCACGCCTCCATTCACTCAAACTGGACACATTCTGACCTGTATGGATATTTACATCAACCCCCTGTGAGGAATTATTTCTCTTTGGAAAACTCCGCATGAAGAAACAATTGTGCAGCGTTTACATCTCAACACGCTGCCCAGCAGCGTGTGGCTCTGTCTTCTGTGTAAAGTTTATTTATGTGGTCCCGGTTGGCCGGAGCATTATTGTTTAACGAACCAGCGCTAACCACTCATCATGCATGTTCAGCCCGGTGAGGAGCTTTCGCGCTCTCCTCGTAGTCACGCATCTCGCTGGTTTTATATCATTTTATTATTATTTCTATTATTATTTTCCGGTTACGCAAAGCATCAAACCACACCAAATGCTTTGTCTGCTTAGTCAGCATGGAGATCTGAAAAACTTGTCCATTAAAATGCGAGCAACCAGAACAGTTTCTGTGACTCTTATTAAAAACTCAACAGACACAAAATGGAAGAGCTACTAAAGCCACATTAGCAGCATTACATTAAATCTCTCGTTTGTTGCACATCTCTGCGTGCAGTGCAGCGGATTTAACTCATCATGCAGGGCTGGCTGAAGGCTGTATGAGGCCTTGAGCAGACTTTGACTTAGGGGCCCCTCTTCCTGCTAAAAACATCAGCTTCAGGGTTAGATTTAGTGAAATGTTGGAGAGTGGGAGAGGTTTAATTGGCCAACTTAAAAATAATCAGTTATAATTGCAGTTTACTAATTTGTATTTGTGAACAAACTCAAAGATTAAACTCAGAGCATCAGATTGTAGCTGTGGTAACAAAACAATCTAACTATGAATATTGTTCTTTGAACTTTTATCAAGTAAACTTGCCAGCTCCTTAAAATCTTACATTTAATGTTAAACAATTTACAATCTTTTAACTTATGTATGCTGAAACCATTAAATCAAATTTAGCAGCATTGATAATCTCAATAAACAAATGTTACATTTATCTATCTGTGGTCTTTGGTAAAATATTAGCATTTATTGGGCCCCTGAATCCCTGGGGGATCTAATGAAGCCACTGATGTAATTTGGATTAAACAGAAGTGCAAATAATGGATATTCATTTTAATTGTATTTTTGGGGCCTGCCATGCAAAGCAATGGCAGGAACCTATTGCTATTGTCGGAGAAAGTGTTTCTTTATTCTTTATTTTTCTTCCGTAACCGTTAATGCGGCTCATACCGCTGGGTGCACACCTACAAATGAGGTATCAAAACGTGCAGAAAATTCACGCCATTCCAGCTATTACTTCTGGTGGGATTTGGGCTTAACGTGGCGACATAATTCGCAAAAAACTACGAAAAAAACCCCATTATAAGTCAATGGGAAAAATCCTAGAAATACCCTATTTTTGAGGATTTTCTGTGTCGTCACAATTTCACCTAGAAATGCCATTCAAATTTCATTTTGTAGATACGTCTGTGATCTCTTCGAAAGTGAAGACGGCTCGTCGATACCAGTTACGGTTTGTCCACAATTTGCCTCTAAGCGACCCAAAGTTTCTCATTTTTCCTAAAGTTAGAGTGCGTCTCTGGCTGCTTAGAGTGAGAGATGAAGACAACTTTTTCAGCCCAAATCATTTTTGAAATCGCCATCACGCCCACAAATATCGCACGATTAGTATCACAATCGGTCCTGACATTGATACGCCTGTCTGCTCCGGTAAAATGTTTTCGAAATTTATCTAGACCGTACGGTTTTCTGTCACGGTGCTTCAGAGCAAAGTCATGCGACAGGATTTTCTGAGGCTGTCTGAGGCTCTCTCCCATGTATTTGAATAGAATTTCAGATCTGGGCACAACATTTCTTTCTCTCATCACTGTAAATGCTCTGAGTGAGGTACAGATATGAATCTCGGGACTATCGCAGAAGACACATTGCCCTCTCATACGCTCAAAACGCTTTTCGAATATGTATTACGGTTCCCGAACAAGAAGGATTTGTTTCCAATGCTTTTTTTCAGTAAACCGTGTTGGCTCAAACACACAATTGTGTGTTTGAGCATGTATGACTCACAGCTCACACCTGCTGAGACCATTATTTGCCATAGCAACGGAACTCAAGAGGCTGTTGGCTGCTGATTTGGACTACAAATACGCATCGCTGTAGTTCTATCTATCCTCAGTTGAAACAGATCAGGACTGAGAACTGGCCTTTAGAACTACCCGCTGCTATGGGCTGTATATAACTGATTTAACTCAGTAACTGTTACACATATGATTATTTTGGAACTTTAAAATTAAGCATACTGAAAATTTCAAAATAAAAGCCTTGAATATTTTACATGACGTAATTGCTCTTTTTGGCCGTATATGACTTTTTCATCCAAAGCAATGTTACACATGGGATTAGTTCGGAACTTTAAAATGGAGCATAATAATAATTTCAAAATAAAAGCCTTGAATATTTTTACATCAGGTAATTGCTGTTTTTGGCTTTATGTGACTTTTTCATCCAAAGCACTGTTACACATGGGATTAGTTTGGAACTTTAAAATTAAGCATACTGAAAATTTCAAAATAAAAGCCTTGAATATTTTTACATCAGCTTCTTGTGTTTTGAGTATTATATAACTATTTTAACCCAAGGACTATTACGCATGGGATTAGTTTGGCCCTTTGAAATGAAGTTTAACAAAACTTCCAAAATAAAAGCCTTGACAACATTTTAAATCGTACTGAATGGTGCACGTCCGCCTCGCTTAACGTTCTTGTGGTTCTCCGCGTGCCACTGATTACGTTGCGGCGTTCTTTAGCGTCGACGCCAATTTGTGGCGTGACGACGCCGGGCCCAAGCCCGACGGGCGCGCCTTGGCAGGCCCCGGCTAAATTTCTTCAGAAATTTTGTTTTTCTAGTTTTGATTTGTTGTTTTTAAGATTCTATAGTGGTGGGTTTAAATAGCATTTCACTAGCGATGTTTTCCCATTACACCTAATTAGGTGTACTGGGTAATTACCCAATAATATTTTTACATTTCCTGTCTACTTAACATCTTTTAATACAAAAACACGGTGCACCGCCTCGGCGCCCCAACCAAATTTTCTGGGGGAAACCCTGTCTTTATTTATTGATTCTTTCTAAGTTGTTTCTTTAGTCCTTCTAGTCATTCCTTATTTCAACTCCCTCACAGTATGTCTAGTTTTCCTGTCTCACAACCTTAGGTTTAGTTTAGTTATGTCTTCATCCATGCCCATCTTCCTTTAGTAATCCTAATTAGATTATTCATCAAGTCCTTCAAGCTCCTCCCATAGAGTTTCTACTTTTTTTTCATTTTGTCACTTTAGGTTTAGTTAGTCCTTTTGCCTGAATCTATGTCCATCTCTCTTTAGTGATTCTAGTTAGGTTATTTCTTTGCTTAGTCTTTCTAGTTACTCTAGCTCTGTGTTCCTTATTCTTATCTTTAGATCATCCTTATTTCTATTTTTGGTTTCCTCATAGTTTCCCCCTCATATCCTTTTCGTTTCCTAGTTATCTTATTGTCTCTATCTTAGTGTCTCAGTATTAGAATTATTCCTAGATCACTTATGTTACCTCAATCAATCTTTTGTGTTCTCTTGTAGATCCTTGTTGTTTCTCTGTGCCATTTTCTCCCTGCTCCTCAGTCTGGCTCTTGCTTACACCTGCTGTCAATTAAGCTCATCAGTCCTGGTTTTGTCTAGCTCTCTACCTCCCAGTATTTAGGCGTCTCTTCCGCTTCCATTCCTCATCAGATCCTCTTGTACACTTACCCTCAGTCTACTTTGCGTACCTGTTCCTCCCCCCGAGATTCCTGGTTTGATGTACTTTTCATGTTTTGCTGCTACCTTGGATCCTCTAGTACCATTTCATTAAATCATCAAACTCAACTGCTGCCTCTGCTTCTCTGCATTTGGGTCCATCTTTCAACAGCCTACATCATGACACTTAGTATGACTGTAGTGAGCTTCCTTTGTTACACAGTTCATTAAGCTGATTGTATGTTGTTTTTACTCCTATGCAAATATGAAAGATTACTGTTGCTATGGCAACTGGTATTTGGTTGAGTTTGGAACATGCTTTGGCGTTTTCAGTGAGACATGGTTTCAAAGTGGATTTTTGTATCTACTTTATTCCTGCATCGCATGATGACACATTGCTGTTGGTAACTTTTGGAGCAACATTTTTACATTTAAACAAACTGACAGAGCAAATACCAGTAAAAACAAACTTTTATGTCTTAAATGGGGTAATATTGCTGGCTCTGCCTCACCCCATAGTGATCGACTCATTGCAGCTGTGCAGCGCCACCGCATAACTCTGGTTTTACTTGGCCTATTAACACAATTTAAAAACTGGTGTGTAGTTTATAATGTGCACTTTAAGCACAAGTTGAAAGTGACGGCAGAGTCATGCTGCTACGCCGTCACAAACCAGACATGTTAAAAAGACGGTATAAGCCTACGGACCCCTATGGTTTAACGTATCGATACTCGCTGATGAAAAATCGACACCTTGCGAGGGTGGAAAAAATCGATAAATATTGTAGAATCGATATAATTATACAGCCCTAATTATTAACATATTTACTTGCCGTTTTCTTCTAATTTAAATTACTCAGAGGATAATAGTTATGTGTTTAACTATAGTCATTTGTTGCTATAGGTTAAGAATATGGTCAGGAAGAGAAAGACGGTTATAAAAGTATGCAACTAAAATCCTACTTCGTATACTCTTTTCAGAAGCCAAGGATTTCTCTTTTGTCCTTTGTTCTATTCAGTTCAATTTGAGTTTATTTATATATCATCATTATACAACAAATATAGCCCAATCAATGGTGTAAGGATTGTTTTACATGGGACTGAAGTAGACTTTTTTTGTTCATCATTTTGACTGACAGGATTAAAAAAAATTCCAGGCTATTTTTGTTTCATTTAACTTTTTTCTGTTTTGTTTTTTTTTTTTTTAACGGAGACTCTTAAAAAAATGTAAACAAAAACAGAGTAATATTTCCTCATTTAATATTGTGAACCAAAGAGACGCTTGTGTCTCTAAAGATTCAGGTTGCAGATCCCTGATCTAGCAGATGGAAAGTGTGATCCTATCTCGATACAGCAGCTAAAACTTTTAAGTGCAGTATTATAATTTTTAATTCATTGTTAAAATAAAATTGTGAAGATTTAAAAAATATCTACCATTGAATATTTAAAAAAGACATTTATTTAGTATAATTTCTTCAGAATCCCTCTTGGCCCCCCGTCTAGAACCGTTCCTGAGCTGCAGGCGGTGCATTTTTACTTGGCATGTTTTTTCTTCATTGATAGGAAGTCAGATTATCCAAACTGGTAAACCACATTAATACAATATTTGTGAAATAATACATTAAGTGACCGCTGAACAATTATTCATAAAATATATCAACATTTCTGAATAAAACACAGAAAATAATGTAATGTAGGAAATATTTATGTATATACTGTTAATCTATTCATATGATTTGTTCTTTAAATGGCCACTTATTTTGGTTAATGCTATTATTTATTAAATATCATCCAAACTCGACATCCTAAGCAAATAATCAAACCACAATAGTCAGTTAAAATCACAATAATAAACTTAATCAATCATAACAAAATGTTCTGTACCATATCAGCATCAGGAGATGATTGAGGACTCTGATGTCTGGTTCTTTAGGTTCTGCAGAATGGATCTCCTGATCCATTCTGTCTGATATTCAGCGGCACACTGCGCCACGATGGACACATTTTTTTTTTGTCTTTTGATGTACACAGCATCCATCCTCACTGAAATTGTTAAGCTTATAATGTGTGTCTTTTCACTCACGTCTATATTTTTAAAAGCGTCTTTGCTTCTAAGGACATGGAATCAGGTAGAGAACATTTAAAAAAATACTGATTGATGGCAGCTCACCACGGCTGCGCAGTGTCCATCTCTAGGCAGTGATATTCACTGCCTAGAATATTCAGTGATATTCAACATCGGTCCACAGCGTTCAGGGGTCCTTTAGCTCCCGCCACGACAATTTAGCTGACCTTAATATTTCCTGAGTTTTATTTTGGTCATTACTGTTAATCTTAGTGTTGATGTGTGTATGATGGGCGTTTCTATCGGACAGTTATCGGTTCAATACGAGACGCACATTCAATGGCCAAATATGGGACGACTCCGTATTTTACGGGATGGATGGCAACCCTATTCAAGGGTGCTGAGGTACAGTTTTAGGGGTGCTAAAACCCCCTAAAACAGGGCTAGAATTGCCACTAGTTGGAAGAGTAAAAAACATGTTCAAAACCCATTTAGTTCCATTTAACATGCTCGATATTAACTACATGTGCTTCCTCCAATAAAATATTTTGGGTTTTGTCTCTTTTAAATTTAGATAAGACTTTTCACCTTTTTACTGGACCATGTAAACCATTGATGTTGTTTGACACCAATTTTATCAACCTGCTACTCATCTAAATTATATTCCTTAGTTATAACACACAGATTAATGGGCTCCCCACTCACTCTTGTAACACTGAACATATGAAAAAGTCAACATGACGAACAAACAAAACTCAAACTGAACTCCTAATTTCCAAGGTGAGGGTCTCAGTGTGGACTCTGCTTCACCACCAACAGCAGCTTCCTCATCGGTTAGGGAAGGAGGCCCTTGCTGGCCGTAAGTATGTCATGAAACGGTGCGGTGAGGGGTGGTGAGGCAGACGCAGCGGACCCAGGTAAGATGAATAATGAAATTTAATGATGAAAAGCACAGTCCAAACAACAGGCAGCACGCACATAGACGAATTGACACTGAGTTGACAAGCGACATTGACATTGACAAGGACCCGACGAGGAACACAGGTGGAGTTAAATACACAGCGGGTAATCACAGAACGAGACACACCTGGGAACAATCAAGGGGAGGACAGGACAACGAAGAGACTCAAGGACACAGAAAACTCGAAATTAACACACAGAAAACACAGAACACGACAGAGTATCGCGAGAAACCTTGCTTATTTATTTATTATGTACCATAAACCAAATGCAAGTCTTAATTATTAATAACAGAGTGGATAAACCATTTCATTGGCATATTTCACCCTCTGACAAGCTGGAAAGAAGGTCTGAAAAGAGATCTCAGGGCCTCATACAGCCTTGGACTCGCGCTGCATAATGAGTTAAATCCGCTGCACTCCACGCGGAGATGCGCAACTAACAGAGATTTAATTCAATGCTGCTAATGTGGCTTTAGTAGCTCTTACATTTCATGTCTGTTGAGTTTTAAACAAGGGGACACAGAAACTATTTTGGTTGGTTGAGTTAATGGGATGAGTTTCTCAAATCTCCGTGCAGACACGCACATTAACTCTGTCTACGTGCACAAAGCATTTGATATGGTTTATTGCATCGTGTAACTGGAAAAATAATACTAAAATAATATAAAACCAGCATGATGCGTGACTGTGAGGCGAGTGCGAAAGGTCCTCACCGGGCTGAACCTGCATGATGAGGTTAGCTCTGGTTCATTAACCACTAACGCTCCGGCTAATCGGGAACATACACTTTATCAGCACACACAGAGCCGGGCACTGAGCAGCGTGTTGATTTATCTTTACCATGATAAAGATAAAGTAGTGAGTAGTGAGAATGATTTATCTTTGTGAACAAAGATAAATCATTCTCACTACTCCTCAAAGCGTATCTCTGAAAGTGTGAGTACAAGCTGCGCAACCAGAGCTAACGGTTAAACTCCTACCTTGATCAAAAACTCTGGAAAGAAACATAATTCCTCACAGGGGGTTGATGTAAATATTCATACAGGTCAGCCTGTGTCCAGTTTGAGTGAAAGAAGGCGCGCGCTATCCGCGCTGAGGTAAACTTAAGACATCCAACTGCTGCAGCGCACGAGGCAATGCGCAGAGACGCCAGCGGTGTGATTAGTGCATAAACTATAGAAGATATGCTTATCTTCTATAAACTTATCTTTTAGGAATAAATCTGCTCCTTGAGTAAAACGCTCAGAGCAACAGAGACACCTTTTTTTTTCTTTATTATTTTCCTGAAAACATAAACAAGAAAGGCTTAGACTGGGGTTGGGGCTAGTAAAGCATGGCAGGCCGCCAGGCCTATAATACACTGGGGGAAACCCTGGATCTGCTTTTCTTTCAGGATCTTGCGCACGTCTGCGTATTCTTTTAATTTTTTCAAATTGCTTGCTATTTTCTGCAGGTTTACAGACATGTTTTCACTGAGACGTTTGTTTGCACTCTGTGGTGCAACTTTGTTTCGGACACACGATTCTGGATTCCTCTTTGTCTCCGGGCACCCGAGGCCTCGTCAGTGTTGACTCAGCAACAGATGCTTTGTGTTTCTCACCAGATCCATACTCTCTTACTAGTGTACTAGTAGTCTGTTTGATCAGCATTTGCTTGATGGTCGAGTCCAGGTCAGGCTCTGACTACTGTCCATCCATCCATCCATCCATCCATCCATCCATCCATCCATTTTCTTCTGCTTATCCGGGGTTGGATCACACCTTAAGAAGGGAGGCCCCAACTTCCCTCTCCCCAGCCACTTCTTTCAGCTCCTCCGGGGGAATTCCAAGGTGTTCCCAGGCCAACCGAGAAACATAGTCCCTCCTCTCGACGTGAAGGAGTAGCAGCTCTACTCTGAGTCCCTCCCGGATGATCGAGCTTCTCACTGTTAGCTCACCCTATCTCTAGGGAGAGCCCAGACACCCTACGAAGAAAACCCATCTCAGCCGCTTGTATCCGATAACCTCGTTCTTTCAGACTTCTGTGTTACGTTTAATAAGCCTACAAAACATACAGAATAGAGAAAACCAAACAAGACTGTGCAATATAAAATTGTGTTGTGCTAATTATATGGCAAATAGAGGAATAGATAACTTAACCTGTTGATGATCTGTTGATAAAGTAGGGTGCAAAATTTAATCAGACTAACAAGTGTAATCCACTGCATGCACATGCAGCCCTGTTCTGCTCAAGCAGCAGCAAAAATAGAACCCTATCAAGCATACTGTCACAACAAGTGACGAGATGGAGCTGGAAGACTTTAAGCAAAACCTAAAAATGGGAGAAGTTACAGTGATTACTTAGATGGTGGTTTAAAAAAAGGAATCAGTAAAATCAGAATTAAAATAATATGTCGGCTGGAGGGACTATGTCTCTCGGCTGGCCTGGGAACGCCTCGGGATTCCCCCGGAAGAGCTGGAAGAAGTGGCCGGGGAGAGGGAAGTCTGGGCCTCCCTTCTGAAGCTGCTACCCCCGTGACCCGACCTCGGATAAGCGGAAGAAGATGGATGGATGGATGGATGGATGGATGGATGGATGGATGGATGTCGGCTTTACATTGGGCTCAGGCTTATAATTATTGTGTTGGATCAGGCTCGGATACAACGCCTATTTTGTGTTTGTAGGCTTCATCTAAACTCTATGACTGAGCAGGCAAGAACAATATGTTAGGGGTGGTGCTTTGAAAGAAATCAAGCAGGCAGGGAGAGTCAGCAGAGATCTAGCAGCCTCTCATCACAAAGGCATTTCCTCCACAGTCTCTGAAGGAAGACTTGTCTTTAAGCAAAGACCCGGCCTGCTCTCAGGGCTAATATGGAGCCAGTTATTTGGTCTTTTATTCCTGTGGGCTATGCACTGGACTGTTTTACTGCTGAGGGTTCATTCCTGTTATCCACTACTATCTTCTCTGAAGATGTTCCCCTTGTTTAAGTATGCAGCAGTTCAAACTGAGCATAGAGTAGAGGCAGGAAGGGGCCATACTGATTTATGATGTGTGAGAAATGCCATGAAAAGAAATTTAATGAGTGGCACACAGCACTAAACTAGTCTTAATTTATTGATATGCTCAGAAGTTGGTAAGACATGTCATTTTATGACTCAATATAAAACCTGATTCCATGCACATAAAACAATTTACAAAGCACTATCTTAGCATAAATGGGATCATTGATGAGAAAAAAATAAAATTATCTTAATTTGAACTGATTCAAATTAAGAATTAGGTTCAGTGGTGCTGCTATGTTTAGTTGATAATCTAATCTAATGATCAAATCGAAATGATCCAAATTGGTCCAAACATAATTTCCATCAAGCCAGTTGTGTTTCGATAATACAAATTAGTTTAAAATGTCATTAAAGAAACCAGCAAACTGCATTAAGTTATTGCTTCAATTCTCTTTCCTGATATGTACTCCTTTTTTACAAGAAAACAAACACTTTCACCTAAATCAAAGTCAGGAAGTGCAGGTTGGGGGGGAGGTGCGTGTCAAAAGACTGGATAATGGCATAAACAAAGATAAAGCAGTAGCAGGAACACATGCACTGAACTCCACAGGACTGAAAAAAAGAAAATGGCGACTTTTTTCCCCTTTTGTAGCTGCAGTCAATGGAACATTGTAGCAGACTAGGATTGCTACACCAAAGTTTGTTTACAAGCTTTTTTTGTATTATTTAATAGAATAGAATAGAATTAATTTATTCATCCCAGCAGGGAAATTATTTCGCAGTTACAGCAGCATAGAGACAAGACACACAACAACCACCACCGAGTAGCAATTGTAGACAAGATAAAATAAAAATAAAATATAACATGCTGTCAATATAAAAAGCAGCTTAGAGCAGTCCTTGCAAAGATTCAAAAATGCAGAACAGAATGTATATGTAAATATATGTACAGCAAGTGTGCCACAGTGCAGTTGTGCGAAATTAGACTGATTTGTGCAGAACAATGATTTAGCTTTTATTGTACAGTGAGATGGCATGTGGCAGGAAGGATTTCCTGTATCTGTCCCTACGACAGCGGAGCTGGAGCAGCCTATGTGAGAAGGTGCTCCGCTGTCTGTCCACTATGTGGTGGAGAGGGTGCTGTTTATTGTCCATAATAAACAGAACCTTCTTCAGTGCCCTCCTCTCCACCACAGTTTCCAGGGACTCCAGCCTTAGTCCCAGTACAGAGCCAGCTTTCCTGATGATTTTGTCTAGTCTATTAGAGTCGCTGGCTCTGATGCTGCTTCCCCAACACACAGCAGCAAAGAAGATGGCACCGGCAACAACACTGTGATAAAAGGTCTCCAACATCTTGCTGCACACATTGAAGGATCTCAGCTTCCTTAAAAAATAGAGTCTGCTCATCCCCTTCTTGCACACAGCGTCAGTGTTAGATGCCCAGTCCAGTCTGTTGCCGATTACAACTCCCAGGTATTTGTAATCCTCCACCTCCTCCACCACTTCCCCTTTGATCTTTAGTGGCCGTGAAGGTATCTTCTTCCTTCTGAAGTCAATCACCATCTCTCTGGTCTTACTAATGTTGAGCCTCAGGTGATTCTGGTCAGACCACTCCACAAAGCTGTACTCCCCCTCCCCTCCATCCCCTATACACCCGACAACCGCTGAGTCATCAGAAAACTTCTGTAGGTGACATGATTCAGAGTTGTACTGGAAATCAGTGGTGTACAAGGTGAAGAGAAAGGGAGAAAGCACAGTTCCCTGTGGAGCCCCTATGTCACTGACCACCACATCAGACAGGACACTCCCCAGACGGACAAACTGTGGCCTGCCTGTCAAGTAGTCAGTCACCCAGGAGATCACTGAGTCGTTGACACCCATCCTCCGCAGCTTCTCACCCAGCAGCAGAGGCTGGATGGTGTTGAAGGCACTGGAGAAATCAAAGAATGTGATTCTCACAGTGTCTCCTCCACCATCCAGGTGCGACAGTGCTCGTTGCAGCAGGAAGATGACGGCATCGTCAACTCCTAAGTGGGGCTGGTAGGCAAATTGCAGGGGGTCTAGAAACGTCCTCACCTGAGGCCTCTGCAGGGCCAGGACCAGTCTCTCCATGACCTTCATCACATGAGATGTGAGAGCGACTGGTCTGTAGTCCTCTGGGTCGGCTGGCCTTGGCTTCTTGGGAACAGGAACCACATGTGATGTCTTCCACCGCAGCGGGCCTCTCTCCCAGCCTCAAGCTGAGGTTGTACATGTGTGCCAGTACAGGGGCCAGCTGGATGGAGCAGGTCTTCAAGATCAGTGGTGTAATGCCATCAGGTCCTGCAGCCTTCCCCTGGTGTAATCGCTCCAACTGTCTCTCAACCTGGCCTGTAGTCACCGTTAGCTGGGGGTAGGTGTTGTTGTCCGCAGTGGAGATGGGGGAGGAGGGGAGGGGGGGGGCCTGAAGGAGAGGTGGTGTGCTGGAGAATGCCGGTAGGTGGATTGAACGACTTGGGGCAGTGTGGATGTGTGGGGGGATGGTGGTGGTATGGGAGTAGCAGGAGGTGAGCTGAACCTGTTGAAAAACTGGTTGAACTGGTTTGCTCTATCCCGGCCCCCAGATATCTGTGTGTCCTTCCCCTTCATTCCAGCGATGTTCTTCATTCCTTTCCACACATCTCTCACACTGTTCTGCTCGAGTTTGGACTCAAGCTTCCTCCTGTAGTTGTCCTTGCAAGTCCTCAGTGTCTCTCTGAGTTCACGCTGAACTCTCCTCTGCTCCCTCCTTATGTCCAGACCTGAAAGCCATCTTCTTTTTGTTTAAAAGTGCCTTCAGGTCGCTGGTAATCCAGGGTTTATTGTTGGAGAAGCAGCGCACGGTCCGGGCTGGCATGACAGTGTCCTCACAGAATCTGATGTATTCAGTGATGCAGTCAGACATGTTGTCGATGTCCTCCCCATGAGGCCCACAGAGCACATCCCAGTCTGTCGACCCAAAGCAGTCCTGCAGTGCCTCAGCTGCCTCCTGTGTCCACCTTCTCACCGTCCTGATGTGCACAGGCTGCCTGCTCACTAAGGGGACATACTTGGGAGTCATCCTTACCAAGATGTGGTCCGACCTGCCAAGGGGGGGCAGGGCTGTGGCGCTGTATGCATCTTTGGCATTAGCATACAAGAGATCCAGCATTTTGTTTTCCCTGGTGGGACAGTCAACATACTGCTGGAAGTTGTGTAGAGTTTTGTCCAATGAGGCATGGTTAAAGTCACCTGTGATGACCATGAAGGCGTCCGGGTTTTTAGTCTGTAGTTTGGCTGCAGTAGCGCTGATGATGTCACAGGCCACCGCTGCATCAGCTGATGGGGGAATGTAAACAGCGATCAAAATGGCGGACGTAAACTCCCTCGGTAAATAATACGGCCGCATTCCCACAGCCAGAAGTTCAATGTCCGGGCTACAAATCTGTTCCTTCACGTTAACATGACCGGGATTACACCACCTCTCACTCACATAAAGTGCAACCCCGCCGCCCTTCTTCTTCCGACTCTTGGAAAGGTCCCTATCCCCCCGCACCAAGGAAAATCCAGGAACCTCCACGCTGGAGTCTGGAATAAGCGAGTGTAGCCAGGTTTCCGTGAAGCAGAAGATACTGCACTCCCTGTAATCCTTCTGGGTCCTAACCAGCGCCGTGATTTCGTCTGTCTTATTCCCCAAAGACCTCACGTTCCCCACAATAATCGCCGGTATCGCCGGTTTGTGCCGTCTCCTCTTCCCCCTCCGTTTAGCTCCAGACCTGCAGCCCCGTCGTCTCCTCCATAGCTCCTTTGGGACCACCGGCCTGTCTCTGGGCCGCAGCAGAGGCTTACACAGCGCAATCAGCTGTTCACGCGTGTAAACAATGCCCCTGCTCCGTTCGGCGAGGTTCTCCGTAACAATCATGCCTCTACTCCGTAAAGAACAGCGACAGAACCGACAGAACCACATCCAGCCATTGTGGAAGCTTAACTGATGATCTATGGGTTCTTTAAGCACGGATCCTTAATCGGTTACAGCAAATATACACAGATATTTGTATACACACACGACGGGAGCTGCGTCTGCAGGCAGCCAGCTAAACCGGCGCCATTTTGAAAACCATTGAAACTCATCTGTTGTCCAAAAATGTGGCACGTAGACAAATGTTTAAACACAAATTCTAAAGTAATCCGTTTGCAATTTATGTGATCTGTGAGGGTTAGCTAATGTAATGGACATCAGTTATTTGGAAGTCAGATTTTAAAAATGAGACTCAAACATAAGGAGAAATTTTGCGTTATATAGTGAAAGATTTGAGGAGACAGTTCATCAATACTTACCATACGTCTACAACCCTGAGCAACTTCAAATGATTAGTTATTGTCAAATTAGTTCTGACACTTAGAATGTTTCCATTATCGCCACTTAACGGGTGAGTTTTACAAAAAAATTAAGCGCACCCATCCCTTTCACTGCTGAATCTCAGCAGCAAAATCTATAAGGTTACCCTGCTCACCTGTTCTTATATAGTGATCTCTCTACAAAGAACTTCAGCTGAAAGCTTCCTCAAAGACCCCACTGATAGGAAATGGACATTATTAAAAGTTTACATGAAAACCAAAGCAGATTTATTGATTGTTTCTCATGTTTTAATACATATTAGGATGCACTGTTTTTGAATTTGAATTCACTATTAAGTTAAAAGTGAATTATTAAAATACTATTTATGAAACTAGTTAAATATTAAGTTTTTCTTCAGATGTTTGTTTCTCTCATCTGTAGGTTATCAAACTACTTATGTTGGCTACTCATGTACTGTTGAGATTCATCTAGAAAGAAAAGATGAATAAAGAAATGTCACTGAGTTAAGTTGTTCCTGTGTCTCTTGGGAGAATGCAAGCGTTGGCAAGTTTGGGCAGTACCTGAAGTGGATTAAAGAGTAAAAAAAAAAGGACAATTAAAGTGGACCTCTGGTTTTAACAGGGATTAAGGAAAACAAATTAAACCAGCGCAAAAGCTCCTTCACGGGCTGACCCACCGGTCCAGTAATGCAAAGTCTAACGGCTGAGCACATCCTTAACCTTTATCAGCACAGACACAGAGTCAGCGTGTTGAGATGCAAATGCACACAACGCATATAATGCTTTGTTCACAAAGATATAATTCTCACTGCACGCTCAACTAGGCCTGGCGATAAACAATAAGTCAATTAATCGCACAATAAATTAAAACTGTCGACCTCATTTTAATTATTGGCTTTATCATTTCTTAGGGCCTTTTTCTCTTTCTGTTGATGACACTGAATGAAAAAAGGCTTAACTCCAGTGCTCTCCACTGACTCCTCCCTTTCTCATTTCCTCAGTGTAATGTCCAGCGCACACTACACGATCTTAGAGTTGTTGGCCGATTGTCGGCCCATTTGCAAAACCTAAGAGACCACACATTAGCCGACAAAAATTCCAGGTATAACGGTTCAATCGGGTTCGATCGTGCCGTGTGGTGTCCAACAATGGGCAAAAAATAATGGCTACAAGTCCAGTTAACTAATTTTAAAATCAGGCATTAATCAATGCTTTACTACAATCTACCTGCAATGCATGTGGCTAGTCCTGACTGAATGAAAATCTTTATAACCTATTTATGTCACGTTAACAAAGAACAGCTGAAAAGTTTCTGGGTTTATGAACTGCTGTAGCAATTTCGCTCCAACTCCTTCCCTTGTCATTCTATGGATATTCCTCTCACAAAATGTTGAATAAACATTAATGTTGTTTCCATATATCGTCTCCAATGTCCACTGGACTTCGGGTTGCGCCGTGTCAGCTGTTTGGGATTCCGCTCTGTAATTTCCCCTCAGAAAGCACGGAGGGGAATCTGTGCTTTCTGATTGGCTGCCTGTCACATTCAGCAGTCTGCCTTAACGCTCCCAGTCGGGGAAAACCTCTAATTTAGATGAGAGCGGCCACAACGATCTACCGTAACACACCACACACTACAGGATGATCGGTTACAAAATCGCAAGTGACAAACTTAGAACGGCTAACGTTCTAAGTTTGTCGTAAGGGGAAAATAGAGGTAAAAAATCGTGTAGTGTGAACTATTGCATCAGGTAGTCGAATGTACCCGTCTTCTCTATTTAAATCTAATGATTACTGAAGGGTAATATAGTATACAGACTTCATAATCTGCACTCTTGGTTGAATGCAGTATTTATTTCCACTTTGGCTTTATGTTTAGTTTTTATTCAAGTACATATTTTGTTTGTTAATGGAGACTGAGAATCCATTTCATTTTTGTTTTTGGTTGTTTTGTTTACTTTGTTTATCAGTTGTCGTTGCGCACCCCCCTTCTCTCTCTCTCTCTCTACTTCCTCTTCTGAGAGGGGAGATGTGCTACCAGCTCTCCGTCTAACGGGTGCATTGAGTTTCTTAAATCTTCTGGGATTTACCCTGTACAGAACTGAAGTAAACGCTGTTTAAGCTGGCATCGAGAAAAGATTCGCCTGGTTTCTGACGGCCTCCATCCAGATGTCCCACCCTTCTTCCCCCTCTGAATTAGCCAGACTGAGCAGCCTGCAGTCAACTAGTTTCACAGAGCACACCTGTTAATGGTCACTCCTTCTCTTTATTACAACTTGCACTGTTACTGAACCAGGTTGGTTTTAGTGACTCGGGCGAGTCCCAAGGATGTTGTTGTACATATGGGCTACTAGCAACCTATAAAACATTTTCCAGCTCTTCCTCTCCAGAATCAAACATCATAGCTATTTTACAACCATCAAAAAACTTTGAGGTGACTCATTAACTGAATGTCCACAACATCTTTTAGATTTTCTTTATGCTAAATATTTTATTAGTAAGGCATTTTCACAAGGGTCAGTACAGCTTAATTCAGTAGCAGAAATAATCAAATAAGTAAAATCAGTCATCTAGTCTATCTTTCCCTAATGGTGACACTGAGAACTAAAAAGGGAACCTTTGAGAGAGACGAACGGAGTATGGTGTTTCGAACCGCAGAATTGGCCTGATGATGGAGAAGGTGTTGGAGCAGAAGGAGGATGTTGATCAATGAAGGCAGGGATCTCTTTAGGTCTGATGAGCTTCTGTCTCTGCATGGATGGTGAGGTCACAGAGGACTTGGGTGCTGGCAGGAAGGAAGGCACCAGTTTTTCTTCTTTGCCTTTGTTCTTTGCCTTTGCCTTTATCTTTGCCTTGGTATTTGTCTGTGCCTTTATCTTCATCTTTGTCTTTGGGGTCTGAACCCAGCTGATGAGAGAAGTGCGATTTGAAGCCACATGTTGCGGGGCTAATGGGTTGGTCCACATGCGCCAGACAGTCTTCGGCTCTGTGGCCCCGGCTCTTCTTCAGCTGCAGAGTTCTTTGTCCATCTTGATCTTGGCTCGAAGCTGACTGGAGGATCCAACCAAAGGTTCCTCTTTTGCACTCACCTTTTTGTAGGGTTTATCCACCCTTTTGGTGCATTTGCATTGGCTAGCACTGTTGCTGTGCTGTGCTTGTTTCATTGGCTGTCTGTTTAGACAGATGATCTCATATCCATCTTTGTCTTAGAGACATTATGTCTTGATGTCTGTGCTAATGTTTCAGGATTGCTCAATGGTCCTCCTATGACCATTGCCTGCACAACCTTTTCTTTGCAATGTTTACGTTGTTCAACAATCTGTCTCCAAATAAGGCATTGATCATCTCTGCTCTCCTGTTAGTTAGCTTTTTCTTCCACCTACCATCTACCTCCAACATATCAGTGATCTTTAATTGCAGTTACACGTTTTACACCATCTCAAGTTCAATGTCAAAATCACATTTATAAATTTTTTAGCTTCTCTGATTTATCATTCATTTATAATTTTATGATAGCCATAACTTATTAGTTACTCTTATTATAATCTTAATGTGTTATTACAGATGTTCTCTGAAAAGAAACCAGTGTTAAGTGTTCTTTTGAAAGTAAAGTCTATCTCTCTTTGGCAGTAAATTGCATGCATTATTACATCATTTCCATTAAATCAGTGTAAAAAGGTCTTCAAACAATATCATTTACCGCAATAATTTTGGAGACAATTAATTGCTCAGCAAAATTTGTTATCGTGACAGGCCTATGCTCAACGCACACCTTTAAAAGTATCCATATTTGCGGTTCACATTGAGCTTTGGAAAAAGAGCAAATATGGTAGCTTTTAAACTTGACTCATACCATGATGAATTCTCCCAAAAAACTTGACTCCTCACAGGGGGTTGATATAAATGTCCATACTCAATCCGTGCTGAGATAAACTTCAGAGATCAAGCCCCAAGAGCGCATGAGGCGGCCAACATTGGTGCGCGTTCCCTGTTCAGTGCGTCAACTATAAGATTAATAAACCCATCTTTCAGGAATAATTCTGTTCTGCCAGTAGAATGCTCAGTGCAGCGGAGAGCTTGTAGTCCGACTTTTAAAAAAAATAAGATATTGGGTTTTTTTTTGGATCAAATGAAAAACAAACAATTGGTGGGGGAGCAAATAAAGCATGACTTATAATACACGGGGGAAAACCCTGGGATCTGTTTTAATAACAGTTTGTCACAATGTTTTGGGCTTCTCCTGGGATATCCACCCTACAGGAAGTGAACTGATGAAAATAAGGAGCCTCATAGAACACTCTGCAGGGACCATGAAGGAAAAGAAGAGGAGAATTGAGGAGAGAAAATAATTTCCTGTCCTTATTTATGGTTAACTTTGTGCCGGTCATGCTGCCAATTGACAAGCCCCATCTCCCAAACACATAATGTCATTTAAATGATTTATATTTTTTTATTCAAAGCTACAGTCTAGCATAGGAGAGTCTCATCAATCTGATAGATCAAATAACTGAGCAGCAGCTCTCTTTCTTTTTAATCTCTTCCTGTTCTGTCCTGTAGGCAGCGTCAGCATTATTGAACTTAAGAGTGTGACATGAATAAACAAAGCAATTTAGCATTGTAGATGAACACCTGCAGGAGCAAATAAATGCCTCTGAGTATTAGGGTTCACTTCCAGATTTGTTGGTTGGGTGCAATAATATTACAGTGCAGCAATAATTCTTGTGAAACTGTCACTTGTCTTGTAAAGCTCTATCTACTGTAGGTACTGTCAGATTTACTTTTTTTTTCAAGTGGTGTAAGCTATTATTATGATCCCAGGAGATGAAAGTGTTTGCTTCAGGCTTGACAATCTTTATGTTTGAGATTTAAAGAAAAAAAAAAGAACGAAAGAAATTTTTGAATTGCTCAGTTGTGTTGACAAAGAGTGTGTTCAAATTCAGGGGCTGAATCATTTGAAGGACCCGATCTACATGGTCGACTGCATTGAGGAATAATTGGCAATTGTATTTTCAGATTTATTCCTGCCGTTATCTCAGCTTGTATCCTGTTGTCTAGAGGCAGTTTATTCCAGAGCAATGGAGCCACAACTGAGAGGTTACAGTCTCCTCTAAGTGACCGCCATGATTTCCTAACTGAGGGCTGAAGCAGATCCAGTAATGTGATATGTGATAGGGTTCCCTAATTAACCATTGCCAAAAAAAGCGAATTGCAGTAATCCAAGAACAAAGTTATAAATAACTGTTTCAAAGTCCTCCATAGAAAGAAAGGTCTTTGCATTTAACAAATGTCTGGGATGGAAAAAAGTTAAGATTTTACTATCCATACACATGGTTATCAAAACTAAGAGCAGCATCTATTTTCACACATTGATTATCGACACAACTCATGAGTTATCAGGGCAGCAAAATCAATACCTTTGTCACAAGAAAAACAGATAGAACCAAATACAATAGTGTCTTTATTTGTGTTAAAAATAATGCCATCCACAACTTAACTTGACCTACTGTAGATAATCAAGGAGATGTTTAACTGAGGATGTCTGAGTATTTTAAAGGAAAACAAAGCTGAAAACCATAAGCATATAAGTGAAAGGAAATGTACAGTTTTATTTTAGAGTCACAGTTTTATTCTAGAGAGGAAATACACATGAAATCTATGGCGAAAGGTCAGCTACACTAAAACTACTTTGTCTTCTTCTAGGGCACGGGTAACTTATCCATCCATTGAGTTTCTCTAAAGGCCTAGTCCATACATAACAACATAATGTTGTGTGGGGTGCATTTGATTAGTTGCCTCGTTCCAGATAGTGATGGAGAGACTTTTCCTTTTCCTGCAGTAGCACTGGGAGGTTGGCAGCAGACGCTTTAGGACTTGCAGAGGTGTGGCTGTTGTTGTTGGACTTGTTCCAGCTTGTCCCGTACAAATCTGATCAGATCAGGAGATGAAAGAAGCTTCTGAAGCTGTAGTGTTTCTTCATGTTTCTGAGCATTTTATGCAGTATGCAGGGCAATATGGGGTTTCAGTTCTGATTATAATCTTTTGTTGTACTGAACTAACGATAGACATTTTTGCAAAAAAGCCACCAGTGCCAAGTGAGCACATAAGTTAAAATAAAAACCAGCATTTCTCACATGATGAAGTCAGCTGAAAACAGGATTCACACACACTGCTTTGAGCTGTTTGAAGCTTAACTTTTATTGTTCATCTTTAAAAAAGGCTCCTTGTCTGTGCTCATTTCTTAGCAGAAAACTAAGAAGACTATCTACTTGATTTCCATTCTCATGTCTACAGCTCCAGATGTAAGCAAAAAGTCTAGAACTATGTGGTTACAGTAAAACCAGATACTTGTGCGCATTACCATAAGGTAGGACGGATTTACGGGTACCACAGATAAACAGAACACTGGCACTCCGGATCCATCTGCCGGCACTCCTGGCTCTAATGCTCGTCGGCAGCCTCCACCTTGTCGAGAGTCCGTGCAGCTATCTGACCGCTCACCTCCGCCTCTCCGTGGGTTCTTCTTACGCCATTCCCGGCCTCTGGATCCACCACGATGGGTCGGCATCCTGCGCCGTTCCCGGGCCCCGCCCTGACCGTTTTTGTTTATTTATGGACTGCGTTTTTCTGTTTTGTTTCCTGGACTCTGGTCCTCCTTCCTGCGCCCCGCCGCCTACCCTGGATTGGTTGTTTTTTGTTTGTGGACTTATTTTTTCTTCTTCTTTTTTTGGACGTCTTGAAGCCGCCCTTGGGGGTGAGGGGGTACTGTAGGGATTTGAGTTTTCTTTGTGTTAATTTTAGGTTTCTGTGTCTATTGAGTCTCCGTGTTGTCCTGTCTACCCCTTGATTGTTCTCAGCTGTGTCTCGTTCCTTGATTACCCTCTGTGTATTTAATCCCACCTGTCTTCCTTATTCCTCGTAGGGTCCTTGTCTAATCTGTCGTGTCAAGCTGTCTTGCAGTCTAGTCTTGTTTAGCCATCTTATTCATCTTATCTTAGTCGTTCTTGTCTTCCAATGACTGCTGCTGAAAACGTCACCATCAAGCGCTCCAAGCAGGAACGAACCATTTCAGGGGGGTTCAGTTCAAATATGGATGTCTGCTTTTTGGTCTGGGAGGGGGAACATTTGATTTTTACTGCTAAAAACTATTTTAGAAAACACAATATGAATATTTTTTTAATTGACTGGACCTCAATTTTTTTTATTTCTATGAAGAAAAAAATATATATATACTGTATATATAAAAAAATTGCTTGAGAGTTGCATTCTTGTTGTCAAAGTCTTTGAACAATATTTCTGCTGAAGCCAAAAAGCAATCTTTTACTATTTGAGTCTGAGAAAAGTTGTTTTGGTTTTTTTTTGCCCGTGCTAAGATCCATGCAATCTCAAAAGATGTCTCTATTAAACATTCTGCTGTTGATGAGACGTTACTGCTACCAAAGTGAAGCAATGAGCTGAGCAGTTTTTTTCTTTCTGCGCTCACTGCTAAGTGGGTAATTTTCATTGAATTTGGATATGCAGTTTTGAAATGGCTATCCAAGTTGCCTCAATTGAAGCCTGAGTGGGTTTTGCTTCCATATTAAGCAGAGGATTTGTGCCATGAAGAACATCACAATCATGTTCAGCCTTGCCTACAGTCGTCCTATGTCTGTCATGCTTTTAAAGCTGCATGTAACTTTTATAAAAAATATTTTTTTACATATCTGTTAAAACTGTCACTATGTCGTCACAGTATAGTATGAGATCAATAATCTGTGAAAAGATTAAACTCGTCTGCATGCTCCCAGGCTAACTAGAAGCAACCAATCAGAGCCAGGGAGAGGGTCTTAGGTAGTAAAGGGTCCGGCAACACCAATGCATAGGCGAGCTCACCTTGTGTCAGTTTGCGTTTCGCTATAAGAATGTCACGTGACTGATACATAAACTGTTTCAAACAGACACGCGCCAAACTGTGTCAATAAGGAAGCATATCTGCCCACGGGATGCATCTGCCCAAAGAATCTCTTATGCTTTGTGGTTCCAAATGGATGGGGATCCTATGAGATACTGGGACAACCAGAAGAATATATGAAATAATGCAATACAAATGTGATAGCATCAGTAGCTCAGAAAGCAGGTGAAGGAGCTCGATTTTTTCACAGATCACAATATCATTATACTGACATAACATAGTGACAGTTTTAAAAAAATATGTAAAACATATTTTTCATAAAAGTTGCATGTTGCAACTTTAAAGAATGCCAGTGCCAGTTTTCTGGTCACAATAGTCTGATCTGACATTAAACTGTGCTAATTGTAAATTCCACAGCTTATGAAAGTCTGTGGTGACAGCCGAGTGATTAGACTGAGCAGGAATGTTATTAGAGAAGTCAGGAGGGAGAGATCCTGGCATGCCTTCAGCAGGGAAGCACACTGAGCTTCATTATGGCCTTCCCCAGCAACATATTACCAGAAAATACATGGTTATTTACCTCAGAGAGTTTTCCTGTTGTGCTTTCTTCAGTTTACAGGGACCCCACCCACTATTGTTTTGCATTGCATTGCATTGTTTTTGGCAGTTTGTTAAGCTGAGCCAGGTGGTCAGGCTGAAGTCTGGATATCTACTCCTGGAGACTACCCAGAGTTTACATCTGACCTCTCCTTACCCTGTACATCCCCCATCACTTTCCTACAAGTGTGCCGAACATTTGGATGGAATTAACAGTGTAACAGCGATAAAGCAGCTTCCTGAGTTAACTTTCCTGATAGTGCCTTGCAAAAGTATACAAACCTCTTGAACTTTTTCACATTTTCTCTTGTTACAATCACACACGTCTGTTTATTTGACTGGGATCTTGTGATAGAGCAACAGAAAGTTTGTAGCAAATCGGATTACTGAAGGCCTTTTTCCAGCTATTGCTTTCTTATTGCCACTCTTTCCTAAAATTTATGCTGTGCACAATTAATTTCTGCAGGACTGTATGGTTCTCAGAAGAAGGCCAAATTGGGATATTATTGATGAATACTGCTGTGGCTTCATGGTTTCTAGTTATCAAATGTTTTCACCAGTAAGTTCAGTCCATTTACCATTTTGCATCTATCAAGCAAAATAGATTTTGACATAGACACTAATGATAAAGAGGCAGATGATTCTACTCCTTGGGAGTCATCTGCCCAAGGATCCTACTACAACCTACAACCTTTCTGTTCTGTTGACCTACAATGACCTCTGGAAACATTTTTATTATCTTCTTTAAAATGATAGCCGCAAAAACAAAAAGTTTTGGTGCACAAACCAGCACAAATTTAGCCGAATTGATTGTCATCAATTTTGTCTGATTTGGGGAAGGTGGGCCGGTGCTGGTTGACCTTTAGTAACCTCTGGAAGCATATATTAATATCTTTAAAATAATAGTGGCTAGGGATGTACAAAATGGCACAAAATTCATATCACAATATACAGTATATTGTGACGGATGGCGGTAACAATATATCAAGACATAATTCGTATAAAACTTAACGAATAAAATGACATACTTACTGAGTGGAATGTATATATTTGTAATTTTTAAAACTTGTTTAATACTCGTTTTTGTGGATATTATTTGTACGTAATATGTAACTGTTTTGTTTTATGTTGCTGCCCATCATTGCCAGGTCTTCCTAAAAAAATCAAAATTTAAGGTAGTAGTAGGACGAGGTAGTCTCAGTGGTGACTACCTCGTTAAATAAATAAATGAAAATTTATCTCTATATAGAAACACAATAACTTTAATTTAATGGATGCAAATTCTGCTGTTTCTTTTTATGCTTTTTGGAGCATGTTGTCAGCTGCCTTGCTTGGCATTGCTAGTATTCAAGCACATGCTTTGTTTTAATTGGGTAAAACAAATTGCTTGTATCTCCTATCTTCCACACACTTTGTAGATTACAGTTTTCTGCTCTCCTGCTGTCTAAAGAGACAGGGTCATTTAAAAACCCCACAATTTTTTTTACTCTGTGCACTGTGCACTTTTAAGAATTTTTAAAACATGTTTCGGTGTGGTTTTGTACAGATCGTCACCCCGCCCCACGGCACTTCCCTGGTGTCCGACCGTGACATTTTACCCCTTGTTTTAAACTTTGCGCATCCTGGCAAGGGTGACCGATCCTGAATGCTCTTTTACCCCACTCTTTCCCGTTGTCCCGAGGGTGGGAAATGTGACATCTGCCACCCTCCTTCTGACAGTCACGCTAAGACTGAGAGAGGTTATACCCAAACCAGGTCGAAATTATTTACTTTCTTTGAACCTGCATTTTTAACAAACTCTTCCCTTGCACTCTTAGCCACGCTGCTTCCCACTTGCTCCGTATTAATTCAGGCTGGTTATGTCATCTACAAGCATTACTGCAATTAGCCGGTAGACTTCAGATCTCTATCGCATGCCAAATTTCTACCGTTTCTACCATATGCTGTATATATTGCGCTTTCCTAATGGCACAAAAAAAATAATTCTCCACAAATCAGTGGCGAATTTGTGGAGAATTTTCCACAAATTCTCCACAAATACTACAAATGTAGCATTTATAGCATTTGTGCTAAACATTTGACACCAATTTTATTAGATATGGGTTTTATGGGGGGCTGGTTGACCTTTAAACTTCACTTAATATCAATAACCAAAGCAGCACAAACAAAAAGTTTTACTGCACAAACCAGCACAATCGTAGCACAAATGTTTGACACCAATTTTGTTAGATTGGAAGAAAGTGAGAGATTTTTGTTACTGGTTGTTTTACAGACACCAGCAAAACATTTACTTATTACCAATAAACAGTTGGGTGTTTTGGTTTTTTTTGCTCTTGGACTGTTTCAAGCAGCACAAAATACCCAGGACAAAAACATGCAAAATAATTAATTTTGCACAATAGTGGAGCTTTAAAATATCCACACTGTACTCTGCCAAGTCATTAGAAACAAACACTTTTGTAAAGATATAGTCGTGATAGGGAAGAAGTACATCCCAGACTGAACAGTATTAGTGAGGATGAATACAGGCAATTTCTAATGTGTTGGCTATATGGTGGTACATGATGGACTGTATTATATGAGACATAATGGATCAGGAGAGAAACACTGCGGACCTGTCAGAACCTATGCTGTATACAATTATCACCCAAGTTGTAGTTTTGAGGATTCATGTTATTGTTGAACAACCACAGCCCTCTTGTCAATCCATAATGTTAATAACCTCTGAAACCTGAATATTTAAGAAAGTAAAAGTGAGATTTTGGCTTTCTTAGGACATTATTTATGTGTGCACAATTATTGGGCAACTATTAGTGTGCAGAATTATTATGCAACTGAATTAAAACTGAAAATTTTCCCATCTCACTTGTTTATTATCACCCATTAAAGTTGAAGATGAAAACTGAAAATTGACAAATAAAAGTAAATTTAAGATGACAATCGTCTCATATTCAGTGTGAACAAATCAAAGGAGATTTTTGTTGATTACAGGAGGCACAGGGTAAGGTCAAACCCTATTTCCATCATGGAAGAAGTGGAGGTGGTTGAGGAATATAAATACCTCAGTGTTCATCTGGACAACAGACTGGACTGGAGATGGAACAGTGAAGCATCTATAAGAAGGAACAAAGCAGACTGTACTTCTTCAGGAAGCTAAGATCCTTCAAGGTTTGCACCAAGACACTGCCCATCTTCTATAAGTCTGTAGTTGAGAGCGCAATCTCTTCTGCCATCATCTGTTGGGGCAGCAGCATCAGAGCCAGTGACCTAAAAAGGCTGAACAGCCTGATATAAAAGGCTGGTTGTGTTCTGGTTCTGTTCTGGGGATGACTGTGGAACCTCTGGAGATTATTATTTTTTTATTATAAATTTTATTTTACGTTTTCAAAGTTTAGAACATATAGATAAAGAAACAGATAAACAGGGCCCAGGTCAAAGCATGAAACATTGCAGTTGACAGATGGTGTACACACACAACACATACGTATATACAGTACATAGTCACATACAAGAGTATACATACACACACTAGAGGGCGACCAAGGGGAGAGTCCATGGAAGAGTGTGTTCAGCTTAGTCTGGTCTTTGTAAAGTGTTCCAGGAAGGGATTCCAGTAACACAAAAAAGTGTCTTTGTATGAAGTCTCTCCAGCTGTATTATGGACATCATGTCCGTCACCCACAAGTGGAAGGAAGGAGGAACAGAGGACCTCCAGTCTCTCAAGATTAGTCTCTTGGCACCAATCACTCCCAGTTCCAGTGGCTGCCGCATTGCAGCGGGTATAATCCCCGGCACTTGAGGGCATCCAAAGATTATAAATCCTCGTTCAGGTTGTAAGGAAGTCTTATATGCCTTGGAGTACCAATCAAATATTGTCGACCAAAGACCAATTAGTGAAAGGCAAGACCAAAAAGCATGAGACAGTGTGCCTTCTGATATGTTAAACCTGTCAGACATTGGGGAGACAGAGGGGTAAATCCTGTGCAATCTGACCTTTGAATAGTGTAACTGATGTGTCATTTTAAACTGAATTAACTGATACCTGCTGTTTATTGAGCAAGAATGGATTTTAGAAAGGCACCTTTTCCACAAAGGTCCAGGGATTGTTATCCCCAGCTCGTTTCCCCAGGCCTCCCTGATTTTTGTGGTGTGTGCCACAGTGCGGTCACCAGATAGATTTATAATTCTTGTAATAAGATGCCTAGAGTCAGGGGGGTTCCCTAGGATGTCAAAAATGCCTTGCTCAAGCAGAAGAGTGTCGAAGCTCTCAATCTTTGTCTTAATGTAATGCCTGACCTGCAGATATCGAAAAAAGTGTGAATGGGGCAAATTGTATTTTTCTTTTAATAGGCTAAATGATGCAAACTTGTTGCCAGTATACATGTCCTTAATTGACACCAATCCCCTTTCCCTCCAGTCGTGATAAGCTTTGTCCTGCCAACGAGGTAAAAAACTGTGGTTAAAACATAATGGCGTCTGTGCTGATGTATTTGGTACTCCTGATTTGATTTAGGATTCTTACTTCATGTTTTAACACAAAGTTCAGATTTCGATAGGCTTCTGGTTTTTCAAGGCAGGCAAAAAACACAGCTGGTAGGGAGGAATTATTCACCAGTTTGGATTCCATCTTGAGCCACAAAGGAGTATCAGTCGCTGGGTTACCCAGGAACCCCTGTTGCCAGAACATTAGTGCTCTGATGTTGGCAGCCCAATAATAGTGTTTAAATACAGGTAGGCCCAGCCCTTCCTCCTCCCTCGGCTTCTGTAAATGCACTCTAGAAATCGTAGCATTTTTCCCATTCCATATGTAGGATTGAATGATCGAGTTTAAGTCTTTAAAAAATGGCTGCTGTAAGATAAATAGGAATATTTTGACATAACTACAAGAACCTAGGCAGGGAGATCATTTTAACTGAATTAATGCGTCCAATCATTGACAGGGGCAAAGTTTTCCAGTACTCGATGTTTTTGCTTTAATCCTGACGTAAACTATGGAAAGTTTAGTTTTGTATATAAGTTTTGAGTCTTTGGATATAGTAAGTAGGTAAGATGGCTCTCAACCACTTTGAATGGTACTTTTGGTAAAAATCCAGATGGGTACATGTTGGAAAGAGGCATCAACTCACTCTTTGACCAATTGATTGTATACCCGGAAATTTTACTAAAAGATGTAATCAAGCTGAGGAGGAAGGGGACAGATTTTACTGTGTCATATAAATATAATATTACATCACTGGCATATAAACTAATGAGTGTGTCAACACCACCGGCTCGAAGGCCTTCAATGTGCGGGTGCTCCTTTATCGCCACAGCAAGTGGCTCCAGTCCAATCGCAAAGAGCGCTTGTGACAGCAGGCAACCCTGCTGAACTGAGCACTGCAGGCGAAATGGAGCTGACCGATCATTATTTGTCAAGACGGAGCACATGGGTTCTTGATATATCAGTTTCACCCAGGAGATGAAAGTCTCGCCGAGCCCAAACCTGCGCAATGATTCAAACATATACGGCCATTTGACCTGGTCAAAGGCTTTATGTGCATCAAGGGCCAGAGTAGACTCATTGGTATTTTTATGATCAAGGTATACAGTATTAAGTAATCGTCTTACATTGAAAAAAGACAATCTGCCAGGGGTAAACCCTGTTTAATGAGGATGGATAATAGATGCTAAGCATTCATTCAGTCTATTGGCCAAAATTTTTGTGATTATCTTGTGATCAACATTTTGCAGTGCCTAAAAGCTAGCAGGATTTTTATCCCTTCCCTTTTTAGGAAAAAGACAAATGTTAGCCACAACAACAGATTCTCATATTGTTGTGCTGGTGCTTAGTAAGTCTGTATTTGAAGAACTCATAAACAGACCAGCTAATGGCTGTGGAGGGCATCTGGTAGATGACCCTCGCTTGTACTCCCTTGAAGAAGCCTTGCAGGCCGCCCAGCCTGAAACCATCCTGAAGGCGTGGACCAGACCTGAGATGTGTCTGTGGGCTCCCTGGCTTTTGGCTGGCAGAGCTGAGGGTGTGAGACTCCTGAGTGTTTGAGCAGGGTCTTGCAGACGTCCAGAGGCGTGGTGGCTGCCGCTGCGAAAGAATTTTGGGCTGTTTTCCATCTTTTTTTGAATCAGACATTATTCTAAGTAAGAATGGTGCAAGAGGGTCATAAAATTTCTTATAGAAATCCGAGCCAAAGCTGTCAGGCCCGGTCACTTTGCCAGATGGAAAGGACTTTATAGTGTCTCTGACTTCTTGAAGCGTCAAGTCAGACTCAAGATAGACCCTGTCAGATTTATTCAGTTTAGGCAGCGAGAGGGAATCTAAGAAATCATTCAAATCAGATTGTGTTGTGTTATTCTCGGAAGAATACAGCTTGGCGTAGAACTCTCTGAATCTGCGATTTACAGTACAGACCAAAAGTTTGGACACAACTGTGTGTCCAAACTTTTGGTCTGTACTCAGGTCAGACCAAAAGTTTGGACACACCTTCTCATTGAATTCGATGAGAAAGTGTGTCTAAACTTTTGGTCTGTATTGAGTACAGACCAAAAGTTTGGACACACAGTTGTGTCCAAACTTTTGGTCTGTACTGTATATCAGCAATATTGGTTAAGAGCGTGCCGGTTTTTGACCTGTTGCTATAAATTGACCTTGTGGCTTGGGCACCCTTAAGTTGTAGCGCTAAAAGTTTACCAGGCTTATCTTCAAGCTCAAAATTCTTTTGTCGTAGTTTCCAAAGCAAGTTACTAACCTGGCTACTCATAATTCCGTTATATTCATATCTAAGTTTAAGTATTTCCTTATAGTCATCAGGTGATTCAGACATTTGGTACTTTCTTTCCAAATTGGAGAGGGCATAGTTGATTTCAGATAGACGTTTCTCTCTTTCTTTTTTAAGGGCTGAAGTGTAGGAAATTATTTTGCCACGCAGAACTGTCTTTAATTCTTCCCATAAGATGGAATCTGATACTTCACCGTTATCATTTATTTCTATAAAGTCCTTTAATTTAGAGGTTATGTTTTTAACAAAGTTATCATCAAAGTTATCACTCCTCAAGATCAGTTGAGGAATGTGTTAAGTCGCTTACTCCTGCCTTCCCAGGTAGACAGATTTAATGATATAGTTAGGGGACAATGATCAGAAATCAGTATATTATGATATTTAGAGTCAGCGATTTGAGAGATAAGTACTTATTAGAAAATAATCAATCCTGCTGTAAGATTTATGCACATGTGAGTAAAATGAGTACTTTCTACTCAAAGGATGTTGAGCCCTCCAAATATCAACTATATTCCTTGTTTTGAGAAGATTATTTAGAAGTTTGGTGGACGCCAGTTCTGATGCTGATCATTTAGATGATCTATCAAGAAAAGGGTTGAGATAACAGTTCAAATATCCTGCTATTATTACGTTTGAATGGCTATCATCTGGAAGCAGGTCAAAAACTTTTCTAAAAAAATTAGGATCATCTGAATTTGAACCATATACAGTACAGACCAAAAGTTTGGACACAACTGTGTGTCCAAACTTTTGGTTTAGGGTTAGTATCCTCTGGTCTATCCTCCAGTCTATCCTCTGGACAGACTTTTGGTCTGAGTACCAGACTTTTGGTCTGAGACACACAGTTGTGTCCAAACTTTTGGTCTGTATTGTACATTAAGGAGAGTTACTGGTTTCGAGTTTATAGTGCCAGTTACCATCACGTACCTACAGATAGGGTCACTGACAACAGACAATGTCTGAAATGGGATATTCTTTCTCAATAACATGACCACACCGCAAGCATGTGAGGTGAATGGCGACTGGTATATTTGAGACACCCAGCTACACATGTCTTGCATCATTTTTAATATGGGTCTCTTGCAGAAAAATAATGTCTGCAGCTAAGGACTAAAGAGGGTGAAAGTGTTTAAAAACTTTCCCCCTCTTTATTGCACTACCAAGACCTTTTACATTCCACAAGATCAGTTGCAGATTTCTCCCATCTGTCCGCCCACCACCGCCAACATCAGTCATTGAACAAGTATATTGTCAGAACTAGCAGTTTTGATGCCTTGTGATACAAACAAATAAAACATGTGCATCTGGGTAAAACATAACAGACACCCCCCGAATTCCTCCCCTCCCACCTCCCGGCATCTCCTGAACACGACGCATATCTTCCCACTTTAAACAAAGCAGGAGCTGCAGGACAGATAGCGGACTGAACTCAGTGAAGTCACGGAACTTGATTCCATCCCCTCTCAAGGTTTGCATCAAGTTCCGAAATTAGCGGCGCTGGTTCATTACTTCGCTGGTGTAATCTGGGAATATCAGAACTTTGTTCCCCTTGTATTCCATCGGCTGCGTCCTGGCAAGGCATAGAATTTGCTCTTTCGTCTGAAAGTGATGTATTAGGGCTATGATGGTATGTGGTTTCTCACCCGCCGCCGGCTTGGGCCACAGAGATCAGTGTGCACCGGTCAGTGGATGCGGGAAATGTTGCTTGCCTAGTAGTTCGGAGATGAGCTTAGAGACAAACTCCGTTGGTCTCCCTTCTTCTGAGTTTTCTTTTATGCCAACAATTTTGATGTTATGTCTTCGGGAGCAAGCCTCCAGGTCCAGTAACTTAGTTTGCTTCTGGGTTACAAGCTTTGTGAGCTCCACACATTTCGTTTCAAGTTCTCCTAGATGCTCCTCGTGTGCGTTGGTTTCTAATTCTTGGCCGACCATGCAGTTCTGCAAGTCAGTCTGTTCAGCAAGGACAGATTGGAACTTAGCTTCAAAGGTGTTGAAGCGCTCATCCAATTTCTCAAGAATTGACTCTGACATAGTTTTACATATTTCCTGGCACATCTCGAGCATCTGGGTCTTGTCGCCCGGAGCACAGTCTCTGGGTTCACTCGCGGCCCGCTGGTATGGCCACTACTAACATTAGCCTTATTAGCATTAGCGCCGCCAATGTATCCGTCCATAATCTTGTTTGGAATTTGTGTCTTTCTTCGACAGCGACATGATGCCTGGTGACTAACCAAGGATGCAACGTCGACAATGCCAGGTTCTAAGTGCTTTTATCGTGATTTACTTAAAGATGTGGTGGAGAGCGCATACCAACATGTCTACACCTTACAGCTGCGCACTAGTGCCCCCAACATCTGGAGATGATTATGCAAAGAATGATTCTTTATAGGATCAATGAAATTATGGACAACCCTGACCATCCTCTTCACAATGTTATCTTGGGAAGGCAGAGCAGCTTCAGTCAGAGACTTATTCAGATTCAGTGCAGTACAGACCGCTGCAGAAGATCTTTCCTGCCGATAGCCATCACCATCTTCAATAACTCTTTGAAGAATTTTAGGATTCAAGGATTTTTTTTATTGTTATACCACCTTGCTTGTTGGTGGTGCAAAATTTTACTCAGGACCCAAATTAAGAAATTTACTACACAAACATACACAAAAAATGATAAATAAATAATAAAGTAAGGGATGTACATCTGTGTGTGTGTAAATCATTTATGAAATGAAGCTGTATTAGGTGCAGCTTGAGTTCAGGAGTTTGACAGCTGAAGTGGAAAAACTGTTCCTCAGCCTGTTGGTCTAGCTTCGGATGCTCCTCACCCTCCTGCCTGAGGGGAGAGGCTAGAACAGAATGTGTGCTGGATGGGAGGAGTCCTTTATGATGAGGAGCTCCCTCCTGCTGCATTGTGCTGTATAGAGGTCCGAGGTGGAGGGAAGGCTGCTTCCCACAGTCTTCTGTGCAGCCCCACCCTCTACAGAGCCATCTTCTCAGCAGCAGTGCAACTGTCGTGGCACACAGTGATGCAGGTGCAGAGAATCCTCTCCACCACACAGTGATAAAAGCTCCTCAGGACTGAGTTCCCAAGTCTAACTCTCCACAGCTTCGTGAAGACGTAGAGACGCTGGTGGGCCTTCCTGGCCAGACGGGAGATATTGGCACTCCAGGTGAGGTCGCTGGATATATGCACACCCAGGTACCTGTAGCTGGAGACCGCCTCCACAGCTGCTCCTCTGATATACAGGGGATGAGGAGGATCCTTGTTACTTCTGAAATCCACCACCATCTCCTTGGTCTTCTTCACATTGATGCAGAGGTTATTGTCTCTGCACCATTGTGCCAGGTGTTCGACCTCCTCTTGTATTTGGACTCATCACTGTTTGTGATGCATCCCACTACTACTGTGTCGCCTGCAAACTTCACTGTATAACAGCAAGAGTGTCTTGCCAAGCAGTCATATGTCAGCAGAGTGATGAGGAGGGGCTGAGCATGCTGCCCTGCAGCGAGCCAGTGCTGGGGGTCATGGAGGAAGAGACTTTGTTGTGTACTGCCGCGGTAGAATAATTCTGTTAACTCAATGAAACTTCGAAATGTAGATATTAATTTAGTGCTATGCGCCACAGCAAAGGAAAAAACCGAAGTACAACTCAGAATCACTTCTCACCCTCTGTGTCACGCAGACTCGTTGCCACAGCAACTGACCACAATGCCATTTTGTTTTAGGATTCAACACCAAAAAAATAGCACTCTAATATTTTGCACTAAAAACAGAACATTCAGTCTGTTGCAGTAGTATGTTTTTGGGCTTAATATTTTATTAATAAGTTTTCGCTGTGGTAGATTATAGCTACCATTGCTATTAGCTAATCCAACACAGCAGTTTGTGCGTTGTTTCTTTTCTAAATTCTTTACACATACAAACTGTAGCTCACAACATGCACATTTCATTAAAAATCTAAACAAAAAAAAATGTATTGCCATCTTATTTTTACTTATAAATGAAGTCGGTGCACCGCTCAGTCTGCACAAAAATATCCGTTCATCTAAAGCAGGCATGTCCAAAGTCCGGCCCGAGGGCCAATCACGGCCCGCGGTCAGATTTCATATGGCCCGCAGCTTCGGTCTTATAATGTATTATGTATAGCCCGCCTGCACTGTCAAACAGAATAAATAAATCATAAAACTTGAAACTGTAATTCCTCCTTTCACCAAATGGTGGCAGCACCACTTTAATACTATCAGTCTGCCTTCGTGCAGCGAACCCCTCTCCGCTCATTTCTGCCACTGCAAAGAAAACAAGTTGACAGTGAGAGCCGCCGCTTTCAAGAGAGCCGCCGCTCTCTTGACAATTGATTTTCACTGAAAATCAAGGCTTGTCTAATTTGTAATGAGACGGTTGCCTTGTTTAAGGATTTCAACGTAAAGAGACACTACCTAACATGCTACGTACAACAAGCTAACAGGGAGTGACCGTGCTGAAAAACTGACGCAGCTCCAAGCTGCACTGGCATCACAACAGCGATTCTTCACGCGGGCCTGTGAGTCAAAAGAAAATACCACCAAAGCAAGCTACGAAGTGGCCATGTTAATAGCTAAACATGGCAAACCTTTTACTGAAGGTACATTTATCAAAGACTGTGTTATGAAAATGGTGGAGAACATTTGCCCTGAGAAGAAGCAAGAATTTGCGAATGTTTGCCTGGCACGTAACAGTGTGGCACGGAGAGTTGAGGACATGAAATTGAGTATTTTGAACGGTAACATCTGTCACTATCAACAGTGAAGAGCCAAAAGAACATTTATGCACCTGGATTTATGGCACTTATTTTTTATTAAACTCTTGAGTGAGATTTGGTTATTACTGTTGATGTTATGAACCTGTAGATGTGACACAAACTATTACTTTCTCAAAGATATTGTAAATGACAAGAGCAAAATTCACTTGTTTTAAGATTTAATAATAACAGACAACTTTGCATTACTTATAACTCCTGTTTAAAATGTTCTTGAGGCAAAGATATTTTTAAACTCATGTAAATTTAAGGTATTTCATACAGTTTGTTCAATGTTATCTGACTCTCCAGATATGAATGAAAGGCAGAATTTGGGTTTTTAGAGTTGTTCTCATCTGCCTTATTATTATTATTTTGTTATTTTGTCATTTGAAAAATTGAGATAATTGTGACAATGAAAATTGTTTTATAACAGTGTATGTATTTGCATGAAACTTTTGTAGTTAAAAAATGTCCGAACAAACTATTGGCCCCCGGGCATCTTCACTTTATCAAATCTGGCCCGCTTTGCAAAAAGTTTGGACACCCCTGATCTAAAGCCAAGTCTATCCTTGACATCTCAAGCAGTTTTAGAGTAATCTGGCTTTGATATGAGTGATCGACCACTAATGCTTGGTTTAAGTTACAAAATCCCATCTGAATCCATACAGTGCCATAAGTTGCTAAAAGAAGGCAAGGAAAGAAGAAAAGGAAGTTTCTAGCAGGACATCCACAAAGCCAGTCTTTTCTTTCCGTTTGAAAAGAGCTAGCGGATACCCTTCTGTCTCGTAGTTTGAAGCAAACCTTTCAGCTCCGGTGTTGGTCTTCCTTTAGTTATTATTTACTGCTTCAATTGAAAATCCACTTCAGAATTGAAAATACACTGTTTAAGTGTAGAAATGTAGTCATCCATGTTGACGTCGGAAGAGAGGAGAAAACAATAAATATATTGCTGCACTTCACTTATTTATTGTATGGCTAGCTCGCTGGCTCTTACTCTGCAATATCACAAGACCAATGTCTGGGATCATGAGTGCCCCCTGCCATGAGGCAAGAAAACTGCCTGCCTCACCTTGAATCTGTTTGCTGTCGTTTATGATCGCTCCTCAGCACACAAATCACGTTACACATACAATTGGCGACAAAAAATACAGTACATTATATATATAGCAATATATAGCAATATAAATTATTTGAATATAGCAATATAAATTATTTTATCGTTATGTTATTTAAATCTGGAGAAACTCACACAGAGAAAAGCAGCAGTTAGAAAGTTTTATTGACCCGAAGTTCTTTGGCGCTCGGACACCGGCAGAAGTCATGCGTGCTGAGAATCGCCGTGAGCGTGGATGATCGGCTCGGGGCGAAGCTCAGCAGGGTAGTCTTCCCCCCGGTTGGACACTGGTGGTGGAGTGGAACCTGGAGATAAAGGAGCCTGGAGGGAGTCTGGAAGATGCCCGGGAGGATGAGGGTGGAGACGGGGAGGAGGTGGGTCGAAGCGCGGCTGAAGCAGGTGGACCTGTGCTTGTTTGGCAGGAGCTCTTGCGTGGTGATTGGCTGGAGCGGCGCGACAGTCTGGTGCTGGTTGGCTGAGGCGGAGGCGTGGTAATTAATGCTGCCAGTAGGTTGAAGAGAGTCTCCCAGCTTGAATTTACGTCTATAGACTACATCACTCATCACTCATCGCTAATACTATTATAGCCATCACACTGGCTATAATAGTATTAGCCAATATAATATAAATAGCCATTTAAAGAATAAATCATACTAATAAATTAACATTAACAGGAAAAAAAATTGTGAAAGGAAACCATTTATTTTTCTTATATTAAAAAAAGTTTCTTAGGGTTTTCTGTGTGTTTTAAATACTACAAACACAGTGTCCTGTTTTGTAGTTCTGAAACGGGAACTTCTTTGTAGAGAAATATAAAAAAATTAGTAGATGAATCGGCACATCCACACTAAATCCAGTACCAGTGCTATGCCCAAACATAACATGCAGAGAAAAGACTCAACTACTTAACTATTAAAGCCTAGAAGAAATTACAAATCAATTAAGCTCCTCTTCCTGCTGTCTCGATATAACCACAACTTTTCTTTAGAAAATTCTGCCTGCCGTTGCAAATGATCTGATTCAAATAGTAAATTCATCACTTCCATCAGGTGTTTTTCCTCAGGCTTTAAAAACAACAGGATTAAACCACTGATTAAAAAGAACAATCTAGACAAATCACTATTGCAGAATTACAGGCCAAACTCTGAAGTGCCATTCATCAGCAAAGTTATTGAAAAATCGGTTTTAATAGTATAACCAACTGCTTTAATGTCTATCAGTCTAGTTTCCATAGTACTGAGACAGCCTTTATCAAAGTGTTCAGTGACATCCATCTAAATACAGACTGTGGAAGAACCACAGTGCTGGTTCTGTTGAACCTCAGTGCAGCTTTTGACACTGTTGATCATGACATATTACTGAATCGACTGGTGAGTTGTGTATGACTCTCCGGTCCAATCCCCAACTGATTCAAATCTTACATAAAGAACAGAGATTTCTTTGTTTCAATAAGTAACTTCTCATCGAAGCGGACAGAAGTCACATGTAGTGTACCCCAAGATTTAATCCTAGGAAAATTAGCTCAATAATATTGCTTGTGTGTTTTTTTGTCATGTCTGTCTCTCTTTCTACCAAAGAGATTGGATGACAAAAAGCTTAGTTACTCATGTTCAGATAATGGGTGGAGAGCTAAATACCAACAAAAATTAAAGGGAACTTTCAACACTTGAATTCCTATTTTGCAAGTTGAAACACTTTAAAAAGGGGAAGTCTGAACTCCTGTTTGTTTTACTCTCATCACTCTGCATGAGGCATGTGTTTTATTTACACCGGTGGACATATCTCTCAACAGTAATGTGACTCCATAAGCACATAGTTCTCTTTTTCTTCAGTGGAACAAAGTGATTTAGTTGGTGTCACAAAATATACCTTGAAGGTTTTATTCAGCTCCAAACAAGAAGAATCAACATATACATCAGCATCAGGACCAGTGTAGGGGACCCTATTGGCTATACTTAGTCAATAGGGTTGCTGCTGCGCGTCCTCCACTCTGACCATCCCACCACCTGTGGGCTGTCACGGTTATTAGTTATGAATTAAAGTTAAACGTTTAAGGTATGTCAGGCTGCTTTGTTTCATTGACCCATATCTGCTTGGTAAATTTTTATTCAACCTCTACCATGTAAGCTTTCTTTACTTATACTATCGAAATATTCAGCCCCTGATGTTGCTGTGGTCAAGAGAAAGAGCTGGAGATCATCTAGAGCCTTGCAGCATCCATGGGAATTAACAGGAGTTATGATTATGTTTATACTAACACCATCTCAAGGATTACATATTAAGTAAAAGTTAGATTTATCGGAGCAAATAAACAACTCTTGACAAAAAAGCACACCCCTAATATGTTCAAAACTGGCATAAATTTTTAAATCTGTTTACTTGTTTATATCCCACTTCTGTACACATGCATCTGAACTCCTGAAAAAGAAGCACATGCTTGTAGGCCTTTAAGCTCCCTACTGAACACGACGTACAGAATGAGCTGACAATTTCCAAAGTGGGCTGAAATGCTCTGCAAAATAATTCAAACATCAGTACTTACTTTCAAACTAAACACTCACTGATGTAAATTGCTATCATTTTGAACTCTGTGTTTTTCAGAGATCCTGGACAGCTGCTGACATCCATTATTACCTGGAGATAAAAAGTGCCCCAGAGTTGTCAAAGTCACTGCATTGTGCTCGGTGAAGGGCCTCATCATGGCCGCTCATCGGATCAGAGCCAACAACAATATTTCTCTTCCTCGCTGCAAATCGGAGGGGACACTCATCGATCTCAGTGAGGGAGTGTCAGAGGCTAGTCTGACAGATGTCAAAGGTCAGCATTCCACATCATAAAATTGTGTTATCATTGTTGAACTTCTTTTAATTGAACTACAGATTGGAACAATTTCTATATTTTAGAATAAATTATGATGTTAAAAACATTAAATATGTTAATATGCTCTAAAAATCCATTTAAGTAAGAATTAGTTCTACATCAATAATAAACACTAAGGACTTTGATCTTGCAACTGTTCAAATATAGTTTAGGTGTACATTGCCTAGTAAAGACATTCATACTAACTAAAATGTCATGATGTAGGTTGGTGTAGTGTTGGACACAAACACAGAGAGGTGAAGGCCTCTCTGTGTTTGGGTTAGGGTTAGGGTTGATGATATAAGCTTAGTTTATATCATCAAACTAAGCTTATATCATCAAGCTTAGTTTGATGATATAATGAAAGAAGATTAAAATAAATACTGAAAACTACAAAAATGCACAAACCAGGGTGAAGACAAAAAATAAATCCAAAACAGTTCCAGCCAGGAGACACAAGTCAAACACAAGAAAGGGTTTGACACGAGCAGACGTGAGGATCTGATAAGTAGTGGAAGAGAATGAGAGGATTAAGTACCAGGAGGTTGAGAGCTGGACCAGGGCTACAGGAACACAAAAATGAGATAGATCTAACAGATCTAAGTATCATCAAATAATGAAATTAGGAAACACAAGGCTGAAACAAAAATGACATAACTGATGAACGAAGAAAAACAGAAAACAAAATGATAACCCAAAACCCAATATAAAACTGTTCACATTTTGTAAATTTACAACAAAAAAACTTCAGGGGGATTTTATCTCGTAGATAACTAAGAAGAACATGTTTTCTACAAATAAAAATCTAAAAGTATTTTAAAAGTAAAAGTAAGCAAATGTGTTCAGTCCCCTTTACTTTGATAACCCTGTGCACAATTCAGTGCAACCAACTGCCTTCAGAAATTACTTAATTTGTAAATCTAGACCAACCATGTGAAATCTAATCTCAGTATGAATACAACTGTTCTGTTTCCAGTCTCAGAGGTTTGCTAGAGAACATGAGTGACCAAACAGCATCACAAAGACCAAGAAATACACCTTTGGTTTGAAATGTGAAGAGATAGTAAAAGCAGAGTAAGGTTATAAAACAATATCCAAGCTTATTCTGTTTACTCAGTCCAAGGCATGGTGCACCTAAAATCCTATCAAGACAAGATTATCTATTTTCGTCAAATAAAGTTTTTTATTTTTATTTTTTGCATCTATACTAAGTGACCGGAGACGGGGCATTAATCACTCAGGAGGCCAATGGTAGCTCAAAACTCTACAACTCAGTTTGGAGAATCTGTCAATATGACAACTGTTAGCATCCACTCTAGTAGGCATGGGCTAGTATTTAAGTGACTCAGTTGTTCCTGTCACAACTTTTTTGGAATGTGTTGCAGACATCAAATTCCAAATGAGTGAATATTTAGCAAAAAAAATAAACAAATAAATAAATAAAAAAACAGCAAAGTTTATCTATTTGAAGATTACATATCTTGTCTCTGTATTGAACTCAACTGAATATAGATTTCAATTAGGGTTGTAAATCCAAATGAGAATCCTTGATAAGAATAGATTTTTACAGATGTTATCTGTGTAATTAGATAAGCATGAGTAAGAATGCCCAAACATTTCACTTGCAATGTTCAAAGCTGGTAGAGACATACTCCAAATAACTTGCAGCTGTAACTGCAGTACATGTTGGGTCTACAAAGTATTTACTCTTGGGGGCTGAACATAAAAAAACATGTTGCACTCAAAGAACATTGGTCTTGCTCCAATTAAATGCATTGAAATTTGTGGTTGCAATGTGAAATAGAAATCTGAAAGTTCAAGGGGTATGAATACTTTTTAAACCCTTTGTATGTGAAACAACTTATTGTTTTATTCACTGATTGTATACATCACAACAGCGTGGGAAAAGAAAACCAATCTTTTTTTGCTGTCTTTTTTAGTGCCTTCTCCTAGTGCCTTACGACTGGATACCACTGCTTCATTTGGTGCTGCCAGGGAAGTTGTTGCCATAAAGGACTACTGCCCATCCAGCTTCACCACTCTCAAGTTCTCCAAGGGCGACCTCCTCTACGTTCTTGACTCATCTGGGGGAGAGTGGTGGTATGCTCACAACAATACAGAGATGGGTTACATCCCCGCAGCCTATGTGGAACCCATCAACTACAGAGACTCATCCTTCAGCGACAGCGGGATGATAGACACAATATCAGACTGTAACGAGGAGGGAGCTAAAGAAATGGACCTGTTAGGAGAGTGGACAGGAGAAATTCTAAAACCGACCACTTTTCAAAATGGAAATCCTTTTGCCCATAGCTCTACAAATCCTTTTCTAAACAGGGGTGCTCAGAGTTCATTTGATCAGACAATAAAAGAGAAATCAGTTGACCTTCTTCTGTTTGATACAGTCTCTTCTTCTGGCCCTAATTCTACCAGAAACACTGGAGACCATGGTTTTTCCAGCTACGTCTTTAGTTTGAACACTCTTAGTCCCACTGTGGTTGTGGGGCAAACATTTCAAAGAGACAACCCGTTTTTTAGAAGCAAGCGTTCCTACAGCCTGTCTGAACTGTCCATCCTTCAGGCTCAGACAGAAATTCCTCAAGCCTCCAACAGTTTCTTCAGAGGTCTCACAGCGCCTGCACCCGAGCAGTTCCAGACCAGGGAGGACTTCCGTGCAGCGTGGCTCACCCATCGCAAGTTGGCCAGGTCCTGCCATGACCTGGATTCACTGGGTCAGAACCCAGGCTGGGGTCAAACACAGCCAGTAGAAACCAACATTGTCTGTCGCCTGGACAGCTCAGGAGGAGCAGTGCAGCTTCCAGACACCAACATTAGCGTCCTTGTACCTGAGGGCCATGTGGCAGCAGGGGACACACAACAAATCTCAATCAAAGCTCTGCTCGACTCACCACTTGAACTGAACAGTGATCGCTGTACCACTGTCAGCCCTGTGGTAGAGATCAAACTCAGCAACATGGAGACAAAAACCACCATCACCCTGGAGATGAAAGTGTCCGTTGTTGTAAAAATGGAAAACAGACAGACGACAGCAGTCTTATGTGTGAGGAGTGATTGTAAAGAGGGGCCATATACCCCCATCCCTCAGGCCTACATCTATGGGGACACAGTTCAGGTGGGCCTGGATAACCTTGAGCCATGCATGTATGTATGTGTGGTTACCCAGGCCCTGTTTGTACTACCTGAAACCACAGTCTGGGAGCATGTTGTTAAAAAGATTACCTTAGGAGTTTATGGACCAAAACACATCCACCCATCCTTCAAAACTGTGGTGGCCATGTTTGGCCATGAATGTGCTCCAAAGACCCTGTTGGTGAACGAGGTGGGTAAACAGGCACAGTCTGCACCACCAGTTGCCCTGCAGCTTTGGGGCAAACATCAATTTGTCCTGTCGAAACCTCAAGACCTCCATGTTGAGGTTTACTCCAACATGGCTAACTATGAGGTAAAAGCCAGTGAGCAGGCCAGAGTGGTCCGGGGCTTCCAGGTTAGATTAGGCAAAGTCAGCAGGCTGATCTACATGATTTCCACTCGGAATGCTGAAGATGTTTCAGATTTCACTCTAAGAATCCAAGTGAAAGATGACCAAGATTGTATCCTTGCTCAGTTTTGTGTCCAAACACCAACACCGCCACCTAAAGCAGGTCCAAAGACATCAGTGCAGCGGCGATTCCTGAAGAAGAAGGAGTTAGGGAAAATAGTTTTGTCTCCTCTTGCTGTTGCAACCAAATACCCTGTTTTCCAGGACAGGAAAATAAACAACCTAAAGTTTGGGAAATTAATCAAAACTGTAATCAGGCAAATGAAAAACCAGTACTTGCTTGAATACAAAAAAGGAGACTTTGTAGCCCTTCTGAGTGAGGAGATGATCAAGCTGAAGGGCCAGTTGTGGACAAAAGAGTGGTACATTGGGTATTATCAGGGCAAAATAGGGCTTGTTCATGCTAAGAATGTTCTGATAGTTGGCAAGATAAAGCCCACTAATATCAGCGGGCCTGAACTTACAACCTCATTGTTACTGGAGCAAATACTGAAGCCCTGCAAGTTCCTCACATACATCTATGCCTCAGTAAGAACTATACTGATGGAGAACATCGGCAACTGGCGAGTTTTTGCTGATGCTCTTGGATACGTCAACCTGCCCCTGACGCATTTCTGCCGCACAGAGCTAGACAGTGAGCCAGAGAGGGTGGCGTCGGTCCTGGAGAGGCTAAAGGAAGACTGCAACAATGCAGAAAGCAAAGAGAGGAAGTCCTTCCAGAAAGAACTCCTGACTGTAAGTTACAGCTTTGGCATGTTCCTCTGTGGCAGTTGTTTAGTACGAAAATAAAGAACACTAATTGCTTGCTCTTGTTTTAAGCATTGGGTCTCAATTGGATACCCTTTATTCCTTTGTGGGTCCAATTAAACAGCCATATGTTTGGGAGATTTTGCTCAAACAACATCCTTTCCTCAATTTTATAATCTCTTCGCAGCTGCTTAAGGCCTCAAGCTTCAGGTGGTGATCCAATTCTACTAATTCTGCTGGGAGTGGAGTTGATAACTGCTGTGTTGGCACCAAGGTGTAATAGGGGCCCGAGGAGCTGTGGAAAACAACAGAGTGCTTTGTTCCCCCTACCGATGTCTGTTGCTGGAGTTTCACAGTGTGCAGTTTGCATATAACATGCTGATCTGATAAATCCAGTTGATCTTATATAGACATATAAATCAACCTGGGGGGGCAGATAAACAAGCCCCAGGTTGATTTGAAAGGCTATTTCCTTCAGCCTCTCATGAGGCTGAAGGAAATAGCCTTATGTCCTGATACTTTTAAATATTAAAGAGATAGTAAGAGCTGGTATCTGCAGGCTTTGATACGTCTTGTAGGTTGGCAGTCCTTTTTGTCTATTTGATACTTTGAAAGTGCGGAGCTGACATGGAAATGTGGATTTTTCAGTACAGCCTAAGGGATTCTCCTCCACAAATGCCTTCCACACAGTCACAGTCTGGGCTTTCTCTCCTTGACTCAGATTGTCTCCGATCGACTTTTGACCAGACCAATCAGCAAACAGAAGAAGGAGAAATCGTGAATGATGACATGAATTTTCGGTACTGTTTTAGAATTGTAGTCTGCCTGTATTTTTAACAATGGTAGCAGAGGAAGTGAACAAAGCTGTCTGTGTTTGCGACACTTCCAAATATTGAGTTAATATTAACAGCCACCTTGTTCGGCTTTGCACTTCTCTATTTGCAGTGGAGGATAGTTGTTTACAATGCAGGCCATTTCCAGTCCGCGGCGCTTTCATAACGTCGCACTGTTGCACTACATACATCTCGGATGTAAAATTTAAAACTTCAACACAGTCCACATCTTCAGGAAGCAATTGTTTCTCAATAGCCAAGAGCCTTGATCCTTTGGACAAAGCAAAAAGCATAAGACAGACTAGTTAGAAAGCATTCCCCACTTGCAGTTTTCTCCTGTTTTTGCTTTTTTGTCAAACCCAACAAATTTCATCATCAAAGATAGCATGAGTAAACACACATTTCAATTTTATAATTACAGACTAATAATTTTATTTATTAAATTTTAAAAACCATCTATATGTGGAAAAGTAGTAAACCCCTAGAGCCAATAATTGTTTTTGCCACTCTTAGCTGCTAAGCAGCAACAACTGACATCAAGCATCTGGGATTAGTGCAAAGAAGTTCTTGACATCACTGTGGATGAATCTTCGTCCACCCTTTTCTGCAGAATAGTTTTAATCAAACCACATTAGAAAGAGTTTGAATATGAATTGCCTGTTTTAAGGTAGCTCAAATCAAGTTAACTCAAATCTCAGTCAGATTTGAGTTGACAATCAGTTGTCAAGAGGTTGACTAGGTCACTCCAAAATGTTAATTTTGTTTTTTTTCTTAGCCATTCAGGGGTGGATCTTGTGCTTTGGAACCTCCTTCCTGATCATGGGCTAACCCCTAATCCTAACCCATTATTTGAAAAACAATTCATGGTGCAAATAATGACCAGTGATTCACATCCTG
The DNA here is from genome assembly GCF_003331165.1 of Xiphophorus hellerii. Classification (NCBI taxonomy): domain Eukaryota; kingdom Metazoa; phylum Chordata; class Actinopteri; order Cyprinodontiformes; family Poeciliidae; genus Xiphophorus; species Xiphophorus hellerii. Next base: position 770,426 of record NC_045678.1, read on the forward strand.
GCACAGCAAAGCAACCACAAATCAGCACTGTAACGCCACCATGTTTGAATCTGTTCGTCTATGCTTCTGTAATGCTCTTAATTTTCACCTGTCATGGCATGCAGTTTCCAAATTGTTCACTTTTGTCTTTTCAACCAACAGAATATTTTGTTTGACTTTTTTCCTTTTCTTTGAATCATCTAAATGATCATTTAAAGAAAATGAAATGCATTTATAAAGGGGAAAATAGTTCCCATGGCATATGACTACTGTGCTGTAAAACTTGGCATCTTTTGCTTATTTTATTTAGTGTATTCCAATCTAAAACTTTAAAACCATCAGGAGAGCGTTTGTCACAATTTTACAATGTTTCACAGTCCGTGTATAATCGTCCTGAGAGTCTCTGACAGAGGTCAGATTTGTACTACAGTTGAAGTTACACAGAACAGGAACACTGTAATTTACCTAAAGTTGTAAACACTAGTTAGAACCATTTATAGACAGAGAAGCTGTGGTACGGAAGAGAACATAATAAAAGATAGTTGAAAAAAATATGCCGTCTATGAAAGGCTTTTTTCTGACATGCAGCAATCCGTCCATTTTAAAATAAAAAAATCTTTTTTTCTTTTGAGAACTTTTCTGTTTTCTGGAAAAGATAAAATAAGAAGAAAATTAAAGTGAGCTTCAGTGTGCAGGCTGCAGTATAAATAGGTGCAGATGCTGTTGCATGGAATCATCTTCTCCCTTCAAATGAATGGGAATCTCTGACAGTGAGAATAGACTCTCATAGTTTGCCCATGAGTGTTTTGTGGTATATTTGTAGAAAAAAGAGAAGTAGATCAAAAGCAGCGTGGCTGCTCTGAGGAGTCGCTTGTGTTGCAGTGTCTGAACCGCTTTGTCTGTTGGGAAAAATGGAACATTAGTGCTGTGTGCAAACAGAGTTTAACATTTGATCAGTTAGATAAACAACCCAGTCAAAATGTGTGTTAAAATTTGATAAAGTTATACATGCTAATTTACTTAAATAACATTTACGGCATGTAAAATAAATATTGAACACATAAAATGTTTTTTATAGTAAAAATATTTCTAAAGATGCTATTAACATGAAATTTCCACCAACTAATCCATACATAGAAAGAAACCAAAACAAGGTCAGAAATTAATTCATGTGACAATGTCAAATAAGAGAAACTACTGAACATGCTTACTGATATTTATTTAATACTTCTTACAAAAGTATCGGTTGGTAATGACTATTCAAGATTCCTTCTGCATGGAGGAAAAGACAAAAGTGATTTTGAACCATTCTTCACACAAGCAGTTGTTAAATCTTCAAGGTTTCATGGGCCTCTTCTATGAACTCTGATGTTGAAAGCACTCTGTTATGCTCATACTGCATACTACATCATGTACGATAATTAATCTGATAAATAAAGATTGATGTATTTTAACCCTCCATGGTTTTAACTCCTTCAGACCCCTCGTCCACTGGAATGGACATGATATTTTTCTGGAATTAAACCAATAAAAAAATTAAGGAAATTGTTATTTGCATGATGGATCTTACAGGTTGGTTTCTTATTAAACAAAAACACTGAAGTTTAGACTCTTAACTTGATATTAGTGAGTTTCAGGCATCAGACAAGATGAGCTTGTGTATGAAGCGAGAGATGGGGAAGAGTAAGCATCTGTTTTCCATCAAAAATATTAATTTATGTTCATAACAGCTTAAAAAATGACTCTCCGTATAATTTTAAGTATTTCCAGTCATAGTATTTGAAGGTATTTTGAATGTTTTTTCTATCATGAAATTGCAGGACTATTTAAAAGTTGAGTGTCCATCCCAGTGGACATCAGGAGTTTGTGTATTGTACAACGCCTAATTATTCAGTGTTACCGTGCAAAGAAAGAAGCATGTATGAGGATTTCATATCCAGTTTGTGATTTCTAAATGTTTTTATGTTTTATTTTTTTCAATGATGGAGTATAAACTCCCAGACTATCTTGAACTGACTGTACATCGAAAGATATCTGATCTTGAGTGCTTGGATAAATTAAATAAGCCATACGAGAATAGGAATTAGATGGTAAATTGAGAAGTAAAGCAGTCCCAGTTTTTCAAAGTGTCTCATCCAGAGGTGTTCAAGCCATACAGTGAATCAGTGGGTGGTGTTGTCCTGCTAGATGAAATTGTTCTGTACTACACAAATATCTGGGAAAAAAGTCAGTGCCCACCAAATGCAAGTGGCCATAATACACAGGAAAAATGCACTTCTACTGTAACACATGTAAAATCCAGCTGTGGTTTGTGCCACACTGAAACTGCTTTGAGGGTGTTCATCAAAAATGAGAGATAACATGAAAATACCCAGCAAGCTGATGCTTTATCAATGGTTTGGTAACTGTGTAATCCGTTTACATACAAATAATATACTACAAATAATAACATGCCAATGCATTTGAAAGTTCAATGACACATTACTAAAGTCAAAACTACATTTTGTATTATATATTCTCTATTCAGACATGCACACTAATAAATAAAAACTGGTAAACATGAAACTCTATGGGAAAAGTATAGATGTTTTCAAGATTCCCATCTCATTTAGTTGAGATGTCCATTACAATGGACATTAAAAAAACATATTAAAACATGAGATAAGAAAAATGTCTCTTTTCCCCTTTATTTCTAAGCTTAAGTGGAGTAAAAATCAGCTTAGTAAAAATTTTTTGGTCCACTAGAAAAAAATTCAGGTCTGAAGGGGTTAAGAGATGAGGTCATTTAGACCCCCCCAAGTCCGAGCGTCATAAACGTGGGAGGGTTAAGTCAGTTTGAAATGTCAATCTAAAAATGGATGACTAAGTAGACATCAACTTACAACCATTGTTTGGATCCTTAAATTGTCTCCTTCAACTTCTTCCCTTAATATCAGCGCTGTCACACTGAATGGAGGCTTTGTCTTGAAATTTCACAATCTCATAGATTGTGGATATTCTTTGCAGCACAGAACTGCAAAGAATATAGTTATTGTAGTTATTGAGAAGTAGGCGCAGGAGCAGAGACAAAATACCTGTTTCTACACTGATCTGCCACTTTATTTTGCACATCTTGCTCATTCTGTATTGGACCCCCTTTTGCCTTTAGAGCTGCTTTAATTTTTCAATTCAAAATTTTCCTCAGATTTTGGCCCATATTGACATGACTTAGTGCAATTCCTGCAGATTTGTCAGCTACCCATCCACAATGAGAACATCCTTGTGCAACACACCTCAAAGCTTCTACTGTAGATTGAAAGCTTGTGAATGTGGAAGACATTGGAGTTCAGTGAACTCATTGTTGTGTTTGACATGATTAGAGGTTTTTGACATGGTTTATTACCCTGCTCTAACTAGTTGTCAGAAGATGAGTACAGTGTGGTTACATAGTTCCCTCTTGAAAATGAGATCTAGATCTCAATGGATCTCAACGGAAATAAAAAAGGGGGGCTGCACATGGTCAGTAACAATACTCGGGCAGGTTGTGGTGTTGCTACTGAAATAAAGAGGCAATGATTTTCAGTCTGCTATTGTCCACTTTTGATTTGTCTATGGAATGCCAGTTTCTTCTGCCCATCTGTTTTAAAGTTCTACACATTTTGTATTCAGAGATGATATTCCACATAGCATTGCCTTTCTATTAACTGGAACTAGTTTTACCATTCTTTCCTGACCTTTGTTATCACCATCATAAAAGTTTATCCTCACAACTGTTGCTTACTGGATGCTTTCTCTTTTTCAGATCATCTGGACCATTGGGACCAGAAACAATAATTATCAGCCTTGAAAATATTTTTTGGATGCATAGAGGATCTCACGCACAGTGTGTGAAAGCAGTTGAAGAAATGCACAATAAGTGCTTGGGTGAAATTTCATACTGACTTAAGAATCTTAGCTTTACTAAGTAAACATCAGACTCTGTGCGTTTTCCTTTGAGAATGTAGATCCTTACCTTTACTGAGATTTTAAAGGATGTCCAACAAAAGTACACTGGACATAGTAACCATACAGAAGAAAGAAAAATGTGTAACCTGTAGCCTCATATTTAGTACAATTGTATGCATGAACTATGTGTGGTAGGCTCTTCGTCCTGTCTGCTATTTGGTACTGGTACCAGATCTCGGGGAATCGGAGCCAGCAGCTGGCGCTCATGCCACCCTGGGCGGTTGCCCATATCAGAAATCACCACTGCTTTCAGTCTTTTTTAGTTTTTATACTCCAGTTAACAATTAATAGATTAGAAAATTACACTCTAGAAGGTGTTTTTGACTGTAGTTCATTTTATGGACTTATTTACATTAATTTTTCACTTAGTTCATTTGATTTTTTGATGACAACTTACTTTTTTGCGTTCAATTAACTTAAAAGTTACAAATCTAACTAACTTAAATTACCTTAAAGGAACTTTTTACTTTGACTTTACTTGAAACAATTGAGTACAATGACAGTACCCTATGTCTAGCCAACTCAGTTTATTATGATCATCCAATTCATTAAGTTTATCCAACTCAGTTTACTAAGTTTTTAGAATTTAATTCAGTAAGTGTGTCAAGGACTAAGGTCTTCTTATGTGAGTTATGCTCTACCCACACGCTACCACATCATGTACAGCATCTGTCCCTGGTCAAGCTTATGTCAGACATCAGAAGCTTATGTAGAAACAGCATTGAACTTAATTGTTTCCAATACTCTTCTCAGAGTGCACTCTCAAAAGTGTATTTGAAACAATTAAGTTCAATGCCACGTTTGTGTCTGACGTCTGATGTCATGACTCACCAGGGTGCTGTGGTGGTGCAAGGGTAGAGCACAACCCACATAAGGAGACCTTAGTCCTCAATACGGGTGTCCTGAGTTCGATTCCAGCCTGATGACCTTTGCTGCATGTCTTTCCTCTCTGTCATTACCCACTTTCCTGTCTAAATACTCTCAAACAAAGGTTGCCTCAGCCAAAAAATCCTGGTAAAAAAGAGATTATTTGTTTCCTTATTTATTTGAGTAAGACTGATTTAAATTTGTCATTTTAAACACACTTAATAAATTCAGTTAAAAAAAAACGTAATAAATTGAGTTGGATAAACTTAATGAATTGACTTAATCATAATAAATTGAATTGAATAGACAGCTTGAGTTTGTTAAACTTAATGAATTAAGTTGAGTAAACTTAATTGAATGACTTGCTACCAACTGAAGCAATTCAATTAAACTGGTTCAACAAATTTCCTTTTACAGTGTAGTTGATAATTATTTCAATAATCATGTATAATGCTGCAGTATGTGACTTTTATAAAGAATATATTTTTACATATTTGTTATGAGACAGACAATCAGTGAAAAGATGGATCTCCTTCACCTTCACAGGAAGACCATTTTTCAGCCGTCATCTGTGGCTATGCTAACTAGCTTAAGCATTGACAACAACTTGTCAGATGCTGCCATATATGCTATACAATCGTAATCCAAGGAAGATCTCATAAGTGCCTGATAAACTTCCAACAATGCACTTTTTGAAGAGACCAGACAGACATCTTAGCAAATTAACTCTTTTGCATTTATTTTGTACAAATTCTATATGCTGCATCCAAGCAAGTTTTTAAATCAACTATGGCATCTAAATATCTCACTTGCTCAAGCTTTTTATTGTAAAGATTCAAAGAAATTTCCTTATGTCTTCTATAAAAACAGAGGACTTGGGCCTATGCGACAGACATTCTAAAGCCCCATTTGTTTACCCAATCTTCCACTTTCATAATTGCTTCCTACATCTTTTTCTTTGGGTACTCAAGATTATATCTCTGCACCTAAAGTACCCCATCATCTGCATATAAAGATTCCCCTATACTACTACCTATTTGATCAAATATGTCATTTGTCATGATATTAAAAAGAATTAGACTACAAACACTGCCTTGTAAACTCACCATTCTGTACAATATATCTACTAGAGCAGTGTTTCTCAACCTTTTTTGGGCCAGCGACCCCTATCCATTATCCAGGTCTCTCACCGCCCCCATCAAAGAATTAGTAGGTTACTTTGCAATGAGTATTATTTTGTTATTAATATTACTATCACTATTGTTGATGTTTTAATTTTTATGGTTGTTTCTGTATTTATCATCAAAAATAATTTCCCGGGCGTGCCGTGGTGGTGTAGCGGTTAGCGTGACCCGTATTTGGAGGCCTTGAGTCCTCGACGCGGCCGTCGCGGGTTCGACTCCCTGACCCGACGACATTTGCCGCATGTCTTCCCCCCTCTCCTTCCCCGTTTCCTGTCAGCCTACTGTCATATAAGGGACACTAGAGCCCACAAAAGACCCCCTGGAGGGGTAAAAAAATAAATAAATAAATAATAATTTCCCAGAGAACAAAAAAGCAAGGGGAATAAAAATCTTTTTTAGGCATCTACGAAAAATGTAATGAATGAACATTCAACTTAAAATTCATAGGCCCAACAGCAACTTATCAGAGTGGAAAAAATATCCTTGTTCCGTGCAATTTCAGTTGTTAAATCTTTTACAAAATGACCAGGTAAAAGATGTACAACAATGCCGATTTAAACTTTGAACTATTTGCGAAGAACTGTGCGCTGCTACATTAAAACATGGATAGAACTGCAATTATATCAGTCATAGCTCTTTTTCTCTTAATAGCTCGTGGTGCAGCTCTGTGCTGCCTTCAGGACAATGGGACATCAGAGTATCATCCATAAAATTTCACCCACATGGCATTTACTGTGCAAACCAGTGCTTTCAGTGGGAAAACAAAAGTGCCAGAACCTTTTAATGCTGTACAAATATGGGATAGAAATATGGATGATATTTTTCAATAGACCTGTCTATTGATTTATAGATTAATAGTTTTACTGGACAGAAATTACAAAGAACAAAACTGGTTTTTAATCAAATCCTAATGAGTCAAATTGAAAGTGTCATGGAGTCATCAGCCTCATGACATTAACACTGACATGAAAAATAATATTGAAGAAATAAATATATTAAATCTAATTAAAAACATAAATAAGCGATAACCTCCTTATTACTGTTACCGTCTGTGAGATATATTTCTTCTTGCTACCAACTGAACAAACATTTGACACTTCAACAGTATTATTATGTCTTTTATCTGAAAACAATGTCTGTTTGAGCAGGATTACTATTGCAACAACACTACATCAGTAGGGTAAAACTAACCTGTCTCACGACGGTCTAATCCCAGCTCACGTTCCCTATTAGTGGGTGAACAATCCAACGCAATTAATTATTGCTCAAAAGGTCTTGCCATACAAGTTTATTCCTATGTATTTACTTTAGTTTCTTAGTTCTTGCATTTTTCTCTTCATTCATTTCCATTTAGTTTTCTCTGATTAGTATTATCCTGTCTTGGTTTATTGTTATGTCATCTTTAGTTTCTTTCCTGTTGCTAGTTTTATTTTATTGTTTGTATTGACGCTCACCACCAGTAATTTTTACTCCTTATGCCATTCACCTGCTGCGCCGCCTCATCATTATGAGTTTCACTTGATCTGCCACTATAAGCTCTTGATTTTTCACTGTTCACTGCCGGATTCTCTGATCCTGATTCACAGTTCGTTTGTTGCTCCATTCTATGTCCCGGTCTTGTGCGCAATTCTGTTCCCCTGCGAAAATCTGTTCCCCCTGTGTCGGGAGCGCGCATTACAGCCAGAGAGGCGGATCTGACCATTTTCACGGCGCTTCTGATCGATTTCTCGGTAAAAACAACTCAGTTAATCATGTCAAGCACGTAAACATTTAGTTTAATCGGCAGCTATTGTTTACAAAATTGTAAAAATAATTAAATAAACGAGGTCTTTTTACGCTGTTTTGTGTTATTTTAAACGCCAAGAGAATCGGTCTTTTTCCAACTTTTGTCACTTACGCCTGACAGAAATAAAAGTCAGTCACCAAAACTGACTTTTGGTGACTGACTGAATACACACTGCGTTTTCCAACACGCAGTGTGTATTTATAATTTTTCATTGCTGATATAAGAGGATGGCTGAAAGCATGGCACAAAAATTAAGACTTCCTGAAAAGACGAGAGCGTGGACTTTCTGGTAAATCCCGTTCTAATGTAAAATATGACAGATTACTGTATTAAGGAAATTTCTAGTATACTACAGGCTATCACACATAATTTTTGAGAATTTGGCAACAGTTGCCCTTTATTCCCAAAGGTTATGGGGGGAGGAGAGTAGAGAATGGATATTTCAGCTGCCTGAAATAATCTGTTCCCCCTCCATAACATGGGAACAAATTAATTTACCAACAAGTCTTTAATTCTGTTTATTCCTCTTATCATCAACAATAAATCCTGTGAATTTGGTAACATTTGATCATTATTTGCCAAAGTTATGAAGGGGGAACCATATATTTTAGTAACCTAAAGTAATCTGTTCCCCCTCCATAAAATGGGAACAAATTAATTTACCAGCAAGTCTTTAACTGTGTTTATTCCTCTTATCATCAACAATAAATCATGTAAGTTTGGTAGCATTTGCTCTTTATTTGACAAAGTTATGAAGGGGGAACCATTCTGGGAATCAACAATCATCACCACCACTGGACTTTAGTGGTAATAAATGTTTTTAAACTCTAAAAACAATCTATATCATACTTATCGCATAGACAAAAACCACATGAAAACTGTCGAATGCTCACTTTCTAGGTGATCTACCCACAAGAGAAAAGTCTTTGTTCTTGAATCCACTGGGGGAATCAAAACAAGACATCCAGAAATGTTTGCCAATGACAAGGTATGGTTAAAAATTTAAGTTTAACTCAAGTATGAAAATCAAATAAATATTTCAACTACACTTGAAATATTTTTCAAGTGTAGTTATACATACCGTTATGTTGAACCATAGCAGTTTGTGCTATATGGTTCTGTAGCTTGTATTAGCAAAGGGAACAGCAATATTTATCTTTCATGCAATACGGAAGAATCTTCTCTCCATTCCGAATGTTGCAAATAGATACGTGGATCTGTATAATGAAAATAAAAAATGAAGTTTGAGCATAAAATACATTTCTCAATTAAACATATTATCTACTTTTCTATTTTTATCTAATGGTGCCCTGCAATATGAGTTGCTGCTTTGACATGATCACAGCACTGTGAAAACATATATACAAAATCATCAATAAAACATAAAATATTTCAAAATCAGACACCAGACAAGTGAATCACAGCAACGTCATTAGCCGGGGTAACGCTGAACTGATGTGGTGATCAGTAGCAGGAGAACGAAGCTGACAGAAACACTGAAGAGAAGAAGAGCTGCCATTGATACAGTTGCAGCCAAGCATGTTTTAATGTTACACAATACAGTTTTAGCAAGTTGCTCAAAATCTAAACTGGTATTGTTGTGCATTTAAGGTGTGAAGTTTACCTTGGGGCGGTACTGTAAAACGACACTCCTATGCTATTACTCTAAAGCAGTTCCTGCTCTTACTTCTATTTTCCTCCCAAACAAAAAAAATCTAAAACCCAATTATAAAGGTTACCTCTTGTGCCAGGTTTTGCTAGTTTAATCAATAATCCCTCTTTCATAATACTTTTCTATGTCAGAAAACAGCTATTATTATTTCTTTGTTTGAGCTTTCCTTACTTTTGACTCCAAGCACAGCATCCATCATATTTCTCCCTTTACAAAAAACCCTTTTAAAAGGGCAGAATAAGTTTTTGCTTTCAACAATATATGACTGTCTATTTGTTACAATTCTCTCCATTGTTTTTCCTAATTGAGACGTAAGTTCTATAGGTCTATAATTTGAAGAGTCTGACATATTTTTACCAAGTTTCAACACAGGAGTTACAACTGACTGTTTCCATGCTGCAGGAATAATCCTACAGCATACTATTTTGAAACTTTTTAACCAGATTAAAAAGTTTCAAAATACCATCAAGAGATATGCCACTTAAATGTTTAAGCATTGTATGACAGACTCCATCTTCACCTGTTGTTGACTGTTTTGCATTAAATACAGCTTTTTACAGCCCATAATGAGTAAAGGGCAAATGTAGAAATGAAACCTTTTTCTTAACAGTGATTCTCTTCTCTTTATAACCCTTTACAAATTTCAGATACATTGTCTGAATTATGTACTTCAAAGTTTTTACCAATAACTCTGCATTTTCTTTATTACTAACAGCTATGTTTCCATTATATTTTTTACATTATATACAGGAAGGTAAAAAAAAAATTCTTCCTAACACCATTCATTTTCCTAATAACTCTCCATACCTGAGACAACTTGGTCTCCCTTCCAATAGAATTACAATACTGCCTCCAACATGCCTTCTTAGCTGCTCTTGTAGTTTTCCTAACTACAGCCAGTGTCATGATTAGGTGGTTGTAGGTGGTGAGGATGAAGCGGAGGATCCAGGTGGTTGAGTAGTGATGATGGTTTAATGATGAAAAAAAAAGACAAAAATCCAGGCAGCACAAAGGAGCAAAAGCTAGGAGCTAGTCTCTGGTAGCAACTGGTAAACAGTAATCAATAATCAATAAACAGCAGATAAGGACCTGACAGAGAACAAGAAACAGATGGGTATAAATACACAGGGGGTAATCAAGGGAACTAGACACAGCTGGACTCAATCAAGGGTAGACAGGACAACACGGAAACTTAACTGACACAGAATCCTAAATAAACACACATAAAAACTCAAATCCTTACAGCCAGTGCTCTTTTATTAATGCCTCAAAAGTATGATTCCTCCTTACCAACTTGAAAACTTTATTTCTTTTCCTTATAGCATTACTACATTCCTTATTCCACCATGGAATAGATTTTTTTATTTCTTCTTCCCCCTGTCTTGGGAATTGAAGCTTCAGCTATATTAATAATAATAATCTCTGAGCTCACTCTAAAACGTGATTTTAGCTGTAGTTCATTTAATGGACTTATTTACATTAATCTCACTTAATTAATTTGGTTTAGTAATGACAACTTGCTTTTTTGTGCTCAATTAACTTAAAAGTTACAAATCTAACTAACTTAAATTAATTTATAGGAACTGCTGACTTTGACTTTACTTGAAACAATTGAGTTCAATGTCAGTTTCGTATCCTACGTCTGACCAACTCAATTTATTATGCTAATCAAATCAATATATTATAATCACCCAAATCAATTCATTAAGTTTACCCAACTCAATTTACAAAGTTTTTATAACTTAATTCATAAAGTGTGTTCAACATGACAAATTCAAGTCACTCTTACTCAAATCATTTGTTTTTATCTAATAAATAATTCAAATCTCTTTCAATATATTCTACAGAAAGTCAAACTTTTAAGTTCCAAACTAAAAAAACTAAAATATCCAAAATTAAAAATTACATTATCATTCACATTGTACTTAAAATACAGCTAGAATTTGAATTATTTTAAATTCTATTCAGGATTAGATTGTCTGCATCACACGTCTACTAGATGTTTCACCTCCTTTGGGAAATGTTAAACATGGACCGAAAATGCTGCGCAAATTTAGCAATATTATATTTTTTTCACTGATAATTGTGTGGTGTGTTGATATAAGCAGCTAGATCAATGAAGCATGTTATTTTAAAAACTAATTATATACACATAGAATATAAGTGATGCTTTAAAGACATTTCCATTTCCAATAGTCTCTAAATGCAACAGTGACCAGGTCACTGTTGCTGTCAGTCGTGATTCCACATCACTGTCATCTGAGGAGGTCCTGCTCCTGATCTAAAACAGGGTCAACAGTTTGAAACTGAAAAAGAAAATCTGAAACTGAAAAAAAACAACAAAAAACTTGAATTTGAAACGTAGTGTTTTAAAAACTTTTTTAGTTAAATTTTTTTTTCAATTTGAAATTTTTATCAGTTACATTTTTTTTGTTTTAAAACTATTTTTAAGTTTCAAATCATTTTTCTTAAGTTTTAAACTCTTTTTCTTTTGAGCAAATTATATGGCCACAATTTAACTCCAAAAAAACCCAAACTGAAATGACGTCATCTTCCAAAAAAAACCCCAAAAAACAAAATCCTCAAAGCTTAGCACAATGTTTAAGTCTAGCGAGTTTTATGAATCAGGAGAACAACTCTTCTGTATGAACGTTAGCTGGAGATAGGCACCAGCACCCCTCCTGACCCTTTTCTGGTGTACAGTAAATGGATGGATGGATGGAATTCTTCTGTATGTTTTGTCAGGAGTAAGGATACATATGATAACCACTATGGAACCCCTGCATTGTCATGCTACTTTGACGCGTAAACGTGTAAAGTAGGTATTATTTACTTTAACACATATTTTATGCATTGGTTACTCGTCATGTGTCACATTATGACTTGTATTCAACATGTAAAACATCAGATTGGTATATGGGAGAAAAAAAAACATCGCTCATTTTGGCACAAACATGAGAGCTAAACACAGAAATACTGACGTGCCATTTGGAGATGATGTTTTCTGTCTTTTTCATGTTTTCCGCATTTCTGGGAATTCTGAAGGAGAATTAGGAAATTAAAATGAACAAAAGTTCATGATGGAAGTGTGCACAAGCTTTTACTGTTTCCAAGTTTGTTTGCTTTTCTTTTTTAATGTTACAAATACTTTTGGTGTTGACATCAACTCTGAAGCATTTTTAAAAGGTAGATTTTCTTTTATGAAATCTACCTTTCATAAAAGAAATGCTTATGAAAGCATGAGATTCCATGTTTTGCATATAATCTGAGTTTTCTTTTTAAACGCCTTGCAAAATCATTGTTCTGCTGATCCACATCACTGTTACATTTGTGAAACTTGAATATCATTAAATGTTGGCCTTTGGTGACTAATTCTGTGTGAACTCAGCCTGGGAGAAGTGCCTTCCTTTGACCTTTCACCTTTCAAAATCAGTCGTTTCCAGTCATAGATGAAATCAGCTATGTAGGATCAGGACTGGATTCATGAATCCTTCCTTCAGCTCTTTTTAAAAAAATTATTATTTTTGGTTTAATAAATATTGTTAAAATGTAAAAAGTAGAATTCAGACAAAAATGGAAAAAAGAAGAGTTTGGGGGAAAAATAATATGGAATATGGAAAATAATATGGATTGCATAGGGCCCTACATTAATGAATGTTAAATATTTTATCATTATCACAACTTCTACAGTAGAAGTTGTGGTTTCTGATCAAAGATCAACTTAAAGTCTTATTTCAAAGGTCTTTGAAAGAAGATCCACCTTTAGTTTGTCTGCAGTTCTAGCTGTATGGTGAGCTTTGCCTTCAACAGCAGGCAGAAACAGCCCCGTCCTGACAAATGTCTCGGGAGCTGAGGTTCAGACTCATCATTCATGCTGCATGTGCAGACAGCTACTGTTGCTTTCATGTACCAGACATGACTGAAAACAGAGGGAGTTGCACCAGAGAATCCAATTACTATGATACTGAGGACACCATTTTTTATTTTCAGACATAGCTACAGTCCACTAAGACAGGGTAAAAGGCCCATCACAATTGACTGCTGCGAGTTAGGGATTTATTGTTTGAAATCTTCACAAAAATGGAGTTGAGTTCTATATTAATGGAGGGTAATTGTTGCTACAAAATTTCAAGACTTTGGATCTTCTTAGTAGTGCTAGCTTTTCAACAGGTTTCTTTTAACCATGAGCTTGAATTTGAACAAGTTACCAAGAAGGGCCAATATGCTGAATCTGTCAGATCTCTGTTGTGTTTCCACTCCAGATGTTCTCAAGTAGTAATAGTTGTGCAAATCATGCTTCCATGAGATACAGAAGATACATGGAGATGCAGAAGAGCCAGATGCTTAGTGAAGAGATGTTTGTTGTTGTTATATTGAGTGGATGGTGGCAAGGCTCCAGGTCATGTATCCCACCTCCAGATGTTTCCTGCCTCATTGTTCAGACACTGAACACAAGTTCTAGTTGTGGACCCACAGCCTCATTGTCCCTCCATTAACCCTCACAGAGTCAGATCCCACATGACAAATCCAACTGTCACATTCCCCTTAGAAGGTGAATTCTTTCACACAACTCCAGATGATTTTCTCTTGATATCCAACTGGAGTCTCATACTTTTAAAAGCTTAACCCAGAAGTTATCAGCAGTGTGGTAAAATTGTAGTGATTCATTCAACTGAAACTCCCCTTTTTTACAATCAATCAATCAAATCAATCAAATTTTATTTGTATAGCACATTTCAGCAGCAAGGCATTTCAAAGTGCTTTACATCATTACAAACACAGAAACACAATGCAATATAGAATCAATCATTAAGTCAAGTTCCATCAATAAATTTGTAATTGATTACATTTCAAATACAATTCTAAACAGGTGGGTTTTTAGTTGAGATTTAAAAGAAGTCAGTGTTTCAGCTGTTTTACAGTTTTCTGGGAGTTTGTTCCAAATTTGTGGTGCATTACATCAGTCATGGCCATGAATGTCATATTAATTTTGAACTAGAAAGGATTGGTTTGAACTTATGTTTTTTCATGGTGGACCAACAATCCAACAAAGTTGGGAAATAAATTTAAAAAAATAAGTTTTTGGGGTATTAAGTTTTAGAGTCCAGACTCAGTTTCTGTCTTTTTTTTTTTTTTTTTTTAAGATTTTTGAGCTCAAAGCAGCTATTATTTGGGAGTGATTAGACAGGAAATTAGGTAATGAAAGACGGAGAAGTGAGTTAAAGGTCACCGGGCCGGGACTGGAACCTGTGACATCCACATCAAGGGCTGAGTCAGTAACATAAAAAAATGAGCCAGTCAATGAATGCTGTCAGCTGTCAATCAAATGGTTTCAGTGCTGTACCTCAATCGGTCTTGCTGATACTACCCCTGAAGGAGGTACTAAAATGTCAGAACAGCTGGGCTGAGCCGTGCCAGACCGCGACTGTACCGGTTAGAGGCGGGCAAGTGGAAAAGCACCTTAGGTGTCTTGTTCTCACATGATTTGAGGATAAAGTAGGACATAGACTGATTGAGTTTTTTTTCTGTTATGCAGAGGTACAGCTCAAAGTAGAGATGCTCCTTCATAACCTTCAAAAGAGTCTGTTAAGCTAGTCCAGGCATCTAATCAGGTTACTCCATGGGCACCTGCTTTTGGAGGTTTTCCAGGCATGTTGCAATGGGAGGAGACCCCAGAAAAACCCAGAATTCGTTGGAAGCCCTCTGTTTCTCTTTTGGCCTTGGAACGCATAGAAATGTTGTAAGATATCCCTATGCAACATTCCTTCCTGCCAAGAATGTTTGAGGTTCTCTCCTGGTCTTTTTGCCTTTGTGATCTCATTTAAGGTAAGCAGAAGACAATAGAGAGATGGAGATATCAGGTGCACAAAAGTAAGAAATATGCTAAAAACTAGAATCCTCAATATACTTAATTGTTCTGCATTCAAGCTTCAGGCTTCTGACTGGATATTCCTGAAAAAAATGGTAGCATTTCTTTTTATTAATGCTATGGTTCCTGATCTGAAACTTACTTCTTAAATACCCAATAAATTAGAGGTAAGGCTTTTCCAAAAGCTTAATGGTAGTTCACTTCATTTATCACTTATTATCAATGCTGCTAAATGTGATTTAATGGTTTCAGCATACATAAATTAAAAGATTGTAAAATGAAATGTAAGATTTTAAGGAGCTGGCAAGTTTATTTTGTAAGAGTTCAAAGAACAATATTCATAGTTAGATTGTTTTGTTACCACAGCTACAATCTGATGCTCTGAGTTTAATCTTTAAGTTTGTTCACAAATACAAATTAGTAAACTGCAATTATAACTGATTGTTTTTAGGTTGGCCAATTAAGATTTCACTAAATTTAACACAGAATAACAACCATAAGGAAGATCGTGAAGCACCGCCTCACAGGGCGGGCATCAAAAAGCTAACATACCAATCAGGCACAAGTTGGGCGGGTTAAAGTAAGGGAAACCAGATACAACATTCAAAGCATGATGAAGAACAGCAAGCAAAACATTCAGAGTGTATGTAGTAGAATATCAGAGTACAGGAGATACAGGATGGAAGATCGGACTGAATCAAGACATTGTCCACAAGATTCTGCAAAATAAATATTTTCATAGTATATTTCAATCATTCTGTTCATACAGTTTAGGCTCCCTGAAAAGGAGAAATTACCTGTTAGAGAAAATATAAATATTTTTGATTTCTTTGAGTATGATGATATTTTACTTAATCTGACTGATATGATCTTTTTTAACACATATGGCTGCTTTGCATTTATCATTTGTAAGATTTAGTAATGGAACCCTTATCAGCAACTAGAAGTGTATTGTATTTTTTTTTAGGTAAAGTGTACCAATAGCAAACTTAGTCAATGTTGGGCTAGTTGTCAGAAGATGTAAGTAAGTCTTCATGAGAGAGGGTATTTAAGAAAAAAACCAGATTCACTGATTGAATTGTTGGTTGATATGGAGCATATATTTGAATTTGTGCACCAAACATCAATAGAAAAAACTAAAACCTGAATGGTCATTCAATTTGATAAATATTTACACAGGCCATCATTCAATAAATCTATAAAAATCCAAGTGCACACATCAAAACATCAAATCTAAATAAATAATAATAATTGTATGAAATATTTTAATACATACTGCCAGTATAAACTCTAAGTACTAACTCTGCTTTTATATTTTAGAGTACATCTAAAGTTAGACTTTTATGTTTGATTCTTAAGTTTAAAGTTAAATCTAAAATTACAATTTAAAAATATCTCTAGATAAGATTGAAATAACTCTGCAAATAAAACCTTGTCCTTCTGGCTAAGTTCAAACAATCAGAGCTAAGGTAGCAACTCGTTTTACATCACTAAAAAGCAGGAGATAGGAGTCTTTCAGACTGAGTACAAACAGAGACAGCTGAAGTGGCAAGTCGTCTAGACCACTAGGACAGCCATCTTTTAGACCAAGTACAAAGAATGGGGGGAGAGGAAGCAGATTGTTTATCCCGCAAAGGAACAGTAGGGTGTGTCTTCCAGACTCACCAAGAACAATTCAGGGCAGTGATAAAGAATTACAATAAGTCATTAACATCTGCTCATGACATCAATAGCTATTACCCGCTGCGATTAACATATAAACCCTCCCTAAGCCCCACTTCCACATTTTCATATTCATATTCATAACCTGTCATAAATTTTGATTGAAGGGTGTATCTAATCTCTCTGGCACTCTTTTAAATCATGGTGTAAACATTCACATGGAACAGGATTTTGCAATAACAACATTGGATTTTTTCTGAGATAAATCCAGATGCCGCTGGATGCCATTGTGCTTTCAATTTGCTGTGCTTCTGTTGGTGAAGATTGAGGGGAGTTAAATTTTCGTAATTTTGACAAAAGCTATAGAGTCTTGAATTGGCCTTGTCTCAGTTTGTTAAACGAGACTGAAACTGAGCCAACAATTAAAGACCGGGAAAAAAACGAGTAGAGACTGGTCAGCCACCAATATGTCTTCTGTCAGTTTCTAGTCACTAGCTCATTTCTTGGTGCAAATATTGTAAATAGAAGACACTACTTTAAAGCTTTTACTTAAACAATGAGCAAATAACCAACTGTCAATTTGTGTGAATCTTGTCTAACTCCTTCAGTTATTCTTCCTTCAGTTGTTGCAAAGATACAGTTGTACTGACAGCAATACCAAAGTCTCAAACTGGAAACTACAACATTCGTTGTATCGTTTTTTTTTTCACTATTTCTCAGCGATGCAGCAGAATCTTTGACCCCTGTGGAGTACTTGCAGTGAAATCAGATAGAACTGGGGAGTAATAAAAACTTCCTATTCCATGAAAGGATTCTGAAGACTCAGGAGTCCCATTAGCCGTGATTAGCTCTCAGTTCTATCATCTGGCCTCCATTTTGTCTACAATTTTTTCTCCTCCTCTTTGGCCTGCTTCACTTGCTGCGCCTCCTCCTTCTGAGGCTGGGTGGGAGCATTTGCTGCTTTTACAATAATTGACAAAATTATTGTAAAAGCCTGCAACTCTCAGGAGATGCAGGCTGATTTCAGGAGGCGGTCCAGGGCTGGTTTACAATACCCAAGAAGAGTTTAAATGGATTCTCGATCTTTAATTTTTTCAAGGTTTTGGTTCCAACGTTGCTTTTCACAAAACAAAAGAGATCAGGAAAATGGTTAAGTGCAGAAGTGGGGAAGGAACACAATTTCAAAAGCCACGTTGTAGTTTAGATGGAGACTGTAAATGGGAGGCGTTGGTAAGAGGACAAGTCAGGTGGAAAATGAAGATGGAATGGAAACACAATAAAGAGGAGTCTGGAGTGAGAAGATTGGGTGTCAGTATAGTAGCAGAGGAGTAAAATGGAAGCCAGATGACAGACAAAATAAGTTATTTATCAAAAAGTGTCTCTGCATGTCAGAGGCAGGGTTCGCAGACATACAGGGGGTGTTTGTGTGTGTGTATTTGTGTATGTGGCCACCTATGATTGAAACACCCGCTTTGCTCATTTCCACTCCAGCATAATTTCTGAAAACATGTCTGGAGGAATTCTCAAGTTGTTGCGACAAGTGATGATTTATATGTTTGGGAGCTGCACTGATGCCGAGCTGGTGGAAAAAAAACTGTGGCATTTAACTACACATTCACACATGCTCTGTTAGCCACATAATACTGAGACCAGTTGACATTTTGGAAAAATACAGCACAGTGTTTTAATTCTTCCACAACAGTGAAGTCTTGAGTTTCTAGAGTTGTTTGCTTTTTTTTGTTTGCAACATCAAGTGATTCCAGCTCAGAATTATTCAGTGCTTAATACTTTACAAAGATGGACCTTAGTTTTGCACTAATCAATTTTGTGCTGAACTGAGATTGTAAAATGTCTATTAGACAGCAGCCCCACATGTTGTTTTAGTTGGTGTCAGACTGCATGAAATCCAGAATGCCCTTTGTAGCACATTGGTAGAAGGTAAAAGATGCTGCACTTCAAAGAAAGGGGAGGGGGGGAAGAGTGGTGCTATTGTCAGATTTGTAGAATTCTACTCCAACATAGTACTCACATGTTCCATTACATTAGTTCTGATTTGTTCTTTTTCTAGACTCTTTTTCAGAATTCTTCAGTTGAGGCATTGTATGTTTGGTTTCTACTCTGGTTTTGGATGCTGTGGAACTAGTAGGATTTTTGATCTTATTTTTTCACTTTCAGGCAGTTGTTATAGATGACCAAAGCTAACCTAACTAAAACGAAAAGCAGAAATATATATATTTTGTTTAGCCTTTCCCTTACTCGTGTTTTCATCAAGAAATGTATATATAGTATGTTTTTCAAGAAATTTATATATTTTGTATTTCCTTTTCTTTATACATGGATATTTGTTTTTACATGTCCTTATGTCCTCTTTTTACATTGTCATATGCATTTCTGCCTCATTATGCAAATGAGGAGCGGAGGTGTTTTAAGGCCTCGACTATTGGTTGCTCACCATCACACTATGCAAAGCTCAAATCTGCTTTACTGGCTTCAACAACAATGGCGAACTACGACCAGTTTATCAGTGAGCTGAAGCTTAGCAACTTTATTAGAAAATAATGTTATAATTCTTTATTATTACTATTTTTATTATTATTATTTGTCCCCCATTTTCCTGTCTTCTGTTATTTTTTAACAATTTTTGCTATTTCTACCATTGAACTTATACAATAGTCTGCTACTTCTGCTCTTGGTAGCTATTATTTTTTTGGTATTGTTATCTTCAACAATTGATAAAATATTAAGCTTATATTACATATTTTGGCTACATTGAAATCAATGGAATATAGCCAAAATTCTACAAAATCTGCTCTTTTCACAATTAACTACTTCCACATACTTTCAGCCAGAAACACCATTCAAATTTTAAAATGTTGTCGTATCCTTTGGCTACCACCGTATAATTCAACTTTTTAACATTTTTTTTTACTAATTTTATATAATCCCTCTTCACCCTTTTTTGTGGCATTATGCTCATAATTCATCTTTATGATGGATTCCAATGATACCATAGTCCCAAAGTGTACCACTCTAAATTTTGGGAAATTCTGCTACTTCCCAAACAGCTGTGGTTCATGCACTCAATTTTCATGTTTTCTACACATATTATACATTATTGTACATCAAAATGTTGGAATCTATGTCTGGATTCAGCATGGACTCAATGCAACACTCATCAATTCTGGACTCTAGCAAATCAATCCACAGGTCCGAGGTCTCACCAAATTGGGAGTAGGATACTATATTGAGAGACAAAGAAATCACAAGAACGCAGTTGTATTCTGATATGTTTCCATAATGTCATATGTCCTAAACGATGCAATGTAGACATAAGCTTTGTATGAGTTTCTCTTCAGACCTTCCTGATGCTCATGATACAGTCATTATTTTGATACTTGCTGCAGTTTTTCCATGAAATTAGTCTCTTCCAGTGCACCAAATAAGCTTTTCACTAAAACTGATGAAAGCCCAAATTTCCAAAGTCATACACATTTTTACATCGTCACAGCCCATAGGCCGATTGTGTTACACACATAAAACAAAGCATGATTATTCACAGAACTGTGCTAATACCTACGGTGCAAGTATTATATCAATAGCCCTTATTAGAGGTCGACCGATACATCAGCCGGCATATATTTTTGGCCTATACTTGTGTTGTTTTTTTGGGGGGGGAGGGTTGTATCGGCATTGGCCAGTATGCGCATTAATTTGCAGATCTATTCACACATTAAGCAGCCATGCCGTGAGATCACATGCCCCATGGATACATTGGGCTGTTATTGTTGTAAGACTCAGTGCCAACAACAGCAAGAGTACGTTTTCCACTTTCCACGTATTTTTAACTGCTTAATTTAGCTGTTAAAGTCACTGTCTCACTGTGAACGAGAGGGAACAGCAGTGTGTATCTGTTTCCCTCTAGCTCAGACCCTGAAATTCACTGAGGGATTGCAGGCATTGCACATTTTCTAATCGATTTTCTCAGGTCTACAGTAGTTTTTATAATGCGGGAAACTAGAACTAGAAACCAGTAATGTCTGTAACAACCTAAATCCTTGTTTCCTCTGGCAGGTAGTGTCATGGTAACATTGAAAAGCAGCCTGAAGTGTCAGGCTAACTGGCCCAGAATATTTCTGTGGCTTAGCAGTGGTGAAATCTGCAGCTCCATTTAGAAAAACTAGTCGACAATACAAAATATCAACTTCCTTAAACCCCTCTTCCTGCAGTTAGAACCAGTGTTAACAAAGAGGATATATTGATTGAATAGTTAGTCCAACTATTCAAAATAAGACCATTAATATAAATGATTAGTTACTTGAAGAATTCTTCACAGTCAACAACAAAACAGTAAACACAAAACAGCCAAGTAAAGTAGTGCTTTTGAATTTATTCTGAAAAATTAATATAGGAGAAGCTAAATGCAGTAAATGTCTTCAAATGCAGAAAACCGGTCAGGACATTCTCTAGTGCCCACTGACTTTAACCCACCCACTCACCCATCCATCCATCCATCTTCTTTACATCCTTGTCTCTAGTGGGGTCCGGAGAGGTGCTGGTGCCTATCTCCAGCGAGACATTTTGGGCAAGAAGCGGAGTACAGGTCGCCAGTCTGTCGCAGTGACTTTAATCTGTTAGCTTTATTGTTGGATTAAATAAAATACAGGGACAAAATACATCAGGGACAGCTCACAAAATTGACTTACACAGTAATCATCTGCATTGACTGTGTGCACATTTAGTGGTGGATTTATAATCCTTTTAAGATGACTGCCATGACGCCCCTGTTTGCAACAGAAGTTATACAAGTATCAGCCAATAAATTAGAGCTTACCTTTCCTGGAGGAATTTTGTGCACGCCATTTATTTCAGAGAAGAAGAAAAAAAACACCTGTTAGTTGTTTAGAGTCAATTGTGTTGAATATTGGAGGTCCCAGCTCCGTAAACTCTGTTGAGTGAAAAAGAAATGAAAGAGAATCAATATGTAAAAGGACAGGAAAGGTGGTAACAGTTGTTAGGAATTTAGTTAAAAATAAAGGAAAATCCTGGAAGAAAACCTGCAGACATTGAAAATTTATGTTCACATATGCTTCATGCATTCTGACTGAGCTTGAGCTGTTTTGCAAACAGGAATAAGCACTGTCTCAGTCTCCAGATTTGCAAAGCTATTTGTTTTTAGATTTGTCAAGAGTGTCTGTGCTTGGCAGATAAATTTTACTAGAACTACTCAGTAGCACTTAATGTAGGAGCAGGAAGTGTTCACTTTACTTTTGGCAGAATTTTACTATTCAGTTATCCAGTAACGAAGCAAAGTTCTTCTTCCCCTTCAAGATCCAGAGGCAAACAAACAATCTTTGACTCCACAGTGTTCTACTAGTGAAACTGATAGACTTTTGTCTGAACTGCTCTTCATTTTGTTTCTCTTAGCTCGGCATTCCTGCAGAGCAGAAATTATTACCCAATTGGCTCACAGCTGACACGATCTCATTCTCTGGTCTTGTCTCATCTCAAGAACAAGTGAGACTTTTGGAGCATGGAGTTTACATTCCTCACTCACCCCTTTTCCTCCCCACCTCCCTCATCCTGTCTCTTAATATCCTGTCATTCCACACATTCCTACACATTGAGTCAAGGCCCAAATTAGAACATTAAAGTCACCTTTGCTCTGTTGAATTGAAGCATAATGATTACGTGACAGAATCTCTTTGAGACCTGTCTGTGTTGAGGCCAGAGGAAGTACTTTTAGGAAATAGGGGCACTTTTGAGAAGTGTGGATTTGTGAGAAGCTGAAAAAGCTTATTTGAAAGGAATACTTGAGTTTATATATTTTGATAAAGGTTCCTCACCAACAGGCCTCAAGTGGTGAGAATAAGTGGCTCAACATCGTCCCCACTGGTCCTCAACACAGGCACGCCGCAGGGCTGTGTGCTCAGCCCAGCTCTCTTCACCCTGTTTACACACGACTGCGTGGCCATCCACCCCACCAACACAGTCGTGAAGTACGCGGACGACACAACAGTAGTGGGTCTCATTTCAGACAACAACGAGACCCACTACAGAGAGGAGATTCTGCAGCTCACTCAGTGGTGTTCAGCCAACAACTTGGTGCTGAACACAGGGAAGACCAAGGAGGTCATTGTGGATTACAGAAGGACCAGGAGGACGGATCACACTCCCCTTCTCATAGATGGAGAAGTGGTGGAACGTGTGGACAACATCAAGTTCCTGGGCCTCCACATCACTTCTGACCTCTCCTGGAACACAAACACCTCCCACCTGGTGAAGAAAGCACAACAAAGGCTCTTCTTCCTCAGGAAACTGAGACGGGCTGGACTTTCCTCACAGCTGCTCGTGAACTTTTACAGGGCGATGATCGAGAGCATCCTCTGCCTCAACATGACTGTGTGGTATGGTAGCTGCACAGCACTGGAGAGGAAACAACTGACACGGGTGGTGAGAACAGCACAAGGCATTGTGGGATGCCCCCTCCCAGACCTGGACTCCATTTACACAGACCGGGTCAAGAAGAGAGCTGGATCCATAGCCATGGATTCCAGCCACCCGGGCCACAGACTGTTTGTGCCGCTGCCATCAGGCAAGCGGTACAGGAATATACGGACTACAACAAATAGACTGAGAAACAGTTTCTTCCCCACAGCCGTCAGAGCCATTACTCCCTGCCGCCCCCCCCCTCCCACACATATCATAACCTCGCAGTCACACATACATATCCCCCACCCCCACACAGCCATATTGTTCTGTACTTTGCACTGTCACATTATCTGTACTTTGCCATAATTGGACCTGCTGCTACTTCTTTGGTGTGGTTGAGTGCCTTTAGTTAATTTAGTTGTATATATTGTTATTATTATTATTGTGTGTTTGCTTATTTATACTGTATATATTTGACCTTTTGCACGGGAGCTGCAATGGAAATTTCGTTGAATTCTGTTCAATGACAATAAATGCTATCTATCTATCTATCTATCTATCTATCTATCTAAATGTTACTCCTTTCAAGAACAAGATATGAGCAATAAGAAATTACTAAATTTACTTCCATTAAACCTACTTGATTCAGTTTTTTTTGTCTGAAGCTGTTTGTTTCTTTGCAGGCTTTGCTGAAGATGGATTGTCAGGGTCTCGTGGCCAGACTTGTCATGGACTTTGTCCTCCTGACCACTGCCGTGGAGGTGGCCGGACGATGGAGGGACCTAGCCGAGAAGCTGACCAAGATTTCCCGCCAACAGATGGACGCCTATGAGGCACCGCACCGTGACAAGCATGGCGTAGTGGACAGTGAAGTAGGCCTGTTGGAACCTGTTCATTGCTAAAGTATCCATTTAATGTTTTCACATTCAATTCAGTTCAAAAACAAAAGGGATTAATCAGCTCACAGACACAAATTTTGATGTATTCTATAGAAGGTTTGTGACAAACCGACGCACAACAGAGTTTAAAAAGATACACTTGATGTGGTAGTTGATGAGGTATAATATTTTAAGTGTCATCTATTTCGTCTATTTGCTTGCTAATAAATGTTTGGCCAATTAAAAAACATTAGCATTTCAATGAGTTA
Source organism: Xiphophorus hellerii (assembly GCF_003331165.1). Taxonomy (NCBI): domain Eukaryota; kingdom Metazoa; phylum Chordata; class Actinopteri; order Cyprinodontiformes; family Poeciliidae; genus Xiphophorus; species Xiphophorus hellerii. The sequence continues at coordinate 795,005 of NC_045678.1, forward strand.
AAGTCAGATTTATTCCCCAAGATTTTGTTGATAATAGTTTGCTTAACTCAAGCATTTGTGCTTAATGTACAGTAAAAGTTAAAAGGAACAGTAAAATATGTAAAAAAAAAAGTAATCTTTTATGATAACATAGAAAGACAGGAAGAGATAAGATAAGATAAGATTTATTGTCATTGTCATCAACAGATTACAACGAGATTGAGATTTGCTCGACTCGAGTTAAGATGCAGGTTATGTGTATATACATAATATACAAAGATAAAGAAATAAATAGTACAAAATGAGAAATAAATAAACATCAGAAGATGGTTGCAGCGCCTGGAGGTGTCGCAACAGAATTTACATTTTTAACAAAGTGGTGTCAAGAGCAGAAGTTCTTATGCCTTTGAATTTAGTGCCATGATTGCCATCGGGTAAAAACAGTTTTTCAGGCGATTTGTCCTGGTTTTTATTGCTCTGTATCTCTTGCCTGATGGCAGCAGCTGGAAGAGACCATAGCCAGGGTGTGAAGAGTCATTTAAAATGTCCAAAACTTTCTTGTGGAGCCTGGAAGTCTAAATCTGTTCCATAGTGGGGAGGGGGCAGCCTATGGTTCTCTCTGCTGCCCTAACAACCCTCTGGAGCGCCTTCTTGTCCGCGGATGTGCTACTGCCGTACCAGACACACAGATCGTACGTGAGCACACTCTCTATGGAGCAGTGATAGAAGGCCTGCAGCAGGTCTGAGGGGAGACAGTTCTTCTTGAGTATTCTCAGAAAGTACAGTCTCTGCTGTGCCTTCTTCAACAGCTCCTTGGTGTTGGTGCTCCAGATTAGCTTGTCCTCCAACTCCATGCCCAGAAACCTGAACACTGGGACCCTCTCCACACAGGTCCCACTGATGGTGAGAGGCTGGATGTCCGTTTTGTTTTTCCTGAAGTCGATCACCAGCTCCTTTGTTTTGGAGGTGTTGAGGAGCAGGTTATTGACTTTGCACCACTCTGACAGCCGCTTCACCTCATCCCTGTACTCCAGCTCCCCCTTCCGGCCTGAGATGAGACCAACAACAGTCGTGTCATCTGCAAACTTTATGATCTTGTTGCTGAGGTGGTTGGAGACACAGTCATGAGTGTAGAGGGTGTAGAGAAGTGGGCTGAGCACGCAACCCTATGGCGATCCGGTGTTCAGGCTCAGAGCAGTGGAGGTGTGGGGGCCCAGTCTGACCCTCTGGGAGCGACCTGTTAGGAAGTCCAGGATCCAACTGCAGGTGGCTGATGGGAGCCCAAGGTTTACTAGCTTGGACACCAGACGTTGGGGAAGTATGGTATTAAATGCTGAGCTGAAGTCCACGAAGAGCATTCTGACGTAGCTCCCCTGCTTCTCTAAGTGGGTCAGGGTGGCATAATAATTGCAATTAATATTATCATTACAATAATATCACAGATTTCATGTGTTTTTAATGTTATGCAGGTCTATTTAAAGGAAAAACATAAAGAAGTCCGCTCTTCAGTTTTCCTCAAGCCACTTAGTGAACAGAGCAAACCTGTGGAAAAAGGTCAGATATGACCAAAATTAAATTTTTTTCCTCATGCACATGGTGAAACATGGTAATGGCAGCATTATGTTGTGGCAACAACAACATGAACAAGAAAGCAGGTCAGTTAAAAGATGGATGAAGTTATATACAGGACGATACTAAAGGGAGAACCTAGTTCAATCCAGATTATCTTCTAAAACTTCTTAATTAAGTTTCCAAATATCCTCCATACAAAAAATGTGCAAGAATTTTGACTGTATGTGTGAAGTTGGAAGAGACAAAACGCAAAAGACTTTCAGTAGTGCTTCTACAAACTTGATTGATTTACTTGATTTAATCGGGACAAAATGTGGAAATGTACAATGGGTATGAAAACTTTCTTAGTCATTGCCAGCAGGAGTCATGATTAACAGATCATGCAATATTTGCATTTCATGTCCACAGGCCATGTGGAAGCCAGCGTATGACTTCCTGGTCACGTGGGCTGCTCAGATCGGTGACAGCTATAGGGACGTGATCCAGGAGCTCCACATGGGCCTGGACAAGATGAAGAGCCCCATCACCAAACGCTGGAAGCACCCTACAGGCACGCTAATCCTGGTCAACTGCCTGGACATCCTGCGGAGCTCCGCTTTCAGCCCCGCTGCTCAGGATGACAATCCCTTCTGAGTTTGAGCTGCACATCAACTGACTGCTCCTGAATGCCTGTATTTTCTGTTCATTGCCTGGTGGAACCCAAACAGACTTCTCCTAAGGTCTCCCTAGGACACACATGGAGCTCACTTGAACTATAGAGAATAACATGTTGCACATGTAAGTATTTTTCTACTCTAGTTTTTAGCACAGTCTTTTTGTAGAGCAACACTTTAAAACCTTTGATTAAGAACTATGTATCAAACTGAAGGATTACTTTTTCAAACTAAACTGTTAGATCTGTGTTACAGTCTCACTCTGTTTTTTATATGTACATGAAACCATAATGAACTTTTTCTACCATGGTCCTTCTTACTTCAGACCTCCAGATATTCAGCATCACTCTGTCTTGTTGGCATTGAAGACGAAAAGATATTAAATCAAGGTTAATAAATGATTTATTCATTCATCACATGGTTTGACCCTGTTTAAGGACTTTGCTCAAGGTTTTTGACATGGTTTGTTTTTGTGACTGTGAGTGCACTGAAATTATTTTTAACACCTTTTGCAGTTTTCTGTCTTTGTTTGATTAACTTTGTAAGTTAATGACTTCTCTTTGTTTGAAGGTGTTGGTATGGTGGTTGAGGAAGCTCTATTTTGAGAATTCAAATACGTGCTTTAAAAATGTCCTTTTTTTGTTTAATTTAATTCAACAGTTTTATAGGATGCTTTTTGAGCATGTACTAACTATTTTATGGGTCAATCAGATTTCAGTCCAGAGTTTGACCAGGATATGAAGGAAGGGTGACATTTATCTTTCTGCAGTTCTGTGTTAGATTTTGACCAGATGATACAGGATGTACAACTTACAAAAGGTTTCACTACTGTTTTTAGTGTTTACTGGAGAGATCTTTTTTTTTTTTTTTAGCAAATGTATGGCACAGGTTTGTGGCATCTTTGTTTAGAAACCTTGAAGGTCACAGGAACTCTGAGGTAAGCAAGGTCTGCAGTGTTTTAGATTTTGTTCTTTTGTAACTTTGATGCTCTCAGCATACTTTTCGTTGGCTGGCCATGGGCAAACTTTGGTGTAGTGGAGTTTCCTGAGTGACTATGTCAGTCACCTTAATCAAAATTAATTTATATATTTTTAAAAAAGGACAGATTAAATTTTACCTTTTAATGAGACTTTGATGCGACTAAAACCAAATTTCACTGTGTTAAAAGTATCAATTTTAAATGAACAAGAACATGACATATCTCAGCCTACTACAGCAGTGGTGCTGAATAAGACTTTATCCAAAGATGCAGTTTAATCACTGTTCTGCACAGTGTGTTTAGTATTGTTCATAATTATTGTACAACATTCTTGTACATTCAGTTGCAACATTCTTTATCCATTGATTTACTTTCTTTGAATCTTTCCATCTGTTCAGCTGACAAATAGACGCAAACATTCCATGCTACAGCCTGCTATCCACTCTAACAATTATTTTGTAAACTAGCTGTTGGCATTTTCTCCTCTCCTTTACAAGCAGACATTGTTTTTGGTGAAAATTAAGACTTTCAAAAATATGGAAGGTGATACAAAAACCTGCTAGCCAAAAAATGTTGCCATGTGTTGGGAAGTTTAAAAATTAATGTTACATAAAAAACATGTCTTAGCCATAATCAGAATGCTTTCATGAATGTTTTACCTTTTGGGTAATGTTGCCTTTGTTACCAATTGCTGGCCCTTTATTTCTTATATTTTGTTCTTAAAGTGTGTATTTTTTTCAATAACAAATGTAATAAAGATTTCAAAAATACAATATTTTTCAGAAGCACACTAAAGGGAAATGAATCTACTTTATGCATATTTGGATTGGTCCATCTGTCATTAACACTTGCTGCCACAGTTGTACAAAATACATGATGTAAATAACTTTGTTATTTTGCAAACAACGTTGAAGAATAAACTGCAGAGGAACAATATCAGAAATGTGTGGTCAGGGATGAAGAAGATTACAGCAAAAGGAGGATCAGATAGATGGAACTCTGGACAGAGCAAATGAGCTGAAGACATTCTTCAACAGGTTCAGTTCAGGAACAAACTCATTATCATCATCATACTCTCCTGCCCTCTACCATACAAACACCCCACCTTTCTGTGATCTACAGATTTCCTATCAAACTACAAATGTCCTACCTTCCACCTCAGTCATGGACTCCTGTTTCCATAAGTTTGTCTTCAACCAAATCAGAAGATTTGGTTGACTCCCTCTCTCACTTTTCTGTACCTAGAAGTCAGGTGAAGAGGCAGTTGGAGAGACTGAACCAGAACAAGGCTGCAGGTCCAGATGGTGTCAGCTCCAGAGTCCTGAAGGCCTGACATATTTTTAGGCCAAAGCAGCAAATAACTTCTTCTTCATCTTTTTATTATTTAATAATAATAAAAAGGGGAAGATAATCCCCTTCTAAATTTGCAATTCCACCCAAAATTGCAAATTTAGAAGCCAAAACATATTCAAAAACTCACCAAACCTTGCCCAAAATTGTCCCCAGCATGTAATTAAATGACTTTAATGCATTTGCAAGTGGGCAAGGCAAAGATGCTCTACAGCGTCCCTATTGTGAGATAAGACAAACAGTGTACCATAGAGATCGGAAACTTGGTAAGTATGCAGATCCTGCGAATCAAAAAAAAAAGTCTCCTTGAGGTATGCCGTAAAATGTTCAGGGAGGCAGCCATTTTGGGTCAAAGGGATAATTTTGGTAAATTTTCACGTTTACACACCTCGAACTTTAATAAACATAATATAAATCTATTGGCTTTATATTTGGTCAACACGAAGTTAAGGCAAGGAGGCAT